>NC_064871.1:37556715-38194332 GCF_943734695.1 Anopheles maculipalpis | reverse complement strand
TTTTTATCGTGCGTTTGTGGGTGGGTTTCGCGACTGTGCGCCAACTCGTTTCAGTGGTGGACTGCTACCATAGCACAGTGTCCGTCAGCAAAGGAAACAAAGCACCTAACGTAACCAGCTTCGTAAGGAAGAAAAGTATCCCTTTTTAACAAGGGATCGAGTTGGGCATGGGGAACTGGGTGGGTGCGCGATGTGTCCAAACTTTTTCCCTTTCTCTCACGCTCTCTTTCTCTCATCCACTGTCGTACCTTTCCCTGTTATCCATCCGCTTCTTATCATTAGAGAGTTTCTGTCCCTGGAAGGTTTCACCCAACTAGACCACCCCACACGTTCAATGGTGGACACACGTGAATGAGTATGTTTACATTACTAATGGTTCGACAGGAGCCGGGTGACATCAAAGTTCACAATTCTTTCCCCAAGCCCGCGCTTCCACACCAGCACATCCACGGCGTGAACGTACAATGTTACACCAGCGCGAAAACACAATGGACTCGCCGGTGAGAAGGCGAGGTAAGGAAAAGTTCACCAAAACGGCGCCGAGTTTCACAGTTTTATGTTTCACTTAGCAGGAGCTTAATAATTTTCCTAATTTAATTGCCCGTAAAGTTGGCGGGAGCGGTTGGGTGGGGTGGTTGTCGATAGATTTCCACTCACCGGTGGACGATGGCCAACGGTACGGTAAAAGGACAATGGCTTTCCGCTGCATTTACTCTACGGTTCGTTTACTGTGAGCATTAGCGTTCGGAGGGAGTGTTTCGGAACGATATAGGCGAGAGGGAGCTCAAATAGTTGCAAGAAAACTTTCTACCCTTCTACTAGGGTGAATGATTCAACAAGAAGTGTGTTTTCACTGAAGCTAAGAGCACAAGATAGTTTGCCGTTTTGCTTAAGAAAGAAGTGCTACTTTAATTCTATCGGCGCAAGAGCTTTAATATTCTTTCAAAAAAAAGGTATGTTGGAAATAGCGCGTACCAAAGACAAGGTTTAAGTTATTTTATGATCGAAAGAACGAGCTCCTTATTAACAACTTGTGTTACGTGATCTTGAATAGGTAAAATATGGTTAAACCAGCTTTAAAAAAAAGGAATGTTTATCGCAAGTTCTGGTGCTGGTACGCGACAAAAGGGAAAAACACGCCCAACAATAACAACTCACATTCTCAGAAACGTATGGCTTCCAACGCAGATTGAACTTTTGCTCCGATGGTGAAGCCTCATCAAGCTTACGGAAAGGCGTACAGCTTTCGATAAGCAAACATAAAGTGAAAATATTTTGCGTGCTAGAGTTAGCCGTTAAAGTTTTGAAGTTGATTTAAAACAATAATTTGCAAATTGATTAGTTTTGAGGCAAATGTATCAACAGACCAAAACTGACGCCAACTAAGAGATTTTAAATAGAAGAATAGTACATTCCACAGTCAATAACCCATCATCTGCACAATCTTACAGTTTAAAGCATACAGTTTAAGAAGAAACAAGAGCATTTAAAGTTTTACATGAAGAAACAACATTTGTGTGATTTGTATGAGTATGTTAGTGAAGGAGGTATTTTGCCAATTAGTTGTATAATTTCGTCGAAAAAAATACAGATTAAGTAACAGTAAAAAACTAAAAGAAAAAAAAAATTTGAGAGTGTGAGGAGAAGACTAGGACAAAACATAAGAAAACTGAAAGATCAACATGTAAGTTCGATAAGGCGATTAACACAAATGACCGGTAACGTACGTGTGCAATTTCGTATGAGGAAGCCTGTGTTTGTGTGAGAGAGAAAGTGCGAGTCTGTGTGCATGAGTATGTCTTTTGCAAATAGAGAGAGAGCAAAAGAGAGAGAGAGAGAAAGAGAAGGAGAGAGAGATAGCTTTCAAGTACATACTATGCGGCACATAGAGTCGCATACAGCAACTAACTGTCACTCGTAACATGCAAGGATCCTCACCGATGGGTCTCCACGAACCCCTTCGGTACGGTTTGGGGATTTGTCCGGTTTCCGCGTGATTGGCCAAGTTGGCCACGATGTCCTCGAGCATCTGGGACCGGGTGCGCTCCTGCATCCTTGCGAACTTGGGCGCCGAGTACGAGGCCCGCTCACCATTCACGATTTTTGTCAGCAACCATTCTCTAAGGGAAGGATTAGCAGGAAAAGTTGCAACCCGTGTTTGCAGCGAAGGTGGCAAGCATTGGCATGCCGATAATCACTTACCTAAACATCGGACCCTTCTCGAACACTGACTGCTCCCAGAGATACGGTTTGTAGGCGCCAACTTCATCCCGCGTCACCACCGAAACCTCGTAACGCGTCGGTTTCCGTTTGATGCGTGCCGAAACACGAACCTAAGTAAATGGGATGGGGAGTAACAAAACAACACCAGTGCAATCGATTAGATTAGATGCGATCTCCAGGTTTGTTTACTTAGGGTATGAAAAATTAACTTGGTACGAAGCTACCCTGAAGACCGATGAACATACTCGAGAGTGGCCGAGACAAACTGGCGGTGAGACTTTTTTTCCGTCCTACGATCACGATGACGTTTCAAGACAAAAAGAGAGACTAGAACCTATATCAGCACATTCGGACACACTCACGGGAGAATGAGTGCAAATTTTCGAATGCATCATTCGTCGGAGGAACATTTTATATTTGTCTAGTTTGCATCACCCAAAAAACGGTTGTCGTTGGGACAGTGAAAGGTGGTTTTGATGATCAGAGAGATAGAGCAAAGTGAAGTAAATCACATGATCCAAAAGGTACAAGAAAAATAAACAACAAACCTAATACGGGTTTCCGTTTCCCGCTTGTACCATCCAAGCCTAGCTTTGCACGAAACATATAATCATTAAATTTCATCCACCCATATCAACCGTGCTTCTCATCACCCCAAACAAACCCCTGTTCTGGTTCGATGATTTGGTCAACAGTTCTATGGCTCCCGGGAGTTGGAATATGATGCCAAATCAGGGGGTGGGGGGGGGGGGGCGGTCAGGGAGCAAAAAAAAAGATTAGTGCTGTAGGGATCGGTTTGTGCAGTGATACCTGAGTATGGGTTTACCTTTTCGGTTCCCAATTTGTAGATGAAAAATGGTACTGATTTGGGGACTGGCAGATTGTAGATCAAAGGGATGGGAATACCGCAGCAAACAGTTTTTTTTTGCTTGCATTGGTACTTGTATGAGAACGTAAATTAAATGGACAAAGGAGAGTATGTTAATATTGACTTGTATCAAGTTGTTGTGCAAGTTATTGCTAACATTAGCTAACAAGTTCATAAGATACTCCCAAGGTAATACAGCATAGATAGTTTTGATTTAATTCAAAAAAATATTTAAAAAGCAGAATTATCCAACAATTTGCTTCAGAAAAGCACATCCCCGAAGTCAGTAATTATTGGAGATAAAAGCTAAGGTGCCATTTGAAGCATTCGACGTATCAAAACACAAATATTTTTTATTAAAGCCTCTCAAATTAAAATCTTGATACTAAAAAAATTGTTACTATTTTACTGGCTCTGGCTACGATTACAGATCATCTACAATTTTGGATTGTTTAAAATATAATCTATTCCCTGTGATAAACTTGCTGTTGCTATTATAAATGTTCTTGGTTATTACAATTTTCTTAATATCATACATCAATCTTACATTAGCATTTGTGGATTATAGAACATGTTAGCAAAACTATCATATTTCTAGATCTGGAATGGATCTGTTCTTCTGTTTGCAACAAATTCCTGCATATGGAAAAAGATAATAGCTCTTAAAACCAAAACCTGGCTTTAATTCACACTTAAATTCTCTACCAACAAATGGTGTAGTTGCTCTGTATCCATGAGGATGTAGTTAAATAAGGATTCCAAACGACCAAAAGAAACACAGCTTTAGTGAAATTTCAGTTAGTTAGTTTGATGGCCATGTTCCTAGGGGAGCCTGTTTTGGAGTTGATAAGGTTTGCAGTATGCATGCAAACATCATGATCTCCGTGCTCAGTTACATGTCGGCAGCATGCGTTTCAATCTCTTGGCACGGAAAACACACACACCAAAACGAAGGCAAATGATCTAATGTTCTTGCGTGGGAAATCTGTCCGGGGATCGTCAAACACAATTCGCGGTTTTGTAAATGCGTTCATGTCCAAAACACACCCAAACGCACGAACATTGTGCTGGAGTGTACGCTCTGCCCGGTGGATAGAGTGGAGATTTCATTCTCGTAACAACGCTGACTGTGCTTTGATCTGGACAACACTTTCCACCACATGATTGTGTACCGTGTACAACGGTGTTACAAGCTTTCTGTGGATGTTTTCAGTGCTGGCAAAAAGTTACCCGTACCGTACCGGTGTGAGAGCAATGAAGTCAAGCGCGGGCGTCAGGAACGGGCGGCTTTCCGATGGAAAGCAAACGCAACTTCTAATAACGGTTGTGAGCAGCGGTTCTAGTTCATTTTATCCTCCGTAACACCGTGAACCGTGCGTCTGTGGCGGAATTCACGAGTTAGCAGCCTCGTTAGAGCGTTGCTCAAGCTCAGCTAACCGTACCAACAAGCTTAAAAATAACGCACTCAACAGCACAGAGGGAGTTGGCACGTGATTTCAGCTGGAGAGGATTTTCGTATCTGGCAAAATGGATGAAATACGGAAACGGGACAGTCGAATCGTGTGGTGGTCTACGGTGTTGTTATCGCTAGTGTGTAGGTGAAAACAGTCACACTGTCATAAAAATAATGGTAAGTTCTTCCCCACCCTGCATTGGCTGGCTTTGACCGTTCGCGTTCACCCACGGAACCGCCCTTGTAGTCACATGCCTGGACACAAATTATTCAGCACCCTGCTGCCATGCCTCTGGACAGAGCATCGGATTCCCGCAACACGACTGCGACGAACCTACCAAGCACGTGATACTGCGTGCGACAGCAGAATCGCGTAGTGGTCCACTGGGGATGGCGAGTGGAGTGTCTTCTCGTGCAGGCCTAAACAACCGATCCGTACCGTGCGCGGCATGGTGCCGAAACACACCACCGGAAGCGACCGAGTTAACCGTTCGAGACAGCATTATGTAAGGCGTACCGGTCGGCCAACCAGCCGACCGTTGAAGTGGGCTGTGTGGTAATAATTTGCCGGCAGACACCGTTGGCTACTTACCAAGATGAACGTATGTAAAAAATGGCTCTTGATGCAGGCCGGGCTGAATGCGGTGTTGTCCGCCTCGAGGAATACCACGCAGACGATATCGTTGCCGATGTGGCGCTTACGCTGGAGCTTCTGGGGGTCGTGCTTTTCGTACGGGAGCTGCGTGGATACATGGAACATTATCTCTATCGAACGCCAATTTGTATAAACCGAGTAAAGTCCTGTGGCCGGTGGCGGCGGGTGGTAATAAGATAAGGGTGTATCACAGATTAATTAGTATTTATGGTTTGTGGGATGTATATGCGGATGTATTGTGTGTGCGTGCGTGGATGTATGTACTACTGGTGTCAGTGCCTTTCCTCCAAGCGTTATTCATGCGCCTTGGGATTGCTGAAACTGACAGCCAGTGGGCAAGTGGGGCTCTGTGGTATGTTTAAACGTACCTGTCAAATCGTGAACAGTGTCAAGGCCGCCTTTGTATTTATCAAAACCACGTAACCTAACTTTATCGCCTAGTAGCTGTAAAAACTCCTCAAATAACGGTGAATTTTCATTATTGTCTAAAATTTGTTCTTCGGTATATTGACCCTCCTTCACGTAGATCACGCCCACCTTCAGTTCAGATTTTATGAAAACCTGCAACCAGAAATATGAAATCAGTTAGCGAGCTGTGCGAAAGGCGAGTGAATGAGTGTGACAATAAAGAAACAGCAACGGGAAAATAAATTCAATTTCTAGAAACGCTTCAAAGGCCACAGGTTTTTTGGGGCGTAAGCTATTACAAATATTGGCAATGGGCCAACATTCGCACAAGCAAGGACGTTCTTTCTTACCTGATCCAATTTCAGAAGCTCTTCCGGCGTATCGGGCAACTGTCCCAGTGTTAGAGGTGGGTTCAGATTTACTTCCTTACCTAACGATCTAACTACTTCTTCCCTATTATACCTGCCAAATGGAAAGGAAAGCAAAGAAAAGAAATATTGTTCAAAGAATGGTTCGGAAGTTACTAAAGAACTGGTTGATTTTATTTACTATGTGCAAAAATAGCCTACATTTAAGCTTGAGAGTTCCTTTATTTGTGCTTACCTATCAGCAAAAACACAGGAGGCTGGTATCAGTCCATGTACGGTGTACGAGATAGCTCTAACTAGGATGCGGAACTGGTCGCGCCCATTGATCGTTTCCTGCTTGATCGACAGGATTACCGGGCCGAGATCTTCATCGTTGGTGAAATAATTCCAGTGTTCGGTACCGTAAAAGTACTTTTCGTACGTTTCCTGCTCGACCGAGGTCAGCTCGAAGCCCTGCTGCTGTTCCCACTGCTCCTCGATGGCGGTCTTTTTTCTACGGAAATGCTGACTGCTGTTAGCGCGTGGTAATCATGATTCCACCAAACAAACGACACGATGGTTGACGGTGATGGTGTGAGCGTTCATGACGTGTGTACGAGTGTAGATGTTCGTATTTGATGTGATTGTGGTTCATTCGGTATGGTACGTGTGAATATTTTGATGCAATTTGTGAATGATTTTTAAAAGCCATTGTACAGCGTAAATACAAAAATGATAGCAAAACAAACAGAAACAAGCGAGACAGGCGTGAAACGAGAGATAGAGAGAAAAAGTAGAAAAAAAGAAAGAAGCATAATTTGCTCGCTACACTAATGCTACAGCTGAAACGGTTCGGAAAATATTCGTGCATTGCGTGCAGAAAGCGATGTGTGCCACGTGTGATGGACCGATGGCCAACATGCGAATGGTTTGTCGTGATGTGAAGGTGTGGATGCTTTGCTACAAGTTCGGTGTGTGTGTTGGCAGCCGCTCACCTTGGCACATTGTCCGAATCTTCGTCATCCTCGTATAGATCGCTGCAATTGCGCTCTAGCTGCGGTTCCACGGTAATTCCACGGGCAGCATCCTCGTGCTCCGACTCGCTATCGTCCCATATCGTGTGCTGGTTGGGGAATGCGATCTTCTGGCGGGAACATTCGATCCAGTAGCCCGGCGTCGGAATAAGATTGTGCGGATAGTCTTCACAGAATTCATCTACGGTGGTAAAATGAAGCAGACGGAAAGAGAAAGCTGTTAGAATATTTTTGGGGGGTTTTTTTTTTCGTAGATCTATCATGCAAGGGTTGCAACAGCCCTATGAATGTTCAGTGTTATATAGCAACGCGTTGCGTTGCGTGTCGAAGGTCAATTACAGAGACAGGGATTATAAAGAATTTCACTGGCTCAGGTGAAGCCTATTACTAATGGAAATAGCATAATATTTTACTACCACCTTTTACCTCCTACAACACAAACAACAATCCTTTACGACATGGTTCCCTGGAACGTGTTCCATCAGGAAAGAGTAATTGTGCGCTTAACTGACTCAATAGACCACCGTTTGGTCATGGCAACAGTGTTCTATTGCTGCACACCATCATCCATAACTTCTCATACGCTAAGGAAACGAAAGTGAGCATTTTGCATGTTAATTCATCATAAAGCAACTCGTGCGTTGGACTTTTGAAGGAGGACGTTTAGCGGCGAAAACAAAAGTTGGTCCGGTTTCACGCGCGGATGGATGTGGATTTATGTCCATTTTGGAGTTCGGTGAGTGGTGAGATAGACACACACACACACACACACACGCTCAAAAAAAAAAAGGCAACCACACCGATCGGTTCGCTCGGTTTATTCCCCTTCGGCGTAGACCGACGCAAAAGGATTGGGTTGAAAATTTATGGCAAATGATTGTATGAAATTACCGCTTCAATTAAAGCTTGTAGAAACGAACGAATGGTAGGGCGCGTGGTGGGCTTCTCCCCTTTTTTACCATACCCACCAAAGGGACGCTCGTGACAAGTGTTAAGGAAAAAAAAAAAGGGTAAAAAGGGATGTTTGCGAATGTTTATTCGGCCCGTTGCATCGTTCGCCGGCGATGGCGTTGGCTTAGGCACTCGTAACCCTGACAGGCTTGGTCAGCAGAACGAAAAATCCTTTTTCCCCCCCCCCTCCGTACGCCCACAGCGTAAAGTTTGCACAGCCTCAAGTGTAATCTAATAAATGGTGTACGAAACGCGTCCGTCTGCTCAAATAGCGCATTTTCATGCGCGAATAATTTCCACCGCGATGGGAGTCGCACGAAATGCCTGTGTGGGTATGCGGGATGTACATGTATAATGCGAGAGGTATGGTGGTATGAGCCGGCCTCTATCCGACCCCAACAAACGAATTAGCGAACGGGCATTTGAGCGTCCGGAACCTATCATCAATCTTTTTGTAAAATGGGTTTAGAAAATGCTTTCCTTCGCGGGCTCCAGTCATACAGTTAGATTGGTGCGCGTACGGTAGACTGCTAGCTTCCAAAAGCGAAACTTGAACGTGGAATGAAAATCTAGTAAAAGCTTAGCATAATTCTTCCTTCGCGCGTAGGCCGAAGTAAATTTTGCGCTGGTAGAAGAATGATGGACAAATTCAATATCCAGATGGGTACGGCGTTCGTTTACGTATATCGAAAGATTGACTGCAATTTTATTAGGACGAGCACTGTTTTTTTTTCCTTCACGACGAAGATGAATACGCAAAAAGGAAGAATGCAAAGCAAAGAAGGCCAGCTGCCATTTCGATGGAGGCGCCCAGTACCGGACGTGGATAATGATTACGGATGGTTGCCGTTTTGCGTCCGTCTGACGGCTTGGCAACCGTTTATCAGCCAGTGGTTTGCTGGATGGCCACTTGCCCATTGCCTGAACACTTTTGGTCGCTTACTTGGTCGCCGTTTGAAAAATGTCTGCAGCAAACAAATGGAATGGGACGGAAAATTGATTGCCTTCAATCAACGTAAAATTTTGAGGCATTTATTAGTTCATTCGGTCAGGAAAAAATGTCAGACTAAAAGGAGAAATGAAATATTAGAATGGAAGGAAAAAGTTTTTCATTTATACAAGTGTTATACAAGACTACAAGAAGGATAAATCGTATGTATAATATGTTTACGGTGGAGGCGCATGGTCTTTCACGATCACGAATCAGTAACGTCGAATGATTTTCATTGCAAAAATATAAAAAAAAGTTTCAATATCTATATTTTTTTCTGAATTCGTATGGATTTGTTATTCACCGAACGTTGCTTAACAAATATTTCACACCAACACACTTTAAACCGGGCGAGCAAAATTGTCATTAAACCCAGCGGATGTAGCAAAAGCTAATGAAACCCTCGTCACAACTACGGGTTGCTGTTGCTAGTAACCTTCGTTAAGCGACTGTCATCGAACTGATTATATCTCCACCGTGAAATGGCAAAAGGTGGAAATAAAGAAAATGCTTTAAAGTTTCCCTTGTAATTCGGAATTTCTCGAAGATGAAACGTAGTGGATTTGCTTCAATTGTGGAGAGGGTGTTTATTATTTTATTATCCCATTGCAAGGAGCGATACTGAAGGTGGGTGCGAGATGGTTAAATGTTTTCTCACCTTTCATGCTCAGTGCACACATACTTTCTACTTTTCCACTCCATGTACCAGTACCGTAAACAATTGAACGAAGGGAAAATTCATTTTTTAGTTAAAATGAAAGTGTGAAACGTTTCGTTTATTGACGGTGTTACCATTTCAACGGTTTCGTTTTAAAGCATTAGTGACAGAATCTTCCCCTTACATGAGGCGGAGTGAAAAATAAGTAGTAATTGGCTTTGGAAAAATCGCGTCTCTCATGAAGGTATGCTTAGCTGCTTGTCGAAGTGTACGTTGGTTGTCTCTTTACTACTGCTGCGGCCTGCAACAGCAAAGCAAGTAAAAAGCGTTAAGGCTATCATCGTTTTGTTAAGTATATTTTTCAACTGTCGTCACCGTTCTGGGTTTCGGCACGCTAACGAACCGAACGAGAAAGAGCAAACAACAATCACTGAAAGATGATGATGATGATCATGATCGTAAGTTTCGTTTTTGTCGCTATCCAGAACCAACTTTCGAAGGCAGTAGCGATGTGAGAAAGCAAAAATTTTCAAATGGGCCGAAGCAAATCCTTACCACACCACACGGCCAAAGCTTGCATGACACTAACGGGATGAAGGACATGCTTGAAGTACGCTACTGTTTGAGTGTGTTCTGTGAGGTGTGGTGCCGGAAGGCAGCCGGCAGGCAGAAACCATTTACGTTCATACCGTATAAACGACAGCGAATACGGTGACAGAAAAAAACAACAGCCATCACTCGGGGGACATTCGTCGCAAATCGTTCCGTCGGCACGAGCCACGACCTCGCACTCGAGTGGCTCGTTCCATAATCCGGTAAAGTAAATTTTCCAACCTCACACAGGCTAGGTACTGCGAGATCGTTCGTTCGCATAGGCAACAGCTTCTCGCACTGCTGTTGTGTGTATGGATGGACCGACCGGAGCTGGAATGTTGATGGACGAGATGGACTCGTTTATGGGACGTCTTGGTAGGTCGCTCTTTTAGTTGAAGTTCTTTTTGGAGGGTGTGTTTTGAGCCGTTGCTAGAGAAACTGGCTCGAAACGGTGATCCTCAACTAAATCCGAAATAATACACTGAATTTGAGACAGCTTCTATGGTTGGACGATGGATACAGGTTTGTGTAGCATGGGATTGTGAATGATGCTTTAACGGAAAGAGAGGTCAATGAGTGACGACTGTTGACCTGTAATCATTTTTTATTCAGTCCTATCATTCTGCTGAATGGTAAGCTTTTTTTAATGTAGGAAGATTGATAAATTATGCTACATTAAATATCGGAAAATGATATGCATGGCAAAAATGTACCCATTGGCTCAAACCAACTTAACATTTGTTTCTAAAAACAGATAAGGTAATTTAAAATCAAGCATGTTCGGTGCTTTGTAGCATATACCCAATTTTATTTAAAAGAGTAAATAATTTGATTTAAATAAACTGCTATGAATTTCAACCGAGTATACCTGGGATAAGGTTGGTTCCTTTAACGGTTCCGAGAAGGAAATGGCTTCTAACTGAAGTGAGAAGTATTGGCAAACTAGTAGCAAGTAATACGGTCTTATCTACTCTGAATTTTATGCTATGAATCTTCACTTAAGGAAAAATGGAACTCAATTTTGACACGTTCAAGGACATACCTGCATACAGCTCGTTTGATGCTGCTTTATCTAACCCAAAAACAAAAACAAATCCCACTAAAGTAGTAGAAGAAAGCGGGGTTTGGGTAAACTTTTCTCTCGAGTAGCTCTTTAGCTATCGAGCCGACAAACATTGGCTGTCGGAACCATCTCCAACGGATGGTTATTGATTTTTACTTAATTCCAGAATATCCAAACCGGATTTGAAGAGGACGCAAGGCAATTCAAACAAAGATAATGACCATTAAGTAGGGGACCGAAGATGTTTCGGGAGTGTTTGTGCTGTTTGTTTGAGATGTAACCAATGTGTAACAATGTTTCCCTTTTTGAGTAGTTTTAGCCAACCCATTTACTTCGAAGGTGAACGTTCAAAGGAGCGTTTTATGCCGTTTATGTATGGTTTATGTGCGTTGAATGCGTTTATGTACCTGCAGGTGTAAGAGTAGTAAGCATTTGTTAGGCCCGCTGTTAAGAATGAACCGTCCCGTGTCCAAGCGGTAAACTTATCCGAATGGCAAACGCATGACAAGGACATCGTGAAGGTTGGCAGTGGATATTAGGAAAAGACCAATTTTATCCTTCCGTGCGCGTAGGTCTATCTGTGCGGTGTACGGCCATATTGGAGGATATCATTGATCACTCGAACGAACGACGAGTGGTTTCCCAAACCAGAGCAGGACAAAAGGACAAAAGAAAGGGATCGACCATCTGCAAGAAATGCTAGCAAAATGAAAACCATACTGTACCGCACCGGTTGGAAATGCCAGGCAGGGCCGATGTTCGGTCGTTCCCAGTAATTAACTCATCAATTATTAACGCGCTCAACAACAAAAAAACAGGACACAAATTGGATGAGGCAAGAAGAAAATGGGGCTACTCAGAATGGAACGATGGGTTGGGGACGGACTGAAATGGATGGCAGTACAGTCTGCCAAACCCTTGTCCGGTAAGCCAGAAGAGCTTTGTACGAGGGATGTTTTGCCTTCCATTGCACGCTACATGTCCCACGTCCGATGTACTACCTCCAGCTCCCGTTACGATGGTGTGAATGAATGAATCGTTTGGCCACGCTCGAGGGGCGATATAATGGAGCAGAAACGGATGAGCGATTGCGAACTGCGGAAAACTGATCGAGTTTAGCCGTAATGAAAATTGACGAATGGATGATTGATGGGCCATCTTATTGTTTTTGGCGGCGTGTCCCTCTCGTTCTCGCACGTTGAAATGGTATCGTGCCTTGACATTCTTTCGATTCGATAAAAGTGGCACAGACAGAGTACTCAAAGTTACTACCCTTTACCCGTTCTGCTTACGGAAACACAGACGGTTTGGGGTGTCTTGGCACGCAACACTCCTTCCAGGCGGACGGTGGATTGATCGAGTCCTGAGAAACATAATTTCGTTATCAAAGAATAACACAGTTACGGTAGCATATGGTCCCGAGGCGATGGTTGTGCGAAGGATACATCGCCACGCACGTTGGCTGAAATTGGAAGGCCTGCCTGCTTCGGGATGTATCCTTTACATAACGAACCCCGGCAAATTGATTTTTCTATAATGACGGCCTTGTCATGAGCTTTCTCGCAACGGAGCACATTTAGTAGGATTAAGATTTATCGTTGACTCGGGCGTGTGCTTAGCGGGACGCATGGGGACGTTTGAGCTGATGGTTGAACATCTCGCCAGATAAACGAATTAGACAAAAAGGGTTATGAATTAGTTAGCCCCATGTGTGATTTCAATTAGTATGATTTTTGCTGCAGAGTTAGCATTGTGTTGTGTGCGCGTGTAACCCTTTCGTGTTGTGCGGTGTATCCAACGATTCTTGAAATGTTATCAATGGCAATAAAACCAGCAGGATGTTGCCACAAGAAGTATTTTTTTTAGTGCGGTTAAAGTAGATAAATAAAATTTTGCTCCATACCATAGGCTTATTATTTCAATATTTATTAAAAATTTCCTTACCTTACCAATAGGCCTATCAAAACGAAATACATTTCACCACAATTAGGTCCTTTTCTTAGTAACCCAAAAGCTACATAATATAAACATGCAAGAAAACAAAAACCGCTGAAACCCTCTGCCAAATTACTTTGCGTAAGATTTTAGCCTTCTTTACGAGAGAACCGTTTGCAGATGAGTCTCTGTTGCAGCACGGTCCAAATACACCCGAAAGGAAGCAGCAAGTGGGTAAACACACCAATACACAACGGTTGAAAACGCACAGTTTCTTGGGCAAGCATAAACATCGCTGCCAGCAAAACATGCTTAATCTCTTCCCGGTAGTCTACACGCGCAACGAACGTCGTACCGATCGTAAAGTGCATAAATTTATGTCATGACCCTCTGTGCCCGCTTTACCCACGCCAGAAGCGGAAGGAACAGTCTGTATGCTTTTGTACGGTTTGCATGACCCCGGAAGCGGAGGAGAGTTGAAGTTGAACAAATGCAACCCATCTCCTCAGTATGTATGTACCCTCGTGACTGGCCACAACTGGCCACGGTGTCACTATGGCCAGCAGTAAATGTTGGCGTACGGAAAGCTGTTTGCGTGAGAATTAGAAATGTGGTTTCACAAACTTTCGGCGACTGGATCGTTTGGTCAGGCAAGGAAGCTTGTGCTTGTCGTTGGCTTTATGAGGAAGCATTTCTTTGCTCTGTATTTGTTTCAAGTTTATTGCTAACATCGTTGTGCGCTTTCGGGCATGTTTAGGTGTGATTTGCTAATTGATAAACTAGCTTTTAAACTTTGTAATGGATTGACATACTGATATTTCAGTTGTAATGGCTCCATTTGAAAAACAAAATATTTGGAATATCCATACTTATAAAATAAGGTACAAGAAGCCAGCAATTGGACACTCAACCCTCATGGAGATTGGTACACAATAATTACAAACGTTTTGAATTATTGTTAATAAAACAATCATTACTTATTTTCGGAAAATATTTTCTCATACTCATAAGAAACTTTACAGATTTCATTATAACCAGAGTATTTGTAGATAAGTTAAGTGGTTTTCACATGGACAGATTCACCTCAGGGATGGGAACAATCAGGTTGTCCGTCATAATTTTCACCGTTTAGACAGATACTCTAACCACTGGATGAATATTTCAGAATACCTTGTTACGCGATAAAGCATCCAAATTTCTGGCCAGTTTTTGTTGCCCTTTCGGGGTTAGACTAAATGACACGCGTTCCGACTCTAGATGCAAAACAGTACATATACTGTTTCCCATTTCACGTTTAGCATTTCTCCAAAATAATCTTAAATCAGGATGAGTATTACTACTTGAATGTGCTTTTATCAAATATGAAAATCAAACGAACAAACGAAATCATCAGTTCCCGTTCTTCAGCTTTTTGACCATAAATGTACCAAATCAATCAATAATACCAATAACCAAGTTGTTGGTACAAATTATCGGCTTCCCCTTTCAAACGGTACGTAATTTATAGACGACCACTTAGTGTTAGAAGAAAAGATTTTATTAAATTTACGGAGAGAAAGGCATAAAATGATGCTAACATGTTAGCAGCTTTCTTAGATTATTTTAGTGTAGTTTAAATCTATACGAAGTCAAGAAATAAAAAGAGGCGATTAAATATACACTCATCAAAAAATACATTTTTGCCGAGAGTTTCATAACTCCTTGGAGAACAAGTTTATGAGAAAACATAACCGGCAACATTATCATCATCATAATGAAAAAATCATTGCCATCAAAGCGTAATTAAAAGCAATAATTAAAAAGATGTCTTGTGTGAGTGAGTGTAGAATTTTAATAGCTTTCTGTATGATTAAAATTCATCCTAATGTTTTAGAGCTTTAAAGCACAAGAGAAGCAAAATAAAAGCTGGACGTTTTCGTCCCTATCTCGTATTTGGCTTTGCAGCTAGGTTTAACTTTATCAGTGCAAGCAAGCAGACAGCCTGCTGGTGCTGGATAATCCCTAGGTTACGATGGTTGCCCAAGGAAAACGAAGCGAAAGGAGATTGTTGTGTTGTTTTTGGTTTCTTGCAGCTAATTTACCATTTCCCAGCCACTACCATTACCTTGCACGGCCAAGTGACAATATTTAATCCCACACTAATCCCATCTTTTGCGGACCGACCTTCACCGGTGTTCGCTTTTACCTGTTTATTTAGCTTGTTTGGCCCGCGTCCTTTCTTAAAGCAAGCGAGGAAAGAAAATGAATCAAAGTTAATGATTTGTGTTTTTTTTTTTTGTACCAACAAATTTCATCTGGTAATGGGATAGGATGCGGTTCATTTAGTTTCTCACCAAAGGTACAGAAATGTTTAGGTGGAATACAAAAAAACAGTATAAAGACATGTTTCACGAAAGGGTTCACTTTCTGTTGATTTACGAACTTGTTTTCCTATTCAATTAATATGTAAATCAACGTGCATAAGAAATCGTTCCACAGCAATACTTTTAATGTAGCTGTAAATAAGAAAACGGAAGCAAGATAATAGGAAAACTAATCAAACAGTTTAACAACTAGATTAGACAACAAAATCACAACCACCGGTATGGTGATTAGTTTAAGCTCGTAGGAAATAGGAAACTGTAAAATGGATCGTGTACAAAACAACAAGGTAGAACGTGGTAAAGCGGAGATTTCCACCACTTCCGCAACCGTTATTTGCTCGATGAGTCGTTTTCCTTTTATCGCATTCACTGTTGGCCACTCGGGTGTTTTGTAACTGCTGGCAGGCCTACAGCTTTCCAATTCTTCCCCTTCTCCGGTGTGCCTCTGTTGGGTGGCTTGTGTAAAGGGGTGGTTTGTTGGTTGCGCTTTCTTCGGCAGGATAAATTTACATATCAAATTTAAACAAGCGCCTGAAATTGCGGTTGATTGCGGTAGCCGAGTGTTTGTGTGAGTATTACTAGAGGTCCCAAACGAAGGTCTTTGAATCAGCACAACCTGAAAGTGGCACACCCGAAAGCGATCGGAAGTAAAGGAAAAAAAACCCCAGAGCGGCTTGCCCAACCGGAAATGGGTTAAATGGGTAAAGTTCCGGTATTTATTTTTACCTGCACACACACACACACACATACACGCCCAACATTGAGCATTTTACACTGTAGCGAAGGTGGTAGACTCCATGAGTACATGTTTTGTTGTTGTTGCTCCAGCAATGCTGAAACAAAATATTTTGTTGAGCGAATATTGAATGATAAGAGCATAAAAAATGAATGCAAAAATTACCCCGTGAAGTACAGTGTAGAAAAAAGTTTTGAGCTATGCATAATGTACGCTATAATCCATCGTGTTCTAGAAAGCTGCTCGAGAAAGGAGAAAATTAGATTGGAAAACTTTACCAGAAGAGGATTTTGTTGGCGTAACGCATTACCAATAATTAACTCAAGCTTCACATGAGCACCTTACCCCTTCGGTAAGGACTGTTCAGGTACTATTATTTTCCATTTTTTATTCTTTCTCATCGCACATCTTACTGATGTGCAAAGTTGTAATCAAAGCACATATTTTGATACGGTGCAGTAAATATTAACAAACCAAATAGTGATACTTCTCCAAATGATGAGCAACAGAAAATTAAGCTTATCCATTCTTGTTTACCTTTCATGGAAACTCACAACCTGTTAGAACAAAATTTGCTTCCGTGGTGAAATGGAAAGCTCGCCTGAAGATACCTGTCATGCCACGCCTAAGCGCTGACATCGTACCGAAAGGTAGCGAGTCCACCAGGGGTAGACAAATAAAGTTTAATAGCAACGATATGTATAATCCAACGGTGAGAATTAATTATAACGGTGCTAACCAGCGTGTGAACACTGGCACCGTAGATTGGAACGAGATTTCATCTAGCTTTCGACGCTTCGCGTGGATTTGCGGCCAAGAAGGTGCGGAAGACATTTGTGCCCGGGAATGTGGTTTTCATATTCAACCAACTACCACCTCGGTAACGCCATTTTTCACCACATCTAAAAGACTAGTGCAAGTAATCAGCGTACGATCTACGTTTGGTTGGTTGGCCAAGGATGGTTACTGAAACTGCTGCTAGTTTCTTGCTGCCGCAGCACGCTACGGGGAGTTGGCAGACTCTGGCAGGAGATCCAACCATCGCCTAAAGGTAGTTAGTCTTCGTGTCCGTATTATGCTCGTCCCGTTGTGCCCCTGATGGCGATGGGAACGGGGTTGGTAATGGAATTTACAGATGAGCATCTACGGAGCAAAGCACTACGGTAAGGTTGCTCTCGTGCGTGTTTGGCGGAATTGTGACATTGTAACGATACAGTGTGGTTCTAGGGTAGCTGACTAGTGTGAGCTGTGGTGCTTTACCACGGATGAAAAACAATCTGTACGCTAGCTAGCCCTTTATCAAAATATGCTCCAGGTTCCTCCAATTTATCGTACGGTTTAACACATTTTTTAAGACATAAGTGTGATTTTGACCATTTTTCAGGAAAATCAGATTCTTCCACCGCAACAATACCATTGCGCTAGATAGGTTGAAAGATAATTTAAGATAAAACAAAAATGAAGTAAAAAACACAACAGGTTTAGGGATAATTTGTACTCAGTGAGCATTTCACATTCATTTCACGTTTCGGTAATAGTTTCTATAGAAGGTGAGCAGATTCGCTAGCGTACCTGTTGCCAACATTTATAGCAAAATATTAAACGTATTAAGCTGAACCATGGTAGAATATCCTTCGCAAAGACGCCCCAAACCGTGCAAATTAACGAGCTAAACCGAATGATGGAAAAGCTATGTTCATTAGTGGTGCCGGGCGTGTCCTAACCCGATGTAATAGAAACACCACCGCAACCATCAATGGCGCCATACCGAACCGTGGAGATTACCAAAAAGAGTAGAGCTTTGGTTGGATATTAAAATTGATTTGCGCTAGTATTTTTGGTGGCATGAAAGAGAGATTTCGTGCACCGTACACAATTTGTTACAGTGTACAGATTCGGCGCTACCAGTGTAGCTGCCAGAAGCCGAAAAATAGCCCCATTTCCGGGTTGCATGTTTATGGGTAATATTTTCTGGATACTGAAAGTTCTGCATCTGGATAGACGATTGTTTTTGGGTTCATATGTTTGTTAAAGCGCTTCATACATGACGTGATGATTCAGACACGTAAGCAATTATGAGGTATATTGTAGTGCGGTTTGCTGAGAGTATTTAGGGAATAATGGCTCATGTTTTGTACCAGCCATATGTGTTTATGTATGCGTGTGTGCCTGTATCCAAAACGATGAAAAAACACGGCACGGTTTGCAGAATAATCAACAGTTTGTTCGTTCGTTTCCGGTGCCAAATGGTAATTTTGCTTAATGTAATGGAATTTTGCAGCATGTCACGACACACGACACATTATGAAGTTGTTTATATAAATGAAAAAAAAAAAAATGAAGAGCTACGGGAACCGTTACGATTTTAAGACGGTTTTGCTACGACTAGTTCCCTTTAGACAAATTTTTTTTCATGTTCTTCTTGTTCCAGAGGCCCTTTAATTTTGTTTCTTCGTTGAATTGTACTAACTTTGTCCTGAAGCAAAAAACACAACGAATTTAAATGATCTTTAAAAGTCACACTAAATAGACCATACTACCACCTTCATACTCTCCCGAATAGATTGGGACCAAAATCAGAAGCATCTGGTAACGATGCAGCTGTCCCTTGCCAGTTTCCGGCTTTCGATTCGATTTTACGACACAGCAAACGATCGATCGAGGCGCCTTGAGCCGCATTCGATTACGTCGTGCGCCAGGGCAAGAAGCGGCCGGAGTTACTTAACGAACAACCAATTACCGACCGAGCTTCGGAGGGACACGAACCTTGAAATACGGGTCTGGAAGCAATTTCACTAATTACGAAAGCGTCCTACTTCTTCCAGTGTCGCGACCGTGTCACCGACCGTTGTTAGGTGGGCGTTTAGGAAGGCGATTTTCTGTGCACATGCAAAGCATTAGGCCGGCAAGAAGTAGATACAGAGTAGAGGGAGGGGGAGGTGGGGGTCGGAAAAAACAAAACGGAACAAAAGCAAGCTTGTGGCAAATAGGCGGCCGAAAAGCATTCTATCGTGCGGCTTAATTTCCTGTCTGCATGGAGAACAACGAATGACCGGTCTTAAATGAACGGAATGAAACTGTCGTACAGGCATAGTGGCAAATGTTAGATAGCCGGAGCCTAGCACTGCCGTAGTGTGGGGCTGGTTCGGAACGCTGGAAGTTGAAGTGAAAAGTTTATTATCACTAATACTGCTTTTATACACCCTTTTTCCCATCCAACCGGTTCGCTTCTTCGTACGGAGATACTCACGATCGAGGGATCTGGCACAGCACAAACTCCTACACGAGAAGCACGCATCGGGTACGGGTAGGGTGTAGGAGGGAAAGTAAATAAAGGACGGGGATTTAATTCTATTTGCCCAAAACATCCGGTCGTTAGTCGAACGTTCGCTGTTGCTGCTGCTGCCCGTTTTCGGTCGCTCTGCCAACCTTGCTTTCGGTACCAACCTTGCTATCGCTACCAAAATGCCCACCAAACGGCATCAACGGAGAAGGACAGGAGGGAAAAGTCATCAATGAGAAAATCTTTTGAAATCGCACTTATTATTACGGTCACGCTCGTTTGTTGCACTTTTGCTTTTGCACACACCCTTATCCACAAACTCCCACCAAATGATTCAACAATCCGCAGCTCGGGTCCGCCCAACGGATGATTCAAAGGGCAGGGAAGCTGTGGCAAGCACGGAGTGGGTGTGTGATTTTTAATTGGCGAAAATAATCGGCTTTTTGCTGGTGTTATCCTTCATTACGGTCCGGGAGGTCTGATGGGGGTGGCAAATGTACTGCGTTGATGCCGCTGTGCGCAATAAATGATGACAGATTGGTGCGGCATATTTACGATCCTGACCTCAACCGTCAGGACCGTACTAAAAACAAAACAAAATACACACAGCAAACGACCACCAAGAGAGAGAGAGACAAATCTGGAGTCACTTCCCCGGGCACAAAAAAAAGAAAACAGACACCGGGCACAGATGTGGTACGAGACGAGCCAAACGATCAAATGCACACCAAATGGCCTGACACAGGCAAAGAACAAAAGGGCATGGGAAGCGCCAGCCTGGGAGGCGTAATGGGCTTTCCGGGAGGAGGAGGAGGAGGACGAGCAGGATCGGAAAGTCGTTGTAGACTTTGTTGATGGCGATGTGTCATTGTGGACATCGGCTGCACGGGAAACGTTGGGAAAATGGAGTACTCCCGAGCAACAAGCACACCCCAGTGGTGAACAAATGCGAAAGGCCGTCTGTGTGAAAGGCCGTTCCGTAAGTCCTTGTAATGAGTGATATTTAAGGCGGCAAAATTAATGACCTCACACGCCATCTCGATTGGGCATGGTGGAGGATCTTTTAGTCGTTGGCTTTTTTGTTTTTGGTTGGTGATGATGGTCGGTCTGCATTGATTGATGGTGGAGTTTGGGTGGATGTCGGTGTGCTCGATATGCTTGGAGTGAATTAAATCCGTTTTTCACAAAAGTTCTTTTAGTTTTTTAACTCAATGGATAGAAAATCGAGAAAGTCTTTGGTTGTTTCTTCTGGGTTTAGTAGCATGGAAAATAATGTGGATGAAGGAAGTTTGCTGCGTAGCAGAGTATATGAAAGAGAAAGTCATTGAAATAAATTGTTACTCATATTAGTAAGATTCCAAAAGCTGCAATAATCCTCAAAAGAATATATTTTGATAAGGATTTTTATAAGGAAAATGCAGACTTATTGCGATGAAAAGATTCTTATCGTGGAATTCCTTCTACAACAATTACGTTAGTGATTACATTTTTTTCTACTCTAATTTTCCAATCTTTTCCCATCAGTTGCTTACATACCCGCCTTTCCCATAACTATCTTGCGCTTGTGCAGTTATGCACCAGCAGCACAGGTCCATTACCGAAACGAATAAAAGTTGATTAAGTGTAATTGAAATTATGTTTCTCTTGTCAGATTTTAGCACTCGTCGCTTGAGTGCGTGTTCTTTTCGTTTTTTTTTATTTTTTACTGTGAAAATGCAATTGCCATTCTGCAATTGGCCCCGAAGCGCACTCAGCTGGAACAGGAACAGAATCTCGGAACAGATGCTTTTCGTACCGCTTCGTTGAATTCCCCGACCCAGCTCACTGTAAGATATAACACCAAGCAAATTGTCGTCCGAAGCACAGTACGAGCTTGCTGTTCTACTTACAGCCAGCCGGGTACGGGGTTACACACCACTACTATTGCAGCTGCTTGTTGTTTTTTTTTTCCGGGGATCATCAGTGGAGCATCATCCGAAGGAGACGAATCACTCGACACGAATAGATAAAGGGAGATTGCTGTTGTTCCGTTTGCATGAAGAATGCATTTTTTGGGGTAACCTCGGCTACCGTTTCACTTTATCTCACTGTTCACTAGTCCTTCTTTTCTACAGCACTTTGCACAGGATAGCATCATTACAAACAGAAAAGCACCTAGAACCATTTTCATGGAGTGTCCTTCAGTGTGAGCATGTTGTAAGTGTATTGTTTCGACAAAATTCATCCATTTTTGAACGAGCAACAGAGAAATAGAAGCGATAAACTTGAAACTATGTCGAACCGAAACCGGAACACATCCTTACATCGTATCCAACGCAACCATCTCCACCGTATCACTGATTTGCATGGAAAGGAACAACGCCACATTGTGGTTTCGTTGCTCTCGAGCGCGTTTCTCTTCCCGCAGGCAATAAAATGTGCAAAACTTTGCTTCGGCATGATCTCGGTCTTGAGCATCCCACAGCCCCAAAAACCACCGGGCCATCAATCCGGTCTCATCTGTTTCATGAGCCCGCTCGTTCCTAACCCGCTCTAAACCTTCTTTTTTCCGTATAAGCTAGCGCACGGGAAAATGACGAAACTTTGTCACCGGGTTTTTTTGTCGGACAACGCTTCCTCATCCGTCCGCACGGGCGTTTGTGGGTTTTGATCCCTCGTGTGGTTTTTTCGCCAGTCCAGTTGTTAGTGGGAGCAGGCATTTGATGAACTGTGCGATGAGGATGAAACTTTAGTCATTGAAACAAGTGGCCCACCGGGGACCTCTTTAAGTTTACCTTCGTCCATGAAAAGTGAGAGAAAATGGAAGGGAAATGGAAAAAATGGTGGTCAAAATCGACTATAAAGAAACAAACTGGAAAGTTTTAACTTAGACACAACCAACGGGTTGTAGGTGTTTTGCTGCATCACGGACTCATTAAACTGGAGAAGACAATTCAGAAGAATGGTTTTTGTTGTGGTAGATGAAAGAATAAGGTTGAAAAAACATATTTTTATGCGCAAGTAAAGCAAAATAAAACCTCCATGCCACGGAACCGAGCTGGAGCGGGACATTGAATAATTGCGTGTTAAATGGCACTGTTTACCAAACTGTCGTTTCAGCCCTGCTTGGCGGTATGTAAAGTAAATTTATTTGCGACCCAAAATCATCCAACGCTTATCCCGCCCCAGTCATAAATTCATCCAATAAATCAAACAGTTAACCGCGGAACTATCGTTAAAGCTGGCGAAGAACGTCGCCCTAAATTCGGACTGGTGTGCCCCACGGGACGCCAGTTATGTTTCACCCACCTAGTAATAGTTTGCCGGAGAAACTATCATGAACCATACCGTATAGCAGCTGGCAACTTTCGTAAGCCATTCCTGTAGGAAGCGAAGCTTGACATTGAGCTGCTAATATTCAGCAATAGTTTTATTCCCACATCGTGTACGCCTTCCGCTTTATGGATGGTGCATGATTTATGATCTGCAACCGCCGTGCAACCGATGGACATGGCCTTCGATTCTAAGACGCACACATAACCACACAGATACACGAATTGGGCGATTGAGGGCGTGGAGGTTTGTGGTTCGAACCTGGGAACGGGGGGAGATCACTTCGAAAGGGTTTTCTGAACCCTGCGAAGCGTCACCGGTTTTAGGGTCTGCGCGTGTCAATAATACAACAAGCCGCCCGGTACAGGACAATGATCGGTTCCGATTCGCAAGGAAGCCAGATTGTGCAGGAAGCAATTCATGCGTTACCTTAGCCGTGAACCTTCGCATGGTTAAGGGGTTTTCTTTGTGAAATGCTTTCTCTGCTGTGTCTAAGGTTCTTTGACTGCGACGCGTTTCGGAGCGTATTGATGGGTATGTAAGGGGGCAAGAAAGGGAGATTTGTAAAGTATGGGAAACTTTACCGTTGTACCACACTTAGTTGGTATGGGTAGGAATTTCGATGCGTTGCGATAGGGACGAAGAAAGGTTGAGAGCGTTCGAAAAGGGTGGGAAACCACACAGATCCGGGAGACTTGAACCAGATACGGCAACGGTACGGTAAGGTACATGATTTGAATTCGAAATTCCGAAACCACTGAATGATTTGGCGTTTGGATGCGTTTAAAATATGCATATAATCGAACCCCGAAACGTTGCTCGGACGTATTGAGCATGGACACAGGAAAATACTGTGTGACTGTGACTGTTTTTAAGGAAAGCCTCATTTTATCCACATTAAGAAGGAAATTGGATGAAGTTGAACGTAAATCGTGTGACAAGTGTGGATCGAAGGAAAATTATTTTCCAATAAACCGCATTAAGAACCACTCTCCAAGGAACTGGCACTTTACAAGTGTGCTCCACGTCACGCGAAGGGTTGATGGATTTTGATGAGTTCGAACAGCTTAAGGCAGTTACGAACTGGTAGGACAGCAGTTGTTGACAGACGGTGTGCTGTTCGGTGTGCTTACCGAACCCCAGCCGGAAGGGTTTTTATTATTCAGTATGAGAGTGTGGTACGGGTCGGTTCAATCGTTCGTCGATTCGGAGAGCTTTGAACGAGACTATCAAGTACTTAAATTGTCTCATTAAATTTTCACAAAGTGTTTTGTGGTTTATGCCCGCTGTCCGTTTGTTTCTTTTTTTGCACTGTTTTCCACACAAATTGAGCACTGAAGTACGAGAGAGATTGTGGCTGGTTAATGAGATCTGGGCTAGGGAAAAAGTGAGACACAAAGATAAGACGACAAACAAGTGGCTTACGTAATAATTGAGCTTGAAGATAATAAAATGATTGAATTAATTAGGAAAGCGTTCATTAGGTAAACATCAATAACGGTAAACCGAGAGGCTTGTAGAGAGAAAAATGATGTTTACGAAACTTAAAGCTTCTTAAAATACCGATAGTCCAGCCGTTAGCAGCACCGATCTTCACACGGCAGGTTCGGGCATTGAACTCCATCTGGACTGCTTTCTCGTGTGCAGGACTGATTATCCAGCTATGGATAAAAGGAAGACACAGAAAACTAGTAATGACCTCTCGAGGTTGTCGTGCCAAAAAAGAAGAAGAATGTTTTTCAATCTCAAACGTAATTTGATTAATATTTACAGGACCGGATGCGGATTCAGAGGAGCCAAAAGAGAATTAATTTTATTCTTAGAGCTGTTTTCTTCAGAACCATAGAGACTACTGTTCACGACAGAGTTTCATCAAAGAATAATTTGTTGATCAGTGCTGGAAATATGAATACCAATAGTGAAATATTTTTCTTCATATAAAATAAATAAATATATTATTTATTTTATAGGAAATAAGAAATTCATAAGAACTTATTGAAATAAAAATTACATTCAACAAAACTGTCGTAGCTGGCATAAGAAATACAATTGGTTTCTACAACCATTGGTAACATATTTTGACTTCTAGTCTAAAGCACTACCGGCGTTGGTGGATTAAAACTTACTAAAACACAAAAAGGTTTAAAAAAGCAATTCATTTCCTGCCACCACTCATACACAGGAGTCGAGTCATGGTGAAATCGTTTCATGTCGGTCTACAATCAGCTTCTAGTCACCGAAACTTTTGCCTGCTTAGACGCTCAAGAAACTCAAAGGAGAGGAAAGTATGCTGCTCTAAAGAAGCAACTTTTCCTGCTTAAGATAGCGAACATCCCGTTGCTGTTGCTGCTCTTGATGGATTGAGTTCAATAACGTCCGATTACGTTACGAACGAAGATCGTAAATCGGCGAGAAAAAAAAATCCCGGACATCTCTATCTATTCGTTGTCTCAAGAAAATTACTTTAGGTTTTGATAACGTTACGAACGAACGGAATCTCTCGTTCGAGGTTTTTCAGCTTGGACCATCATTAGCCAGAGTACGATACGGGTAAACTTTGATCAAACTGTTGCAGTCGTTGAGCTTGCTAAAGCAAAATGAAGTCATCGATTCGACAGAGATTGAACATTCTCTTTCCACCTAGCAAAAGGGGTAAAAGTTGGAATAAACTTTGTGTGGAAGCGGAAAAACAGAAACACACGCGCTGGTTCTGCCCTTCTTGCCGCACAAACAAAACGGTACACACAGACAGAGGCAGAGAAAACAACGTCCTACGGCGAATGAGGGAGGGTATGTCATACACAAAGGGGAAAGATTCATCATATAATTGGAACCAACCTCCTATGCGGTGGTGTAAGGCATACGTTTAAGATGGTGGATAGTACAAGCACACAGCCACACAGACTCACAAAACCGGCTCGGGAATGCGATGGAAGAATGCGGAAATGACCACCACAGTAAGTTGATTAAATGGGTGACTTCGTGGGCAGTGTGCAAACAAGCAGGGACGAGCGCAAGCAAGGGGACGATTTACTGCAACAAGATGGATCGTTTAGCCTTGCGCCCTGGAAAGCACGGGATGTGCGTGGTAGGTGTGGGCATGATGGAAAAAGACCTTGAACCAAATCTTCCCACCGATTGGTAGGGCTATCTTCTTACAGCCAAGGAAGGTAAGCGATACGCAACAGTTTCATGGAAAAAAAACTGGGAAAAAGCATAGACTAACAAATCTGGCTGAACGTAACCGGAAATTAACATCCTGAGGCTTTGCCGGGCACACGAAACGGTCCGATGGGAAATAATCACAGCGAAAACAGGAAAAATAAGCGTTGACTCGTGTAAAGAAAACATGGAACTCATCATTATCTCACCGACATGTTTGTCCCACCCAGTGGACGTTCCTTGGTGCTTTCGCTATTGTGAAATCTTGCGTTCGGAAGTCGAGGTGAGGTGGTGTCGTATTTTCTTCCATCAATTTGCAATTTAATGGCTATGTGTTTGGGTGTTGGTGTTGGTGCTGGTGGTAGTGAAGAGCGAAAACGGCAGGAAGTCGAAAAATCAAATAATTTTTCTCAAATATTGCACAGTTCGACCTTACCTCCGTACGCAGGATAATCGTACCGGTCTCCTGTTGCGCCATTGTAGCTTGTGCATCGTTGGGCACGGTTGTTTTTTTTTTGTATCCACTCCGCTTATTTATGTGTTTGCGAAGTGAACGAAAAACGTGTCCAGAGTACTGAGCAGAGGGTCGTGTGGAAGGCTAGTAGACAGAGAGTACGCTGTGTGCGTACGCTTCCTTTGTTCAAGGAACGTGCAGTGAATAGATCGAGAAACATTTTCCTTGAAGCTGCGTTTGAAATTCTTCGATAGAAAACACATTTGACCAACATTTAGGCTGCCGTTTATGGGCAAATAATGCGACCAGGAGCAAAAGGCAGCATCCCTACAATCTTTAATAATCAAAATATTTTTCCTACCTTCTTCACCACACTGGCAGACTACTTCTGGCGAGCGTGGTGGACCCAATCAAATTCAAGGAAGGAACCAAATAATGGACACGAATGACATGTTTCGCGAGCCAGAAAGGAATGTCGTGTGTTTGCATTGTTATTACGCTACGACATGTTTGGCGTACGTAACATGTACCGTTGTGCTACGCTACAGGTTAAAAGATTTTCGATTCCAAAAGCAAACGCATACCTTATTCCGGACGGCATGGGATAGGAATGTTTTCGACCGGTTTGTAATGGAGACCGGTTGTTGTGCCCCAAAAAGGAGGATGCTACAGTATTGAGTTCCAGAGCTCCTGATGCTTTTCTTCCTTTTTTAGGCAATTTTGCATTTACCTTTTGCCCGGCGTTGTGGCCCGATCACCACCCAAGCCGTACTGCCAAGGGAGTTAAAATACAAAATGGAGATAAAAATGAAGAAATATGGTGTACGCTGCCAAGGGGAAAACTTAAATCATAAATTTTGCTTTAGAATGGAATTATTTGCATGTTTTGTGTGCTGGACTCGGTGCTTTTTTAGTTGTGTTTTGTTGCTGTAATGGAATGCCCATTTCTTTCGCATTTTGCTCGAAGATTTTTGTGTGAATATTTTTTTCTACTTCCCGTTTTAGGGTGGGATTACTGTTGAGGGATTTTTTCGTATAACAGTAGATTTGTTTCGCATCACTTTGGGATTGCATTTATGCTGTTCGGTGTATTATACGTATGACAGAATGATGTATTGAAGCCATCCAACGTGTCCAAAAAGTTCAAAGCAATTGCATTTTAGATGTACTTTAGGAAATAGATAACTTTTTCACCGAAATGTTTTGCTAGAATCGTATCTGTATTAATATAGTTGTTAATAAATGTTATATAAAACGTTAAAATCACGTAACAATAATCTCAGCATAAAATACTGTTGGAACAGTACATGCAACAAGCGGAATTTTGTTTAAAATATTCACTCATACCACAATTCCATCACAAGTTTTGTTTTGTATCTCACAACAGAGGAATGTAAAAGGAAGATTTTTCCTTTCCCATTCCCATTTCAATTTCCCATTCCTTACTGTCCCTTCTCCTTGGTGTATTTTGGTGTTATTTTATGTTTCCACACCACACCCCATTTCCCATCGACCTCGCGCGCTTCAATAAACGAGCTGAATTTATGGCATCAGCATGGAGCTGCTCTATCAAGGGTTTTGGTTGCGTAAAACAGTGCTTTTCCCAATTGGCCAACCATTTCAAATAGGAGAAAATAATGACAATGAGACATGTGTGATGGTCCCTGTGAGTTGGCGTTTGCAAATGCGTGCTAACTGTAGCCAAACGATGGTGTACCGCAAACAAAAAAAAAAAAAATACACACACACATTACATTTGAGATGGCAATGGCAAAAAAGCAATACCATGCTACGTTTAAAGCGACAAGTGACGTTAAGCAACAACAAAACTGTTGAACGTTGAATTACGCCATACGCTAGCGTTGGCTCATGTCGGAATTGTGTCGCTTTAACACGCGGCGCCAAATAAATGTGGCATGTAGTGAGCAGTAATACACATTTCCATGCTAATGTGCGTTCGGCGCTTTGTCGGCTATTGAGTGGCAACTGTTGGCAACTAGGTTCATACCACCCATTCAGTCTCATGTGGGTTCATAGGGAGTTGCAGCGCTGGGCAATGCTATCGCTAGAATCATACATTTTTATTCTCCTAAACCACATCGCCCTTGTTTTATGCAATTTTTTGTTTTGTTTGTTTATGTGTTTTATTTCAATTTTCCAACTCTCAGCTCGCTTAAAAGCATAGGAAATATAATTTCAGTTGTTATTTTTCACATCAACCCTTGAATGGTTTGTTTGGTCATAATGTACGCATTTGCAACCAATGGCGGTATCGGATGTAAACAGAAAACAAATAAACAAAAGTCCATCTGCATGGTGAAATACTGAGAACCAAGTGAAAGGTATGAGGTGTGCTCGCAATAAATCAACATCACATCCCATTGATGGCTTCACCCACGCACGGAATTGGGAAGATCTCATCCCATTTGACATGTGTCATTTTACACTCATATCATTTGAATGTGATGCTGCTGCTGCTGCTTTCAATCGCTTATTTTTTGTTGTTGACACGCCCAGGCACACTGGAAATGATTGCCGTGTGAAATGATGCAAAGAAATACCACTCTTAGGCACACATTTTCTCGGAACACTTCATCATGGTTTTTCGGTACGGTACCGTAACGAGTTCGAAGTGAAGAAATGCACGAGTGTGGGTATGTCATAAAGGAGAAATTTGTTTGGTCATGGTCATCCAGATACTGTGCAAACTGGAACTTCTTATTCAACAACAACAACATCAGTCGGATTTGGGATAATGCAAACAAGTCACTCTCCCAGTTCCCAGTTGAGCGATAGTATCCTGCGAGCTTTCACCGTATATCTTATTATTCATGCGCTTCCTGACCTGTCACTAAAGGAGCAAAAGCTGGAAAATTCCACCGAGACGGGAAGAATGGGAGTATAGTTCCGTACGCTTTCTTGTCTTGCAGATCAGTTCGAGTGAGGCAACCGTCAAACTATCCTTCCGTAACAGAAGGCCACAAAAGGTGATCTCATCTAGCCAGTCATGGGGCCACCGAAGCGTCGCTCGTAAGACGCAACTGGGCGCCAGTACAGCAGGAAAGGAATTTGTAGGATGAAAGTGGGATGGTGGTTTCTTCGATTTGCATTTTGGGCCCGGGTGGACTTGGTTCCATTCGATGTGGTTTGCTGATTTGCCATTTGTCAGCTCCATCGGGCGTGCTCGTGGGTGATCTGAATCTCCCGGGGAAGAATGGTTCCCCCTCCCATGGGGGAGATTTTAACGAGCCAACCCAAACCCCATAAAGGCTGACCTCACTGTTAGCTGGTGGAGGACGATGGAAGAGGTGGTTTGCTTAATCGATTCGCAATGGTAGAAAATGTGGAAGCTTCGGTTAAAGCTAACATGACAACTGACAGTCAGACATGTTGTCAGCTAAGTCTGGGGAGCAGTAATGCACAACCGTTCAAGCGGTTCACTACAGTAGATGATGCAAGAGGTACATAAAAAGTACCTACATGAGGTCAAACGCCAAACACTGTTGTAGCATAATGATCATAGTTACATACCCGTTTACTTGTGCTTTAGATTTATGATTTGTCTCTTTGTGTAAGTGAAGCACAACATCGTGTTACTAACCTGTAACGAGAGTTGAAGAAAATAAGAAACAGATATTAGCAATACGAATCAAATCATACCGATTAGGATGAATTACGTGAGTTGGATACGATAAAGATGCAGAACAATAAAACATGCTACCAATTTATCCAAATATGACCATCGTTTCGATCCTGAGGGGCAGCCGGCTGACGGCATGATAAAAAATTCATTCATCGCATAATGTACGCTTTCATCCTCAATAGTCAATCATGTAACATGTGCGTGTGCGTCCTCCCATCCGCTTATTAACATAATCCCTATATCGTTTGGTGTTGGGTAGCGCGCTTGTCCGGCATTATAGTACCGGCAAGGAACTCCAAGCAAAACGTGCGATGGAATCCAATTTTACTGCCAAAACGCACACTAGCGCGCTTGCTGGCGCTCAACAGATCAGCCATAGATCGCAAAGGTATGCAATCTTTTCGCGTTACGAAGATAAAGTTAATGCCATTATCGTCGTTTCCGTTGTTGGGTTTGGGTTCATTCCGTGGCCAGCTACATTTCTTCCGTTTTCTTTCTATCTTTTTCGATCTCTTTTGCTCTCTTTCTTTTTTCAATATGCATTTCTTAGTAGAAACGATAAAGTTACAGCAGTACGAAAAAAGAAGCCAACAGCGAGAAAAGAAATTTCCATTTGGGAAGTTCCAGAGCGAGCTGTTCCATGCATGAGAAGTTCGTGCGTTACACTCACACCTACGACTCCGAACGTTATCATCCTTCCCATCATCGTGGTAATCATCGCGATGGCCTCGTTTGAACAGACGCATGTATGTATGCACACGCTTGCTGTAGGAAATCGAGATAAAATCTGCCTCACTTGGTGGCATCTCATTGTCAGTTTTGCGTGATAGTGCGTGTGTGTGTGAGTAAGGACGCCAACAAAGGACAGTTTGCATGCGTGTTACGACCATGTGTGTCTGTGTGTGTCCCATTTCACAGAAAGAGACCACCATGTGCGGGTGTGCGTACGTGTGGAGCGGAGCGTGATCTCGATATAATAAATGAAATCGAGTTAAAATTGCATACCAACAGGCGCCGGTAACTTCAGTGGCTCTTGGTCGGATTCCGCCGATGTGGAACGTGTCTACCCGGTAGGTGCGAGACAGGGTGGGAACATGGTTGTTGACGATGATGATGATGAGAAAACTAAAGCCTCGACCAGAGGCGCCATGGATGTGCGTTGTTGTTTCTACCATTTGTATACGTAAGGGAAAACAAGGACTAGGGCGGTAGAAGCACAGACTGGCTGCCGATGGGATGGGATGTGAGCAAATTTCCGGCCACTGAAGACGATGCGTTCCTTTGTGCGAGAGTGGTACAGGGTAGGACAGCTGTAGTGTGGGTCATAGTGGTTGTGAGAAGGTGCTTGCATGATATGCAACAAGCGAGTTCAAAGATCAAATACCACTTTGACACGAGGATGTGAAGCGCGTGCGGGGAGAGAAAAGCTTGGACTCGTGTTTGTGAGTCAATTTTCATGATCTCATCTCATGGGTGTAGACGATGTGTGGGTATGGGTTGACCAACCGTGCTTCCCATCGAGCGAATGTTTGAGCTCATCTTCAGCACCATTTGATGCTCTAAAGGATTTTGGTACACCGACATTTGGTGCGGGTGAATTAAAATGGAAGCCAAACCAATGATGAAGACGATCGCTACACAATCAATTAGCACACGCTATGCACCAATGCTAGCTTTAAAGCGCTGCAATCGACCATGGGCATGGGTGATGTGCCATGGAATTGAGCTTTGAAAAGGATTGAAAAGACTATCCACAGAATGAAAATGGAAAGTGCTCAATATCCGTACTCTCTTTAACCGTAGCCACACGAGCGACTGTGGCTGTCCCGGTAATCGTTTGAACAAATTGAACAAATCGAGCAATTGAGAAAATGCAATTTCATCAGTTAGTTTCTACGTTCCCGCTGTGGGACAGTGCGGAGTTGACGAAAAGGGAGGCAAGTAATGGGATTTTAATAATAAATCTAACATTTCTGTGCAATGATACAGTTAGGTCTGATGTTGACTTAGAGTGCTGACGAAGGGTGGCAATCGGGGTGATTACTAGACGTTGCAAAGATTGTCCGAGCTGATTGAAAGCATGCAAGCATAAGCAAACTCTCACTCGTAGGACCATGCGTTGGAAAGCTGTTCACAACCGATGAAACACTGGGCGTCTCCATCGAAACGATAGTGTGTGTTCGATTCGAATGCAATTCCGTTTTCATATGGCGAGAGTTTTTTTTTCTGCATAATCGTTAAATGGTACATAAAGTTCGTACAAACATGGCTCAATGGTAATTCCAACTGATGGGAACAATTTGCACATGATTTCTATTGAGCGAACTATAATCTGGGATAATTTCTCATTCACATCTCATCAATACAAATGACCCGCAATTCGTTTACATTGAGTCGACATGCATGTTTGATAACTGCTGTTCCATTTCCAAACCGAGGAAAACGTATCGCACACCCAATCGGTTCCAGCTTCTTCCATGAACAGCTGTCCCCTGGCAAAGGATGGGAAGGCCAGGAAGGAGTGAAAAATATGTTCCCATTAGTGTTAACCGCCTGCCACACTCGTGTGGGCACTATGGTTGTTTGTTAGATTGTGGAATCGTTCCGCGAAATTTCTTACGGTCACGAGTGAACAGGGTGTGATTTCGTTGGCTTACCGCAGGTGTAAAAAGATACACGTGATTCTACCGCACCCAACCGGGTGATGATAATTGATGGTGAAAGTTTGAACTAATTAGCGTCACAACACTGACTGTGAGCTACTCGCAAGTTGGCCAGTGTCAATCGTATCGCTTCCCACAATTTGGTACGGCACGGTATGGGTGCTGAAATGTGCCGGTAGCTGGTTTATGTTTGTCTAAGCTTCAGAAGACTTTTCTCCGAGCGGCACGATGTTTGTACGATGTTTTGAGAGGATTAGAAGTTGGTCGTCCCGGTACGAATAGTTTCGGTGTTCCGCGAAATTGCCACTGATGTATGTACATAGTTTTGGTTAGTTGCTGTATGTGAACGTATTGCTAATGGCATTTGGGGTGGCTGATTATAAGTGAGAAAATTGTGTCACTGAGAGTGATTAGTTGATGATAATTACTTTACATTTAGCTATGCATTGTCGCGTTTGTATAAATTATTTGAAGGCAATTTATACTACTTGTAAAGAAATTAACTAACTTTTTTGTAGAGTTAACCAGTCTATTCGTTAGACTCAGTTCACTTCCTTTAAAGTTTCAAAATAAAATCGGATAATGGACCAAACTCATATCAGTAACAACGTCAACAATCAAAAGTGAAAAGAGAAAACATAGAAGCTTCCTTCACCTTTATCCCATCACTCTATTCCATTACCTATTGCCATTCCAATTCACTTCTGGTAGATGTCTTGCGTCTGACAATGAATCCGTACGAAAGTGATTTCCATACATGTTTAAGCTGATGCCCCGTTCCGGTTTTGAACAATCCCTTTCGTTGAACTGTGTCGAATGTGCAGGAAAACTACTCTACTTTGCTGCGTTCAGTGTGGCTGGCAGGCAGAACACAAATGGAAAATTCAACCACAAACCTGTTCGCTAGATTTGAATCCCGAAGAACTTGACAAAAGCTGTGTCAATCTATGGCATGTGGAAACGATTTTTTTCTTCGAAGATTGCGTTGAAGTTGCATTGAAGGCTCAGCTAGATAGTGTGGAATGCATTCGCAGCTGACGTTGCATGGGAAGATGCAACGTTATTCTGTAGCTTTTCCACCTTTTTCTTGAAAGGTTGACATCGTGAAAAAATGTATGTGTTTATGCATGCAAAGTTTTCCATACGAATCTGCTACGTACAGCCAGCATAAATCGAAGCACCGAAAAGCAAACCAACAAGGGTGTGATTTTCAAGTGATTAACATCCATTATTCATAATTCACTGGGATGTGAAAGTTCGGTTCGCTCACAAAAAGTGGGGGATAAGTTTTGTCATTTCACGGTATGGCTTAAAGTTATACTACCGAGGAAGTGATTTAGACAGTGAATGTTTGCAAAACTTTTGCCACATGTAGCTTCGCGGAAGTAGCAGTCGATCGATCATCGTTTCACTCGTTAGCTTCTCGCGGGAGTGGTGTGCTATCAGGCAGAGTTTGAGAAAGATTTCCCAAACTCGGTCTTAGTGGCTATTGAAAGAAGTTTCCGTTGAAGGAAGTCGAAACTTTGTTATATCCATCGACAACTTGTCACGACTGTGAAGAATTAGCTGACGCGTGACTAAGCCGAGCCGTTGGTAACTGTGGTCGATCATGAGTTTCCATCTATCACCATGGTAATTTCACAACGTTCGTGTGAGTGAGTACTGGTTTTTTCAAATGTTCACGGTAGCGTCGTTCTCTGTCGAGGGCGGCTAGGGCTCAAATCTCATTCGGACCGATATCCGGTTGTGAGGGGTTATCCACTAGCTGACTATCAGTGACACGCCAACCAACTACGTGGTATCAGCAAGTCTAATAAGCCATTCGATGACCGACGTGACCAAGAAGGTCGTTTGGCCAAGATGAAGAAAAAAGTGGCGGCGTTCCAAACAAAAATTATACAAGTTCATTGTCGTGTTGTTTAAAGTGACTCTTATTTAAGTTCTTCCTGGCTTAAGGAAGAACTAAACTTCCTTTTAAGGTCACACCGGCCACCGAATACCTTACTAGACTACCGATACCACGTAAGTGGATAGTCAGTCCTTACTGTGGGGGAACGGTCTGGATGGGATTTGAACTCCGGTCTGGCCGTTTGAAGACTGGCGGCGCCTAATATCGCCTACACTACACGGCAGCCTTTCGGTCATGATCATCAATTATCATGATTTTTTTTTTCAAATGTGTGATCAGTGAACTGTATGTATAGATTATATTAAAGAAAATAAGTGTAATAAAATTAGGTTTTTATGTACTACTGAATTAAGCTTTGTGACAAATCGGAATAATGACCAATCACATCATTCAATTTCTTCGGAATTCTTTTGGCATTTCGATTTCATTCAGAGAATCAATTGACCACAGTTGGATGTTGATTTTCGATTCTGATGAATACATTTTAAGTAAGCAAAGAAAATTCCAATTATTTTCTTTCTAAATTATAAAATATCCAAACACTTTACCAAAATTGATGCCTTTAGCTTCAACACGCCCGGTTTGATTTGCTTGCTAATTGATTCTCACCTGGCTGGATGGTTGGACTTCAATTATTGCAGCTGTGACGGCTAGTATATCATTCTATTTACGATTATGTCAGCATTCAAACCAAACCCATCGCGAGTGGTTTTATTTATGTTTTGCACGAGTATAAAACAACACACGCACATATATTTACACTAACCACGCAGCCGTTTAAGCGCGAATCGTTTTGCCATCAAGTCTGCGGCTTTTGGTTAGTTTGTTCCATTTATTGGGCGCGAGGAGAAAGGCGAGGATACTCGTTGAGAGCAATCTGCACCTTCCGGGAAACATCACCACCACCAGCGCGAAATGCCTCCATGCGCCCGTTTGCTTTCCGTTAGCGGGGCCGCATTTTTAATGGCAATTAAAAATGTATGCAAATCAAGAATTTAATCGTCCATTTAACCGTGCCCGTAACCATCATCGTTCGATGTTTGCTCATCGAAATGTGTTGTTCGCCCCATCGCACTTCCGGCCTCCGTTTCATTTCAGAAGGGTAGCAGCAACGATGCTGTTCGGTTCGTCTATTAAGCGGCATTGCGATTGCGATGCTTTTCAAATGTAAATTAAGTTGTTCGAGCAAGTCGTTAAAGGCTGTTTCCTCAAGCAGTACGCCTGAGACATGAACTTCTTGCGGTTGTCGGTTTCGTTCGCGTAGTTTTTGGGCCGCTATGGTTCCAGGCAGTTGCTGCTTTAAAGTGTGACGACGTTCCTGCGGGGATACAGAAGAATCGACACCGTCAAACGGCCTCTCAGGAAGCCATTCGACCGAAGGGTAGCCATGTCGCGAAGGCGCCCGAAGCTAAGGATGTCCTCCTTAATGGGTACGATCGCAATAAGACGCGCGTTGGTGTTGATGGAAAATGAAGTGAAGCAGGGAAGTATGATGTTGAAGATTTTTTTTCCCTCCTGCACCTCTTTTGTAAGCCATTTCAACTGCCTTCCAATCGATAGCCCATTTTCTGTGGCACCGGATTCTCATAAGCATAGAAACGGTGGACGAATGAAGGCGGTCGAAAGAAATCCATCGATTATCGATTCGCTTTTCCACGCTTTTCTACCAATTTTGGTGCGGGAAGGGTTTGTCCCACTGGTACGAACTGTCCCTTGTGCTTGCGATTGCATCGATCGATTAAAACGAATGAGCAGCGAGCATGGTTTGCGGTGAGACGGTTTTGTGACAGCGACAGGAAGAAGGAGGGGAGTTTTTCCTGTAGGGCTAAGTTTTCTTTTTTTTTTGCCTACATGAATATAGTACCGTTTCGAAAAAAGAAAGCTACTAGGGTTGGTTTTATTTTATTTCATTTTAATCTGCCATCCAACCGACTGCTGCCGATGTCGAAATAATCGCAATCGAATCGAGTTCAGAATCGTGACGCTTGAGCGAAGCAAAAGGGCCGTTTCGGAAGCGGTCGACCTCGATCCAAAGCATCCACCAGCGAACCGAAGCAAAACAGGTGATTAATTAGAAATGACAGGAAGTGAAAAGTGGAAATCGTCCCCGTAATGACAGATATTATGGTTCTGGCTCTTGATCCTGGCGGAGCAAGTGCGTGCGGAGCGTCAGTCTCGTGCAAGCTTCTGCTACCAACAACGTTTTATATACCGTTTTGTTGTGCATGCCTACGCTTCGTGCTGGTTTACTTTTTTGTTTAATTTATATCTTACATTTGTTTCTCCATAAACTGGATGGGCGGTTAAGAGAGAAGAGGCTTCAGACAAACGCACGCGGTAGAAATTCATTTAATTGGACTCATCATTTGCATTAGCTCGACCTGCCACTCCGATGCGAATGTGCTGGATGCCAATTCGCGGGGAGCGACAGTTTTTGTAAGCAACCAGCGCAAAGCAACGTTTCACATCAGGACAGGCTGCGGCTGACTGGAGCGGAATTTACCTCGATCGAACGCAAATACCGACTGACGTTCGAAATAAGACACTTTCAGCGAACCGGAAATGGTACGGCACGTTGGCAGTATAAGAAACAGCGCTTTGTTGTTGGTCGATGATCAGGTTTCATTATGAGCGACTGGATGTGATGTGGCAGTGGAATGTGTCCGTGTTAATGATGAAATACGTTGATTAAATTTTCAATTTGACAGCACGGATACTAGGTGGTTTGCTGTGTTCGGTTGGTGATAGGTTCCACTAGCATCACTATCGATTTTGTGGTACCTTTTTACGATCAGGAGCCAGCAGTCAAGCGCTGGTATCAATAAAGAGAAGTGGAATAAATGATCAACTGTCAACTATGGTATTTTGCTTTTTGGATGGAAAAATATTTCAGCTCAATGGATAAGTAATTGTGAAAATGAAAATAGTAATAAGATGATGTGATTGCTGTAAAAGCGATACGCTCTAGTATTACTCAAAGTTCCAGCCTCTTTTCCGTTTACCTTTTTGAACAGTAGTTTTTTCGTGTTTTTCAAGAGTACTTCTTCGGAAAGCAATAAAAAAATATGGAGCTCAAAGAATCAACTTTCATTAGAACATGCTCACTATTTCCGAGAAGACTTTAAAAAAAAACTTTACACGGCAGCAAAAATAGCACAAAACTCAATCAAAATCAGCGTGATTTCCGACGAGAATCACCAGTGTAGAAAGTAAAGTAAAGTAAAATACAGAAATCAATCGTGAACGCAGCAACACTGAGCTGAAGGACTCATAAATTCTAATTTTTAACGAGTTTTTGCAACATCCAGTATACACTTTCCAGTTCGTCTACCTTGAGTCAGGAAGACATTTTAACTCGAATGTAGTCGATAAGAAGCATACGCCATGGGGGAAAAAGCAACGTTAAGAGGTTGGAAAAACGAACTAGCAACACTGCTCTACAACCCAACTGTTCGGATTCTGGTTTCCCAGTTTTCCAATAAACATTATCATCGCATTCGTTTCGCTTTGTATCGCAGTTCGAAGCCACAACGTCAAAGGAAAGGAGCTGTCCCCATCTTCGAGATGTCCTGCCTCTTTTTGGGTCCTTTTGGTGAAGAAAAGAGGAGCAGCAAATGTCGACCGGAAATCGAATCATTTGAGAAAACGAAGTCGAAAAATGATTGGACCATCATCGCTTGCCTGAACAATGGTTGAGCAAATTTACAATGAAACTACGATTCTGCGATACACAACAGTAATGTTTCAGACAAAAATGTAAGACAGGTAGGAAATGAAAGTCTTGTTTGCATTTCCTAGAAACCTGAAGCAAGAGCCAATGGTGGTATATAGACGTTATGTCCAGAAGTTGTTGAAAATAAAGTAATTGTACTTTAAACAGTCTTGCCGGGCGGCATCAAGTTGTGGATAAAAATTTATTATAGTAAATACTTTCTTGGCAACTGTACTTTGGTAAACAATGCAATTGCAAGATATCAGCATAGATTTCCATTGAACATATGGACGACCATTTTTCTTGTCCAAGGACAAGGACACAGCAGGAAGAATTTCCTTTTCCTTTCAGTCGATACCAACAAACGGATGAAAAGTATTTGTCACTCGAAGCATTCCTCACTCAGAACGAATATTTAAACCCATTTGTCCGGCTCCGATGCCGTTTCCGGTTCGCATCAAATCGAACACAGCTCACGGTATAATTTTTGCTATGCAGCAAGTGATATGCAGTGCACACAAGTGCAGCATACTGGAAGCAACCAGACTCCAGCCCTTGTTTGCTGGACATGCAGTGAAGCTGGAATGTTATCTGGACGCCCGCTAGCACCAGAAGCTTCAACTATTTGACATTTCATCCCGCACACCACCGTCACGGACCGCGCCGTCTGCCCTGGCTGTGTACGCAAAAGCCAGAAACATTCCCAAGCACAACTAACTTTCCGAGCGAATGTCCGATCCGGAATGCAAGAGAGCGCACCGGTAGGAGTTTTCCTTCGGTGTAGTAAAGGGCTGAAATGTGCTGGAAGCGAATAGAAACATCATTGCACGGAAACACAATTGGACAGTTTTCAGTCAATATTCCTCAGTTCGTGCCATATATCCATCCCGGGAGAGAACGGGTCCCTTGTGAACGATTGGCCCCCTTTTAGGTCTGCCCGAAAAAAAGGGGTTTTCCATCCTACTGATCCGTTGTGGCACTGTTTGCCGAACGTGTTGTGAAAGTTTGAGCAGAAAAGAACGATGTGTGTGTGTGTGTGTGTTTTCTGGTAATATGTGCATGTTTGCTTAGAAAGTTTCGTATATGTGAGCGTGCAATATTGAGAGGCAAAGCGAGACATTCTGTTTGATTTCGATGAACGTTCAAGGTAAAGGAGATGTACACATAGACGTACGTAGTGATAAAAGAAAACAGTAATATGAGATGGAGAAAAAGGGACCATAACCATAACCGTATCATACGATCCATTCTACTGCCACGCGTGATTGTTTGCAGTTTTAATGGTGAAAGCCATTACTGCCATTAGCTGGACGATAGGTTTGACAGCTGCTCGAAGCTTTTGTTGCTAATTGAAATTTTTAGAATAGGGAAAAGCTACCCAGCTCTGCTGAGAACTAACAAAGCACAGGGAAAGTATACGGTGTGGGAAAAAAATTACATCGTGTAGAGTTGCTAATAATTTTACTAATAATTGGGAAGCAATTCGGATCTAGTTCTTATGTTCATCATACAGAAAGGAAATGTTGGAGTTAGGCTTATAAATTTGTGTAATTTTGAGATCGAATCAGCTCCAAGTGTACTGTAAATTAGGGATTAAGATCCCACCAGAACCGTTCTCTCGTAGTGCATGCTACTACTAGCCCAATACGAGGTTTAAAAAAAATCACTCATTAATTCCAGAGAAATAATTCCGTTTTGCCTATCATATTTGTAATCATTACTGTACACAATCTAGTTCATAGATATATTCATAATGGCAAAAGACTCCGTTCACTATAGCTTGTGAAATAATATGCACCAGAACCAGAACTCAATCCGTTCTGTTTCGCACTAGCAGCAACTAAACCTGAAATCAATATTCCGTCACGGTTGTTTAGCTGTGTTCCGGGGAGTGCCGTGCGGTTCAATGCATTTTTGATGCCATTCCGCAAACCGATTGCAATCGAAGCATATGGCGGAAATCGAAAATCGGCCCTCCGCCATGTTTACCATTTTCCCTGTTTGATTTCCTTTTTTTCGGGTCCAAATCCACCGATAAGTGACATTTATGAGTTCAACCGAACGGTTGAGGTTAATCCGCGGGATTGCGCATCGGTGGAACCATGTGTAGCTCATTAAAATAAGGAAGGGAAGGGTACGGAAAAGATTGCTTTCACCGGAAATCCTTCCTGGATCAGAAAACCTCAATCGCTGCGTTTGCGAGGGACGGCACAGTAGAGTTGGAGCAGCAACACTTGGCTTTCCGTACCGATTCCGTGATTGCGTGATTTTCGACAATCAATCGTTGGGAAAAGTAGTTTTTGAGAAGGGCAAGGGTAGGTGCGGCAGCGGGAGGAGATGAAAGCGAGAGGTGTCACCAAGCATCGAATAGGGTTGACGGTTTGCAGCACATAATTAATGATGCGCACGATTGGACTGATTTGTGGTTGGTTGATTTGCCACGTTTCTGTGCCCGTGCCGATGGGAAGGGCACGAACTGGAATCGTACACTGAGTGGCGAAACAAAGGCGTGTGCGGAACTGGAACGATGCCGGGTGAAACGATCACCATTCCACTCCAATTCGTCACCAAGGACTCGATGAAAGTGTTGATGGATGGGGCGTATCGTTTATACCAATCGCCCTGTTCAGTTCACCCTCGCTCATTCAGTTATATCACTCTTTGCGCTTCGTGAATTTATGCTTCATGAAGCATTTTCTTCACCTGCACGGTACGATCGATAGGGAACGAAATTTCGCTCGGATGTCGGTGTGTTAATTAATCGTGCCCCAATTGTTTGGGGCAGCACGGCACGGCGTGACAATTATGCAGTAACATCAGCGAAACAGTTTTACAAGCACACAGTTATACAGATTCGCGAAATAAGGCCTTGCTCGGGGGAGACTATTTATCGTGCATTTCCTATCCGATGCATGTACAGTGTAAGGCTGGGTTAGGTAAACATTGCAATCAAAAAGAGACACTTACCTGAACAAGCTTGAGGTGGCAGTGGGAAGATGAGTGTGGTCGAGCTTTTTCGCCGTGCCACAGCACAACCTAATGACTGTGGCTTAAAGCTTCGTAGCTGCTGCATAAAATCTGAACACTCCATCAGGGCAACGTCTGCGAAGTGCAGATCGCAGAGGATTTGATTCTGTGGGAATAAGTTTAAAAAAAAAAAAGAAAGAAACACACAGTCAAAATTGTTTTCGTGCGAGGATGCACGTGTCTGTGCACTCACCTTGAACCGTCTTGCACGCTTCTGATTGGGGCCAGTAAGGTTGAGACCACATGAGTTGCACCTCAAACATTCCTCGTGATAGTGATTGTTCTCATACAGGGGCGAAGGCTCTGCGGAGTGAAGAAAATAGGAAAATGGGGTAATAAAATAAATCGCAACTGTCACAGATATTATTAAAAACGGTAGGATATTTTTTCAATGAACAAGAGAGGTTAACGATATATTTATTGCTTGCTGTGGTACTCGTTGCATGTGACTACAGTCGTACTCTTGAACCACTGTTGACGCTCTTTTTATGTATTCAAGTCGGAAAAAGTTCAACTGAAATGGATAAGTATTTGAAATAATAAACTCACACCAATGCTTCATCAAGAATGAGGGAATACAAATCGATATCATGGCAAGTCACCATTTTAATAAAAAAATAAAGCTATTCCGACTAAAGGAGCAATAGTGAGACAGACAAAATACTCAACGTAAGCCGATTAGGGACATTTTCCAACTGTTTGCCGTTCGTTTCACGTTTCGTGCAGATGGAATGCTGTGGCAGTTTCTTGTAGAGACTTTTTTGCAAGAAAGAGCTGGATTCTTGTTGATGCGAACTAAAAATGTCCATACCGTTTAATATCGAAGAGCATTTTCATTACTCGTTAAATAAAATATGAGGTGGAAAAATATCCTTTGGTTTGTGTTAGTTATTGGTCACTTAAAAAATATACAAAAAGGTAAGACAGTTTCACGCGAAAGCTTACTGAAATTACTGGATGGTAGTGAATCATTATAATTGCTATTCATCAAACAAGCACATTCTATTGGTTTCGCGCTCATACAGCAAACGAAAAAAAATATTTGATTGAACTTAGAATTTCTCCCCGTCCAGCTGCTATTACACATTCATTTCGCTCGGTCTAAAGAACGCTGCCCGATGAAGCGTCCGGCAAATTGATGCACTCGATTGGAAGAAAAATGTACATCAAATTATGCTGGATGATGTAACGAGCGAGCCCAGGAGCCTGCCTGCGAGGAACAAAGTAGACTCACCAAGTGGACGAACTGTTGGGCTACGGTTGATCATTTTGCGCTTTGCTATAGCACAACTCGTCAATGGCACCGTGCCGTTCCGGATGGATGGCATGAAAAATGAATAATTTTTCGGTATTTTGCTTCGTCCGAAGATTTCGAGTCGTGTCGGATTGACAAGTTGAGTGTGAAGGAAAATGTAATGTAATAGAGAATAATCAGCTGCACAATGCATCATTTAACATGAGTTAGTTTAACGCTTCATATCGGCACTGTGGTTCACATCAACCCGGCGATTGCTCGCTTTGGGTTTAAATAATTTAACACAAGTCATCACCATAAGAAGTTGATTTTTTTAAATACATTTTTCGTTTTTGACTCATTGAATTTGAACACATTTTCACAGATAATCATATGAGAATGCAAAAAAGGCATTTTATTAACTTAACTGTTCTTTAGATGAAAACAGAAAAAAAGTGTGCAATGAAAATTCGTTTTGTATTGTTACGTACGAAATATCAATATTGCTGTACACGATATATCACATATGCTAGTACCCAAATTACCCAAAACTTTAACCGACAAACAAAAGAAGCATTCTCCTGAAGGAGGTCCCAACCAGTCATATCATAATATTTAAACTGATTTGTTACCAACTTTCGACGCACCACATTTTTCATGGTACAAAAACTTCCGTCGGACTGGTTGCATAGAAGGATATAAATTAAATTATTATTATTATTAATAGATCTCTGCTTTGCAAACATGTTCCAGGGCGAAATTATCTCACTTCGAACCAATTAATAATGGTTTCCGCCCTTGCAGAACATCAAGCCGTGGAGTATAATTCATCAACGCGTACGTGCACCGTCGCACCGCTACCGTCTGGATCAAATCCAGATGCGTAATATTGAGCTAATAAGAAAGAAAACTTCCTTTATGTTGATCAGTGCTAGAGTACGAAATGGAAAGGTGGTCATGCTTTCGGGATAGTTAATGGTGCTTCGGAGATGAGCCCGACAGCTGGTAAAGCGCAAAAGTTTATTATTTATGTATCGAATTATGGGTACGCTAGGGCGCCTATGTCCGAGTGCACTTGAATGGGTGAAACCGACATCTGGCCCCGTGCACCTTATTTCCTCCTCCATCGTTATCGTCCTACGCCTTCGTCCACAGTGGAAATCTATTACTCTTTTCGAGAGAGAAAAAATGTGTTCCTAAGCGGCGAAAGATAATATGAAGAAGATTATACAAGTGTGTCAGCCGAATGACTAGGCATGGGGTCTCTTTGGGTACAGGAAAGACAACCATTTGTTATGTTACCCTGTTCCCGTTCACATGTCATCCCAAAACGGGAAGGTGTCCGCAGATCGATGGTACCAGTGAACGATTTATACGTAACAGGGAAGATATTTTTTTCTTCTCCACTCTTCAGACTAGCACGTATTGGAGCCTTTTACCGCAAAAAAAGAAAGGCACAGAGTTTGGAAAAGTTGTTGCAAGTAACATTTTGCTTGCTACAGTATCGTGAAGCTTTCAAGCTGCCAATGAACCATAAAAAAATCCATCTTTACACGTTAATGGAAGAAGCAGATCTAGGTTCGGTCTTTATGTGCCATGTCCAAGGATTTGTTGGCACTTTTTTTGTTTTCTTTTTTATGTGTTTTGAGTGTTTAAGATGAAATTTTGTGAAAAGAAAGAAGTGATGTATAGATAGGTGCGAGCAGCACCTGAGTCCATCCATTTGTTTGTTTCGAAGAAGTAAACATGCATTTGTACCATTGCAAAGTGTTGGTTAATATTTAACGATACTTGACCAGTCCGTAAATTATGTTGAAAGAAAAAGTAACAACAAACACAGTTTCAATGGCAAAAGTTCGGGCGAAGTTACGCTCTGCTTTCATAATGGACTTTTGTTGAAACATTTTGTGCACTTTATACCATATTGTTGTTTGCCACAGTAGAATATTTTATTTTTATTAATTTTGTATTTATTATGAAGTATGACGTTCAAAGTAGAATATCTAGATGAAAATATTTGATTTTGTTTTTTTTTTTTCAATGTGATGGAATCAATAAATTATTGAATAATACAGAATAATTGAATTTTATCTTCCACGTTTGCTTAACATGATTCTTCATCAACACTCTTGTGGCTTATACGAAGAGGTAGCAAGCAACATTACTTTCATTTTTTCACTTGCGAATCATCCTCCAACCGTCCGGTGCCTTTGGGTTAACAAAATTGCGTCAATCGGCGATGGTCACGGTTATCAAATATTGAAGTGACAGGTTAGACGGCTGGAAAAGATGACCAGATGGTCTGCAGGTGATTGCTGTGGGCCGGAAATCGTAAAGGTTACGTCCGAGGGTTTGTTTCGGTCAGAACTCGGTCGGTCGATTAGCAAAACGGGTAGGTGAGCAGCTATGATTTCACCTTCAGTTGTGTGTGTGTGTGTGTGTGTTTTTTTTTACTGCTGGTCATTTCTTTGATACCCTCCGGTGGGATGGTATGGCTAGTTCTCAGATTTAATCAAACAAACTATACCATCAATTGGGGGAAAGACGAAATGCATTATTTACTGGACTGGTTTTCCATGGTCGTATTCGGTAGATTTGATTGTTGTTTGTTTAGGATAGTTACTGGAAGAGAGATTGGTTCGATTCTACGGTCGATTGATGTTATTAAAGTCTCTTTAATCATTATCTGAATATTTTAGTGGAAATACTGCACCCGTACTTGGGCTATGATTGTTTCCTTTTGTTTGTAAAAAAAGGCTTGAATACGTTTTACGATCAAACCTCAATTCCTATTCAATCACAGCAAGATGTTAATATAGGAACAGTAAAACCAATTGCCATAATTTTCTCATTGATCCATTAAGTACGGTTCAAGATGCACAGCGTTGGCGTTCAATATTATATCAATCGCTTCTGCTTTTCAATGTGACTTCAATCCCTCCAGCTCCAAACCACTTCCACGCTGACAGTTAAGCTGATAATAAATGACAAAACTTTGAATCTTCCATTTTTATAGCTGATGCGACCCTAGAAAGAAATGGTCAAGCGTGAAACATTTCTACCTCCAATAAGATGCGATCCAACGAAAGGACTTTCGAGAGCGGACAGCTTTCTTATCTTATTTCTAGCACAGCATCTTATGTTTGGTGTCACATTTTCGCCATTTTCCCATTTCTTGGCTTATCTTCAACGTAATGGGCTATGGCAGTAGTGGGTTGCGAAGTAATCATGCCCGTCAAAGTGCTACCATCCCATGAACGTATGGAGCAATCACAAGAAAGTCAACTGCAAATGTTGGATGGTGTAGGAAGGAAAAATACTACAGGTAACTTACCAGGTGTCGAGTGACATTGTGGTCAACCTGTCAAAGTTGTGTGCCTTGGGTTGAAAAAACCAATCGTACGATTTCAGGGTAGTTTGGTTCCACTGTTAAAACCGGCAAGAAAGTAGTGAACGTGAAGTAGCGGTTTTTTTACGTTGGAAAAAACACTTGTACTTTGTGATTGACGGGAGAAAATAGCGTGAAGAGGAAGGCTTCTTTAAGTTGGTTTCATATTTTCGGATCCATTTTTATTTGGAATTTTAGAGCGTGTTAGTAGTACTTTCCATGCTTGTTTTACACAATTTTGTAAAGAATTAAAGGCATATCTTTAAATACGCAGGAAGAAAGGCGCTTGTACAAGATTGACCGATTACGGGAATAGGGTTAGAAATGACCTTATTTTCAAAGTAAGCTAAAGTATAATAAACCCATCAAAAAATAGCAGCATGTTGCATATTCCGAAACATAATTGTGTGCTAAATAAATCAAGAAAATGATGCTACCACGAACTACCTCCTGTGTGATTACGTTACACGCAGCTGGAGCTTTTTGGTGCGATTGTTTATGCCGGTGCCTGCCAATAATCACTTCATCAAGCGCTGAAGGTCATAAACCGAGGCGTCACCTAAACGGATTCGGTAAGCAGCGGCACCAGGTGCTGCGATAATTGTGCGCCTTTTCGTCCATTTGCTTCACGAGCACAGAAGGAGTTGATTAGCATAATTCCCTCCTCCAGGCAACTCGAGCCAACGGAGGCTAAGTTCGTCTAATATCAGCAAACGCAACGCTAACTAGGCCGAGTGAAAAGGGCAGGTACTAGGCCGAGTGAAAAGGGCAATAAAGTACACTGTTATGATGTAAACCGATAGTGGCAAGCACGCAGCCGGTGCAATATAAAAGAAAGCGAGCTCTGACATTTCACTGCCATTATGCTTGTGCGGTTGGAGCGTTTGTAAGTGTGCCATCGTGACAAAAGGATCCAACGGCTTGACTTTCACTCTAAAGTTTCTTGCTGTGTTTGACGTTGAAACTAAAAAAAAATCAGTTTAGATGGTATCATCTCTCAGGACTTCCGCAAGGCGTAGGCCGGTAGGCGTGACAAAATAAAAGCTACTTTGAAGTTAAATTCATCCACGAAGTCAAAACTGCAACATGTATTTGAGGAGATGTTAAAACATACTTCAATTTACGACTCGAATCAAATCAAGTCATTCTGAACAAGCAACATCGTTACCTTCTTTGCGTAGATATTTCAACAAACATCTTCCTCGCTTGCAATAATAATAATAACTTTAAAGCGTTAACGGAGACAACATCATCCGTCAACGGTCAGCAACTGATAAGTGGTATGCAAAGAAGGGCAAAGTATAAAAGATTTGTGTTGCTTCACCAACTCATTGCCTCTTGACACTTGCCACGGTAAGGTTCAAGCAGTGTCCCGTTTTTTTTTTGAGAAATTTCAGCAGTGACACTGCAAAGCTCAGTCAAAGTGATGCTCACTAAGAACGAAAAACGAAAAGATTTCTGTCGAGAGTTGCTGAGTGAAAATCCATTCTACTTTAAACCCATCACTGTCGTAGCGCGTTTTGTGGAGAAGTGACACGGTTTGAGCGACTTGGTCTGGTGGCAAAATTATAGCTGCGAACAGTGATGGGCGAGTACCGAAACCGCCAACGGAAAGAAACGGTGAGAAGCACTAAAAATTATCACGAAAGTTGTGTCCAATAGAAAGACTTTAGCTTGGCAGAAAGAAACTGGAAATGGCAATGGATGGTTTCGTTGCATAATTTGTAATTTAAAAAAAAAGCGATGCAAAAACCCCAGGATAGAGTCGAGTGGAAATTGATGAAGTGAATCGAGCGGTACGTACTCTTGAAGTACATAATTCATCGTACGGAATCTTTTTCTGCTTTTCTAGGTTTCGGTTTCGTCGCTGCATCGCGCTTGGGGCAATTCCGCGTCACAATTACGGTTGATGAGTGGCGTGTATCTTCCAGCTCATTCTCCACAAAACTAGTTTATCATCATTATATTTGCCGAACTGGTTCGGTTGCCCCGGCCAAGGAACTTTGTGACTCGTCTATGTGATGAACTGGGAGGTCACCAACGGTTGTGTTTGCAGGACGTAATGCTGCTGTCGTCAGGCTGCTTTACCGAAGACGTTGCATTAGAGCCATCCGTGCTGCCATTCTTCTCAGTCAAGTGTTGAGTGATGGAATGCACGTTTTCTTTGAAATCCCTTTGCATATTTCAGGCTTCTTTCTCCTGATTCACCCTTCAAAGCTGTTCCATGGTTTTTGTTCTTGTAGGGATGATTTTTCTTTGGTCAGCATGGTATGGTTTCTTTGTTCGTTTTTTTTTTCCCTCTACAATCAATCTTCTGAAATGAAGATGCTCGTTCATGTAAGGTTTAAAGTAAATAAAAAAATGTGTAAGGTTTCGTTCGCTTGTACCAGAAAGTACGGTACTGTAATTATGTCATTTTCGATTGCCTGCACTTTAGAAGCATCATGCAGCGAACGGTTTTATGTTTTGATAGAAATCTCACTTCAAATTTCTACTTTCTACGATGGTGAATATGCCATTGATTTACCCAGTCAATAATAAAACAAATGCAGCATTTTAATTTCGTTTGAGATGCTTCAACTATATCATCCTGGATGTGGACCAGAATCTTGAAAGCTGTAACTGAATTGAATGAAATTCACAAAAAGGAAGTATATTTAGACGCAATACAGTCTTAAGTAGCTAACAAAGCATATTTCACAAGACATGCTGTTCGTACTGCGAATAGGATTATGTTTCGGGATTAAAATGGATAAAAACGGTAAGCGTTACGTAATACGATACTTTAATTTCGTTTCGATATGGTCTGCTAGCTGCAGGATTAAAGCATCCGAAACATGTTTTATTGTACGTTTAGCTCACTCGCCCTCTTAACAAACGAGACAAGAAGAAAAAATCCTATACTCTGTACGTCCCCAGTCGTTTGTTCGGTTGCAGTAAATAGTTTGTTGGTTGGCCAAAAAAAGAAAAAGTACGAATTCCTTGTCCATGTTCATGACAAAAGGATTACACTTCCTGAGCCGATAAATTACGTTCCATATGTCAAGTGCTCAAGCGTTGTCTTGTGTATTTTGGGTTCCGACGAAATGAACAAACGCAAAACGGGCAAACGGTGTACGCCTGACAGATAATACCACCGGACATGGGCGAATGAAATTATGTTACGTACAAAAAATACACACCATACACGCATAAGAAATTTTCCATAAGAAAAGAAAGATAGCAGCATTAATCCTCCCGGCTGAAAATGTCTCTTTAAATCCGCGACCGTGCAACAAGTGCTGTGGTTGTCTTGAAGCAAGCGATGAATTTTGTTTTTTCTTAACCGATAGTAAGGCGCTTCATGCATCCGTTAAGATTTTGCTGGACGTGTGGCACTGTATCGCTTCACTTTAGCAGTGCAATCGGAAACGTACGAAATAAAAAAATGGCACAAGTCGGTTTGGATGAACGAAACATCCCGCCCGATACGCTCCATGTCAAATTGTAGCACAAACATCAAGGATATAATCCGGGAATGAAGAATATACGGACGAAAAGTGCACACCAACGAACACACGTACATGAAAGCAAGATAGATCTTATGAAGTTGAACCTTGAAAGCAAGGAATCGGATGAAATCGAACCAGCCAGAAGGATGGTGGCCGGTCATGTTTAAGGGATCAGTTTCGATCGGCATTTCCGTTTGTGAAGCAACATCAGAGAGTAAGCAAAACAAAAAAAGGACACACGAAGCATGATAGCCTGATGCCTACGGGGTGACGGTTGCTAGTTGCAACGAGTTTGAAATTGAATTTTACATTATTTGATTGCATTACAGTGAGTCAACGATGGCGGCTGGGTGTCATACGAGCGGCCAAAAGGGTGTGCTACTTTCCCACTATTCCCGATGGTTGGCTGGAATGTGCTTGTTTGTGTGGAGAGATGAAAGAAGTAGCAATTGCTTTAGGGTGTCCCAATCAACAACGTTTCACATTTGCACGTGAGCTAGACGTTTGAACCCCGTTTGTTGTGCGCTGCAGGCACAGGTAGCGATATTATTGAAGCATTTCATCACTGAGCATGGTAGCTATGTAAAACAAAAAAATTTCTGCTATTTGTAAAAAATAATCTCGTACAGTACTACACAAAAAAAAGCTATCGTTCCTGCTTCAGGTATTAGCACGCAGCCCGACTAGGCGAGTCAAGAACCAGGCGTCTCCATTGGCTGCGTTCATGAGTTCATGCAAGTCTGTTCGTTCTGGTTTGCTTGTATGCAAAACGTAGACTCGAGTAAGTTTTTGCGAGGTAAAGAAGGTGATGAGTTTTTTTTTAATACTTCTTACACACACACACACACACACACACCCATATACAGAGAGCACAGAGTGAAGAAGCGCAGAACTCTTCAGCGAATGTCAGAGATGAAGCGTAACAGCGCAATCCGTACAGCAAACGATAACTTGAAAAATGGTTTATGCGGAATATGTCTTCTTTATGGTTCGTGAACAATTCTTCTTGACTTTGTGCTGGATTACAGCACAATACCCATACCCATACGTACTAGTCGCTACCGTCGTACGGACGCTGGTTTAATAGAACGCCGGCAAACGGTGTTGGAACGCTCTCGACTGGCGCCGTACCATCGGTTTATCGGCCGCTTCGATGGCAACGGATCGAATTTTTATGGATCGAACAGGTTGTGGCACGGTTGTACCTTTAGCGCTAGCAATCGTACCAGGATCAGGTTCAATAAGAAAATGGCAACGATTTGCTTTACACGAAGGTTTACGAGCTGGGCTAGGGAGCCATGAACTCTTCAAGGATATGCCAGTGGCGGAGAAAAAAGTCTTAAAGCTCAATCCGTTGCTTTCGGTTTTCTCATCGGCTCAAAACCTCGGTTTATTATTCTCTACACGAGCATGATGTGTCTTTCGGGGTAGAAACGTTTTATTACCATTTTAGCGGTGCTTCCGTGCATGTGTACGTGTGCATGGGTTCATTTTTTATTTGTAGCGTTGTACAATTCCAGGACAAAAATATGCTAATAGAGAGGAAACGGTCCACAGGTATGCAAGCGAGGACATTTGGGAGACATTACCTGCGAGTGAAGAAAATCGCTCGCCGTAACTTACTCACCTAGTCAGAAACGTAGCAAACCTTTCGTATCGATCGACGCGCTAGCAGAAAAAAGGGATTCGTCCTTGGAATCAAACCGTAACATAAACGGCCACATATTGACGAAAATATGCATCAAACAAAACCAATCCGGAAAATTCCCCTGCTCGCAAAAAAGGAACGGATAAAAATGGGAACCTGTTTCGGACGGTACAGGATTAGTATGTGGTCCACTTTCTGGTGTTGCTTAAATTAACGATCGAAAACGCCTAAAACGACCACCATCAAGTTGAAGTTTATATCCGTTGAAGGGTTCAAAATAAAAGTACACAAATGTGTACTTTCCGTGCGTTGCCGGAAGCTTGACGCATTTCCTTGCCTGATGTTGCCTTTGCGAAAATCCGAAGCTCAAAATCAATTATCGATTTCCGGGACGACTTGTACGGTCGTTACTGAACTGAATATCGCAGAGTGTAGGCGAAATGGGTAGAATAACAGGGGAAACTCCGACCCTTATATTCCCTCCGAATGAGTCACTGTATATTGTTTGTTTACTTTTATGTCTGTGTGTTTAACCGCGTTTGGGGTATGCGTTAAATTTGAGCACATCGAAATCGTGGTGTGAAATGGCGGCTAGTTGGTCGGTGCAGTTTGGCGATATCGTAAATTTTTTCCAATTTTTGCAAATACGTCGTTTTGATCCCATGCTTCCTTCCAGTGCGTTCATAAACTATTTATTGACCTTCGCTATATTCAGGTACATTTGCCCCACATTCGGACCGTTGCATGAACTGAACTAAAGCATCGTATTTGCTTTATTGAATTGTTCAAATCATACCGTGTTCATTCGTATAGAGTGCAGATTCTGTGTGGTTTGTGGAGAGGTTTTTTTGTTGCCGAGGAGTGGCTAGTTTCCCGGAAACTTACAGGAAAATTGAATCCATGCTCTATATAGCTGATGCAAGGAATGAGTATGTGAATTATAGATTTAATTTGTGATGCCCGCAGCTAGGTAGGAAGCTTTTGTTTTTCAAACGATGGAGGTGAACCATTTCCCTTCACGGCACGAGCATCATTACTAAGTCATGGCACGTATAGTTCCGTGATGACTATCTCTCAAGAGTAAAGCGTACCGTTTGGTATCGCAATCATTAATGTTATAAAAAGCATCTACACTCTACCTCTGGTGGATCGTTAATTATAACACCCGTCGGTGAACGATTGCATTCATTCAAGCACCATCTCAAGGTGCTTCGATGGAAAAGCTCGGTGCACCCGCGCGTGTTCGAATTGATTAATCCTTCCCGTTCATATCAGGCTACGGTTACGCTGGAAGAAAAAGGCGTTTGATGTTTACGGTGCAAATTAGCATCATTAATCTTATCGACGTATGCCGGGGAGCAAGTGGAGGCACTGGATTGACGTACCGTGATTTTCGGTTGCGCTCACATACTGTTTTGTGGCACGGTGCAGATGGAAGCGATGGAATTGATATCATTCATCAAACATTACTGCTACCCCGAAACAGCGCAAAAAGGGCGTACGGAAAACAAAGAAAGACTCGATAGAAAGCTCTTGCCATCAAAAGAAAATGTGTGACATTTTTTTTTCACAGCCCTTTAAACAAGCAAAAAATGGGAAAGAGGACAAAAAACAGGAAAAAAAGCATACACAAGGATAAAAACAGCATCTCCAAACAAAAATCGTTTTCGATTTACTTTGAGAAGCATTTACGCAACACGGAGCATTGCTCGGATCGCGAAACACAGCACGTGGGGCAAAAACTGTAGGGTTCATGATTGACACCAGATGGAGTTTATCAAAGGTTTAGTATCAGTTGTGTGTTGAAGAGGGCGAGCCTTTCTGTAGGTTAAAGAACCGCCACACCGGACCATCATACATTCTGGCACGATTTTCTGGAGCAACGTCTGGTGGGAGTAACGGGTCTTGAACATGAGCATGAAAATGCAGTATGAAAACAAATTGTTGTCTTGAGTGAAAGCGAACGCAGCGGTAAGCAGCAAGGAACCGTCACAAAATTTGAAGTAAGTGTTGGCAAAGTAAAAGCTTTTACCGTCGTGCCTTATGGTTTCTTCACTCTCGCTTTCTTTCTCTCTCTCCCTCTTCCTATGTGCGTCTTACAACGATGATGATGATGATGTTGATTCGTTTTCGAAGTGTTCACTGCCGTTACCAAGGAGACCAACAAAAAAGAGCATACCAACTGGCGGAAGGTTAGTCGCGATGTGGTGCGTTATTCGACGTCTTCTAGCAGGCACAGTTTACTTTCGCAGGGCTTTCCAATCAAATGAGAAAGACTGGTGTATGGAGCGTTGTGGTCGCGTCTATTGTTTGTCCCGCGCCAGTGGAAATTCTATCCAGAGACATAAATCTTCACTTTGCTCGTGTGTTTCTGCACGCTACACAAGAAGTAGTGCATGCGTAGAAGCTTCCTTCACCAACTGTGTTACTGTGGTACTTGCAAGTGTTCCAGCATGAGTGTTCTTCTACGTGCCACTTGCCCTTTTGAATGATGCCCTGGTGAATGAAATATCTTTTACCCATAGTTTTCCTTTTTCTCGTGGCAACAACGGCCTACTGGGGTGCTGAAGCCGCTTGTTGAACTACGGCGACCGGGAAAGGTGTTTCTCTGTGTTTATAATATCATTTACCGGATGGTCTACAGAGGTACCACCGCAAAGATCGATTTCAAACCAACAGAGTAACATTCGCACGAAAGCGTTGGAAAATTGTGGGAAAGTGCAACGCACCGTGGGGTAAGAAGGAGGACGTTGAGTAGAAAAGCACTTGAATGGAGATGATGCTTGATGCTAGGAGATGACAAACGGCACCGGGAGAAAAGAGGGGAAGTGTAGATATCTTGCTCAGCGTATCGCAGTAGGCGTAGTAGCTGTACGGTACGCTAATAATGGCTGGCTCATCTGGTGTTGTGCCCGTGCAGAAAGCACCATGGCAATCGTCACCAACATGTGGGACATTAATCTTGTCGTGCTGATCGCGTCACGTGCGATAGTTGTAAATTTTCATCGTGAATTTGGTTTTTGGGAATGTGTGCTTCCACTCCCAGTTGGCATCGCCGGAAAGGCAACAAAAATAGTCGGTTGTTTAATTTTGGTCACAAGTGCAGCAACACACTGTGGTGACGTTTGTTATTTAAGAGTTTGAAATGAATGATTTAATTTCAGGTCGTAAAGTGTTGTTACACCGTGCTATCAAACTAAAGTTGTTTAAGAAAATCGATATAAACAACTTCGTAGTAGAAATTTTTTAGATATAGTTTAACTTTTATGTGTAAATATTTTTTTCTTTACATTTGCAATAAATTTCTTGTGTGAGAAATGTTTCATCTAAAGAAAAATGGAATAGGGAATACGAAAAACATTGAATAGAACAGCCGTAGAATGATTCAAATCAAAGAAAAAAAAACTGAAACAGCAAAATGTTTTCGGTGAAGATTTAATCATGTTTGTGCTCCCGGTAATTAAAATTCGCAATTTATTACTTTCATATTTACACCCAAATGAAAGCCACAACATTTTCCCATCCTATTAAGGACTTCTATCTCTAAAGCTTAAGAAAACAAGAACAAGAAATCCCCCAAAAATGTAAATTCTCCAACATGATCAAACGTTAGCAAGCACGGAAAAGAAAATCAAAGCAAGAAGCAAAAATTAAATCGAGGTATTAAATTAAACCAATTTGCATAAAGTTTTGCTCGAAGCTTCCCTCAACCGCACGGGTGCCGTGAGTGAGTGAGATTGGCCAATCGTACATACCTGTGACTTAAAAAAAAACCTATCGAATTCGTACCTGAAATGAGTGGACCGGCCTAGTGAGAATCATTTTAAACGCAAATTAAAATCCTCAAACTCTTACGCAACACAAACACGTATTGAAGCAGTACATCGTATCATAAACCTCTAGTTCGAAGGAAATGAGGGCCGGAAGGTCGGAAATATTATACAGATTCGATCTCCTCTAGGATTGAAAAAAGTTGGTTCTAGTTAGAAAAGGAATGGGATGGTACAGTAATCCTCGACTTTTCGGCAATGAAAGGAGCTGAAATTATCATTCTGGCATTGCTTGGGGATGTGAGAAGAATTAGGAGGAATTCAATTATTTGTCTGCCAAGGTATGATATGGCCGAGATGTACTGAGGGCTGTGGTCGATTAAATATGCCACCTCATCACAAAAATGTCAGGCTGAAAAATCATTTCAAATGATGTTTTCCCCAAACTGAAGATTTTATTCTTTAAGAGCATGCTTCAGCTTTCCTACTAGCAACAAAGCTTTATTATTTCAAAGCAAAACTTGTTGATGATGAATTCACAAACTTTCACATATATTGCGGGAGTGGAAACACTTGGAAAAGAGTAAATAATGCGGACAAGAATTATTACACCAAAAACATTCTGCTTCTCCGAACAAACTAGTCGTTCAGAGAATATTTTCCGGAATGTAATTTACTGCTTGTCTGAACAGGAAAAAAAATGTCCAAGTACTGAACAGGAAAACTACTTTTAGTACGCTTTTTCTAGTATAGAATCCACACGCAACGAAAAGTAGATTTACCCTCACATCCTTCCATCGAAAAAAAAATCAACGAACCGAAAAGATTTGCTCAGAACTCACAATCTCAGATGCCGAAAATGGTTGCACTGGACAGTACATTCGAAATTTCCCGTTTGTGGGCAAAATGCTCTGGAACAGCAATCAAAAATCAAGTCAGTCGTCTGCAAGATGAAGGATTTGATGAAGAACCATTTGCTTCTGTCCGCCCCATAAATGTCACTGAGTTTCCTTCTACACCTGACGGCTTTGGGGTTAATCCTGTCCCTGTTTCCGTGCAACCTGAGCGCCGGGATTGTACTTTCATCTTGATCATAGTTTTTTTTTTGTTGCTTCTTGCTGATACTGACCTCTCTTCGTTCATCTCGCTCCTCAATCGTAACGCGCTGGGGAAATGTCTGCTTTTTACAGTAAGACCAGCTTTTCCGGAGGCGGACAACCGACCGAGCTTGTCTGTCGCAAACGACACATTTGTGGTCAGGGTTATGTGGTTCGGAACAGGTTTTTTTTTCTTCTTCTAAATTTCCTCAGCTATTTGAGGTTAGTGTTACCTTCTGGGAGATCGTTGTATTTTTTGTTTTTGTATTGCAGGTTCGTATTCGCGACGATTCGGTTGAATTTCATCCCCGCCAAGTTTTTTGTTTTTTTGCTTTTTTGGAGTAACGTGAAGACAGGAACTTTACTTGCAAAAAGGAAACATGCACACGTATACTCCGTTCTCAGAAGAATACCAACCGACCACGTGCGGTGTCGGATCGGTAAGGATCCGGGTCACCACAGGCTGGCTATTTCCCACCGCAGCAGGGCCAATTATCGCTACCGGATTTTGAGGTTGTTGTGCGGTATGTTATGAACGTTCGTTTGCCGCCCCCTTTTTTTTCCTTTTACACTCGTATTGGTCAGCATCAGAGGATTTGCAGTAGTGCGAGAGAGTTTTGGCTCATACAGTTTTTTTTTAAACAGAGTGTTTTGAATGGGTAAAAGTAAAACAAAAACACCCAAAAGAATGGATTTTATACCCACTGGCCATCAACCATTGAGGGCAGATTTTTGGGCCATGGAAATGGGTAAAGCACACTGTACGCAAAACGTAGTGTATCGCTTTCATGCATCGCACTGTATTCTGGTGCCGGGCTGTTTTGAGATGGTACAGTTCTCGTGGGATTAAACCCAAGTTGAACGGGACAAAATGAAGGAGCAAAACTGACCGGAAGAGTTACCGGTGGAACAGGTGGATACGCAAAAGACCGCAGAGAATATTGCAACACAAGACCGGACCCTCGGACACTAAACAATTCTGTGCAAAAACTGCGTACGTTCATGACTGGTGTGTCCGTTTCCGTGCTAGGTTGATGTTGTGGGCACACTAATTCGGGCTGGACTCGGATGGACTTGTCGAATGTACAGGTAAACAAGTTCATGCTTTCGGTCGATGGTAAAGAGCAAACGAAAAAAAAACAGCACAAATCAGACCAAGAAAATTATTCCTCCAGGCACTATAGTCATCCCCGTTTGGCAAAGCTCGAATAGAAAGGGCGTATTCCGTTGCTATCAAACAAGGTTCAACGAGATACTGAGCAAGCTGTTGTTGTCTTATATGTTTATATACAAGATTTCTTGTACTTAAACTGTTTGTTTCACAAAAAAAGTTACAATACAAAACATTATTTTGCTAAAAATATTACATGTGAGGAGACTAGTTCCTAGCGTGTTCATATTTGGGATATTTTCGACCTTTGATTGTAGAAGATTTGTACAGTTCGGTGATTAAAAGTGCCTTCAAGCAGCAGTGAGCGAACGATATTTTCTCGGAAACCGATCTTCCAGTTTCATCGGCTTCGGTACGATAACTATGGAGTAGCTGGAGTTTCAACCACATATCCACATACCTATATAAGCCGGATAGGATTTCTTTCGATAATCCGGGGGGCTTTGCAGATCAGAGAATTGGAGAAGCTTTCCAAACACACATGCACAATCTGTCCTTTAAGCTAGAAGTTTCAGGATCGCTAGTTATGCTGTCCTCAAATCAAGCTTTAACCTTACGCTTCGACACTTCTTGCCCTTTACTGGTGCGCTCGTGCAAGGAGTATCGAAACGAAATGATTTATGGGACAGGATCGTCATGTATCGTCTGTAAAACTAAGCGCTGGCTAGCTATTTTTGTACGTTATTGCCAATGAAAACTAACCCACGTGAACAAAGTCCGCGTGGGATGTTTTGATATAACGATTAAGGTAACGGAAGGTTTCGAAAGCTACCATCGCATCTTACGACACTCAATTGACGCAGAAATGGTAAGACTCGTACATTCCGGATGGAACCAGAAGAACCGGTGGGATTATGACCTCTAGCGATTCATCTTGTACGCTGGTTGGTTCGGTTGGTACGGCACAACAGACAACGGCCGCTATGCCTGCACACAGATGTGACAGGGATCAAGTAAATCTTTCCCTAGAACTTCGAGCCCCGGCCACCGGAATGCCAGTGTTACAGTACACAACGAAAATAAAGGCATTGGGTTTGCTTGTTGCCTTAAAGGCACACCAGACAACGGTACACCGCTGGTTGAAAGCAGTAGCAATTGTCCGGACACGCATCGGTGGGATTTCAGATTGAAGCGCTGGATTAGTAGGGACAGAAATAACACGGGAGCACTGGTTTTAGCAATAACTGACAGGCGTCTTTGGAGGTTTTATGGTACGAAACCATGAACGCAGTGTTCTGTGTCTGTCTGCGTTTGGTTGCCGTCATTGCTACTACCATTGATTTGCAAATGAACTTTTGGCTTTCTCAATTGAAGCTCTGTAGGCTGTTGGATGGCAAAATTCAGCGTGGATTTGTACACCAAACCGTGGTACAAGATTCTTTCCAGTAAGAAAAACAAAACTATCAATTTATGGTAGTTAAAATCAATTGCACTCATTTGTACGAGTGTACCTGATTCGTGGGACTGCTGTGAGCTTCCGTGCATACGATGGAGCTTACCTGTTGAGAGATTGAAGAGGTAAAAAATAGAGAAACGAATTGTATTATAATGTCAAAACAACAGGTAACATGTAGATAAATTTGGTCATTGTCTGTAGAATTGAGTTTGAGTGCAGCTATTAACGCTAAGCTTTTTTAGGCAATCAATTCAACTAGCTTATTACAAAGTGTTTCAATTGGTTTTTACAAAAATAGTTTATGATTATTATGGTTGAAATAAACATCAGCAAACAACTGTGCTTGTGACCAAGCATGGCCAGGATAAGCCAACAATTTAGAAGTAGGAGGAGGCTTATTGATTCGATGAATAAATTCACCAATCAATACAGTACATACAACAGGTTCCGCTCGGTTGGTCATGTCATTAGAATGACGTCGGACGACGGACAGTCCGTAGAGTAATCGTAGGTCGTCCATATGGACAGAGGAGGCGTGCTAGGCCTAAATTGAGATGATGCAACGACGTTGAAGCCTCCACCAGAAAGGCCGGGATAATGGACTGACTGAGACGAAGGCGCTAGACCGCGAGCGGTTTTAGAGGACTTCTGCAGCAGGTCAAGACTGCGAGGCGGCTGTAGAGCCTGATAAGCAAGCAAGTAAGTGAGATATATTCTGGAAAAAAAGGCTTGACAAAATAAAAGCCTTTACAAATGATATTTTTGAATAAATCTCCAGACGATTCAAGGCTTAACGTTTTATTATAATGTGAATGATAAAGTTTTTCTCGATTGATTGATTATCCGGTGGTGCATGGTGAACAGTGGGACCGATTTTTACACGGCACTACCGAGTTTAATATCTCATTTGGGCTCACTTCCCCCGTAGTGTGGAAGAAGATACCAGTATACAGATATTTGAATAGTTTTTTAAATATCTTTGTTAGATTTATTACAATGCATGGTACAGTGTCCCAACACAGCTTATGTTTGCCCAAAGGGATACCAACTTATTCGATGTCGGTTACATCTACATCGTGTTCATGTAGCTGATATTTGGTTCGGTGTCAGTAGCGTGGGATTTGCCTTGTTTTGTTTCTTTTTATACCATCCATTTGACAAGGGACCACCACAATCAATACAATCGCAATCAATTGATGATGACGACACTGTTCATGATGGTGATGATGATGCAAATACACCGTATACCATTGTATCCTATGACTACTTTTCCCTGTGGACAGTCCCAATGATACGCTTCGGCCCAGCGTGTAACAGTTCCGAAATCCAAAGCAAGAGGAAGATAACACAACTGAGCACCAAAAACAAGGGAAAAAGGACCAAATAACAATGACTAGTGTTTCAAACAAAAGCAAAAACAAAACTAGCGTGACAAGTGAAGGCACCTCCAGTCACGCACAAGCATAGAAGAATTTTGACACAAGGACATCTTTCGACGAAACTTGTTCGATAGTGGCAATAGCAGGAATGAGAAAAAAGAAGCAAAAAAAAAACTGAAATAAAAAAAACATTCCATTGGCTTGTGTTTTGCTGGATGAGAACGCTAGCATCGGGCGAGGACAAAGTTTTGGAATTGAAATTCATAACCTCGTCACCGGTTTTATAGTTGATGAACTGGCTTCTGTGTGTTCTCTATCCTTGTTTCGGTTTAGCTAGTTTTCCATAGCTGTTGTTGTTCGGTTCCGCCTCCGAACCTGCTTCGAATGCCACACATCCACCTTCATCAAACTCAACCTGTGTCTGTGTGGTAGTGGATGAACTCTGAACCCAACGAAGGGTTTCCTCGAGCCCATAGAAACATATGCGACTATCGTTTTCCACCCAGCCGAGTATGATATGGTGACCAATTTCCGAATCAATATTTAATCAGGTTCCAAAGCAATATCGGCGCTACGGATTGTATGGCGTGGATCCGGTTGGTCAGCGGCAGTTTGTGGAATGTGCCAGCTGGAATTGAAAGTTGTCACTGTGGAAAACCTAAAAACCGGCACCAGTTCCAACTTTTCTACCAGTACGGGACGACGGGCTGACAACGACAGGGTGGAAGGTTTGAGGTGGAACTGTGGACTCACTCCACTCTCACTCCAATCCCACCGTCAACTGTAAACACGGCCCATTTGTCAAGGGAATTGGAAACATGACCAATTACATCAGCGCCTTGCACACGGCGGGCGAGACCAAAGGCTCCAGCAGTACAACTAGCCGGAAAGGTTCAATTCTGTGAGAGGAGCTAGCGCAGGGAGTAGGAATTTTTGATGTATGACCCAAAAGTTCAGCTTCGACCTAACCGGATGGGAAAGTAGCAAAACGGTTACCGTATGGGTAAATACGTATCATTACACCGCATTATGTACGGACGCGTGAGAGCAAACTGGGTGAGGGTGGGCCGTTCAGCGGGAACCGGTGTCTACTACTGTGCCGTCTCGTGAGTGATTCGAGCGTAACAGTAGTGATGGAAAGTATACAATAATCACATTACCTCATCAAACATGTAACCCACTCCTGACAGCTACCTACGCTGCCAACTGCCTATGAAGTTGGTCCTGCGAAAGGGCTGACGTTGGAAACACGGTTCCGGAAGAATGTGGTGTAGGTGGGCCGGTGAAACATTTATGGGATTTTAATTCCCCGAGCCTCTGGGGGGCCTCGGGTGTAAGGGTAGTAATTATTTTCACAACGGATTTGGTTTCGCTTTGGGGAGCAATGATTACAAAATCATAATTGAAATGCAGCACGGAATAGTTTTGTTTCGCTGGTCCGGGAGTCGGTTGGAAGGTTACATTTGTTTTAAGACGGATAGTTTATAAATTATGCACAGAAATACACATGCTTTTTTGAGCTTGACTTGTAGCTACAAAATCAGTCTCGTTTAATTTTATTTTTAAAGTAAAGCTTTAAATGGAAATTAAGAATGTTTAAGTATCTTTGGTTGCATTTAGTTTGCCCAATGCCAAAAGAAATTGTATCTGAAACGGCAAAGAGAAGCCGTTCGAGTCAGGATATTGCTTATTTTGTTAATAAAAAAGCAAAAAACAATTAGTTTATATCATTTACGATAAGTTTTATGGTTGTTTTTCTTATGTACAGCCGTCATTGGAGCAAGGGAAAGCAATACGATGAAGCCATTAGATAAAGCAATGCTCTTTTCCAGTCAAAATTCATCCACGTTCAGTTTATGCTTTCAAATCATTCCACACACCACTAAGCAGCATATTTACGTGGAACAGAAATTATTTGCTAAAGAACTCATTCGCTTTTGCTTCATCCTTTGTACAATAAATCAATTCGCACACCGATGACAGTGCAGAATCCAATCATGGGTACGATAATATATTTATTTCCCAACTATCACACGCAAACCTCGTCACACCAACCACAACCAACCAGAAGGATGCGTAACTCGCGTCCCAACGTATGACGGGATTGAATAAACAGTCTAGAGAAGTGTGTAGTAGAGCTTTGGAAGCTTTTCTGCTCCAGGCAAGGTCTTTTCCCCCTGGAGAAAACGGCAGACCGTTTTCGTTCGAGAACTGTAAAGTCATGCCGTCAGGGGCCGGTCAAGTTTGGCAAGGGCATGGGAAAAGTTATTAAATCACAACTCCTCATGTCTTTCCGCTTTTGTACGATGAAAGGCAGGAATCCTCAATCTCAGCCCTTTTATTGGGTCTGTTTTTTTTTGTCTGTGTTGTATTTAGTTTCCGTGAGGAGTGGTTTTTTTTCTCGCTCGTTTTGTTGTGCGTCTGTTTTATCACAAGACATGTGGCGTGACGAAGGAATACATTTATGTTTATGTGTGTTTAACAAAGAATCCACACATAAACATGTCCCGACACACACACACGCGCGTTTGCAGGCAGTGTCCCGTCAACGTATACAAGCCAATTACGATCTTGCTGGCGATGTTTTGTGAGATACACGTTTCGTGTCAGTGGCACAGCTTAGGGAAACTCGTTTACCCGCTGCGCTGTGGCGGAGGAAAGTGGACTTGTTTGTTTCGGATTTTTATTCAATTCCTTCTCCACTGACTTCCAAACGCCAGTCGGTTGACTGTTTCGCCTGTGGACAAAAAATCGCGCAAGCACGAGCAAAAATTTGATTTATGATCTCATCTTCGAGTGTGGCACCGTATGCCGACGTTTTGGAGGTTTGCACCGGTAGATAGATCACCAACTCACCGAGGGTGTATTGTTTTGACTTTATTGATTTCGAAACACGGCCAGCAAGCGAGCTGAGGATGGCGAAAAAGAAAGTTGATCCAATAGAAAATATGGCGTTTTGCACGAGCATCTAAACGTGTCCAATTTGTTGTTGGATGAGAAATCACTTCGCCGGCGCTCGGGAAACACCCACTATCGGGTATGTACGGGTTGAGATAGTTTTAACATATGGGAAAAGTAATCACTATAAGAAAACCCTGACAACCCGTATCCTTAGGGCTCTTTTGACAAGGAAACAAAGTATGACGTGCCACTATTTGTTGTGGGCCATCCTGTGCGGTTTCGGTGGCAACTCCCAAGTAATATGCACATGTCGTGTTTTTATTTATAAAGCAATATCATTGAAGCTTCCTGTCGCTTCTCCGGGGAAGAATCAGCAGAGTAAAGTGAAATGGAGCCCGATCCATTGTACGGGGTACGGAATTATTTATTGGGCACGTCGGGTCGTTTGTTGCTCGTGTCTGTGTGTGTCTGCTTGTGGTAGCGGCCGCAGCCGTAACATCGGTTACAGTCGTAAATTGTTGCTGGCAGCTTGTTGTGTCGCAAAACGAGAAACGAGATTGGAATAAAACTATCAGAAGGGCCGTCCAGAACAGTGACGGAATACTTGCACCTCGTTCTTTTTTCGACCCTCTTTTTTGTGGTTTTAGCCAACTATTTTACAAGCGTTTGGGTTGAAGCAAATGGTGGAGAAGAAAAGCGATAGCACGCGGAAAAGGCCGGAGCTGACAGAGATTGAAACAGTCATAAACAATGTGCAATCAACCGCAATAACTGTTTAGTTCAATTGACGGAAAAGCTCCAAACGTATCTGGAAAGTGCTATTTTCTCTTAACATCAAATGGCTCACATGTCATGTGACAACGGGTTTCACTTCGCTTACGCTTCCAACCTAGCTTGGTAAATCGATTTGTTTGCATAACTGTAAACATTTTCCTTTGGTCTCCTCAACCACACACACACACACACACACACTGGGCTCACAAAACTGCCCAGCCACGTGGTGGTGATCGATAAAAACTTAACCGGTGGATCGTACCGGAAACCAGAACCTACAAGGAAAGCCTCCTGCGCGATATAAACACAGTGAAAGATTCGTTCTTTTTTTTCGCACTCTTTGGCCACGGGTGATGTACGTGACACTGGCAGTAAACATATGTGTCGCTGTGATGGCGCTAGGCTGACGGCGAGGGTGATGGAAAATATCAAGCGATCGAACACATCGTCGACAACGTTCGTGGGTGGACTGCATCGAGAAACAAAATGGACGATATGCAGAAGGAACGTTAGAATCAGGATAAGAAATTGTAAACAATCACACACACACACACACACACACACACCCTCATCCACCCATACATTTTTAGACACGTTTTCAATCGCGGCTTCTTTTTATCGCTGCTCGATTGCCTTTCACTTTCAGCAGCACTCGTTCGCCCTTTTTCGGCTCACGACAATACGACAACGACTACTGCCATGCCTTCGACAGTGCTTCCGTATCGTGCTGTGACAGGAAATGGGTTCGTTTTTTTTTTCTTCTCTCTCTTCGAGTAGGGTGGCCACCCCCAGACCACTTGTGTCAGAATGTTTGCTACAGTGCTACGCTTTTCTTTGTGAAATAGGATAGGCACACACAGAGGAAGTGGTTGTTTTGGTGATGAAATTATAGTAAATCAAATATTTTTGGAAATTGTAATTTGAAATCTGTAAGTTTTAGTTGTTTTTTGTTATATTAAAGGCTATGAATCATTTTCAAAAATGGAGGTACTGTGAAAAACTAATGACCAAATGTTCTTAAAAGCTAAAAATATGTTAAACATAATTAATACTATTAATTATGTTTAAATTACAAACCCATATTTTTCCATATTTTTTTCGATGTGTTCACTGCTTTCGATTTGCTCCAAGGATGGAAAACAATCGATTCCGATTGATTTCTTTGTAAACTAGAATAATCAAACGGTACGAATAAAAAATTCCATCGCACTAAATATTGACTGGGCGTGTGTTATGAATTTTTTTGTTTGCCAATATTTACCATTTGTTTTCCATTTCCATGGAGCTCGAATGGTTTGAGCATTCAGCTTCAGCAGAACTTCCCCATCAACAACGTGGCAACAATTTGGATTTTCAAAATCGATCCTCCAAAACTACGCCTGTGGGATTGCACGATCCTGGTGGATGGAGCTCGTCCGTTGTGCTTTTTTTCCCTTCACTTTCAACGTATTTCTTCTTATCCCTGGCACGTGTGAAGCATGAACTAGAGGCGGATACTTTCGTTCAACATCCGGCGAAGAACTGCGGCCGAGCCGAGTTGGTATTAACGAAAGTAATATCCTTGATCCCTTTGGTGTTCGTTCGTTTGCCCGGCCCGTTGAAGCAAAGTACGCCTCTAGATGTACGGCTAAGCTTCAACCGTTTGGGGGCGATATGCTTCCGAGAAAGAGTGAGCAAGAAAGATAAAAATTGTTTGCTCCGCACTGGTTCTATCCGATCCCCCATATCCGTCTCGTCGTACTGCCCGCTCGTATTCGGTACTGATGGATGCCAATCAACCGTACGATAAGGGCCGCGTGAAAGTATCGGGATTCAAATTTTAATCTTTCTTCTAATTCATTGAACAATTTCCAATTTCACGGGTATTATAAAACATCCACCACTTGCACCATTGCTGCCTTTCCAGCCTTTTACAGCCTTTAAGTGAAGAAACGTGTCGGCGGGACGGTTTGTTTGTGTGTGTGTGTTTGCTTCTTCCGGCTGCGAACCAGGGAACAAACAATAACCCTTCAACCTCAGTTTCGGGTCCAAGAAAAAGGAGCAAGCAAACGAAGCAAACCGAGCCGTTAAATCTATGGCGCTTTATCGTTTTATCGTGCGAGTCGTTTCATTTTTGGATAAAAATATGATTCACCCTTACAACCAGTGAAACCGTCCGGTGGTTGTAAGTGTATTGATGAAGAGATTTAATGTGATGTGAGAGAAATGGCCACAGAAACTGTGAAACAGTGTGTTCGCGGTTTTTATTATTATTTCTCGTTTATAAAGCAATGGATAGAACAAGCCCTTTTAGTGTCATTGTACAACATCCGATTTAAAGTATCACAACGTGATGTGAAAAATCTAAATATAATATTCATGTATAGGATAATAACAAATATGTATTCTTGTTGGATCAATTTGCTTCTACTCTGCTGCTTGATGAGCCGAAGTTCATAAATGAACAGCAGTCCTTAAATGATTTTCCAAACTATTAATCGGTGTACCCTAATCCCCACGCTGCGTAGAAAGCTTCGTACGAAAAATCGCGAAATAAATCAATGCATCGAAATAAATAACTTCATGAGCTAGCGAAGAAATTGATTCTCGAACCCATTCATCCGCGAAACAGTTCTCTGAGTGAGGCGTAACTAAAGCGAAAAACAATTATAAACCCGAGAGCCATTTTCTCTATTCCATTCGATTGCATCGAATGGAATAGCCTCAATCCTCAAACGTTTTTAGAGATAGATTTATAACTATGCGATCCTTTCGCACCCATATCAACCATTAGCCTATTGACCGTTTGGTGGATGCTGGAAGCTGATACATCAAGCGAAAGATAAATGGTCAATCTAAGCGAACCATTTTGACAGTGCTGGATGTAGTGTGAGAAATTAACGATGACATGGAAAAACACTTCCATGAAGGATCCATGAACGAGCAATTCGATGGAAAGGATGGTTAAAGATATAAATATGGGTAGCTGTCCAAAGCGAATACAATTAGCGTATTGAGCGTCAATCACTTCTTTCGCTTCATTTTGTAGATTGGTTCTGCTTTATCCTTCGAAAGATTTAGAACGTTTTTGCAAAAAGCATACTAAAAAAAGGATGCTATCGATCGATCCTAATGAATGCTTTTGCCAACGAAACTATTAATGTCATCACTCTGCCCCACTCGGCAATCGCTGCCTCGGTGGATGGTGCTGACATAAATGAGAATCGTTTTTTCTCTTAGATTCATCACTACCTTTTCGGCAAATGGGGTTTGGGAGTGATTTTATTTACTAATGCAATACTGCTTGTTGCGAACCACCTATTGCGATTCGTTTGTTTTTGAGGTGCAGAAATGGGCTTAGAGCCCATTCAACTAATCTGGAAAAGGGACAACCATTCTATTCAAACCAACCGAAATCAAACGGTCAATCAACGATGGAACAGCACAAATGCGTGTACGGAAAGGATAATAAGATAAGGAAGGACGTGGAAAACATACAAACATCCACATCAGCTCCGCGGGCATTCCTGCGAACGCGAACTCTACCACCCAGTTGAGGGAAGAAGGAATTCGCCGACTAACACATCAAATTACAGCACATCATTATCAGCTTAACCATTAGCCGAATGTTTAGCGATTTCCAATGCAGCGCTCTTGGGCGGGTGTAACCGCCGGACGATCGGAAGATGAAATGTACCGCTTGGGCGAGATGCTGCTGCTCGTTATAATGCAGCCCATTATTCAAACAAGCGAATTGACAAGCCGTCGATGTCTTCAGTACGATGTTGTTGCCTTAGGCGAACATTTTCTTTCGGCCATTAGCCAGCTGGGTAGCGCAAAGTGGGTGGGTAGAGGGTGAACTCCTCCGTATCGGTCGTGTTATCTTCTGACCTCAATCGGGCCGTTCGGGGAAGTGTTGGGTTGCCTTGCGCTAGCCGTACGACTGGTCAAGCTGTATGCGAATGCGGGTGATTACGTAGAGGGTTTTGTTTGCATGTTCGCTTTTTTGTTGCTTTCAGTTAAGGATTATACTTGCTTGCTTGCCTGCGGTAGCCATTACGGTGTGTGTTTGTGTGTGTGTGTGTTGGAGGCCCGGCTGTTAGTATTTCCCACTGTGAAAATTCCCACCACGGTAAGCGGCAAACAAATTTCTATCGCACGAAATACTACATCCCCGTATGTGGGCAAAGTGACGCGTGGTGATGATGATGATGGATGAGGTTTCTAGCCCGTCGAACGCGTGTCGATATGTAGCATGACAATCCCATTCTCACATTTCCTGCTACTCACAAGATTCACAGTGAGTGACGTAAACATGCTGGCTTGCGTGACAACTTTTGGAGCGAACGCTTTTCCCCCGTGCAGCGCGCTCTGCTAATGATTGAAGACATACGCGTTCGTTGCACATTCATCTTAGGCTCCTCACGCATTGCCTTTCACCTTCATTGGCACACGTCGGCGAAGGTTCTATTATCTATGAGCTGGACGGACGTTCGTGCAGCAATAGTATCATAATGTATATTGGCATATCATGGTGCGAGATTGAGCGGAATTTTGGCATTGTACGGTGGCGACGCTATAGGACTATTATATCATATTTGAAGTAGAATATTTTTATTGAAATGCAAAACGGAATGGTTTGTTAGAAAGTTTTTGCCATTTCACGCTTATTAACTAAAAGTTTAAAGGAAATTTTCCCCACGAAATTAAAGTGTAAAAAAAAAAAACATTTTAATTTATGAAATGAGCAGTAGGAAACTTTAAGACAACGGCTAAGGGAATTGAAAATTCTTACATCAAAAAGCTTCATACGGTCCTCAATGTATTCAGTGGTGTTTGGGTTTCGTTTTCGTACATCTTTCTTCACATTTTCTACCACGTGCTTCCGAATTGTAGTTCGTTTCCAAGTGCGAGCTGCCCCTACCAGCAATACCCGTGTGCGCCATCATTATGAGCCATTTCTCTTCAATTTTCATTCAACATACCCCAACCCACTGGAAGCCAATTTCCACGCGGCATCCGGCAATTGTGTGAATCTCTTTAATTTACTTTTCTGTTCCCATCTACTTGTTTTGTTGATGTGCTTGGATGGAAGGAAAATAAACAAGCGTAAGGCAAGGTAAGGTACGCGTCCCATTTCCATTTTTCTTTTGACTCACGGCAACACTTCGATTGGCTGCTCTGATTCATCTCGGTATTACCATGGTACCCATTTTCACGCTTCGTTGGCACGTGCGTCGATGTTTTTTTTTCTCTCTCGTTTTTTTTTTATGTTCTTGCTTCCTTCGGTTTGCTTGTGCTTGTGGGGAATGTGGATGGAACACAAAATAATGCACTTACATCCACACGCAAACGCACCCGCATTCGCACCACCCGTGACGCCGTGAATATTTGTCGCACAAATGTGGCAAACTTGTTACCCACAGTAGCAGCCGCGTCGTTGTGCAAATGGGAATAACATGGAGTGAAAAAAGGAAGCAACAGAAATACTGAGAGTTGGTGATAAAATCAACCGTTTTAAAATGTAATTTTTTAACACACAAATATGAACGGTGTAAAGGTGTGGAAATCGGATTTCGTAACAAAAATTGTAATATTATTCAACGGACAATTTTTATTGCATGTCGCGATGAAAAATGTTTAACGCAAAGAATTAAAATTATTCAAACAAAGATCAGCGACGAAGGATTATTTGTTTGAATATGTGTCTTGGCAGGAAAAAATAATGCAAAAAAATATAAAATTTGCTAACCGAGTATGCCCGGATTAAGACAAAGAATAAGAAGGAAATTTCTTATTAATAATGTTCATTGTTTCAATTATCACAAGCGGTGGTGAAAATTCGTTATTATACCATAATAATTATTTTAAATAAATAAAATAAATATAAAAAATAAAATTAAACTAGGATTGAGGATTGTTAGACAAATTTACTTTACAGAATCGTCAGTTAAAATAATGATTATTTAATAGAACAGGGTTTGTTTCAAACATTTTTCTTATACAAAAATTACTCTTTTCCTTCCAATTTAAAAAAAAAAGATCCATAAACATTCAGATTAACAAGAACATTTATGTCGTTTGAGTGAAATAGTTCCCCTACAAAACCAGTCTCTCACGAAATGTTGACGATAGATGTTGGAACAAGAGTGTACGATAGAACAAAGTTTGAACTTTTTGCCCCTTTTCCACGAAAATCTTACGATGCCAATAAAGTGCAATAAGTTAGGAATTTGATTACAATATTGTTAGTAAAACGTGCAGCAGAATAATTAACATTTTAACAAACATTCCTGCCTAATGGAGCACACCACTAGCAATCACCGTACCTGTGTATCTTCCGTGCAGACGCTATACGTCCGTGGGCTTTGCATCGGTCCCGCTCGTACAAAGGCAACCGTCCAGCAATCCTTCCGGACGGGTGAGCTACACTAAGCGCAAGTGGCAACTATGTTGTTGTTCGTCAACTTTTGCCCTCCCGTGGGTGACGGTTTCTGCTCGCACGATGGTTCTGCTTGACTACCGTACCTATCACCTGACGCCTCGTTAAGTATCAATTAGCTTCGCTCACAGACGATGCTACTACGCTTTTCCTTCTTTCTGGACACAACAAAACGCAGATCCGCACTTTTTTTCCAGTGACCACACGCACTGATACGAGCACCGAAGGAAGAAACCGGACAGACTCACTGTCGAAGCGCTTACATTTGTTTGGCACCGTGGCACTATACAGTCATCGTAGATAGCGGAAGGAAAGTAAGCGCACAGCGTGCGTAGTAATGATGAAATGATTTGAATGTTAGACTAGCAACGACTAGGCACGTCAGGGTGAGAGAAATTCGAAGATGGTTAAATGAATAATTTGAAAAGAGATTAACTACAATCAAAAGCTTGTTAAAAAGTGACGGCAGCGTGAGGGGTAACAATGGAAAGTTACTTGCAAGGATTCGTTTCCTTTTTTTTTTTTGCCTAAGCCAGAGGGGCTTGCTGGCGAATGAGGAATGAACCGTTGTTTACCCAGTGTAAGCAGTGTGGAAGTTCGTATGGTATATTTGTTTTTTTTTGTGTGTATGTGTATATGTGTATGTATGCTCTTGTCCTCTTGAAAGTCTTCTATTTACTCCAGCGAAAAAGTAAGTCAATAGAGGGATTCCACTTGCAGCACCGAATGAAGCAAAAAGTTGAACCCCTCTGGCAGAACTTTAGTGTTCTTGCACAGACGGAAGATGGTCCATTTCACCAGGCATTACATTCACTTGCACAAGCTTTCCGTTTCGCTTTGCTTTACACAAGTTTCCCAAACTGGGAGGAGGCGTGCACATAGAAGACAGAAGATTTAAGAAACAAATGAGATGGTCGGGGCTGTTTACACTTACGCGTCAGTAAAAAGGGAAAGGTTTGGCGTTGGGAAATGACAATGACAGAAAGCATTCGAGCATGAAACTGCCGAGTCGGAACAAATGAGGTGCATGAAGCAACGGAACTAGCCGTGGGGTGGGCTCTAGCCAGCTGTTTTTAGCTCACTTGATACCACTTTCATCGGGAAGCATTATTCCTTTACGAGTTCAGTTTTTTTTACTTTTCGTTTTCCGATTTTTGAACGTAAAACAAACGTTAACAAAAGCTCCAGCTTGTACGCACTGTTCGTACGCTCTTATGTAAAGCGTTTCCCACTGATTGTTGCCTAATTTTCCTCCAAATCGTTTGCTTCCAATCGTATTTGCACACACACAAACACATACACAAGCGCATACCACACACACACACACAAACCTTCCCGCACACTTATGCAAAATCTATTGATCTCTCTTTCACTCTTTTTAGCACACCAGGGCACATCGTTCCCGAAAACCCCCAAAATGGAAGCATCCCACGCACCGAGCCTCGCAAGAAATTGGGAAACTTTTTCCACCGTAAAGCAGGACACAGCACAGCTTTCAGATCGTTCGCAGACAGGCAGACCGCTCAGCACTGCGTATCGGCGGACGTCTCAGAGATAACTGACCCGATCGTGTTTTGCTCGGGTACTAAAGAAGCGACCGCGACCATCCGACAAAGGCTCAGCTCCCTATGTATTAGTGTGTGTGTGTGGTAGTGTTTTGCCCTACTCTGGTTTTTTGGGGTGTGCTTCTTCCTGCGCGTGAGGCTCCATCCCTCAATGTGTCCTTTTCCTCTCAGGTCCGATACTTTTTGGTATCAAAACGAAAAAAAAAAAAATCTCACCATGTTGAGAATGAGTGTGTGTGTGTGTGCGGGTGAGTTAGATTGCGTGAGCGTTGTTGATTCGGTTACCGAAATACTCCGAACATCCCGAACCCTTCATCTCTTCCGCAGGTTAGATGTTGGTTCGTGCTTTCGAAAACCAGCAGCGTCTTGCCCGTGCCAGAGTCCAACAAGTTAAAATCGCGAACGTACGTGCGGTGAGCAATGGTTGTGTGTGCAAGTTTCCCTCGCAGGGAGAGGAACACTGAGAGAAATTTTTGACAACACGCTCACTCATATTACTGGCAACAAAGTGCGTGAGAGCTGAGTGTACAGTAAACATGGCGAGGGCACGACTGGAAGTCTGGAGAGGACAGATGTTTTTGTCTGTGTGTGTTTGCGTGAGAGAAATAGAGAAAGAGGACGAGAGTGCTAGAAGGATATGAATTGGAAATTATTTCTACTGGTGAGTGCACTGGAAGCACATCAAACTCATCTCATCTCATTTACTCACTGGATGTGAACGTGAGGGTGTTCACAGGTGGTAGATTTCGACTAGCTGTTGCTGGAAAGATGTTTGTTTTTGTTCTTTTTTCAGCTGGTTCCGTTTTTAATTTGTTTCTTTTTAGTGTGTTCTCAATTTCAAGCTAGGTGTACTTCCTTCTGTGCGCGGATACTCGTCCGTTTTGTTGTGTAAAGTTTGTGGAAGGGAAAATCCTCTTCTAGTGAGCACGCTAGCAACTCAAAGTTGTTGCACACACAAGGAATGTTTTGGATTGATACATATTTAACGCCAAAGAGAAGACCTTGATAAATTTTTAGATCTGATTTGATAGTACACTGGAATTTTGAAGTCCGTTTGAAAGCGATAATCAATAAATCCTTTCTGCGTTTAAGTGTCATAAGCGACAGGGAGCCAAGCCACAACAAGATGATAGCTCATTTGCGCTGCCTGAAGTCTTACTCACTCCATACTTTCCCTTTTCTCCGCTCAGTGTGCATCCCTTTCGGAATCCTTCCCACTGCTCCGCACATCAATAGTGCCATCGACTTCTCGTTTCTCATTCATGACCAACTGATGATTCCGTTTTAGCACTGCTGGCGCCTGCAAATGGCAGTGGCATTAATTTTCGGAACGCAATCGGCCGCTCCCTCACGGAGAAGACGCTTCCCGACGGGCTATAAAAATCCACCCATCGAGCATATTTCTTCGCCCGACAGTTCGCCATCCACCATTTGAGGCAAATGCCACCACATCGCCAAAGGAAGACGGAGTGACGGAAAATTGATGAGGACAGAGCGTAAAGTGGCCGAAGCTGCGACCTACGATTTACGATGTTTTTCGTTAGATCGACCAAAACACAAGAGTGCGCAACCCGCCGCTGGGCGGCACTGCGAGTGTCACTGCACAAACACAAAACGGGGATGGGGGGGGGGGAAAAATGATTTTCGTAAAGTGAATGAACGGAAGAGCTGTATGAGTGTGTGTATGTGTGTCTGTGAGGATGAGATGGACAGCAGGCAGCGCGATTGTTGTTGGCCATGCCATTTGAATGAAATTGGAAACTAAATACGATCGATTACTCAAACGAAAGAGGCTATCGAGGCGATGGATACGAAGGGTATTAACGCCAGCGGTCGGTTGCTTTTCAAAATGATGGAAGAGCAGTATTAAAAGAGCTTCACGCGTTTGATTTGTGTGTTCGGGCTGTATTGAGCCTCATTTTGATGGTCGACCGAATGGAGGGCACGGACGGATAAAGTGAAGCGGCGATCGAACGCAGCATTCCTTCCAAATCATGCACCATTAAGTGGTGGAAAGTGGGAGAATGGTAATGATTTTTATGTTTACGGATCCTCCACTCTCTGCAGCTGCTCTATGCGGCCAACGTTCGGGGCGCCAATGCAAGCCCGGGCCCTGGGTTTGCTCGCGAGCTGCAAGTTCATTGCTTTGCGTTGATTTCAATAAATTGAATTCGTAACGATTGGTTTCGGAGAGCATGCATGAACTGTGCTCGTTTTGTTGCGAAAAGGTTCATCGATTGAACGATTGGCTGTGCACATTGCTTTCGAGTGCTTTCACAAGGGCTTCTTGCTGTGAGTGTAATGTATCATTCTTGGAAAACCGTCAGCAGTACGATAAAAGATCATCTTTCGCTTGGCTAGCGCACCGACACGGTGGCATGCGTCGTATCATGGCAATAATACAACCCTACATAAATGAGTGATGTTCAATTAGGTACAACCACTCCTGGTCCCATTGCAAAATGCGGCTCATCGGGTGGGTAGCGATGGTAGGGTGAAATGGTAAGTGATCCACGGTATGGTGCCATTTGTCTTCATCAATGCGTAATATGAACCCTATTGTGTGTGAGCGCACCGTAAAGTGTAGCGTACACCGTGTACCACCAGGCGTCTCCATTTGGGATGTCTGTCTGCCTGTTGCCGCACGGATGTGTTGTAGGTTCTCGCTCAATTGGATGTAACTTTTCCTCTGGTATCTGCGCCATTTCTTTGCTTCATTGTGTGAGCGTGAAGTGGAGGAAAAAATGCTACCTCCACCACCACTACGCCTCGGTTGCAGTAAGGTGAACCTAGAACGTTTGAATTTGGCATGATATCACGTACGAGAAAGTCAACGTCCTATCTAGACGAAACATTGTCGTTCACTAGTAATATGCGAGTTTGCAACATAACGTTATGATTTTATCTTTCAAGTATGCCATCGATCGTTTCGATTGCGTGCGTTACAATTGAGAAACGTGTTCATAAACGTAAAGTTTTACTTTGATTTAGTCAGCATTGTACCACCTGGTGAAAAGCTAGGAGGCGTCTCTCTTTGGTTTGTTATTATGATATGTTAATATTGTTATCAAATGAGATACCTTTCTTTGCCTTTGAAAATTTGTCAGTTTTTATGTTTTTTTAAATTTATTGATTGATGTAGTTTTTATGTATTTTAGTTTTTATGTTTTATTATCAGATTTATTTTACCCTAGAAAATGTTAAAATTAACCCGGTTAATGGAATTTTATGTTTCATGATAAAATGTTTTGTCAATGAAGTATGAAATAATTGCTATCAGATTTCATATAAATCCGCCATACATATTTTTATCGCACGAGTACAACAAATACTTCAAAACACAACACGAGTCAAGTTTCACTTGTCATACAGTAGCTTCCGGCTACCAACTTGAGTAATTTACATGAAGCACCCAATTCGAATGTCGGCTTCTGGAAGGCGCAACAAACTTTCCACCCGGGAAAAATAAGCAACTCCTCGACAGTAGAAGTAAATTTTTCACAAGCACCACGCCAGCGTTGGATAATTTTCCATAATATCACAAAGTTTAAATTGTACATTGCTTTGCGCCACTCATTAAAATCCACGGTATTATGAAGTTATCCATAATTTAAGAGCTACAAGTTAGCGATTAATGAATAGATTACATGTCTTGTATAAAAAAAGTACTGTGAATTTAGCATTTGGTCACTCTAGGTTATGTATAGTAGGGTCTTTACGGGCCTCCAGTGGTGCTATATGAAGTTTCTTGACACCTATGAGTATGTATTGAAGCACTCTTCCCTTTTATGGAGTTGTTTTGGCATGATCGTGCTTGTTTCTGTTATAATTAACGATGGAGCTTCAACGTAGACAATTAATAGTGTACACCCGCCTAGAAAATTCAACTTGGTTCGGGCGAAAAATAGGAAAATTCCATAAAAACACGTCTTCTACTTTTGAATATGTTTTGAAACGGTTTCAAAAACGTCAAACCGAGGCTAGAATGGTTGAACAAAATCGTTGTACAGGAATTATGTCAGCTGAACTAGAAAGGTATATAAAAATCGTCTTTCAGGAAAAATGGGTCATCAGCTGAGCTGGTAGGTGTTGAGAGCGTTGCAGGCTTACATTGAACTTTAGGATGGGGATATTACAAAAAAATACGGTGCGGCATAAGTACCGTCAGAAGAATCGGTTTGAGTGCATTTGGTTGCTCAAAGCAACCAAAGAGAACTCTGTAGCATAATTACATCGCCAAACCAAGTGCTCCAAAAATTGTATGACCAGGTTCCAACGAAGCACGCGGGTTGAGGCAGGATTCTGGTCAAAAATGTTGCTACAAAAAGGGGCGATGTTTCCAACAAATATAATACCATTTTTGCTGACAATATTGCCCGCAAACTCATGTTATTGCAAGCCATCTGCAGCAGTAGGGGCACAAAACACGGGTTTTTTTTATAACAAATAAATCTATGAACTCAACAGTTTATGAAGATCAATGTCTGGAAAAGTGTGTTTTGCTTTTTAATAAAACTCATAAAGACTCAATTAAACTGTTTCCAGATTTGTCAACAGCTCAACACGCATATTAATGAAAAAAAAGCTAATGAAAAGGATAGACCAGTTGTGCGGCAGCTTATGAGAGGTATCGAAAGGAAGTTGCTAAAATTGGAAATTCATCCGTACATAAAAAAATATATTTTTCTTGAATTTTGTGATAATAGAGCAATAAAAAATCATTCGATTGATGAAGAAATTTCTACATTAAATTTTTTTGCGCTTTACAGCCTGTGATGACTGAACTTATTATAAATGAAAGATACTTCATGCGAACGTACAAAATTGGAGCTAGCTATTTTGTTCTTGTTTCTTTTATGTGAATTTGCTGAAAATATCACTGATAAGCCTTCACAGGGCAGCACGAGGAAAAATATTTTAGCCCAGATTTACCGGAAACACTGTTTGCAAAACTTTCGCCAATCCACGGTGCTTCAGATGGTTCAGTGTAAGATTCCGGATGCCAAGCTAGTTCTCCAATTAATCCAGGTATAGTGTTAAAACGGTAGGATAAATTGGAAAATCATTCAAAACCATAAAAAACTAAAAACAAAAAGTATCTAAAGCTCCCTTTTCTTCGCGTTTGCTTGCACTTCCCATCGATCGTGTAAAAATAGCTCACATTTTTGAAAGAGACCAAAAATATCACCAACCAAACACCCAATCTACACCGAAAATACCAAAACAGGCCGGAAGTGAAAGTTTTTAACCAACCGGAAAACACCGTCCTGTCTTGCTTTGCACAGCAACGTTTCGCAAAAGGGCCTGCTACGCAGAAGGGTCAAACCGATAAGTGTGTCCTTGTCGTTTTGTGCTCACTGGAGTAAGGGGACAGTTTGATCTAATTACGGACGAATGCTATAAACTTGCCGTTGCGTAGTATTATGGCGACCTGCGCTGAGTTTGGCTGAAAGCTTGCTGTTTTCTCGTTCCTCGCTGTTGTTTTTTTTGTCCAAGCACATTGCTCATTACATTGTGTAGGGAGTGAGTTGAGTTTTTCTTATAAATCTCATTGTTTCAAGAAAAAAAAAACCGAGCAAAGCGGGAAATGAAACCATTCAAGCTGTATATTTGGCTTTGGGGCTATAGATAGGCTTTGTGTACATAAAGTGCAAAGCAAAGATGACTATGGCATAAAGCTGTTCACGTTTCACGGCATAAACGTCCCTTCCGGTCGATGTCCGGTTTTGCAATCTTTTCAACATCATTAAACATCGTTTATGGGGGTTTTTTGTTGGCACTCGGGAATTCGGGGCCCAGTTGACGCTCGTCAACCCTCGTGCTTGCGCAAGTGTCACAAACAATGGCACAACGATGCAATGAAGTTCCGGGTGAATGAGAAAGTATTGAGGATCGACACAGCAGCAGCAACACACCACAAAAAAAAGACGCTTTGAATAATGACAACACTTTCTCTGAAGCGCTGGAAACGCATTAAAACGTTAAGCCAAACCCTTCGAGCTGAGAATGATGAGAAAGAAATATCAAATCACTCAAAGCAGCGCTTCTTATACCGTACCCGGCAGATGAAACTAGCCCAGCTCATCAAACTCAGTGACCATGAATCGTATCTAATGGGTGATGGAGACGCCTGGTGATTCGTACGGCGCAAGTTAAAGGAAGCAGGGCGGTAGGAAATTTACGAGATGCTGGTGGTGGTAAAAACCACCATCGCCAGCCAGTGAGGAAAAATGTACGAGTGAACGCTTCACTTTCACTAGCAAGAGCAAAAAATACGGCAAAACTGCAACGAAACATCCGATAACACGCAGCGATATTTTGTTGCCACAAACATGATGAAAAAGGTTCTGTATTCAAACCGGCTCGTGGAATAATCTTACACCGGCAGATCGATAAAAAGTGAATCGCTGAACTTGCCACCCGCTCGAAGCTATTTGTTCCGGAAAAGTGGTAATGAAATGGGACACTCCTTTGGGCTTTGATTGGCGTAAGAAGGGCCACGAGAAGGACAGAACGAGGTAGGTTTAGCAAGAGAAAATAAACCAAATGCTGTTAGGTAGTTGTGAAGGGTTGGGAAAAGATGATTTATTCATCACCGTTTGCCTTGAAGTGATTTTTTTTGTGCATAACGTTTGAGATGGTCAATATGCTTGGAGGAGTTGAATGGTTAATTTCGTAGCGTTTGGGTATACTAACGACAAAAAAGGGTGTATTTTTGTGTTAGAATGTACAAGGGCAGAAGGTGTTTTGGTTTTACAAAAATATTCTCATCTCGGGTCTAGATTTTTCTGTCTGTCATCCGCTGAGTCAGGTGAACTTTGAATCCTTTCGAGCACAAGCTTAGGAGAAACAAGGGCACTTATTGTGCTGTTTCAAGTGTATGTGTTGTTGCACAATAATCCTTTCCATGCACACACTTAGAATAGATTCAAGCTTGTTTAAATTTATTCTCATTTCAAACTCTTGCGAATCGTTGCTGTTGCTTTTTCACAATGCATTTTGATAAACATTTCAAACCGCTATTCAGCAACGAAGATCAACGCATGCATCTCTTTCGCGCTATGTTACTTCAAGTGCAATTATAATTAAAATGCATCATGCCAAATGCTTTTACTGTACGCTGGTTCCACCGACACAAATCGCCGGTAGAAAACCGGTAGAAATGTGGAACAATTTCACCACTCCACTGTTATTTTATCCACCGGGTAACCAGTGCCATCGGCACCGGTGAGTATGGCAATGAACATGCATTAAAATTTATGGGTTTGCCAACCATAATTTATGTAGCACCGTTTAACGAGGCATTAAATTGAATGAACGAAATAGGGAAAGCCACATTTCAACTTTCAAGGTGAGTCGATGAACAATTGTGATGGCAATTTGAGGAAATTTTTGGAACAAGCGGGGTTTGAGTTGAGCCCTGGTTGAGTGAGTAAGAAGTTATTTTGATTTTTTTTTTACAAAAATGATACTCAAAATAATTTAAGCTTAGTGGAAAATGAACAGGAAAAAAATAAACATGCGCACATACAAAATAAAAACTAAGCAACTATGAGCCCTCAACAAAATGTCACATGCCTGACAACTTCCATAAGAAAACTGACCCAAAATCTAACTTGTTGAATTTCGAAATGGAAAAACACACTTCCTTTTTTCGTCTCCTAGCACAATATGAATAGCAGAATGGCGTTTTTTATTTAGTTTTCCAAAGCACCACCAGCGTCCTAATGTTTCCATACGATTTTCATGGCCAAAAAGGCAAATAAATCATCCATAAGAAGCTCTGAGCACTTGCACACGCACACGTTTACATCTTATGGCGATCGTTTCGGTATTCGTAAAGTTGTGTAGAAGAAAAACCTGAATGTAGACGACTGCCGATGTTTGATTTCGGTACCGGTCGAAGTGTTTCTGTGCGTGACTGACGATCGTAAAAAGGGCTTAGGATTCGTAGAAGGAATGCAAAAAAGCACCGAGTCCGAAACAAAACAAAAAAAAAAAACACACACAGATCAAAAATAACAAATTTTGCTCCGTTTGATACGAACAAAGGCGGCGGGACGGCGAAGGCGAATTTCTTTTCTTTTGCCACGTTTTACTATACAAAAAGGATCAACTTGTAGCAGCACTTTCAATGGCTCGACTCCCCCCAAAATATTCAAGCTGTTTTCTTTGTGGATCAGAACAAATTTCCCCGTTCTTTTGGGATGTCGGTCTCTTGTTCCTTTCGCTCTCTCTCGCTTGTTAAAAAATGAAGGGGGCATTCTTCGCAATGTCGGGTAACTTTCGTCAGCTTTTTAAGGTAGGCAGGGGAGGGGGGGGGGGGGGAGGGACAATGCCTACACTACAGCATGTTGCTGCTGCTGCTGCAGGTGAGCTGCTTCCGAAAGCTTTGAGCAAGACATTTTTAATCCACCGAAGGTTTGGAAAGTGTGCGTGCCGAAATTCGTCCCTAATATCGATAACAGGCGGCGGTGAACGTTCGAAATCAAAAAGTTGTCCCTTTTTTTCGCCTGACTATGCGGTGAAATCGACGGGTAGGGGTGTCCTTTCAATACCTCGATGATTTTCTACCGGGGTGTGAAGAAGTGCCAAAGGCACGGTAAGTTCTTGATATTCTTCCTGTTTGCTTTTGTTGCTAGTTCTTACGCTTTTTTTTTTTGGTTCGTTTGTGGCATTAGGGACACTTAGGTCCAATGTTTAAGGACGACTGTGGAGGAGAATGAAGGAAAACGTGATTTTATGCGATTTTCGATTGAGTTCGTTGTATTCCCAACCGTACGCAAGGGGTTGTTATGAGGTTGGACGAATTTGCCCAAAATTAAGGGTTCGGTACGAGCGCTGGTAGGGACGTTTGCAAAGCCATCCCGTTTTGTCATGTGGCCTTAGCCCGAAAAAGGGATGTTATTCAATGACTTTCGGGCTGGCGACAGCAAATTTAGGAACCCGCTATACCTTGGCTGCTGGTGGTAGTATACGATACTAGACAGGGGACAACAACATCTAGTTTGTTCCGGGATGCAGCTGAAACTGGTAACAGATTAAGCGATTATGAAACACTGAAGGAAGAAAGTATGCCCCATAATGTCTGTGAAAACGGTGTAAAACGTTCGAAGGGTTTTAGGGTTGGGTGGGTTTTACCTTTTTTATGATTTAGAAACAGCTTAGCTGCTTGTGTTAAGTTGCCGATAAATTGGACTGTACTTGTGCATTAGTATGACACATAGTTTGCACTGTATAATTTGCGTTTGAAATACATATATAATTTAAACTAAGTTACGTACTAAACCATGCAAAATAGAGGGTCATATATTTATTTATTTGAAAACATTCGGAATTTTTAAAAAAATTTCTTCATAAAGAAAACGTCTCTATTTCTTAACACAGAGAAATAAAGCCTTGCATGATTTCACTTCACATATCATAGCTTCAATTAACAGTCAACAATTTAAAAACTTTACACTTTGGAACAATCTGAGAAAACGGATTCGCCCTCAAACCTCTCTTTTCAGAACGCAATCGTACATCTTACGTTTCTTCAAGTAATTATTTTTTTCGCTTCTTTTTAAAATGCTACCACGACGATTCGTCAAGTGCGAATTTGAAAATTGCTCCCGAATAACTTTTCCCCATTATATTTACTGTACCAGCATCGTCTTGAAAACGGGTCTAGCACGAATTTACCGACGGTGATACTTGTGATACAATTTTAAGCACATTGTCCCTGCTTAAAGAAACCTTTCCTCGCGGTACCTTCTTACGCGACCGTCGTTGATGTGATCATCTTCTCTCATTGGTATGCAAATCAGATTTACGCGAAACAGTATCTTAAACTTTAATTTCACCGTTCACTCGCGGACGTACGGACTAACGACACGTCGAAGTAAAGTGAAAATACAAAAAAATCGTCTAAAAATCCGATTGCCGAAAGGAATTAAAATTTCGTCTCGTTACGCTCAGCTTCCAAAAGAGGTGCAAAAGCACGTGGGCGTTGAGGCTCACACTGTCCACTGTTTGCGTCTGTTCCCTTCCTTTACGCCGTGCAGTAAATCCAATAGAAATCAGTCCTATGTTTTTGAACTGCTTACGATACACGGCGGAATGAATTAAGCACATTAGTTGCCCGCTCGCGTACGACATCAACTCATTTCATGCTCACCGAGGTGAGATCGTGTTCGTGCCACGTGGCTGAACGCTACAGGGGAGAAGTTGCTGAATGGCAGTGGGCGCAGATCGTGCAATTGACACGTACAATGGTTATATTTGTTGATCATTGCGCTAACCGAAACATTGCGCATTACGGGGGGGTGCTCGTTTGTATTCGTATTGATGGATTGCATATTGATAATAGCTTAAACTTGGTATGCTTGTGTACCATCTTGACGTGCTATTCAGCAGTGATAATAGCTTTTCTTCGTCTCTTAGTTTTCAACAAGTTAAGAGTTATTTTCATTAAAAAGGGGGTGTTATCTCAGGAGCTATTTTTGGATCATCCCGCTCACTCTCTGTGCCCCGCTCGAAACGATATTTTCATTCATAAAATTTGAATCCTACGCAGCAGCAATGTTTTCTTCACAGGATAGACGTGGCGTAAAGCACACGTGGCATTAACAGGGGGTAAGTATGACTGCCAGGTTACGATACGACCACAATCTTCATCAATCGCAGCGGAAAGATGCTTGGTGGTAGGAGGATGGTTGAGTGAAAATCATTTCTAATTTTGGGTCTGGTAGTGCTTGACGTAGGAAACAGCAAATGTAAATACTACTAGCAGGTGGGATGGAAGGATATCAAGTAAGAAGGCAAATACGACAAGCGGGGTCTGGAAGAACGAAACGCGTGCGCACCATCTTCCGACGGTGTATTTGTTATGTTTAAGCAAGAAGCAGTTACCCGTGGGTGGAAAATCGTTGCCGAACCAATAACAGGATCGATTTTACACATTTAAAGTGTAACATAACGATGGCAAATTTGGCGATGATGACGATGATGACGATGCTAAGAAACCTTGGTGATAAGCAGATATGGTGTTAGTCCTTACGTTGGAAAAAGCAGAGTTTGCATGCGACATTTACATTTGGCCGCGAGCAAAGTGCGTGGAATGAGCGCAATGACTGAATTTTAGACTCATCGGAAATAGAATTCACTAGTAAACAGTGTGCTATAAATAATGTATTTGGCAAAAAATGCTTATTTTATGGCGTCTTGTTTTGTACGAATGTGTTGCAACGTGTTGCACATTGATCTGTGGAATAATATGCGTAGTGGAAAAACGATGAAAGGAAATGTATTTTAATTAGTTCATATTTAGCATTAAATATAATTTTATAATTAGATAGGAACTTTTGCACTTTGATAAACACGTTACATGTGCAAAAAACCGTAAATAGGATTCTTCACCGGATAATGGCAGGGTCTTTAAGCAAAGAAGTGGCTAATAAAAGCGATCAGTTGACAAATAATGATCACGAATAGCAGTGTAAAGTTGTGATACTCAATTGTTTAGTAAACAAATTGTAACAAAGGAAACTGAATATTAAAAAAAGTTAATTGAGTATGGATTGTTTTTGCTAAGCATATCTATCTCATAAGCTCTTTGAGTGCTCCCTGAGAAAAACGACAACGAATATAAAGTCTAATTTGGCCGCTGCAGGTGTAGAAACAATCCTCTAAAAATTTTTGAAATTTGCTTAAAACCAACAAAATTTTTCATTATTTATTTTTATTCAATTAAACAAACAGAAATTAATTGAAGACCATATCAACATGTTCTTTCTATAATTAATCTATCCTCACAAGACACAGCAATATTATCGACCCATCAGAAAGCACATCATCTACCAATACATCGTCTTCATCATCATCATCATCAGCAACACCACTTACAACCGAGCAGGGACGCCTTGTTACTTGTTGTTGAGAAATGCCGTGTTGCACTTTTTGGACATCACAAACGGTGTTGACAATACGGCGTAGAGAAGTCATACTAATAAAATATTTATATCTAACCTCGTCACAACCACTAAAGATCACAAATCGTTCACATTTCTCAGCTGCAGGTTAACTTTTCTACAAGTGAGGTATTTGACACAAGCAGTGATGCCATTTCCGTTCAAAAACGGTTGTCATTTTTCGCACTTTCATTCCTCAGATGCATTCTCGGGCTGTCTGAGGGCACTCTTTTGAATATGGCACATATTGCTAGACATATTGCTTTACATGTTATGCTTGGTACTGAACTACAGATAGGATAGAATGCAGTAAGGGCCCCAAACGCAAGCGCGCACTATATGTTGAAAGAAGAACTTAGTTTTTTTAAATGTAATAGAATTGCTACCAAATCGTATTTTCGTCCAACGTATTGAATATTTTTGTCTATTATTGGTTCATACAAGAGCTTATAATAATTTATAATCATCAGCTTGATCCTATTTATTCAAGAAATCATTTAAGGAGCACTGATTTAGTCCTGCTACTGCAGTTGACAGTTTCCATTTCGCTTGACCTAATCTTTTATACCGGTGATACTCAACGACCTTACGTACACGAGCTGTACGTTCGGTACGTGCCTGAAAAACCTTTTGACCCCGTGTGTACAAGGGTTAGGCTTAGAAACCTTCCGACACCCGTATCCAACAACAAATCCACACGCTTTGCACCTCGAGCATGCCTAAACCATACGTATCTGTACGTACATACTAAAAGGAAAAGCCACACAACAATTCACCTGTCTTTGTCACTGCTGTCGCAAATCGTGCCCGAGAAGGAGGCGCCAGGTCATTCGTAAAATTTAATTAGCTGCATCAGATAACACCGCGAATGCGAGTGGCATGGATCGGACGTACGATATTCGAAACCCATCGGACCTGCTCTGTGCAGGAACCTCTAGTGCGTGTCTTCCGGTGTGCCGCGAGAGCCGTGTCTAGCGGTGCGCTTGAAGACGCTCAAAAGATTCCATCAGCACAAAAAAAAATCTTTTACTCCCAAGCCTCCATTCCGCCGGCAAGTTTCCGGTGTCTGGATTGCTCGAGCACATGATAATTGTGACCTACAGGTGTTACAAAAAATCACTTTAAACGACATAACATTTTTGGCCATCGAAACAAACCAAGCAACGGCAAAACGCTAGTTTCACCTGGATAAAATTCAAGCACAAATAGTGAAGGTAAAGCTAATTGCTTAAGTTTAACTGGGAGCTTCTTTGAAGTTTAACTCATCCAGCTACAATCTCCCACAACGGTCAGATGACGTTGAACATTTGGTTGGAAAAAGGCCAAAGATGATTCAGTTGGCCCGGGTCGGCTCGACTGCTCGACCGTACGGGGTGGGTTCTCGTTCCAAAGAATCATCATTTATTTCGCTTTTCACGTGCACGCCATTCCTTATCACGCCTTGTCAAGTTCAGCAGAGAGTGAACATTCGAAACGGCACGTTGCACGCAGGAAGGAACATTGTTTTGCTTTGGGTTTGTGTTATTATTTTTGCGTTTTCTTCAAGATTTTCACTTTGCTCGAACCTTCTCATTACAAAAAAAAAAGAGAAAATTTCTTTACAAGTAAGCCAGTCTTTATGTTGCAGGATGATTCAAAAGAAAATATTTGCTTTAAGTGCAGTTCTTTGAAAGAATTGGTAATAGGAGTGAATAGTCAGAAAATATACCGTTCGTATTTTAGAGAATTTGGTATGCCTGTAAATATTGTGTATTTGCGGTAGATTTTGAATATCATTTTTCTCTAGCTTATATTTTATGTTTTCCAAACGTTGTTCAATTTCCGTGAAACTATTTCCACGGAGTGTATTTCACGGAATTTATTTTACCAATGCTAGAAAACTCACTGATGGCGGTCCTATTGTATTGTGTTGTAGAGACTGTAGCGTCGATCTTCGCACGGTTAGACAGGAGTTCAAATCAAATGTGAACCGCTCCCCTATAATTAGGACTGATTTTTCAATAACGCGGTATCAGTGAATCTAGCCATTCGATAGCCGGCGTGACCTAGCATCTTGTTAAGCTATGAATTAAAAAGCGTTAAGCTACGAGTGTAGTCTAACATTTTGTATTGACAGATAAAATCCACCGTTTTATAAAAAAAATATTTTTGCTCCCTAATTTCAAAATCGTTTGCGTTTAGCAACGACTTAAAAGATTGGTTGCCCTCATTTATATCCAATGAATTGGTTTCCACTCTAAAACAGATGCACATCACAAAAACGTTACAGAAATATTATCTTAGCACTCAAAGTGCAAAGAGTCCAACCAATTATTAACTTTCGCCCGCACGAGATAATACACCAATGAATGCGTCTATCCACTTTTCCGAAATGCCTCAGGGAAGGGCCTTTTAAACCTCTTGTCACTATGCTCTATTAATTATATCCAATCGTTTCAACTGAAGATTTCAGCATCACACTCACACCGGGCAATAATTATTTACATTCATTCCAGCGCTTTCCCTCCCAATTTACTACCGGAGACATCCATTTCCGCCACATGCCACGCCCGTTTCCGACACGGAACCTCCGGATCCACGTGGTTGGTCAATGAGATAAATCATCTTCCACCATCATGCTTTTGGGAAGGACGCAAGCGAAGCATGCAGATGCCGGACGGATGAAAAATATTTTGTGTCGGTAGTTTTGTAATCCATTGGGCCCCTGGCCCAATGTGCTTCGCTAGCTGGATTAACGATAGGTGTGTCAAACGGCGGGTTGGGTTGGAAAGCGGGGGTTGAGAGAAAAAGGATTCGACCTCACTTTTCCATCCGTCTACCGGTGTGACATGACAGATGAATGACGCAGGCAAAAAGTCTCCGCCGGAGCAGTGGCAGTTTCATTCATTATGCAGTCCCAAGCTCCGGTTTCCTTTTCCTGCGGCACCAGTGGTGGATTCATTTTGAATCTCTAATCTCGGTGAAGTGACAGGGAGGAGTGGAAGATAGAGTGAGGTACTGGGGAAATGGAGGCAAAACTTCGGATGGACAGTAACATAAAGCAACCCCTTCGGCAGGGTAATGATACCGGCCAGGGTACCGAGATCTAGATGATCCTTTCTTGTTGTTGTAGGTGTTAGAAGGAACCTTCGTAACCAAATGTAAACAACCGATTTTCCGTGCTTTGCTTGCTTGTTACGTTGTGCGCTGTAAGCCTCGCACTCACACAAACTCAATTCTGCAGCAATAAATACGTACAATGAGATGATTCACTTATCAGCTAGTGGCTAGTTCAGCTGAGAATATGTTTAGCTCTAGAGCCTAGCAGGCCACTCACTCACACAGACACGCACACGCACACGAACAGACGGCCACACACGGACACACACATACACACACTAATCATACCTGTTTGTGTACTAGAATCGAAAAACGTACTCGTGGTTTCCACCGTCATCGTGCCGATGGTGCCGTCGATAATTTGTGCGCTCGAATCTCGCCTGCCGCGATAGCTGTGTGGTAATCAAGCACAAGAGAGTATGTGTAAGGTTATGAGTATGTATGCGAGAGAGAAGAAATGAGAGAATGTGAAGGTGCGAGAGTAAAATAACGAAGCGGAAAAGATGCGAACAAAAAGCTGAAGTACGCCAAAGCTTTTCGTCGCTATAAATGGCCGTAGACGTCAAAATATCGGCTGCGTACTTACCGGCTGGTGTCATCGCTCTGCGAGCTTTGGCGACGAAAGTTACGGCAGCGTATCATCTCTTCGGTGGTGCTTTGTCGACGAAAGCCGCGGGCAATCAAGATCTCTTCCGTTGTTGATTGCCGACGGATGGACGGACGAGCCGTGCTTTCGGTGGGTGGTGGTGGTCGGGCGCAAGGACTTGCATCCCTGTAGTGAGCAGAAAGCATGAGGAGAGTGAAGTTTTAGAACTAAAGCACCGAAAAGGATGTAAGCTTTTGCAGTGGCTGGTAGCGGCTAAAAAGCTCTTACCTTGATGAACAACAGCTGGAGGAATCGGGTGAACGAGGTTGCCGGGCGGCTGATGATGATTGTCTTCGTAGGCGGCGGCTGCGCCGTGGGCTACCTTCACGCTCGTGGCTTCGGTCTGGCGAAAGATGGGAGCGGGAGTCACGGCGCCCTCTGAACAGGAAAGAGAGAAAGAGAGAGAGAGAGAGAGAGAGAGAGAGAGAGAGAGAGAGAGAGAAAGAAAGCGTTTGAACGAGATAGAAATAGTAGAAATTTAGTACAAATCAAGTAGTAAATGTGAATACGCTTCATATAATTCATGTCATCAACATCTTGCTTCTTACTTTTTATATTTAGATTTAGTATTATACTTATTGTTTATATTAGTGTTTTATATTGATCTGACCAGGTAAAAAATAATCTCTAAAATCAATAAACCCGACGAAGATTAACATCATGTACTAAATGGCTGGGCGTATCCATTTAGAACTACATGAACATCATGAACACATCATTTACGTTTGACATTTACTATGTGTTTGAACAGAATACAATTTGGTAAAATTTATTTAATGAATGAATTTGAAAAAAAGGGGTTCAAATTCCATCCGAGCAGTACCGTAGTGAGTACTGACTATCTAACTAGATGGTATCGACAAATCTTGTAAGTCATTCGATGACCGAAGTAACCTAGTAGGCCAGAAAATACAGATGATTTATCATGAAAATGACTGAATATATGAAACACAAAAATGGTTAATTTTAAATCGATCAAAATATAAGGTAATACCTGGTCTTAGTTAATGAACAAAATAATTGTAAATATACTAACTAGCTTCATTTTCTATAGTAAAGCTAACCCTGTCAATGAATAGGAAACGTTCCGTTCACAAGTTTTTAATATGATTTTTCCCAAATCATGACTTCCGACCTTTTCCGACCAAAGAATGTAAGTCACTTACCTAGAAGCGCTGTCTGGACTAAGGCTGTCCCTTCGTGCCTGTCGTTCCGGTCCTTCACCATCCGGACTAAGCGCGGGCTGGGAGCTTCTTCGACTCCAACCGCCCGGAGGTAAGCAAGATTCGTCGTAAGCAGTGGCCTAAAATGAGACAGTAGTTAAAGGCGGAAGGAATTAAACTCCGCACAAACAAACTCACCTGACGCTGAAGTTTCGAAAGCCGTTGGGCTCGTTCGGGACTGACGCGCGAGTCTCGGCGGGTCATTTTTGTACCGCACTGGGTAGTCGAATCTCGGCGACCCTTCTGTGCGGTGGGACTGGTGGCAGGTGGTGTAACTGAGCTGGTGATGATGGTGGGCGGTGGTAAAGCCTGGCAGGCACTGTCCACGTGCGCCACTGCCACAAACAGTGGGCCAGAGTCGGACGCAGTGGAACTGGTGGATGGACGCTGCTCCTGCCGGAAGTTGGGCATTTCCGCAACAACGAGCGAATCTTTACGCTTTCGCTGTGCTCCAACAACTTTAGGCGGTGGTGGCGGTGTTGCCGTTCCTCCGATGGTTGAGTCACGGCGCGATGATCGATCACGGCTAGAATCGTTGGAGTTTCGACGTGAGCCCTGAAATTGTGCAACAATGCTTGGATGACAATAGCTGCTAGCAAACAAGTGACAAACAATATACACACTTACATTTCGATAGTTGTCTGCCGAATAGATGTAATCGTCACGATCTCTTTCTCGTTCGCGTTCTCGCTCTCGCTCTCGTTCTCGTTCTTTTTCACGTTCACGCTCTTTTTCACGATCGCGTTCCCATTCTCGCTCCTTCCGGAAGTCGGATGCATGTGAGTCCCGTCGATAGGACCAACTTTTCACACCCGAGTCCGCACTCGATTCGCGTCTCTTTCGCAGCGGTGGTGCATGACCCGAATTGTTCTGATTGTTGTACGTTTCGGCCGTGGTCGCTTTGTTCCAGGGCAAGCTGCGGGCCAGATCGGCTAGGGTTTCGCGCCGATTCAAGGGTGCTTTTTGACGTTTAGAGCCACCGCCGCTCCATTCGCGCAGAATGTCGGTTAACTGGGCGAGCGAACTGCGTCGTCGTCGTTGAGCACCTACGAAGAAGAGGGCAGAGAAGAAGTGTAAGTCATCATGGCATGGCAACTTGTTATAGACACTTTCTTACCGGGTGGTGGTGAGGTACTAGGAGGTGAGGCACCGGATATCTGTGCTGCAGAGTCTCGTCGTCCTCCTAGGCGTTGTCGGATGGTGGACTCTTCGACCTGCAGAACATAAGTGAGGTTAAAATAAGCTGATATGATAAAGGAGATACAACCAATTGCTCCGAGTATTTACCTGCTCCCGAACCAAATCGTCCCAACCGTTTCCACCCTGCCATACCAGTCCCACCTGGTGAGACATGATAGGCAGGTTGCAGACAAAGCAGATCGCCGTCATGGTCCTGAACGATGCACAATGGAATAAAGATACACAAAACAGTTAAATTCAATAAACTCAATTCCCAGTAAAGATGTGTACGAAACAGAACAGAACTTTGCAGCATATCCTCTAAGAAGTGTCAAACAGCATGCGGTATTTGGTTTGCAACAGATGTCGAAATGCGATGCGAACCGGGTTTGTTTTATGAAGTGCAAGCGATAAATGTCAGTTAAATGTGTTCATTCAACGACAAAGCTATTTTGTGGGATGCGGTTATCTGAGCAACAAACACAGAGAAAAACTTCACGCAAGCCTTTACGCAAAGCTAGCAGATATGATGAACAGAAGGACAGAAATGATGAAGGTGAATAATGAGGAATGTACATAATTGAAATAATGGCTTCTTTATTTTATTGCGAGCTTTAAATAAACAATTTTTCTAATAAAGAATGTTAGTATTTTAGCTAGTTGAACTCAGAGAAAGAAACTTAAAAAACTGAATGCTTTTTAAATTAATTTTATTAACGTTTTTGGCAAATAAGATTGGTAATTCAGGTCAAAAATATCACTATAATGATGTGGTATAATTGATAAAAAAATAAACATATGATATTTCTCTGATGGAATCAGTAAATTACATTTGCTAATGTTTCTTAAATAATACAAAGAAACGAAACAAACTATTTTTTGCAAGCAGCTGTTAAATGTTGGAAGGCAGATAGCAAAGAGAGTGAACCAACTCAAAAGTTCCAAGGGTTAAAAGTTGTAGAAAGCATAGCAAAACCATTTGCGTTATAGAAAAATTAAAAATAGAATTACTAAGCGCAATCCTTTTAGTGCAACCAGATTCGAGAATAAGAAATTGATAGAAAAGAAAAGTAGAAAACCCAAAATAAGCCAAAAAGAAGCAACTAAACAGCAGAACATGAAACATGAAACAATTAAAAGGACAGAATTCACTGTAAAGCAGCAAAACGTAACGTTTGCAAACGAGTGCCAAATGCATATGCAAACAATCGTGTGGTTTGCTTTAGTTTCCATTGCAAGAAACGAGAAACGAATGCATAAACAAACAAACAAACAAACAAACAAACGGGAGGGAAATGAAAATAACACCTGTAATGGCGCAGTTTTGCCATGGCTCATATCTACGGCTTATGCTGGAAGATGAGGAGAAGATGTAGGGTTTTGTTTTTGGTTTCTTTGTGGTGATTTTCTGATGGTTTCTAGGGCTTGGTTGGTGGTGGTGGTAGTGGTGGTGATGATGAGCGTATTGGAGCTGTTCGTAATATTGATGGTTGGTGGTGATGATGGTGGTGGTGTAGATACTAATGGCGTCGACCAAATTGAAGGGCCTGCGATTCTGGACACGGTACTACAGTATGTTTCTATCATTTAGCTTCATCCCACTCAGGAAAAGTTCGGTTAACTTTGAGTATTTTGTTATTTCACTCTCAGTGGCGTTCGTTCTTAACCGGGTTGCGTTAACGGTCGCGTCCATCTGCCTGCCGATCAGAGAAACGTATCCTACACATACGACAAATTTCACACATCCGGTACTGCAGAACAAATGGAAGCCGGAAGTTCAGCGTGTAGGGAAGGCTGGGGTGGGTAGTTAATTTTGAACGACACGTTACCGAATTTGCATCGAAAAATCCGAATCGTCTGTGTTGATGTGTGTTTTTGTGTGTTCTGATGATGATGTTGATCTTTGATTTGTTGCACACTGATCTGTACAGCCGATTGGGGAGGATGGGAGCCTTGCGCTTTGCAGTGAAGCTTTACGGTAACAGACAAAGATGAGGCTTTGATGTTTTGTTCTCTATGTTTTAACCACCACCGACACTACTCTGCCAATATCAATGCTGGAAGTATATAGAAAAATGTTTGTTTGGGTTGTTGAAAATTCGCATGATTCACGGAAGGACGCTTATAAAGTACATTTGTAGATAGAAAGGAGCTCTGGGATGAAATATGATCAACGTTTACAAATGATATGAGCTACATTAAAAGATAAAAACGAGATTGAAAGTGTAGTAACGAGATTCTTTTAGATGATAAAATAGATCAAATTTCATGATATACTCGGAGCACATGTTTTGCTTTTTGATGAACGTGTCGAGTAATTCATTATGAGACTTTTCTGTCATTTGAGTACGGGGGGATTATGCTTTTTTCTCAAATCAATGAATTTGTTTGATAATGTAATTGATCATTTTTCTGCAGTTTTTATTAGTATAGTAAGCAGCGTATAGGCAGCTTATGCAGGCAGAATACGAGTAAAAGACCAATTTATCAAGCTGGTAGCTATTAGTTTCATCTGACGTTGAAAGGCTTCCGGCCAACAATTGCAAAACATTAAAAAATAGCCCATACAAGCATGCAGCGCACACTGTTTCACTTGAACCAGTACGTTGTAACAGATGGATCGATAAAGCATGTTAATTAAATATTTGTTAATAAAGAGCACCGTTCGATGTGGCTTTGTGGAAGCTTCAACAAGTTGCCTGGAAAGCCGTTTACAACGAACGCTAATATCACGGTGAACGAGGTGGAAATCAATGAAACTGTAAAATGAAAATTGTGGACTCATTATCAAACAAATTGCCACCGGTTCCAGGCAGAGAGCTATTATGAAGAAATAACGATGCACCAGAATGCAATACTATTTTGCATCGGGCTTGCTTTGTGTATTGCGATTGCAATGTTAGTGTGCCGGGCTTAAAAATGATGTTAAATAACGAACATTCCACGAAAAAATGCTGGTCATGCTATATTGAAATATTTTTGCAGCAACGAATATTACAGGCCCAGCATGTCAATAGTAGTGGCCATAGGCTTAAAACGTAATTTACCTTCCCCGTTACAGGCTGAGTTGTGGCTAGCCCGCACGCAGCGCGACAGAGGGTGTGGACAAATTAACAAACGAAGCAATTAAATGCATACCATACTGCTGCTGGTATTGCAAAGGGAAGAAGTTAAATAAAAAATACCACAAAAACACAGGTAAGAAAATTTGATGCAAAATCATCGTGACAAGTAATAAATAACGGACGAAATTAAACAGGGAAATGAGCCAATCGAATACTCTTAGCACTCTCGCTTGTTTGATTTATTTTTATTACAGCTTTTCATTTAGTGTCAACCGTAATGTGAAATTAAATCCCGTTGTCGTGCTTTATAATCACTGCACTGGGTACGAAACGTTTCGGTGGGATTTGTGGTAGTGATTGGGAAAAAATCAATGTCTACGAATGATTACTATCGTGAAGGTGAAATGTGTATCATTATTTCAGATGAGCGTTGAATAACGTTTATCTGATTCGACTGATATTCAGAAAATAATTCCCTAGACCTGTTGTAATTCTCAGTCGAAATTAATGACAAACACAAATTGGTGGTTGTCGCGCAATACACGAATGGACAGATTTATAGTGGAGTATGATAAGTTGTGCTTGGTAGCATATAATTGATGTCCCAATGCCTAGTGGGCTGATTAAGTGTGATTTTAACAAACCACAGATGAATATACAATCATGTTTTAGTTGATTGATTTGTCGGTCGAGTTACTTTAGAAGAAAGTCAACATGTAAAAAACAAATGTCCAATGACCACGCAACATTATAAAAATTTACATAAAAAGTTTGAGTTAATATTTACATTGGAGTCTTACATGAATGTCCCGCGTAAGGGTACATCATACCAAGGGAATAAGAAATTCTAGACAAGGCAGCTGTAAAACTCGATCGATCTACCCTAGTATGTAAAAGTTCTCTCATATCAGTACTAATAAAAGAATACAGTGATAAATACTGTAATAAAAATCGCCACAGTTTATGAAAATTGTATGAACCCCTGGCTAATGTGACAATAACGCGAGAACAATAAAATTCAATGCAGACCGACGCACAGCTCCACGAACGGACGGTACCGGAACGGCTTCTTGGAAGCTGCAATGGACCCCACCTACAGCGACAACCTGATTTTCCGGTTCGTTTATTCCACCGCAATATCGGTCGTGTCGGGTTGCTGGCGGATTAGCGGTGGGGAAGGTGTGATGTTTCGTTCTTTTCTCTTGTCATAATTCCACTTCCTGTTAGCCTCATGCTGTGATTAAATCATCTGGCTTATGAGTGCGTTCCTGGCGGACGAAGAAGGTGTGAAAAGTATATCTAAAGCAAACGACCTGCGATTTAATTTTTGGGGCTTACCAAGTGTCTGTTTCTTTGATGACCGTTGTCATCAGATTTAAAAATGAAAAACGTGATGAAATTTTTGGCAAATGAGTGAGGTTTTTTGTGTCAAAGAAATTTATGAAATGAAAACATTAATTATCATTGCAGTCCTCTATCTTGTAGCTAGATGGTGTACCGTTTAGGTTTTGCTATTGGGCCAAACATCAAACATTGATTCCAGAAAGAGTTTGAATTCAAAGAGCTGCTTCATTTCTTATTTTGCAGTTCAAATTTTTTTCTGCGTTTATGGTGATTGTATTCGCAGAGTTCGTGGCAAATTTTTATGAGATGAAATTGCATTTCTACGGATGAAAATTCGTTTGTAAAACCAATAAAAGTACATGTGAACCAAGCAACATGATACCAATTAAAATGTACGCTTAACGAACACTACGGTTCCAAATGGAGCAACCTCGACCCATTGATCGTTAGGCACACACGGGCGAACAAAGAATGAACAAGGAGGTTAAACCGGAATTCAATTGCAGAACTAGACGCACAATAGGTCAGTGATCGCTGCTACAGTCCCGTTTTGTGCAGGTGTCTTTTTTTATGAAGTTCCACTGCCTGCCACGCTCCTCAGCTCCCTGCATTAACGGACGGATCCAACGGTTTCCCATTCAGTACTTATTTCAACGCCAACCGTTCCCTCTAAGTGATGATTTCCATCCTGTTGGCTCTTGCCACATTCGCACCGCTCCAATAATCCAGTTACTGTAATGCAATGCAATATGCTGGAACAGATGGGGTCATACCCCGCTGTTCAGGCTTCGGAAATTGTCAATATTCTATTTTTAGCATATGCAGCAGATCTTTTCTAACCATCGATCCATCCATCCATTCAGTAGACCGTTCCACCCGGTGAGATCCTTTCGCATGGATAGCGACGTTCGATGACACTTTGGGTCGACCGGTAGAGAAGATGAATGGGATGGTTTTTTGCCGAAGCGGACCCCTTGTCAGCCATACCAGAGAGGAACCACACTTGCGTTCTTAATCGGGTATGATAACAATAAACTAGTGGCAAAGGAGAGATGATTTAGTCGTGGACACTGCAGAGGAGCTTCCCAGTTTCGATCGGCATATACATAGAGTGTGACAAAACTCTGTGTGATAAGCTTAGAGCTAAAGATTCGTTCACTTGAACCATAATCACAGATACACACACGCACATCAATGTAGTCGTGTGCATAGTAAAAGAGATAGTTTACGGTAATTAATTTCCCCACAAAAGGAATATAAACGAAAATAATAGCATATTGATGTGCGTAGCAGAAATGGGCATCATAATGTATTTCGCTTCGTAAAAAAGCTGTCAAGACCAACTGAAGCTCTGATACATGCAAATGAAGGATTATTAAACGAGAATTGGGATTCCTGAAGTTATCCAAATTGTCATTCTGGTGCATTTGAGATTGCTACCGTCGGCACACGCCCTTTAAATCATTTACCCACTATTATAAGTCTACGTCAAAACTCACCATTAACGTGATTTGTCAGCAATCACTCGCCCCACGTTCTCGCTCCATCAATTTGCACTGAATCTCCTATGTTTATTCTTTATTGTTTTCTGCGCAAAGTTTTCTCACGCCCACCGCACCACTCACAAATCATCAATCAGGCTTTCAATTATCCTAGCCACAGAGCGCCTAACCAGAAAAAACAAGAACCACCCTAAGCGTTCCACCCATGATTATTCGTGTGCTTTCAACCGTAACCGCATCCTTTGGACTACACTGATTGAATAATGATGAACAGTTCTCGGAAAGAACGTGGGGTGTATGTTTTTTTTTTTGTTTCTTCCCTTTCTCACCATTTGCTCCACTTGTGTCCAAATCCGTCCAAAAATATCTTTCACCCACCGATTTCGCTCTTTTTCTTTTTCATCGCATCGAAATGGAAGTTAACGATGGAATTTTCTTACGATATAAATGGTGTGGGTTGAATGTTTTCAGCTGAATCGATACGGAAAACATTCCACCACGCATTCCATATGCCTTGCAAGGTTCGGGATGCTTGGTATTAGTTCTTTGTTTTACCGGTAAGCATTCCGTTCGCGCTGGAATGCTGTTCTTGCTTCAGCGACCGGTGAAGAATGTTCCTTTCCCATGCTAAGATTCGAACCTGTGCTCGTGCCAATCACAGGAAACGGCTTTCAAATGATTCATGGTGAGTGGAAGAATACCGATGCAAAATCAAGATGGATTGTAGCTATCAGCACTTGAGCGGTACTGCTTTCCGCTGCGAGAAATTCCCCAGCCCGAAAGATGGATGTGCGGCATTGGATATGATGGACCTCTATAGCAAATATGGCCACACAAAGAATCTGGTGCGCTTGGGGAAACAAGTTTACAGCAACACAGATTTTCCTCTTGCATTCGGACAAGCAGCTGAATTGGGTCGGAAATTGGTTTATCTATCGGTGGCCGTAGGCATCGGGTGCCTTAGGCGATAAACTTTCGCTTCCCTTCTCGTTCTCGAATCAACCACAAAACCAGTTAGAAGCGTGCAAAAGGAACCGGAAGGTAGGCAGGCGATTGGGGGACGCTATGCAATTCTAATTAATTATTTCATCTGTTTTCGATCTGATTTCAATTTTCTTTACCACCGAAGGGAAAGGAGCCTCTTGCCGAGTTCCGTTCGAAGCTTCCAGGAAGCATCTTTTGCCGTATCGGAGAGCATTTCCTGGTAGCGAAAGAGAATTCAATCAACAGGTATGATGAGACTGAGCTATTAATAAAGATCGTTCCCTTGGTGCAGCATTGGTACAAACACGCTTAACATCGTGTCTTCGATTTATTGAACCAGACTACGGATGTGCTTTACATCGATACACTTTCCAGAACCGGCCTGGTTCGAACGGGTAAGCCGGTTGGTGTGGTGGGACGATTGATACTGCTTTTCACTCTGTGCTTTCGCTTTGTCTGCCCAACGGTTTGGTGGCTTACTAAGGACACGAGAGGCTGCTCATTCTCATCAACAGTGTTATTGAAAGCAGTGTGATTCAAGATTCAAGGATATCTTCACGGATATGCTGGCTCAAACCATTTGGGTTCAACAAAAGGGATTTCCTGGTACCTGGAGAGAATCATCAAACAATTTCACTATTAATTATTAGCTAGTGCTCCATCATCGAACGGCTCGTGGGAAGCTAAGTGATAATGAAATGTCGTCCGGTACTTAAGAACCCAACGCGTTGGTGGGAAAGTTGTTTAATTGAGGCCTTTCAAGTGTACTGTTTGCCAAGCTAATCTGGATTACAATCGTTAAAGTCCGACGTACGAACCGTGACCATGGAACAGCACGCACACGGTGGGGGAAGGCAAGGTACGGAGCGAAAATTATTTCCCTCTCCCTGACCTCTGCATTCAGTTCACACCGCACAAGATAGCCAGCGTTGGTTAATTTTAGATTACATCAGCACCATGGTCTATTCCGTCCGATAAGGTGGAGGAAGCGTGCTAATGCTAACATAACACCAGAATTTACACCCATTTCGGACAGTGCGCATTAGTCGGTAATGATGGTTGCCGTTGCTGTCCCAGAATGCAGGGCGAATGAATAGAAATGCATCAAAATTAGACGTTCTAGTTCCACCGATCCTTTTGTTGTTAGCCGGAACGGTATGCTGCAAGACGACTTTGCTGGTGGAAAACTGAGGCTTATACCATATTGGGTCGTACTTTGACACAGTCGGCGAGATTTAGCGCTGAAAAGTAATTAGAATCATTTAATCGGATCAAAATTAGGTTGCCTCATTGTTTGAAATATGAATCGAACCGGTTCGTGCGGTTATGGTGCTTTCAAAATTGACTGCAGTATTTTAATTGTTCAACGGCGTAGGTCATGGATTAGGAAAAGTTCGGTATTAAATTAGAAGTTCCAGTTAATTTGCGAAATGACCAAAGAGATATTTATTTTATGAAAATACTTGTTTCAAGGCCAAATAAACAGGTTAAGAGATAAGGGATAACGGGAAAAAACAGGGAGGAAATGCCCTGGTAATCTAATTTATAAAAACAGTCAATGCATGCGTGTTGACAACACGGCGCAAGCCGTCATACTTAAAATAAATAAATAAATCGGTTACAATAACGGTTTTAGGAACGTGAGTGTAAGATTATTGATATAAATTAAAACAGTTTTACTTAATGTTGAGCATTTGAAACTGTTTTAATAGATTAATGTTTTTATTTTAAAATTCTATGTGAAATAGTAATCAAACAACTTAACGAATAAAGCATTTTTATTTTCATTACTTAAATCTCTTCCAGTTTCACTTAATCTTCTGCTGTCTACGTTGCCTGTCAGGAAACATCTTCATTATCATCCTGTTCATCATCCATCCAGCAAGTAAAACTAGTTTTGAAAACAAATTTTTTTCAACCTTTACTTGGAATCATCCTCACAAATTTCATATAAAGCATCTTGTTGGGTTTAAAAGTCTGCGCCTGGCACAAAAAACACAACACAAATGACCCCCCGCCATCTCCGGATTGTTATGCGCTGAAGGATTTTTGTGTGTTTTATTTGCAATAGTGTTTCTCGGAAATTCATTTGCTTCACGCTTGTACGTTACAACAACACAGGAAAGTGTAGATTTTTGCTTGAAAAAAAAAGCAACGTTAAACGTCATTTCTATCCGACGCGGGTGTTGTCTTGACGTCACTCATGAATTTGTAATTGCCAGCTGTCCGACGCGCAAGTAGTCTTGTGCGACATGCGAGAGTGGGTTGAAATATGACCGAGAGTTTTGTTTCTATCATGATAGTGGATGCTGGGAATGCTACAGCAGTTTTACACGATGAAATGCGTAAACGATTTGTGTGCAAACTTAGGAAGACATTCACTAACAATTTTGCAATTTCGAATCGTCTCATGGCTTGAACAAGAACGAACCTTGTTAGAAGTTTTTGTGAGCTCTGTGAAGTTTCGATAAGTTCTAATTTTGTGCCTGCATAGTGATGATAACATGATGGCCTCTTTACACACCCTCTGAGCAATCTCAATTTCTAATGCTTGTTTTTATTTACGTTTTCCTCCACTAGATAACGCGTTCCCGATTGAGTCGTGCTCTGGTAAGGTAATATGCAAACCATGCTAACGGTTCTGGTTTAGCGTACCAAGTCTGACACTTTGTCTTCCTTCGTGCGTAGTATGCTTAGTCGCGCTTGACTTGATTGACTTCACCCCGTGACGAGGACTTACCGTAAGGACCAGCAGCCGATGGTGAAGCAATTTTAATTTTTAATTAAATGCTAAACTTCCACACCAAACCGACTTAACAGGTAAAACGGTTCGCGGTGACAGCCAGCTCGAGAGAGCATCGGGACGAGCATCGACGGATTGCAAGCAATTTGTGTTTCTTCGCTGCTCAACCGTTAACCTGGGTCGGGCATGCTGGGAAAACTTGCCCTGCAGCATCCGCAAATGGTAAAGTGGTGAAAAAAGGCACTTCTCCTCGTCCTTATACATTTTGCATTGTTTCGTGTGAAACATTCAACCTGACGGTTTGATGAATATTCACTTTCTTACAAAAAAGAGCAAAGTAATAACAACACTTTAACGAACCAGGAGTCAATGTTAGCAAAAAAAGCTATCTAGTTTCGCCATGTGTTTGTCCCGTGATCCTCTTGTTTCGGCTTTGAAGTGTGCTAACCAATATGCGACACTAGCACTGCGAAAGGCAAAATTGCGTGGTTCAAATTTTCACTTTGATGGCGTGTCTACTGCCATAATCATACACTAGAGTGTTACAGGTAGAGCTTGGTTTTTTTTTATCGCTTTACATTTTTGTTTTGATTCGAAACAGTGGTAAGAATTGTGTCGTTTCAAGGTTTGACACACTTTGGTGACATTCGAAAAGTGAAATTGTTGGTTAGCTACATTTTTAAACGATTGCAAATCAAGAGGGCAGATATTCGCATGAAATAAAAATAATTTCAATAAAAAAATGATAAATAGACTCCAAGTATGTGACGCATACGAGACATGCACAGTTTTATTGTTCAAAATTGTGGTTTGTGGTAATTCAAGGATGCTTCTGCTGTAGCGAAATTACAATTGTTGCAGAATGGAAAAGGCAGAATGGATTTCTTTCTTTTTTTTTGTTTAGTTGATTTAGGGGATCTGATGAAAATTTATTTGGGAGATCTAAGGTCGTAACTGGCGACAGATATGCCATGGTCGTTTGCGGGATATCTGGGTTCTATTCTGCAGTAACCTTACAGGGTTATTATGGTTGTCGGCTCCTTGCGTTTTGCTGGCGTCAGGGTCGCCAGCGACAACATTGGATCACTAAACCAATTGAATTAGGTTTGGACGACGTGTAGTTGTGACTGGCGGCTTTACTGTTGGCGGAATGCGTGAGTTAGATGCTACTGTAGCTTCACAAAGTTGTAGTGGCTTTCGGACTCGTGCGTTCTGCCTATGGTGGGGCCGCCTGCCACAATATTTAAATGCTTGCAACGACATGGAATGGCGAATTACCACAAACTATCCGCAACAAAAGGGGTTTTCTTGGGAGTCAATTGATAGCGTCTACGGCACGTTGCTCCACAGAGGCGACAACCCCTTAGTAGACATAGAGAGGACAACTTTAGAACCACACCTGGCAGTAACAACATCCACAACCGTGCATACCCGGGATGAGGCGCACTTGAATTGAGGGAGAAGGAAATGTCTACACTCAAAATAGGATATAAGTTTGATGAATTGTTAAGCTGGATATAAGATTATATTTTAAGGAATACGGCCTGACCGTCATTACGAAATAAAAAAAAAATGCAATACCTTAACGCATGTGTTCATAGGGCATCATAAGATGAACTACAGCTTTACAGAGTTGTAGCAACATATTTAACATCATATACTATAATCAACCATCAACAATAACATTAACTAAGCAAAGCCCTGGAGGCGAGCAAGTTATCACCAATTAATAATATTAAAATAAATTCTAGTGATACTAATTATGAAAACCTTGATAATAACAATGGTTATGGATCACAACTGGAGGGGGGGGGGAGGGGGAGCAGCTCTGAGGTAAAGGTGACAGCGGCGCCGGTTTTCACACGGCAGGACTGGACTTCAAATCCCATCCGGACCGTCCTCCCGTAATGAAGCCTTTCCAGCTACTAGGTATCAGCAAGCCATTCAATAGACATTGCTGTTTAAGCCAAGAAGAAGTAGAAGATGGAAAAAAGAAGAAGAAGAAGGTGAAGGAGATAATCATATAAAACATACAAGTCTAATCATTAGATTTTCTATTTATCAGATTGTATATATTCTATATACTCGATATATGTATATATTCTAAGTATTGAACCATATTCAGAAAGCTGATTTTATAGTTTAAAATGTGGTCTTGAACTGTAATAAGAACAATATCTCAAGCACTGCAAAAAAGCTTCATGAGTGTGTTTGTAAAATGCTTCGAGTTTTTGGTTGATTTATTTCAAGGGTAATATTATTAGGTTAATCAAATTACTTTAAAGAAGTTTAGCATTCGTTTTGCTAAATTCGTTTTGAAAACACCCTCCTATGAATTGTTTTTTTAACCCAAATTTTATAGACATTTAAGTATCAGAGAGCATCTTGAGCACATTTGTGTATCTTATTAGAAGAATTTTTTTTGTTTCCAATTTTTTGTTTCCAATGGCATCGGTTCGTTCAGTGTTTAGAAATCTTTAAAAAATTATAAAAATTTGAGGTTCGAGTCCTAACCGAACCGTCCACCCCGTAATGTGGATTACGCGATACCAAAAGTCTAGTAAGTCGTTGGATGGCATGCGTGACTTAGCAGTTCATTAAGCCAAAAAAAAAAGAACGTGTCGTGGACGACCTCGCAGTATTGAAGACAGAAATAATCAAATTACTCGTACTTGAAAAAAGCAATCAGATTAATTGTATTTGATCTACATTATTTGTGAAAGCTCTAGATTAATTGCAAATGAAACCACCCTACTAGACATTTAATGTCAATTCATCTGCTGATGAAATGAAAACGAAACCAACCTCACCATCTTTTCTACACCCGTTGAACATCGACTACACCGAACATCGACGCAAAAGGCGGACTATGTAGATTGATGAAAATAATTTAACTGGTTTGTTCGCGTACTGCACCATCCTGTCTTCCCTCCAGTGCTTCCCACCCGGAATACCCCAACGTACCCTCAGAATGTTGCTCTTTTTCCCGAAACGAGGCATCATCTTGTGTCTGCGACTCACAAATAGCACCGGAAGAATGAAAAAATCAAACCATTCCTCATACCGTTCGACAAGCTCGAAGCATAAATGAAACAAGCGAAACCGTACTTCCTGTCCAAGAATGGGAGGCAAGTGTGCGGTGGTGTTGGAGCGATGCAGGTCGGCCGGGTGTTCTCGTGTGGGAGACAAAAAAAAAAGAGACAGGTAAGCTTAGATCAACACATAAGTTTTAGAAGAGTTTTCCTCCCTCTCGCTTGTATATATACATATACAAACACATGATTTTGTTTCCTGCTGTTTTTTTGCTCCCAACCGGCGCAACCTTCTTTTCACCAAAAAATAATAAATGTAATCAGTCTCCAAGGAGACTCATAACCGGCAGGCGCGGTTGTACCGGCGAGGGATGTTGCAAAAAATGGCAATGAAGTGGAAAGTAATGATGGTGGTGTAAAAATAAAAATTATTTTTCTCCTTTTCCTTCTCCAATCGCTCGCTTCTCGCTGCCAATCACTGTGTCTCACAGCGAGCTAGTACGAACCGGTCCCGTGAGTCCTTTGGTTTGAGGATTTTATATATATATATGTAAAAGGCTAGGTTCTGGTAAGGGCCTTCCTTCATCTCATACTGGTTGCTGGGAAATGCTATCTGTGGTTTTAGAATTCATATTTCTAAGCTAAGTAGTAAGGACCGTACGGTGGCGAAGGCAGAAAATTAATCGCCACAATATTTTTACACCAAAAATCAACCATTCGTGCTTTTTTGTCCTTCGCTCCAGTGGGTGTTAGCGTATGTTCTTGTAATAAATACCTTCCCCCGTGCGAGCTACCGTTAAGCGCATGATGGTGGTATGAGAAACAATGCCATACTCCTTCATTAGCACGGCTTGATGATAGCATCACGTTGAGATTGATTCCCACCATCCCCGTTTTGAGAGATTCTTTTCAATTGTCTTACAACGGTGACAACGAGGACGACGACAACGCAGAATGCGACAATGACTAGTGAGCAAAAAAGACACTCAAAATTCATGCACGAAAGTGTTTTCATGCGTGTCGAGAGCATAAGTACCGCGTGTATTATTCAATTGATCGTCAGTGTTATTACACAAATGGTGCATTACAGTTGAACGAGGGGAAAAAATGGCTTTACTTACAGTGAAACTGTAGAGCATTACCCAACTGAAAGCAAGAAATTTGTTTTTTGTAAGGAGAGGTTTAAAAACTGACAAAAACAAATGGCCTCAGGTTGTTTTAATTTTGCTGGTTCCAAGAAGGACGTTGTGCTTTTGTGAATTTCTATGTGAACGATATGGATCCTTGACGTGCAAACAAGCAGCTTAATTGTTAGGTGGTTTAAGAATAATGTTTTGGAAGTGAGCGCTAAAAGCTATGGGTAGTTTTTTTTGTCAGAAAAAAGCTTTTTGTTTATTTGAAATTCAAATTAAAAAGACTAGAATATTAGTCTGACAAAGTAAAAAACGAAATTCTCTTAAAAATTTTGGTGATCAAATCAAACCCCTAAAGATGGAAAAAACAGCAGATTATGTGGTATTCCTATTTATTGGTACAAATGATCGTCAATTGGTACAAGAAATGATCGTCTTCAGAAGCATATCTTCATGCTTATTCAGCAGTTCAACAGTGGAACAGTGCAAAAGTGCAGTACAGTTTCAACGCTTTATTGTTCAGTTTAACATAGCCGACGTCTCTTAACGGTTTGTTCTACTCTCAGCTTATAACATGTTTAGTTCAGTTGTATTTTAAACCCAAAAATGAATTCATTTACTGAAACAGCTTCAATCGATTAAACTTAGCCTACGCGTCACAAAATGCACGTAAAGCACACGTCTGTTTAACGATTAACGAATGTCGCTCATGCTGTTGCGTGGACTGAGTATGATTTACCTGATTAAGTTCCGATTGCAAACAAGATTACAAAGTTCCTGCACGAATGGGAAAGTTTCACAAAACTGGGTCAAATGACGATAATGCACATTGAACGATTAATTTTAGCGCAACAATCCAATCTCGACTGCATCCGGAACAGCGCAGTAAAATGGCACATTCTCCATTTCGCTGCAATTATAGCTACTCAGCCATGGCGCTACGTCCCCGTGCCATGTGTAGAACGGGCACACAAGAATAACGAAACCACCCAACGCTGGTGGTTTTATCCGTGCATTAGGAAAATTAACTCTTGAAATCTGTTCCCTACCGCTCGATGAATTTTCCGTTCCCGAGAAGCGCGCCTGAGTCGGATATGCTAGCGCTCCGGAAAGAGATTCACTATACAACCAAACTGGACGCTCAGAACCTTTACCGTAATCATCCTCAGTCGGTTACAGCTCCGCAACAACAGAAAAAGCATTCCTTCCTCACAACACACGACTGTAACACCCGCTTGGGGTAAGAGTGGGTAATAGTGTGCCCACGGAAAGCTTCTAGGATTTTCGCTCTTCGTCTACGGCGTAGGGTAATTAAATATGCATTGTTTTTGTTAAAACATACACGTGCAAACGTACACATACACCGATGGCGTACCGTGGAGCTTTTAAGTGTATTTTCAAAGCACAAACAGTCACTGTTTCCGAAAGCGGATTCATTCCCTTATTTTCTTCGGAAGGATCTCACAAGACAGTTTCACAAACGAGGGGGAAGGTTTCATTGACGTTCGGTGGCAGGCAAGGTGTAAGATACGAGATCCTTACTCTAATTGCAAAAGCAAGCAAAACTTTGCCACGTGTGTGTTGTACCACATGTTTGGGTAGATTTTTTTTTCCCTTCTCAAAAGCCAAAACGGTACAGGGATGCTTTCTACCCCCAAAAATAAACCACTTAGGGCAGTACTACATGGGGTCGATACCTTGCTCACGTTTACTTTCTTCCAGCCCCTGCTAGCCCTTGTAGATACTTTGTCGGGATGGATATGGAGTTGTTCGGTCCGAACCCGAAAGAAACCTTCCGAAACTGTCCATCGGCACTGACGAAGGCTAATGGGCTGGCTGGTCAGTGCCGCCATCCCCTACAGTTCGAGTACTGCGCTCATTGCACTCAAGCATTCGGCGTTGTTCACATCCGCCTCAGGATTACATATCCATTAAGTCAACCACACACACACACACACATACAGGCACAATAAACATCGTTGAACTCAGTACCACTCGAACCCTTGGGCGACCGTTGCGTTTCTTTTTCGGTTGTCGTCGAGCGTCCAGCTACATCCGAAAGGGCGTCCCAATACCTGCCGACCTTTTATGCATGGAGTTGAAGAGTCGTTAGCACTCGGTTAATGCTGGGCGATTACGACCAGTGGCCGTTTTCCGGTTCCTGCGATAGATAATTAGCTGGCCCATGGTGAAAAGCTACCACTAGCTTTCATTTCCCAAGAGGTTCGGGTGGCAATGGTGGGATTATCTTTCCGTTGCATGTTTTAATGGATACCAGTGAATTCAATATGAACGAAAGTTTGTCTAATGTGCAAGCTGCGTAGGGTTAGGCGAAACAGCAGTGTAAGTTTTTGTTTTCTGTCCATGGATCATGTTTCACGTTTCGTTGCTATGATTTCTATTGGTGCTGTGGAAAGCATTTTAAGGAACGAGAGTTTTTGTATTAGGATGCGCTTGAGGGTATCTAATGCTTGGTTGCCAGGAGTTTCTAGGTAGAGACTTAGTGTAGTTTTCGTGAAACATCCTATCGTTCAGCTGATGAGTTGACTGAATACTTTAGAGAATGTAGTATAAAACCTGTAAATTGTAACCGTAACCCGTTAACGAGAAAACATTATGGCTCAAAGACATTCTCTGAGATAATCCTTTCATGGATTTAAGACAATTTATTATTTAAAAGATGTACTACGTTGCTGTTTCGTTAGGTGTAAGGAATCATTTAGTTGTGCATCTTAAGCAAGATTTAAATATTTTTCTATAGGTGAACTTTTTTTTCAAATTCATTAAATGATGCCGTACAAATAAAATTGTAGCATCATGCCGTTATCACGTTTCCAAGATGAAACATGTAAATCCTCGCCAAAGTGTACTCCTCCTTCGATTGAAGCAGAATCTGTTTCATATCCATGACTTTTTCAATTTATTTCTGCAAAATCAATGCACCGAGAAAAAAGGCCCCAACGTTAAAAGCGTGTCGGTTGACACACTTGTTACGCCTGGACTGCAACCACACCACGTTCTAGCGTTTTTTTTTTCGGGTGTTGGGATTCTTGTAAAGCAGAAGCTGCATCGAAGCGTAGCAAAACCGAAGGACGGAGAATGCACGAGCGCTATTGTTGGATCGCAAATCAAAGCACGAACCAAGTGTCGCGAGCACGTTCCAAGCGATGGAATTCCATTTAAGCTGGCATTATAATTCTTTCCGATCGCATGAACGAGAAGCTGTTTTGGTTTGTTTTATGTTTCTATACCTTCCGTTTGATCCAGTCGGTTCAAGAAGCAACGCGGACAAGTTAAAGCGTTTTCAAGCAACAAGAATTTTTCATGACCTTTTCGATTTTTAAAGATGTTACTTTTCTGTTTTATTGTATTCTACAATAAGTATGCTTTACAAAATATTATTTGAATTCAATAGTAGAAATATTAATCATCGTCGATGTACATCATGGAGGTATTTCATAACGTATGTGTTTAGCACTTCAAACATATCGGGAGATATGCGATGGCGGCTCTTTTCCTCACACGACAGAACCGTGATTCAAATCCCGTCTGGACCGTTCACCCGTAGTGAGGATTGAATATTCAAATGCGCAATATCTGTCAACGTAGTTCGACATTGTATGGTTAGCACAGCCTCGGAGGTCCTTAATCCAAAAAGAAGACAATGGAAAAGGCGCACATCAAACATTTGTTTCTGACTGTTTCTGGCCCAAACAGGTTTATTGAAATTTTAAACAATTTGCACTCATCTCTCCTCTACGGAAAACTACTTGAACAACTACGTAATCCTTTATTTTTATTATTTTCATAAGAAAACTGTAAGCTGTAGGCTTAAAATGTTAAAGTTAAAAACCTTTATGCTGTAAAGCTTAAAAGTTAAGCTCGTTTGCTTAAAAGGTTACACATTTCAATTTTTCAACCATTGTATCTTCGTTTAAATTTCTAATTCTAACCGAATATGCCCGGGATAAGGCAAAGAATAGGGAGGAAATGCCTTATGACTATGTTTATAAAATTTATTTAACACAATCAGTGTTGACAATACGGCACTAACAGGTGGGCTGATAATTGTTTGGCGTACAATAGTAAAAATATTTTTTTTGCAATTTTGTTTTTATTCAACATACCTCCCTTGAAGGGTGATTTAAATTTTTCTATGCCATTTTTGAAAAAGGATTTTTCTTTTTCGTCAAAAAAAGGCCTCCGTTTCGGCGATCACCTTTTCATCCGACGAAAATTTCTTCCCAGCGAGCATCCTTATGAGATCTGAGGAAAGTCGCTGGGAGCCAGATCTGGGGAATACGGTAGGTGAGGAAGCAATTCTTAGCCTAATTCGCGAATTTTTGCCATTGTTTTCACAGATTTGTGGCACGGTGCGTTGTCTTGAAGAAACAAAACATGTTTTTTCTTCAAATGTGGCCGTTTTTTTTAGCGATTTCGTCGTTTAAACTCTCCAATAACTTGATATAGTAGTCGCTGTTAATGGTCTTTCCTTTCTCAAGATAGTCGGTGAAGATTATTACTTGCGAATCCCAAAAAACTGACGCCATAACCTTGCCAGCTGATTGTTGCATTTTTCTTCGCTTTGGAGCAGGTTCAGCGCGTCCAGCCCACTCAGATGATTATCTATTTGACTTTGGAGTGTAGTGATGAAGTCAAGTCTCATCCATGGTAACATACCGACGCAAAAACTCGCTAGAATTTCGCTCAAACAGCTCCAAACACTGCTCCGAATCATCAACTCGTTGTAGTTTTTGGTCAAATGTGAGCTCGCGCGGCACCCATTTTGCACAGAGCTTTCTCATACCCAAATACTTGTGAACGATATGTCCAAAACGTTCCTTGGATATCTTTATTGTGTCAGCTATCTCGATCAACTTTATGGTTCGGTTGCTTTTGATAAGTTTGTTGATTTTTTAACGTTATCCTCTGTAACCACTTCTTTTGGGCGTCCATTGGGTTCACCGTCTTCAGTGCTCATTTCACCACGATTAAATTTAGCATACCAATATTTTACAGTTGATTTTGGTGGAGCAGAGTCCAAAAACTCCTTATCAAGCCAATTTTTGGCTTAAACTATATTTTTCCCTTACAAAAAATAATATTTTATCAACACGCGAAATTCCTACTTGTCCATGTTTACTCAAAACACGAAAGTTGCGTCACACAAAATGCTCTAGCTCACTAGGTTATTGTCCGAGTGCTGTCAAATTTTGACAGAACTCGTTTCAAGGTTAATACAAAAAAAAATGGATTTTAATTTACAAGCGCCCTATATGTGTCAGGCCAGACAATTATCAGCCGACCTGTTATACCCTCATGATTAACCGTAAATAAATAAAATAAAATAAATAAAAAAAATCTATTTGCACCTTTAGTATAAGTTTTAGTATATTCCTTTCTTGGTTCTTAGTTTATTGAACACTAGCAAAGTAAATCCAAAAAAACATCACAGCAATATTTATGCGCACCAAAAACAATGAGAAGCAATAGATGAAAAATGCCTAAAACATACCATTAAAAAACGACATATTGAAAGTACAAAAGTAAAAAGCTACACACCGGAAAAAAACCCTTTTAGTTTAATGAATTCACCGTGCGCAAATAATACACAAATGTGCCAATGAAACATCCTGTTATGAATTCACTTCTCTCATACACATCAATAAAGTGCTCAGTGTTTTATTTTTACATGACCTTATTTATACATTTACTTTTTATGTTGTTTGCCCATCAACCAACAGCAGAAAAATAAAACAAAAAAATCTACCACAAACGCACACACACAGATGTACTGAGCTTGAACGTTTTCCTCCACCTTCTACATTTGCAACAAGCGGCCACACGTAATGCACTTGTTGATAGCTTTTCCCATCATGTCTGTATCTCTTGGCATGATGGAAAGCGTATTGCAAACAAAAAAAAAAGTTCGTGCAGAAACAGGAAATCCCCCTTTGTCATGCACTACACCATCCTAACTGCACGTATCATAGCCAACAGCAAGTGTGTTTGCAGTGCATATTGTGGTATTTTTTACACTATGTATTCGGGCTTGATGTTACCGCGAACAAACATATTTTTCAATGAACATTGAAAAACAAACGGAATGTTTTTGCGGGATGCACCAACTAATGGTGTTTAAGAAAAAAAAGAGGAACCAAAATGTACTGTGTTAAACAGTACATTGAATTGCTATTGAAAAGGCGATAGGGGTTGGTTGAAATTTGGATGCAGTTTAACTTAAGTTAAATGATAAAACTGAGCTTTTATCTGAGTTTTTTTAATACATTCATCTTATGTATATTTGTTTCAAGGATAACACATGTAACATTTGATCAAATATAGGGACAGAATCAATCACTGACACACAACGTGGGACGTATTCAAACAAACAGAATATTATTAAATAAACCCCAACTACTCTAGCCGATAGGCCGTAAGTATAAATAATTATTCGAAATTTAACACACATTTGCACAGCATTCACTGATGTGACAGTTGAGTCAACAGTTTGCAAGCCTGTCAAACCTAGGCGTGTTCTAGTGTTTCACCATTGCTCGCTGTTTGCTGTTGAATTTTGTAATTACGCTTTTCCGCCAAGTGTTTGCTATCCGCCTCCGCTTTTCTTACAAAACCCGTTCACGATCTATCTCTTTGTTTTCCCACAACAACCCCATTCAACCGCACGACTGATGGCGCATCCTCTGACAGCGGGACTTAACCTCAAAAAAGTGGTGCCTCTTTCAAAGCGTCGTCTTTCGTGTTTTCTAGCCCGGGTGCCCACGTTTACTCCTTCGCTAAAATTATTTACCACACCCAAACCACGGGCCAAAACAACACGAAAGCTTACTTTACGGTCTGCTCTGAAGATGGTTCCGCAAAGATTGGTCGCGGAATTTTAGGTAGCAAAGGGATTGATAACAGATAGCACTACGATTTTTGCCATCAATCAGGTTACCAGCGCTGGATGTTGCCGGGCACAAAGCGTTTAAAAGCACTCGTCCCGACCCGTTTGTTGACTGTTTGAATTTTGTAGCGACACGCCGAACGGATTTGAGCAACGCCCGCACGTCACTCACGTCACTCAATTAACAGTCCCGACGAGACAATCCATCCATTCCGGGTACGGTAAAACGTTAGCGGAAGGTGAAGCATAAAAGGAGCTTAACTTTCGTCGCGGTGACAGTTTCGGAACAGCTTTTTTTTTTCCTCCAGACAGTATAACGGTGACGAGCATAGGGAAAACAATGGAAATTCGCTTTTCCCTCCTTCTGCATGTGTGGTGTGCTTTTGTGTCAACAAGTGTGTAAATGTGTATGTGTGTGTGTGTGCGTGAATGTGTCGGGTTTAAAGTGAGAAAATGTGGCCCGCCTTGGTCTCCCCGTTTTGTGGTCCCTTGAAATGTCGCTCCTGAAGAATTACACCCCCGATCACACTCACCTTCCCCGGGCCATTGCTTTACCATTCCCCCTTTTCGGCGTTGACAGGCGGCGCTTGAGTGTTGATGATGGCTGTAAGAAAAGCCAAAGTTTGAACACATACATGAATACGTGTGCACACGATGTTGCCATTCTTCCCGGTTCCCCGCTTTTCCCTCTTAAAGCTCGTGGTTACTGCTCCATTATTCCCTCCTTCTGAGCTATCAGCAGCTCTGGCTGCTGTTGCTTTTTGTTGCTCCGTAGACCGTACGGGTAAACCAAACGCAATGGAGTGCTCTCTTTTATTAAATGAAGCTTCTGTACGTATGCGCGTTAACATCTACCCATTTTTTTATTCGATTTTGGCTAGTGTGCATGCCGTGAACAATAAGAATAATTCGCTTGACATGGTTTTATGGTAAGAAGCTTAAAAGTTACTCGTATGGTACATTTTCATTTCTTTACACTTTAGTACATTCTGCGCTCGTAATTTGATGGCAACTCATAGGCTTAAACTGATATTAAAAGAACCTCAACGTACAAACAACATTCACTCTTCACCATCCAAACGAATCGCCTAACTCGTTTGTAGAAATCAGTTCTGGATGAAAGTTAAATTAACAAACTTTATTGAATTTCCCGTTTCACCGTTCAGAACGTTTAGATGAGGTAAAGTGTAGTCACAATGGCTACCGCCACGTTCTCCACAACCCTTGACCATTTCGGCTAAGGCACGAGGATAAAGGAAATGAAAACGGGGATAGCAAATAAACTCCAAACGTCCGATATCCGTAAGTTTGCACGAAAACATTTCCACACACCGAACACAAACGAAGAACAGTTGAGCATTGGCTTATCCGGATGCCGGTGCCGTAGTTTCAACCATTACCATAATCGCCCGCTCCCCTGTTTTTGGCTGCACCATTTTTACCTTCGAGCGTTCATGTTTTGCTGCTGCACGTTTGTTGTTGTTGCCCACGATTTGCAGGGAAAAACGTTTAGCTTCAACAGGCGCCAACAATCTGTTGAATTCAATTCAGAGCAAACGAGCTCGTGCTATTTGAGGGTTTGCAAAAGATTTTGGCATCGCTTCCGGCAAGACCAGGCCCGAACAGATTTTTTTTCTCAGTATGCTTCTTTTTTTGGAAACAGCAATGCGCTCGCCAACTAGCCAGCCAGCCAACAAACAGTACTTAACGTTTCTTCGGGGCAATAACACTGAACGCCAACAGTGCTGCCCGTTTGTAAATCAATTTCAACAAATTTCCCATGAATAAATTTTCGACATCCTGCTCTGTAACCGCCAGACGAGGGCTGTTTTTAGCCCGAGTTACGGTCACGGATCAAGTTTGATTTACCGATGCGAGGTGATGCGGCCTATGGTAATGTTGGACAGCTTTATCGATTGGAACATCTTGAAGCAAAGGGAACGTTTACAATACAGGTGGTACTTTTTAGTATAAAACAAAGAAAAAAATTCTTACAAGAATGAGACACAGTTTTTTCTTGCGTGTAATTCGTTTTGCATCTTATCTTTAGTAGGAATTTGATGATTTTTGGTTTTGTATATCTCATTCTTTGATTACAATAGCATTATAACTTTACCACAGTTTGCGACACTTTGTGTTATTGACGTATTCAAAAATTCCGAGATGAATTAGTTCAAATACAGCTTGAGTTATTTTTGTTCTGAACCGTATAATGCCTAGTTTACGACGTGCCCTAAACATTGCCCACTATACTTTTGTATAAGACTGGAACTTTTCGGCTTGAGATATGCTTTGACACAATAGCTTCCGTCGGCACTTATTCCGTCGTGCTGTCAACTTAAAACACCGCTTCCTAACCAACACCCACCAACAAAAACTTCGACCAACAGACACCGTTGAGCGTTGCGCTTCTTCCAATCTGAAACCGTCACTCATGGCTGTCAGTCAGCTAAAACGTTAACCTCTTGATCCTTCCTAATGGCAAATGGACGCAGGACCTGGTGAGCGAAGATTCCACCTAGCTCACCACACACAACGAAAGGAAATGACTTTGGGACTAAAATTTATCGATTCTTCTTCTTGCTCGGTCGGAACGGAATGTCCTTGGTGAATCAACTGGTGAAAATGGTAATCATGATGTTGGGGATGATACTCTCGACTCGCTGGACACGCGTAGTATAGTTGCAAAGAAAGATGTCTAGCTGCGTCTTGTCTCGGCACTTCCCATTTCGGCACCGAAATTGCCAGAGATTGACGTTTCGATTATTGGCCCAAATTGGGTCGAAATCGAGTGGAATTTATCTTTGCGATTTCATAACTTTCGGTCGATTGGCAGTGGTGGAGTGGATGAGAAGGTGATGGCTTTTATGTCAGCTTCATATAATTTTCAATAGCTTTATCAGCGTGGTTCTCATTTGTTTGGAATTAATCTGTTTTTATTGTAAACGATATTTTGATATAGTTAATGAAAAGCAAAACCATTTTAGTAAAGTTAGATTCTAGTTACGTACAGCGTAACTAGTAATGCGGCAATGTGAAGCAAACGTGAAGCAACAATGAACGAATCGGCACATGTAGCATTGTTTTATTATAGTCCATAGTGCATATTTCTACCGATACTATGATGTAAACGATAAATAGATTAATTCATTTTTAAAAGAGGTGATGTTCGGTAAAGGCTCTCAGTAATGGGAATGGACAATTCTTGAACAGTGAATGATTAAATAATGAATAATGAATAATTAAACAGTATAAACATAATTGATCACAACAGAATTATATAGAATTTTCAAACATTTTTTTACGAAACTAGTTAACCTGTTAGCCGCGGGGTAACGATGAAAATCTGTGTTCTATAAAGTCTGTTTTCTGGAGCCCTCAACCATGGTAACCGCAACCCAACAGGCCCTAGGGCTGCTAATCCATCAACAGGAGCCGAATTACCGGAAGGTTTCCGTCGCAGGAAACAGAAAGCAAAACTCTCGCTGCAACTTGCTGCAAACAAAAACACTAACCGCATGACTGCTATCCACCCGTAAGCGACCTAACCTGGGTTGCTGTTCGCGTTTTGTCATTTTATTTTTATTCTACTCAAAAGATGTACTTAACGAGCGACTGCACACTTTGCTATATAGTTCATTCTGTAGAAATTGTTTGCCCTGCAATGTTTTGCTCCTTTCTTTGTAATACTATACAGCTTTCTGCTTCAGATAATCCCTTACTTTGCTATGGATGCAACGCAAAGGACGCAAAGGAGAAAAAGATGCAACTCACGATTCTCTATACAAACGGAGGGTCGAGCCGAGGGAGCTTTGCTGCGAAACTTCATCACAAAGCACTTGTGGTGGAGGTTGCAAGCGGTTCTGCTTCCATCTTATGCCAACTCACTGTCAAAGACGTTGCCGCGTTCGTTTCCGCCTAGGAAATTAAACCTTGACACGGAAAGGTAAAGGTCGAACGAGCTGAAGCAAAAATCATTAAACTGGAAATATTATCCCACACAAGAAGCGTGATAGAAAGCAGCCAAGAATTTGGCACAAAAATCGATCCTAGCCTAGGAAAAGTATGAAGGGAGGACACGATTTGCCGGTAACGAAATGTAACCGCACCAAAAGGATCATGTGAGTGCTCGGGGCCATAGAAAAGCAATCTCCCGCGAGCTCATCATCAGGCATCAGTTAAAACGAGAACCTTCACGTGGTGTGTTTGTGGAGCTTCCCTGAGCAGGTGGGAAGGGATTGTGCAACAGTTGGAAAAATATTTTTCCAACGTTACTTCATGGCTGGTCGCGTGCCTGTTTCTGCTAGCAGCGCTCATGCCTGAAACCATCAGAGGTCTGATGCATGAGCTTTGAAGCGACTGACGGTGGAACTGCCTTTCGGTGCTGCTGCTTCTCTAACAGTAAAGTATGGTGAATATTTTTCTTATTCTATTCCTGCTTGTGGCTTAACGGGTGGAACTTACTGGTGTGGCATTTTTTGGAATTATTTTTATCTCACTCGCCACAATGGTTACGTTGAACCGTTTACTTTATATGTTTTTTGTTCATTAGCTGGCGGACGACTAAAAAGAATAATTTAAGACTGTTTAATTTAAATAATGAACGTAAAAGCTGATATTTTTAAACGTATGTTTTGTGTCACCTGAATGACACATTGAAAGCTTTCCCTGAAAGGTTCCCCTCCAAAGGTTTTTTGTGAAGCCGCCGTTCAGTTAAAGCTCGTCCCTGTCATAAGGAAGCTCGTTTCGCCCGATGGTGGTGGTGATTTTAGTGAGCATGTGCTTGATTTTTTGTTCCACTCTTTGCTGTGTTCCGGTAACACCAACGCCTCCAACGACCAAAGTCAGCGAATGAGCTCCATAAAACATGATAAGTACAAGTTTCGAACTAGCTTCACCACGACCAGCACCCGTCTGTGTCTCCCACCGCCGAAAGCGCAACTGTACTACAGGCCACTAATGGAATGATTTATGGTTGTTTGGCAGGTCATTTACCAGTTTACCCGGATCTTCATCCACCCGGTAAACTGGTACGTATGTTTCCGCACGCGATTTTCAACCATGGAGGCTAGCAATGGCTGCTGCTGCTGCTGCTCCAGAACACAACTCTAAATAATTCACAATCCCACGGCATGGTGGTACTGGACGGTCGTTTTGCTTTCTCCCTGTCGCGCTATCGAGCGACGGGCAGGAAGAATTATGGCCCACCGACAATGTCTGCAGCCGACAGTAGCAGCTCGTTCAACAAGTGTCGCTGCTAATTGGCTAAATGGTGAAACAAGCGACGGGCGAAAAAGTTAACACAAATAAAGCAAATAAACAGCAACACTAACAAGCACGGTATGGAAGTTGAATTCGTTGATAGCCAATGAGCAGCGGAAAAAAAGGGGCAAACTTGTAGTTCTATGAGCGGCCTTTCCACGCAGGAGCTTTGTTGTAAAGTAAAAAGGTGCTCATGTGCACTGTGTTTGGCAGGTTCATTTCAACAAAAGTTTATCTGTTCGTACAAATGAAAGTATGTTCGAAAGCATTAGTCTACTACCGAGCAAAAAACTAACTTCGTATCATTTATTTCAATGGTCCGCATGACTAGAGCAGCTCGTTCACATGAATAACATCTTTCGAATATTATCCACCGCACCGGACATAAATGTCGGAGTGGAAATAATCCTTCAGTACACTCAACATTCAAATACACGTTCCGGTGTTTGTAACACACTATCATTGGATTTGTAAAAAGTTAAGAACAAAAAAAAATCCACTTCTCGTTAGTACGCTGACAAGCACTCTAGGAAATCTGCAGTAGAACATTTAAAAGCTCTTGAAATTAAAAACCGCCCAGGCACCAACGAAACCAGAGTGATCATGTCGGTTTTATTTCGCTCAAAATTATCTACATTTTCTCGATTTCCCTCGTTTTGCGTTTATCTAACATTCTTCAATCGTTCATCGCATTTTCTGAGAAAGAAGAGTATACGAGCTCAATTTAACGTGAAAAGTGATTTTTCGTACCAACTTTTATGTATGTCCACAAATGTAACTGTACTTAGATCTGATTTCAATAGTGAGAATCATCGTTTTTTTTTTACATTCTCAGGTATTTTACACTACGGATGGACGTAATAAAAAACGTATGAAGCTTTATATTACTCACATCGGACATTCCATGGAAAGAATGATTTATCGTTAATGAAGGGATGATGAAGCAAGCGAAATTTTTCCTAATGTTTCACAATATTCGATGTGATTCTACAGGGCATGAGAATTGTATAAATGATAAAGTTTCATTCGTTTCGAGAGCGTTTGAAACGGAATCATTTTTCCTTGGTTCCTGCCGTCAACAAACTTTTTTTTGGGATTTTCTTGCTGAAATTTCTTTGGTGCATGTTGCATCTAGGATAATATGTGTACATACTAAGCGTAACGTACCTAAGGCCTGGTTCAGTATTTGTTCGTGTTAATTTTTTTGTTCGTTCCTTAATTTTTAACTTCATCTTATGATGTGTCCCCAACTCAACGATACTCATGATGATTTCATCAATAATGTTGAGAATCTTACTCTGGCCTTGTGTTCACAAAATGGGCTCTGACAATCATCTTACCTCATAATAGATTACTGTTAACAAGTATAACAAAAAAAGTTTCAATAATTGCAGCTCATTTCACTGAGTATAAGCTGCGGTTGAGAATTCATGAATTTTTAAAGCATTGAGCACAAGCTTTGAGCCAATTTGAAATGTTTAGCAGTAACATTCAAACTGCACAGTGTGCAATGTTCAATTATACAATTTCCAGCCTTAAAGTTCTTCACCGATAATCCTCGATTAACAGAAACCTCTCAGCATTCGATCTCTGATTATATCGCTTTCGCTTTTGTTCCTTCTGATTGCACTCCCAAACAATCAGCTCTCACTTTTCCGGGCACCATTTCCCTTCACAGATTTCGTCGCAACCTCACAGTGGAAAAGAAATTGCATAATACCTTCCCGTTTATGGTACAATCGTAAAATCGTAATTGAACGAACTTGCTCACTTCCCGTGAACGACACATTGTGAGCACGGGAAGGAAAGAGTCTAGGCAGTTGTAAATACTTCATTACTTAATAGCGCCCAATTCAGCCGGACGCAAACCTGGCATCCGTTACATGACGCTTTTTAAAAGCATATCGCCCGGTACCTTTCGGGCAGTAGCGTCTGTTGCTCTCTGCGTGGGCAAACATTAAGCTGCAGCCAGTCACAAAAGGAAGTCTTTCAACGCGTTTCCATTCGGTCATGGAAACGGGAAGCTATCTACGACAAAGAGGGGATATTTTCCTCGAAATGTTTCGCTTGACAAAAACAACGGACGAGAGGAATTGGTTATTTCTTAACAGCTACTGCTGGTCACTTAAGCTGCACAACGTACAGCATAAGAGGCTTTTGTGTAGTGACCGTAGTGAATGGATGTAGGTGGATGTTTGTGCTGAACTGCGTATGGGAGGATTTGGTAGATGTGTTTGTCGCTTTTATTTTTGCTTTAGCTGTTTGTGAGCTGATGGATAAGTTTAAAGAAAATTATAGTAAACAAGCAACAGGCTTCTCGTCTTAAATCATCTCCTACGCTAAACTCTGAATTGATACAAGGCCAGCCGTCCTCTTTTAATGTACCCAAGGTCTACCACAACACCACATCGTTTTTGCTGGCTGTGGATCTTGATTTTTTTTCTTTTTTTTTTGTAGTCCTGATCACCTAGTTTTACGAGGCAATAAATATTGATGACTTTACTCCAGTTGGAAGCACCAACCGCCAGCAATGGCAAACTGCTCGCACTGTGCCGCGCCGGTGATGATGATGATGTTGATCATGGTGATGAGAGTGTGAGCGATGAAGGTTAACCCACCAGCCACCCAGTATATGGGTGCATTAACATTTCCTGGCGGTGCGAACGCACTAAGAAGCTCTCTATGCCGCCAACTTGAAGTATTATGTATGGCACATAAAAGAAAGAGGGAAAAATACAATCCCAACCATAAGCCCGGAACGGCAGCTCCTAACGATAAAGCTGGCTATGAAGATCAAATTCCTCTTGGAAAATGTTTTCACTTGCGAAGGTTTCTAGCAGTAGGCCACTCTCTCTCTCTCTCTCTCTCTCTTTCGTTTGGTGTGGCAACGCTATGTGTGGTCTGCCCACGACACGCGTAGGCAACAAAGCAACAGTCCTAATCCTTCGAATGTAGCCCAGCACGCACATCACAAAGCTTCTTACTCGTTTGACGAACGCTGCGGATGACGTGCAGGTAAGTAGCAGCAGTGTGCGTACGTGTGCGGATTACCTCAAAGATGAAAGGGTACGACGACTGGTTCATCTGGGCGAGATGGTTACTAGATACGGCCAGTCCTAGCACCAAAGTCCCAACGCCGATGAACAATTAGTGTTAGAAGCGAAATCAAACATGCGTCTCACGTACATACGTACCGAGCGTCTCCTTATCATAGCAGAGCAGAGGTATGAAAATAGTACACTCGACTAGCAATGGTTGACTAAGGATAAATATTTGAAGCAACTAAAATCACATTTCGGCCCAGAAGCTATGTCCTGTGCTTAGGTAAAAGCTATTACATGAACCATTGCGAATCCCTCTGCACTCTACCAATCGCTTATAACGAAAATATTTATTTTTTCTTGTCTCCCAAGCTCACTCCCCTAAACAATACGTAATAGATTTTTGGCACGCGTTGGGATTAAAGAACTCTAGCCAGCATGTGGATCCACACTGGTCGAGCACGACCAGAAAGAATGAAGAAAGGTCTAAACCCATTGAATGAAGTGTAACGATCATAACTACACGACCGTAACATGCAACAAGCACAACCGTTTCGAAGGTAAGGTATTTCAATATGAAATAAGATCTACCCGCCACTTGCGTTCGCTCGACAGCATCATGAGAATGCAAAATACTTGCTGTCATGAAAAAGTACCAGAGCCCAATGACGGCACAGGAAAAGATGCATGTCTCGAGAGAAATATGCCAAACGGAAGTACCAGCAATTTTGCTCAAGAAAAGTGAAACAATGTATGAATATTGTGTAGTTTGCTTTCCTTTTATTTCCTTGGTTTGCGGTTTGCTTAGACACCACACTCCAAACATTGGAATCTTATCTTTCGTCCGAGCAGTTTTTTATTGCTTATCTTCCACTAAACATTGCTGTGTGTGTGTGTGTGCCTGGAGATGCAGGATGAGCGTTTTCTTTTTGAACAACTGCCTCATCTTCACAGTTCGTCACGTTTGACCTATCCTCCTGTTGTTTGTTATGGCCTTTCCCTCAGCTCTCTAGAGATTGGTACATGGAGGAAAAGTATACTTGAACGAAATTGATGACCATCAGGAAAGGGCAAGTCGCTCAACCAGCATGCCGCCACCAGCAAAGCAAGTTCAGCAGGAAAGTTTATCAAACCGAAACCAGTCCATTCGTCGGCTTTGTTGTGGTGTCCATTCTGCGCAAAGAGAGTATTTGTCTTGCTGCACTATTTATTTTATTATTATCGTTATCTGGACTAACCGTACGTCGATTCATCTCATTTTGCCGCTGTCGAAGAGCTCCATCGTGGAGAGAGAGAGAGAAAAAAAAGGTGATGCTTGTCGGGGATAAAATTTATGGATTTGGTCAGTGTTGTCACATTAGCACGTATTAGTCTGTCGATGGTGGACGAGTACGATGAGGCTCAGGTTTGATGGAGAGGCGATGCATTTTCTGATTCAATATATTGCTTGTTCGTGTTGGTACTTTGTCTTTCTTTCCATTTGAGGAGCGATTGATGGGATTTTTTGGGGTGTGAAAATGACAAATCGATTGATATTTTTCCATCATGTTATTATGACTTGTGCTGATCGTTTTGTAGTAGGAAAAATTCGATCCTCATTAATGTTTGTATTGTTTGTATCGTAATATGCTCATAGGAAAATAACAATCAAAATTAGATTTGGAAATAAGCATCAAGTGGATGGAATAAAAATTTTACCTAGCGTTTTGTAACATCCTGAAATAAATATCGAATTTAATTTTGGTACCTAAAAAACATAACAAACAACAAACAAAATTATTTTAAGATCTCTTTCTCCTTACTAGTTTCTCTCCAAACATCCTCTTTAGACAGGATGCCTAGTTGCTGATGTACGACACACATCATTGGGCTAGAATGGTCAACCATAAAAACACAACATATGCTTCTCCGAACCCTTTGCTCACTTGATTGTCCTTTTAGCATAAACAGTTCAAAAACACTAAACAAAGGATGCTTATAAATTGCGGAAATCCGTTTCCTAGCTACAACATACCAGTTGCAATGAAGTGAAAAAAAACCCACCGAACAACAAGACATGTATCTTTTCTTTTTGCTGAGTTGTCTCCATTACACTTGACGGGTGTGTCGTCATACGTTGCTGGCCATGAAAGATATTTGACCCACCGGAGGAAACCACTCTTCTCTCGGGCGAGGCAACGATTTTCCGCACTCATCGTAACGGACAGAGCCATCATTATTAGTGTCATGTTCGGGTCACTTTGGCTGGACACATCGATGAATAAACATTAGCACCTCCAGGCATTCGTTCTTACGCACACTCAGGTTTCCTTTCATCGTCATCGCACGCCGGGCCCGCAAACCCCTGTGAGCCATTTTTTCTAGCTATTTGTTTCCACAAAACACATCGTTTGATGGAAATCCACCGCAAAACGCTCTGAATGTGACGTGACCGTGCCAGAAAACTCTTAACCCTGAAAAATAAACGCATCACAGTGGATCCTCGAAACCCGATTTATGTGTACCATGCCCAGGCCCACACACTAACAGTTCCCTTCCCGGTGCGCCACATTACATTCGCTAGTTTCGGTTCCGTGCACAAACACGACTCAATCCGTCCATCGCCCTACCGCGTCCCGTGTCGGTGAGCTTCGTTGGCGCTTCCAGCCCGGTTGCTGGTGAGAATTTCACCAGATGGACAACCGGATTGAGTCACATCACGGGGAGGAAAGATGCGAAAAATAAAGCTACAACGAACCGAAAAAAGATTCAGTGAGTGTTGAGATAAACCGGAATACATTTGACCTTTTCCTAGTGGGAAATGATTCAGCAAAAAAAAAAAAAAGTAAAACACCAGCGATGGGTGCAATTTCCACTTACGCATTGTTGTATTGAAATTTCTTTTCGTTTTTTGACATTAACATGTGTCTCTTTATGCGTTTTGAAAACGGTTTAGCAAAAATGCCCAGGATTTACTTACGTCTTCTGGTGTGATAGAGAGAATTTGGTTGGGAAAAAGTTTTCATCGCAAGCTCTAATTTCTGTACGAAATTTGTCATGTTTCTCTTTTGCATATTCCCCCCACGCCATGCCAACCTTATCTTATCCGATGAGGCACATGGGTCCCCACATATCGTTCTTCTCTCGTGTACGCTTGCCATCCTTAGCTAGATAGGAAACGCGTAATCATTAAAAGAAAAATCTTTATACCCCGAATGGAACGTTTCTCTCGCTCTGCCGTTAGTAACACACAGCAAGGAACAAATTGCTCACCAGCATACAGTGAGAAAAAAAAAGACAGGCACACATACGACAACGACAGGAAACAGTGTATGTCTGATGCCTTTGATGCCCATTTGTTTGGCCTTGTGGCTGGAACTGATTTCACTTATCAGTGATTTGCCTTGCGGCAATCGATTGTTTCGGTTGTGTGTGGTGCCAAACTCGGGGGTTGTGTTCGTTGTCTTTCAACATCATGAAACGTGATACTTGTGGATAGATGATATGCTTGTAGAAGTATTTGTTTCAGGAAACTTGTTCAAACATGATTTTCTTCACGTTGGAAAAGAATTAATATGCAAAGTCTTGTCTTATAATGCTTTCCCGGAAAAAAATGGTGAAAAGTAACAACTTCACTTTAAAAAAATATGTTGTTGTTGAATGTTTCTAGTTCTTTGTTGCTAAAGTATTGTTTTTGAATTCAATGTAAGTGGTTTTTTTCTGTCATGAATTTGCTGGATTCTTTACGCATCGTATTTGTTCTTTTCTTACTGACAAAATTAAACGATCGGAAAGAAAATTGGATTTTTTTATGACTACTACTACTGGGTCCAATGAAGGGCCACCTCAATTATCTTTTATCTCGTACTTGTGTATATTTTAACTTGTATTTTCTTTCCCTCCAAGGCGTCGAGCAAGCACGAAGAACAAAGTTAAGAATTGTACCTTGCAACAAACTGTCAAGCGACCAAAGTCTATGTTGTGAAGTGTAGTGATGGTGCTTTTAACCTTAGAAGTAATCTCCCTCTTCGCCTTTCCATTTGGCAACAGCTGTGCCAGCAGGTCATATTCATTGCTCTAATCTGGTGTAAAGCTTCTATTCGGATGTATATATATCCGCCCCGAAACACAACTAATGAGCCGTAACACGTTTCTCTGGCCGGGTGTGTCACTTTGCCTCCCGAATGTAAGCAGTCCCTAATTGACGCCAAATAGAAGCACACTAACGCAGTATGGTCATGTGTCGTTGGTAGTGCTAGGTTCAGATTTGTCCCACTCCGAAGCCGGATTATAACAACCTCGTAAGCGTCCCCGATGGTAACAAGATGGACCGTGGTACTGTGCGGTGACTGTATAAATACATATATTTTTTCCGACACCAAGCATTACAGTAATTAATCATGAATGGAAGGAAATTAAATGCTTCATTAGCGCAGGGATTGCTTTATGCGCGCGCCAGGACGGCGGACAGCATGGTTGTCCGTTTAATGACAATGTTGCCTGACTAATATTGTGTAAAGGGAAACAAAAAACAGCCCGTAACAAAATACGACAGACGAGTAACGAGTATTGAAACTGAACCGAAGGACACGCCAACCAGACTAACGAAAACGCAAGAATAGCCTGGATCGCTGATACATGTGTCGCCCATTTACTTTATGTCTTGTACTTTAGGCCACTGCGGGGTGTGAGTGGTTCTCGATCGATTTCATTTGGGTGCTCACCCGTACAAATGGGCAATTATCCTTATATGCCTGCACACTCCGCAACCGGTCGCTTGGCCATCGACATCGTCACCCATCATCATAAGCGGTGTGATCAAGTCAAATGGATTTGAACAAATTGATGTCTGTGGTGGTACGAGTGCCACACGTGCTTAGCGACATTTTTTCCAGTTGGCCAAGTTTGGCCAGGTTGGACGTCAAAAATAATTGAGTTTTTTTCCGTCCCTTATAACTGTCCATGCTAGACGATTGGTATTGTTTTTACAATTGTTTGTTTTGTATGAGCAATTGTGGAAGATGGGAGACTTTGGGGATATTTCAATAAAGGTTCGTCTTTACTTCTTCGAGGCTTATCGATGCACCTCGTCGTTCCCTTCGTACTTGGATTGCAAAGATCCTCTGTTGCGTGCTATGTGTGCTTTTAACTGTGCATCCCACCACTTTGAGTATAAATTTTCTTAATCAGCCTTTCATTCCCTTCTACCCTTCGTTCCCTAGGTTCGTATCGCAGGTAGAGCTACCTTATTAGTTGAGATTAGGGCTAGCTTTAGCTTCAAGTTCATTATGTGTGTTCATAATATAAAGAAATTGAAATATATTGCAATATAAAGAGAAATAAATCACAATTTCTGTTAAATTAACACAATAAATGGCTTTAAAAATAACAGATGATTGTAAACGAGACAGCCAGTCTATTGTTATCCTGTTTCGCCATGGCCAGATTGACTCTTTCGTACGAGCGCTTTCGGCTTTAGATGATACTTATCATTTATTTAATTTTTGCATCCCAGTATCCATATTTCACTGCTATCTGCGTATCTTCCCTCTGCCATTCTTAGGCTATGAATTAAATTTCTAAAAGCCATGAGGCCTTATTAGTAAATAAAAATTAAATAAAAGTAAATTAAAATTAAACAAAAAGTCTTTTTCAAAATATTGAAATAAAGATATTTTATAAAAAAAACATCAATTCATACGTGTTTGGGAAAGTGTCACCTTCGACCTTGCAACATACCTCACCACAACCCAACTAGCGAAGTGTTGCGATAGTGTTTTCGAATGCTTGCGAACAAAACATTTACCCTGGTGCCAAACTTTGCCAGCAAGATAAACTGTTAGCACAGAAGATGTTACATACGAATCAGCGATGCGCGAATCAAGCGAAAGACCCAATGCTCAACTGTTCCACGAACCACTTTGAGTGAGAGAAAAGGATCTCAAAACCGTAGAAGAACAGACGGTATCATTGTCCTATTCTTATCGATTGACGGTTTAGGAAAGGGGGAACCCTTGGGGGTTATTTTTTGCATTAAAACTTTTGCCCACGTGTAGTTAATTCACCTTGTCCTTCACACGACAGGCGCCAACCGATGGGAGTAGGTAAACATGGGCCAATCTCTTGCATGTGTATAGAAGCTACAAAACAATAGCTAAAGTAACAGTTACAGCCAAATCACACGCGCACTACTCGATCGTATCCGACCTTTCTAGGGTGCGGTTTGAGATGGCCCAAAGTCCCACCTGGTGGATCGTTAGCGTCGTCCGTCCTTGGCGATCATCTGGAAAAACTTGCCTGTTGACTTTTCTCCCGTGTGGGCGTTCCATTCAATGGGAACGAACAATAGCAGACACCCACCCACACACGTTTTCCATCTCCGTTGATAGACAGAAAGTTTTTTTCCCCCTTGCTTGGGGATGAATACAGGTAGATGGTAACGGTCCGCCACGGGAAAAGTTTGGTCTTATACGGTATGAATTTTACATGAGCAAAGCCAACCTAAAGGGCGCCTCCAATTGAAGGTAGGACATGGACGTGAGCAAAACCGGACGCGAGAGAAAAAAAGCAAACGGAACCCTAAACATAGACACGCTGTACAGGGCGCTTCCACTGCAATGTTTATTGTTATTGGGTGAGAAAAGGAGGCCCCCGGTGGCCATTACTTTTCACCGACAAAGTCATTTGTCTTAGCCGCTAACCCCCGGCTTCCTCCAAAAACGATCCGATGGACCAACCAGTACAGGGCGCCACTGTTTTACCATGAGGGCGTCATCGTGGCTGTCGTTGTCTCAAAAAGCCGTGTTGGGAAAGGTTCGGGAGGGAAAATTTATGAAACCTACCCATCTCCCACCAAAGCCGGGCGGGTGATAAATGGCCTCGTGGCACCATTTTCAATACAACACTTGGGACAAACGCTTTTTCCGTTTGTGGAGCAGTACAAGAGGAAATAGCGGAATAAAGTGGTGTTGGTGTGGATGTGTGCAAAGGTAATTCTCGCGCAACCCGGCATTGATATCTCAATGCGCAATGTTGGTACAGTGGAGTCCTACATTCTGTACATCGCGATTGATTCGTCGAGATGGCTTACAGACCACTCGGTGCTCGGTCGCCACGCGTAGATAAATAGCACTCAATTCATTCACTAATCCTCGTTTTTTATTGCCGTTTTTCGTTATACATAGCACCCACGCGCTAAGCATTTGCCATCGTATAATCCATCGGGAACTCGGACCTGGATGTGTTCGTATCAGCTAGCCGAATGGGATGGTGTGCAACGTTAGAAAGAGGAGTTTGCTTTTTTATGCTGCACTGGCGTCCACTCGTACATAAATTCCGATGATAACGTGCCAGAATGACAACCAGCAATCACGATCATGGTCGGACAAGATAACTGATGTGATGAAAGCAATAACGAAAAAGGGATGAATTGAAAAAAAGGAAGAGAAAGGAAAAATGTTTCAAAAGTTAGTTATGACCACTTCCTGTACCATCCATTGAAGAGTGAGTCAAATCTGAACCGTCCTACCGATTGAGAAAACCACAGAAAACCGAAATCAATCAAAGAAGAGGAAAGCAAACACGGCAGGCAAGGAAAACAAAATCGATCGGTTGAAATTTTCCGATCAACGTCAGTTGCAAACTTAACCCATTTCCGGAAACTTTTCCTCCCTTTTTCCGGTCACCAGCGTGCTCCAGTCTCGGTGCGCCAGAAGCGTAACGAGCCGCAGGCTGTGGGATTGAGCGTTCGATCGAGCGGCATGGAAAAGTCACCCTGTAAGCACCTCAATTTAGTTTTGTCCACAAACGGAACGGGATCCGATGAAATTGGGAACGAGTGCAATGAGAGGTTATGTTTTGCAAATCGAACCGGAAAACTGTCCCTCCCAACTTTGTGTCCCATTCTTTTCAGACTGCTTACGGCATCGAATTAACAAAGTTTGAGTGTATTGCTCTTATAAAGTTGTTCTAAATGTTTTTCTTTTTGCAAGCCAGATTGTTAGTTCAAATGTTATTTCTTAACTGGGTGTTAAAAACAAATTCTTCAAACTGTGTTTGAACGTAGTGCTATATTTTCCCTATCGACGGGTGTCCAAATATTAAAACTGTGAAGAAGTAAAACCGAAATCCTAGAAAAATGGATCATTCTTTCAAAGAAGCACTTTTCACTTAAACGTTGCAGGGTCATAACGGCGTCGTACTTCACACTGTAGGACTGGGGTTCAAACCCCATTGTGACCGTTCACTCGTAATGAGGACTGACTATCCAACTTCTTGGTAACAAAATGTGTAGTAAGCTAATAAATGTCTTGCGTGATCAAGAAGGTTGAAGCTTAAAAAAAAAAGATGAAATAAGAACATTAGTAATTTTAGTCACAGGGTAGTTAATTTAAATTTAAGCAGAGAGAAAACTCAATATCTTTTTGTAAAAATCGCTTCCCTGTTTTAAACAATGTGTTTATTAAGACACCATTCAATATTGCCATTGGAGCAATAATTTAAAATGAGCAAGTGAAAAAACGAGCGTTTGATGTAAATTTAAATTGTTTTTCTTGACTTTTTTTTGCCTGTTGGCAATCCATGCTATGGCTTGACTTTTTCTGGTGATCTTATTGGTAGATGTGTGTGTGTGTGTGTGTGTCAGTTGCTTTCATTTTACTTTTTACTGATTAATTTTATGCTAATGGCACCTGACAGTCCCTGATCGAGACGCCAGCTGTCGGATGAGCATTCAATTTTATACCATCAGTTTCCTCCACTGTTTTTTACCTCCCAAGAAAGAAAAAAACGAAAGTAGATAAGTTCGTATTGCGTATGCGGAAAATCAAAGAAAATGGGACAAAAAATCATCGATGGAGGCGCCTGGTGGCCCATGGTTAAATACAACACGCAACTGTTGATGGTTGTTTGTCCGCAGAACGACTTTTGCCTTTTTTCGCCTTTGCTTTCTGTTTTTGAACTATACAAGCGAGTTTTTATTTTGAAGAACTTGTGACCTTCTTCGGTTCGCGTTGGACTGATGGACGTACTGTTTTCAGCCGTTATCGTGCCGTAAAGTGTTTTAAGTGTTGAATACACTAAGCCAAAAATGAATATAAACTCGTATAGAGTGTCTTCCCAAGCGAAAGCAAATAAATTCTTTGCAGGTGGAGTAGTGAGTTGTGATGAAAGGCAATGTAAATAAATATCCTCGCGACCATCGACGCTTTTGATGAATCCTTTCGTTCTGGATGTTAAGATACGGATTTGCGCCTGTATTTGTATGTGTGTGTGAAGATGGAAAATTGAAGAAATATAATCATCTACACGTATCGAACACTTCAACACACTCCGCTTCTTACAGACGCGCTTCGTGAAACTTTCTCTAGCGCTGCCAACTAAAACGCTTTCTATTTGCTCGCGATTTCCCACCTGTTGCCAGCGACAAACAATCGATACGCGCGTTGTTTTTGATTCCATAGAGATCGTTTGTGCGCGCCATGTCCTTGAAGGCCACTTTCTGCCACGCTTTGCCGTTCCTTCAATCGAATCAAATCGTTTGCACACATTTTGGAAAAAAAACGGAAGCTTTCCAATGGCATGGAACGGGTATGTGTGTAAGAAGATGTTTGATTTTCTTTCTTGTGCATCATACACGGTCTACCCTACCATATTCAAACAAAACGAACGTAAAAAAAAACCTCAGCATAGAAGGTTGGAGACGGTGAAAAATGGATCCAACCATTTGGCAAACGGTCGACACCAGTATGCTTTCGTCGATGGGTAAAGATTGAATGCGCCACCATGGCGCCTGACGTAAAGCGGATTGTTGCGCGTTCTGGCCGTGTCAGGGTGGCTGGTGAAGATTTCCAATTTATTACGAACAAACAATGGGGAAGCGAAAGAGCACACCGACGTCTACACTTTACGCAAATACAAAAACAAAACCAAACAAGCTGCAACAAAGGGACGCGTTCCGATTTTAGGTGAACGGTTGCAAAAATATATGAAAGCTGTCAAACTGTTCTTGATTGCTGTGAGCTGTGATTTGTTTTTATTTTATTTTATTTTTTCACAACTTATACTCTTACATTCATCAGGAACATTTTTCGTTACATTTTGCACAGCAGATGTTTCGTTGTTGTTGATGTTATTCTAACCGAAAAATATCAAACCGATCACCAAATGACCGCATGAAGCTGCAGTAGGGGTGGTTTTGCTCGATTCAACCATTTTATGTACTTTTCATCGCTACTTATTTGCCTTTGCTATTGTTGTAACACCGTTCAGCAGTCAACAATGTTGTATTGTGTCGGTTTTTTTTGCTCTTGCGTACTCTCCCACTCTTTCCGCACAATACACCCACCGCTTGTGATAATGTGCGTAGCTCGTAGCTTGCGTTGATACGACAGCAATCACTTAGCAAACTTGAGATGACGCAGATGGTCTCAGCGGCAAATGTTTCTATTGCTTTGCCCATTAAACCACCACCTATTTGTGAAGGTGGGTGTGATATTTTACGCATTTGCGATGTGGCGCGTCTTTCAAACGTTACTTGCTTCTCTGACCTGGACACAGTTTCGTTCTCACGAGGCACAAAGGCACGGGTAGCATAATGTAATACGTCAGCCAGACACAATTTCCACAACAATTGATTATGATTGAAGGTTTAAAAGAAGCCAAGCATTTGATAAATTGCTTCAAATGCTATGGTTTTCGTGTGGTTTGGTTTTTGGTTTGCAGGTTAATTCCTTTGCTTTTTGTTTCCATTTAATATTGTTTTTTTTTTAAGTGCCGGGACAAAAAAGCAACAAGTGTATCGAAAGTAACAAGAATAATAATGAACTTCCCAGCCGGATGAGATAAAGTTGGAAAGTGGCGATTGGATTTCCGTAGACGATTTTTTCTCATTATGGGTTTTGATTTGCAACAACGAGTACCAAAGAGCACCGAATTAAATCCATCAGCAAATGGGGAATTGCCGAAGTTTTTCCATGGAGAGTAGTCGCTTGCCTAGCCACTAAATGAAGGTATTCCGCTCACAGTTCCATTCGAGTGGCACAAACAAGAACAAACACACACACACACACACACACACACACACACACACACACACACACACACACACACACACACACACACACACACACACACACACACACACACACACAAGTACACATACACGCCCGCATCATCCAGCCATCAGCCCTCAAATGTCATCATTCAAACAATGAAAATGTCAGACATCGCGAAACTTTACCCGGGAAATTCAATTTCCAATTTTCCCGGTCACTTGACAAGCTCGGTTGATTCGTACGCCCATGCCACGGAGCAGAAACCGATCCATTCATTGTCTGCACGGAGCACGGTAAAACGGTACGTGTGTCTGCGCACCAACACCACCATACCATTACTTGTGTATGGTTAACACGTTTCCAAGTTGTGCAGCGAAAGCGAAAGGTTTTTGCCGCTTTAGCTGTGCCGCTTCTTTTGGGCGTTCGTTTTTTTTTTTTCCATTTCCACCATCTTCTGCCCTGTCGCATGGGAAAATTCGTGAATGGCAAAAAGGCAAACGTCATTTGTTTGAGGCTTGATTGAAACCATTCTGCCGTGTAGGCCCCAGGCTAGTGCCTTGTTTCCCAGGAGGTGTAACATATACCTCACCGTTGAACCAATCTTCGCCCCTACCAACCCCCGATTCCGTGTCCCATTTTCTTGCCTTTAACGCGCGAACACTGTTACACAAACTGAACTGCTTTCGAAGGATATGGGATTGTGCTGTTGATAGCAAGCTTCTCTGGGTGGGGGGAGGGGGGGGGGGAGTTTAGTGGGTAAACTTTAAACAATGGCACTCACCCAAGCGATCGAGCAGGAGCCTGTTCCGTTTTCCGATTCAAGCAGATGTACATTCGCTTTCCCTCATCTTTTTATCCCTCGTGTTTTTTTTACAATGAGCAAAAACTTACAATGGAAAGCTGTCTCTATGCTCGACCTATGTCTAGAGTATTGGAACCTAATCAAACAGAAGAAACCGTTTGTTTGGCACAAATCTCGGGGTTCTCGGTTTTTATTTCTACACTCAAATGGTGTTGAATGCTTCCTTAGAACTGATTTCAAGTTGGCGTAGGGACTTTTTTACATAAAAAAGAAACGGGTTTACAGTTAAGTTTCATCTAAGGTTTGTTCCTGCACGATGAGAGTCGTTAATCAATTCAAGATGAATTATGTATTGCTCAGTGAGATGGAAACAATTCCTACAAAAGGTCACATTCAGATCAAATAAATTCTACAACATTCGGACGTTTGGCTGAAAGGATTCCACTGCCCAATTCTACACAGTACTCCGCAGTTTTGTCAAAGAACACATTGTTCAAAGAAACCTTTCACGAAAACGAAGTTTTAGCTAAATAACATTATGATTTTGCCAGCCCAAGGACAACTTAGAATGCGTGGGACAGAAAGACAGAGAAAGTGTGTGTGTGTGTGTGTGTGTGGAAGAGAGAAAGCGAAATAAAACAAAACACATTTTCCACCACCCAACAAAATCAACAGGCGAAAGAAAATGGTACCCTACCAGCATCGGGGTAACCCTTAGCGTAGCTTGCTCGGTCGGACTGGGTCCTGTTCCGCCAGGGTGGTTTTATTAATTATAATTGAATATTCTCGCTGCAGCACGTTGTGCTGGCATGCTGACAAAAACGCCGTAGGGGTGTACGGTTTTTGGGGGTTTTTTTTCCTCCATCCTGACCCAAACAAGACGAGAATTTGGTGGGCAAAGATAATCAATATTAGCTTCATCGCGCGGTGACAAGGTTTGCAATGGACCGGTCGGTGTTATTAAATTTATTTTATTACTTATCCAAAAACCCAGCGGGTACCGTGTCTGCTGGATGATGTTGTGGCGCGCACAAAAGAAGTTTTGCAAAAGAAACAATCGTACGTTTTGGCTGTGGTGTTTGGTATGCGCAAGACAAACCTAGCTGCTGGTTTCAGTGACGGGAGGTGTATGAAGCAAACTGTGTGAGAAAACGTTCCAACAGAGCTGCTAACAGCATGCGATCCTTTAAGCGATGACAAAACAGTTTATTTCTTCACCAAGTTGAAGTTTCACCATAACAATGGTTGATTCTTAGACTCAATTTCTTATTGCCTTTATTTTATTTTCTTAAAAAAATGCTCTGAAGAGAACGAACAGGGACCTATACATTTGCTTCACTTTCCACTTGCGAACAAAAGAAAAGTAGTATTTGCATCCCTGGCAAACGCTCCACGAGAAAATAAAACATAGTCCTTTTTTGCTCCTGCCCCACCATTTCGAACAATAAATGAAGACAGCATCAAGAGCGAGGAGTCTCACCCACCGGCAGAAGCTACCTGTTTTCACGTTGCAAAATACAAAACAAATACAAAAACAACTGGAAAGATCGTCGAAGGTAACCAAGGCAATTGCAGACCCATCACCATCCGGCAGGGAGATAGTACGCTCTGCTTCGAATATTTTTGGCGACGGAGGGCGACTTCAGTTTGATATTTTATTTTGTATTTTGATCTCTCCATTTCGGATCAGTTTTGCGCTTCAACGCCGTTTCTTGGGAGGGTGTGAGCTAAAAACAGTTTACCAGCTCCCCTTTTGTAACAGGGTGAGTTTTGCTAGTGAAAAGTTTCCTCTCCCGTCTTCTCAGCTAACATGCTAAGATGGGTCGCATTTCCATTACCATTACCGACACCGGTCATTTCCCTACAAGCAGTGAACGCGCCCAGGGGATGCTCGCCGGTGTATGGCGCATTTTTCCGGCGCATGGAATTTAATTTGAAAACACAAGTTCTTTGAATTCGTAGCAAATATCTTATTTTTACATCCATCCGGGTCCGGGCATCCCTCATCTAAGCGGAAAACTTAGCTCACAAGTTGCGACGGGGATGGTACGCTTCGGGGGGACGAAGTTGAAGATTTTTAGGACACCAAAGACACAAAAGTTCAGCCGCTCGGATTACGTACGGACGTAGTCGTCGGATAGAAAGGGTACAGCGAGATAATGGAAGCAACTGGATGAAACGTGGCTAAGAAAAATGTCACTTTTTGTTGCGGATTTTACATTCTTTTGCCGTGGTGTGCCAGCAACCTGTGGGGGAGGGACGACCCCCAAAAACAGCCAAGATGAAGTAAAACTTTGTATCTGAGGTATGCTTGGAGTCCGTAAGAACGTGGAAGCTACACGTACACAAGCAATAAGGAGGAAAGGCAATCTAAACGGTGCACACACGCGTACACATCCTGTTCTGCATGTCGTTCGTGAATATGTGTCAGTTGGTGTACTCATGTTATGATTGTAATATTATTTTCGTAACAGCCTAATTGAGGATTTGTTAACTTTTTTTTTTGGTTCTGCTTGCCATGCATAATGGAATATTTAAAATTACATCAAAAAATGGCAATCTGGGCAATAAGCGTAGACGAATGAATTTAAAAACTTTTCCAATTAATCTAACGCTCGATAACGTGAGTCGCATTTGCGTAAGGTGGCAGGGACTGGTTGAGGTGAAGCAATTTTCTCAGAACTGAAATACGCTGCTTAAAGAATCTGCTGTGTTGTCATCATGATGATCATTTTCAGTTTTGTTGAGTTTATCATTAGCATCCTTGAGAGCTGGGCTAAAGAGGGAGAAGTTAAAAAAAAGGGCTTCATCACAAATTGTACCGTGCAAGCGTTAAATTTATTTTCGATTGAAATGTATATCCCTTAACTTCGGTACAAAAAGGCTTTTAAATTAGGTACAAAGCCACCATACTAAAAACACAAAAATTTAAATCTTTTCATTCCAAACTTTTTATAAGCAAAAAGCAGTTGCTTAAAATGTTAGGCAAAAGATGTAGTTTCAATCCGAATTTTAGAATTTGTCAAAGAATCTCCTTAAAAGGCTTTCAAAGAAATATGAGGGAAAAGAGCAAACGAAAATCAGGAAAAACGTCCGAATTATTAGAGGCGCATATACACGGTGTAGAGGCCCGGTGGTGTATGCGACAGCCGCGCCGGTCTTCAAACGGCAGGGTCGGGGTTCAAATCCCATCCGGACCATCCCCCCGTAGTGAGGACTGACTGACCAACTGCGTGGTATCGGCAGTCTAGAGTGCCATTTCGATGGCCGGCATGACCTTAGAGGTCGTTAAGCCAAGAAGAAGAAAAAGAAATCCGATTTATTCGAAAAAACAACATAAACAAACTAGCAAAACACATTATATCACAACAAGTCAGCAAAAAATCTAATAGTATCAAAATAACAGACTCAACAGTTAACCAAAAAAGAAGAAGAAAAATCACTTATCAGAAACAAATGTTATCAAAACATTTCATTCCAGAAACTTGTTTTCATGTTTTGGAACGTTTGATTATCCTCAAACGTTTAAGAAAATATCAAAACCTCAACTATATAAAAATGAATTATAAACGTTCTTTAACTTTAAATGGAGATTCTTCTTCTTGGTATTTTACTCCTTCTATTTCGCATCATCCTCGCAAACCAATGAGAACAACCCACAACCATCGGTCATGATTTATAGTCTGGGACTGTGGCTGTTTGCCGGCTACAGAACACAGCATAAAATTCATAAAAATATGTACCACAACAGCAAATCGCCTTTAGGGTTTCAAAATCGTAGCATCGTTACATCAATCCTGGTCAAAATATTTCGAAATGTTGGCTACCTTTCCCTAGTTTTCGCTAGTAGATAGGTAACCTGAACTCACCCAATAAACGCTAAAAGGTATTCCCGGAGCAAATATCAAATATCCCGACCTCCATCAGTCCCATCTTGACGATTGGCAAACCGGTACGCTACGGTACGCAATCTCTAGAATTTAGTGTGGCATAGCCGTTCGTTTATGTTCGTGTTTCTTTTTTTTTTTTTTTTGTTGCATCCATCTCATCTCATGGTAAAGCCTGTGGAAACGTTTCATCAATTTACGGTGCCTTTTTTCTAGGTGGATGACCGATCGGGTGTATTGATGCGGGGACGGCGGACCGAAAGAAATTAAATCTCTTCCCCATTAGTGGACGAAAGCGATTTATGAGCTTCTAGGATACACCACATCTTCGAAATCTTTCACGGCTTTTTAGGCAGAGAGAGAGAGAGAGAGAAAGAGAAAGCTGTTAAACCTTTAATGCGCCTCGTTTCTTCGTGTCCATTTAGGGGTTGGAAAATGTTTCAGCAAATTGAAAATAGCCATCAATTATACTTAAATAACACATTTCTTGGTCCTCCAAAAATCGATAGTATGTTTCTCCTATTCTAAGCCTATTTTAATCCTTTTCATACACACCTGCAGTTAAACGACTTATTACAAAGCCTTTTCTTTAAATAAAGCATATCGACCCCTTTTTTACAGCAACATTCACAATGGAAAGGGAGGTACTAGCTGTCCGAGAAGTCTACCTACTTCGTGATGTAGCGTGAAGCATCCATTCTCTGCTACGGTACACCACAACGCTGCTGGACGCTTCAGTCAGCTAGACGAAACTCAAATAGCGTGATACAAACCTCAACTCGTACCACAATCCATAATCAACCGTGCCCACGTCGCATCGCGTGAAGCGCTCCACCTCCGCACGCACTACACTGTCCCACTCTTACGCTTGGCTGCGTTTACGAGCACTTTAAATATCGTGTGCACCGTGTAAGAAGTTTTACATCCCACCCACCGCCTCACCGTTTCACGGGGCTCACACACTACGCTGCACGGGTGGGCCAGAACCTGTTGCCTGCGTTGGCGTGCGGCGTTTGAATCTTGGCAAACGATGCATAATGAACGTAGGTCCGTAACGATGGTAACGATGGCGGTGCCGAGCCGTGCTTGCAATTATGAGTTTTCCGGCGGCTTGAGCTGGTGTACTATTTTTCGCGCTTCAATAGACCAGAACGAACGTAGGTTTCCGGTGTTTGGGGGCGAGGGTGGTACAGATCGCATGATACGTTTTACGAAAACTTTGTTAACGGTTGATTGAAGGCGGAAAGTTTTGGCAGGATATCGGAGCTACGGTTTTCACGATGGATGTTGGTGGATGAATTGCATTATTTAGAACAGCACAGCCTGAGCTAGAAAAGCACAGTACGCCAATACTATAGTTTAAGCTTAGTAAATGAGCATAATACAGCGTTGCACTTTAAAGTATTGTAAAACGTGCTAGAACTATGGCTCCCCTTGCTCCGTTTCAGATGTGTAGAATTTGTAATTCAAGCTTAACGGATCGTCGCTTTATCAATGTTAGGTGAGAATTCATGCACTTTTTAATTTCAAAAACCGTTTTAAGGACGAAAAGTCTTTTATATTTTCTTATTTCTATAGCTAAGACGGATTTATGTGAGTTACTAGCCTACAGAAAGCTTGGCAAAGCCTAAACTTTGTTCGTCGCAGCAAAAAGCACTCCTGTTGCTTCATACATTACGCTCGAAACTGATGATTCGTTTATTACGATGCACAGCTCAGAACGATGATTGTAAACATAACGTTTATGTTTAGAGAGAAAAACGGCTTTCATAAAGATATAAAACAAGCTTTTGCAGGGAGGATCGTAAAGCAAGTATTTTTTTTTATTACTTTGTCACCATTTACGAAGTGGAAACATCGATCGATTTCAAACCGCACACATACCTCTGCACGTCTATATGACTTATGGGCGGATTTTCTTTATTCTACTACAACCACATTCCTAATGCTTCTAATACCTACCGCTTCCTTTTTCCATCTCATCTTAACATTCTATTTCGATTTCCCTCCATCTCTTTCCCTCTTCCTGATACACACACACACGCATATGCAGTGTCGCTCCAGTGGGATGATGATTTATGTAGCTAATTTTAGCAACATCGATGACAGCCAGCAGCAGCCCAACCGAACCGAGCAGCACACAAAAATCCGAACCCGTGGAATGTTTCACAAAATAAGAGCAACAGCGAAGCATCGCAACATACGAGGGTGAATGGTGTGAATGACGGAAGGGAAGGGACTGCTAAAAAAAAAAAAATCCGTCACGCTATCCTCCTCGTCCGTTGATGGTTGCGAAGGAGAATCGAGGGAAAAGTTTCCCTTTCCTGGGGGGCCACCTTTCGCCCGCATTCCTCCGTGGTGGATCGCAAACGTGCTGGCATGGCGAGCTTGGACACGTAGTTTCTGGATGGGACCATCGACACCATCTGAAAGGTTTGGCCGTCGGTGAAAGGAAGCACGATGAAAGCAAAGCAAAACGATGCTTTGATTTATTTTTAGCCTGTTTTGTGTGCGCTTTTCGGACCAGAGAGACACCAACCGGTTCGATTTCGCACCATCCACAGAAGAGGGGCCTGAGTTCTCCCGGGAGTGTTTTTGTCTTCTTTTGCGTCCGGCCACCGTGGTAGCTCTCTCGTAAAAGAGTATAGAAAACTCAGGTGATTCAAAATTCAAAACATGGTTTTTGTTCCCGTTTTCAAGCAAACCATACCGTGTTTAAAGGGTTAGAGACATCATTCATTCTTGAAATTAGCAACTTTTATTATGGGGTTTCCCTTTCTTTGCATTGCTGAATCAAGACCCTATTTTTATGTTTTGCTTGTAATCAATAGCGGAAAAAAAGAAAATACTTTGCTGTTAAAAAAAACAACCCTAAATGAATCGAAAAATGAGAAAAATTATTTCGCCTTGAAGATATTCCCAACCTTCTGGGCATTGCATATTTCATAACCGACAAAAGTAAAGCGCTTAAAGAAAACGCCATATCGCCGGTTTCGTTGTCCTAGCGAGCTGGCGTTTAGCTACGGGGTTTTGTTTTATTTTCACAAAGGAAAGCGAGCAAAGTAAAGAAGGCAAGGAAACAAAATTCCATTCAAATACTAGAAAGCATTCCTAATCGCTCGTCTTTCTCGCCTTCTTGTATTTCTATTAGACGCTTGGGCACACGGGCACGACGTTTAGCTTGTTACATCACGACCAGTCGGGTTTAATTCATCTTCAGAGCGTATTTGTGCCTCGAATTTGGTGTGCATTTGGCGTGAATAGAAGGCAGATTTTGGAACATCAAACGAAAGTCCGTTCCGTTCGTATACCTCCCAAGATGCTGTACGCTGTCTTGTGAAATGTCAAGCACCACCGCTACGTTAGGCGATCGCGTTGGCACGGAAGATGCTGCTGGAAAACATGTACAAGCAAAACTGAATGGTTTTTTTGCTACAATTTTCAACAGCCAAAATTGTCTTACTGACATTTTGTTTTGTGCTGTGTTTCGGAGTGTTTAAAAGCGTGAGATACTGTACATCAAGAATTTGTCCTTATTATTTTCACATTACACTTAAGCACGGTTTAAGCGTTAGAGTGAAGTGTACAAGTGCTGCATGGTTTTCACGTCTATGTTCTTGATAGCCTTCACTTTCGTGGAAAGCTGCCACTATCAATGTTTGCACTTCCGATTGACCGCATAATCCTATATGTGTGGCGTACTCTTCCGTAGTTACGAGTTCTCTTCCGTAGACTACTGACTACAGCATATATGGATGATGTTTGCTTTGTGCGTTTGAATGTTAGTTTAAATTCACCTCAAATAATATTCCAACGGGCCAAACAGCGCAGCTTGTAATACATCTCTCGAATTTCCTCCCCTTTATGAGTTTTTGTGGAAAAGCTTGACTCTTTAAAAAATACTCTGCTCTAAAGCATAGAATGCTGCGAGAAATCTAAACCAAGAAGAATAACAGATAATTAATAATCCACTTGAATTTGCTCGCTTGCTATCTTTATTCCAAACATTTTGCAGCATGTATATGGCAAGCTTAGCAGTTCACATTTTGATCAAAGGACATTTTAACAGCACTGCAAAAACTGTTAAAAATTTTTTTTTATTTACGCAAGAATATTATTTAATTTACTTAATATTAATTTAATTTTTGACTGACTGATTTTTTCTTAAAAACAAGATATTAGTATGTGTATTTAACAAACATTAAAACACTCCATAACTATAAAGCATTTGTAGAGATTCCTACAATAAAACACTGTTCCCTCTGCTTTCTTTTCCAAAGTTTCTAACAATGGCCATGCATGGCAGAACGATGAGCAGCATTAAATTATGTTCTACCCAATTTCCATAATCTTTCTGGAAGCGATTTCTCGACACAGCACAAATAAATGTATATCCACAACATCTATAATAGCTATAGCAGAAGCCTTCAGCACACAAACTTGACTTTGCATAATGAAGTATCCCTTTTTTGGCACATAGCTGTCAACATGGTGTTACTTTCTTAAATGCCAGGAACACGCCGGCATAGACGGGCTTGTAATTTACCATTCTGCTCACGGTGTTTTAGTTCGCTTTACAAAACTGATCGTTCTTTAAACAATTGCTCTGGCAGTATGTACCGAAATGAATGTGCATGGGTGGTAATAATTCCTATGCTATGCTTAAGCTCAATTTCAACGCCAAGTTTCGTCATCTTTTCTAAATCATTATCATTACATTACCATAAATCCTCATCCGAACCGATGCTGAATCCGTTTGAATGGTGCCTGAAAGGCAAAATATCAATCGATAAAAGCCAAAAGCGATGATCCGTTCGTTTGGTAGCAGGAAAGTTCTGCTAAGTGTCACGAAGTTGATGCACGAAAATAATATCATCGTTTAGATGGCTGCTTCCAGTTGTCGACCTGTAACCTGCTGCATGCAATCGTCAGCCATTTTTCAAGCATTGTTTTCTCATAAAAAAGTCCTTTTAAAGCCATTCCCAACCATCCACAGCGGTTGTGCCCCATAAATGCTCTCGACAACCGAACTGACATGTTCACGTCCTTTTCCTCCTCTAAAACGGTTTCTCACCGTCGTACACGCAACGTACTCCATTTCCTGTGAGGAAACCGGAGACTAGACGCATCCGGGATGGCAATAAAAACTAGAAGCTACCTAGCAAATGTGTGTGGTGGTGCGTGTCCCCCATCGCCTTACCCGGACTTTCGGGAGGACCATTTTGCTCTTACCATGCACGAAACACAAGCCCAGACATCGTCAGCTAAATCAAAACAGCATTCATAAAACATATTAATTCAATTTGCATATTTTATGACCACCTTCTGGCACCCAGTCTTCCTACCCTGGCCATCGGTCCGTCACGTTCAACTGATTTCTTCGCCCTGCCTCTATCACAGTTCGCAACGCTACTGTCAACCCACAGGCGTGCGAAAATTGTGCCAAATTATTCTTTCCAAGCACGAGCGCTCCCAGGGCTACCAGGCGTCTCCATCTCGAACCGAAAGTGGATGAATTTAAGCTTCCCGTCCATAGACGGGTCTTTGCTAGCTGAGTGAGGAGTAAAAGGTGAATAGAGTCCTTCCGATGGAAATCAGCCATACTTCTTCTTCTAGGCTCCATTATCGATTCAATGATAGTGATTGAATTTGTAGCATTCAAATGTATTCATCCCAGTTTCCAGAGAAAGAGAGAGGGAAGCTTATTAAAGGCAAAACTTCGACACAAAAGCTTTTCCACTTTAGCAAGAACAGCAATTTTGAATTAGCTGCTCTAACTTTTTACATCTAAACGGTTCACTTTTCTTTCGCATTGTAACATTTGCAACGCATTGAAAAAATGGCAAGTATTTCTATTTTTTCAAACTTTGAAAAATATCTCTCTCTCTCTCTTCTTAGCCCAACGATGTGTTGTGTTATGCTGGTCATCTGATGGCTTACTATACCATTGATACCACGTAGTAGGATAGACAGATTTCTTTACAGCGAAACTTGGTCCAGATGTTATTTGAACCAAGGTCCTGTCGTATAAAAACCGCATATAATGAATTACTGTTGGCTTCTCGTTTTAAATGGTTATTAATAATTATTGGTAATTAATACGAATGAAATATAAGCGCATCCCAAAACACATTACTACCCCATTGAAAGCACAAATGAAACGCCAGACAGTTATTCTAATTATATCGTTCCGCTTGTCTCATTCTATTGAGTTGTAAATTCCGCAAGCATATTGTACGCCAGTTGCTGGATAGCACGTTTACAAAGTGAATTATTTTATCACCTCTAATAACCCTAAAAGTGGCAAACATTGTATGCTCTCCTTCTCATCTTCTCTCCCTCTCCACTCCTCTATCTCCTGAGAATCAAGTCCATCAGAATCTTAACAGCCGTAACTCGCTCGGTTCACCTTGACAGGCGTTGCAGCCAACGAAAAGCTGACGCGCGAATTCATTAGGGATTAAAATGGCACAGGGAACGGGATTAGGACGCCTTCGTCCTAAAGCACGTGACCGGTTCGACCCGTCGCTGGTTGAAATTTTCCATCTCCATCTCAAAGCACTTTTCACAATTAACATTAATCATCAGCAATGGAAATGGGTACCGTGGCCCTTACTCCTGGACCACCCTCCCATACCATGGCTATATGATAGCGATCTCTGCGTGAAGAGAGATATGGTTTGTTAATGGAAAAAAATAAACGTAGCAGCTTATTTCTTACATCTTTTCCACGCCGCCATCCATTCGGTTCGGTAGGAAGAAAGTTTGTCTTTTGAGCTTTCTTGCTTGCCGTTGGCTTCTTAGGCGGTTTTCTATTTTGCATCCGGAATCTGATTTCGCGATATCATTTTCCATCATTGCCACTCTCCTTTTCGCATGCCTGGCATGGCATGGGCTTAGCTGAGCGCGCACAGCTCATTTGGCCGGAAAATCATCTGTCCAGCACACCCATTGAAACGTTGAGTTATAGTGCTTCGCACATTTCTCTCGATGGATTTGTTTCATCTAATCTTATCCATGCCAGACATCGACGCGCTCGTTTGCAACTGAATGGGCGCTAGCCGCTTCGGTGGAATTTCAAGCGTCTAGGACCGTGTTTTCTTCCCAAACGCAAGAAAGCTAGGGTCAAACAACGGATAAAAGGTTGCCCTTGTTTTCTGCTGCTAGAGATTTGCAAAATGAATTCCATTGCTCGACCAATCGGGCCAACCGTTCTTTGTTGCGATCATTTTGTGCGATTTCCGAGATTACCGGATTACGGGCGGAACTTTCATTCGCCAAGATGCCTCGGCTTCGGCTGCTGTCCCTGTCGAAGGATTCTTTCTGCCGTGTTGCTAGGAATGTGGCGAACGGTGCGATGCAAAGAGTGTGGCTTGTTTTTCAACTTTCTTTAAGTTCTTATGAAGTGTTGGGCTTATAAAAAGGGTATGAAAGCTGAAGGATTCGGGTGGTAGCGTGGCACATAAAAGGCAAACGGACGCCAAGGCTAGTAGCGAAGACGTCCACGGGCACGTACACTGACTCAATGTTTTATGATGTATTTTCTCGACTTTGTGCGGTCATAAAGTGGCGATGCTAGAGGAACCCCTTTTGCACGGTTGGGGAAAGACTTTCCTTTCCACAGCTTTTAAAATAGGTGGTAAAAATGCATAAAAGATTTAAGCTGCCTGCAACTCACTATTTGCCAACACAGGTCACACCAATCATAAACGACGTACCATGCAAAAACACCTTAGCTTGTAGCAGTAGCAGCACCATAAGCACTTTGTCAGTCTTAATTAGGTCATTCCCCAAGTTGTGCTTGGGTTTTTTTTGTTCTTGTCACAAACCATGACAGCAGTACAAGTTTTACAACAATCTGCTTGCGCGTGGTAGCATACAATTTGCGGAACACGGTTTTAATGGTGCTCAAATAACCATAAAGTTGTGCAATGGCTTAATGGGTTGAGGTTTTTCGACGCACGGTGGTAGCGCACGGGATCCGATGGCAACTGGTGTAGCATTATGGTTTGATCATTGTCCCTCGCAGGACAATAGATTCCACACATCACACGACTCCGAGTATGCTAGGTTGTGTAAACTTACCGCCCAAAATGAGGGGGTCGTATTTCAAACATCAAACCCGAACCATTCAATCAAGCTGTTGCCATTTTATGAAATTTAAACATACACTCAGCATAATGGCAGAACTCATTGAACTGCATTCGAATGAACTGTTTTTAAATAATTTTACCCAGTATTTTAAATACCATCCCAATATTTATTTGCAATTGGAGGGTCGTTATGGAAATTGTCATTTGTTATTAAAAACTTTATTTTTTTTTTATCGTCGCCTTGGGATATTACTTTCTACGCATACAACCTTGAATGCTGCTTCCCAGCCAATGTCCAGGCACCTTTGGTTGAATATTGAACACACGCAAAAATCCCACTGCATCCAAGGCCATTCGCTCGAGTAGAGAAGGACATTTTGTTTCTGTCGCTCGATTGAACTGTTGTGCCAAGGACGGAAAGATATGGCATCACTTTCTAACCGCAATTACCAACAGGTTAGTGATCGAACCCATCGTCCAGCGTGTGTGTTTGTGTGTTTCAAGTTCCCAGTTCCTAAGCTAGAAATACTTCTTTCGTGTTTCGGTTAGGTTTTCGAGGTTCACAATCACATTTGGAGAGTGCAGCAAAAACGACCCATGTATATCGATTGAAAAAAAACTGGGCAGCTATGTTACTGGATGACTTATTTTTCCCGAGTTATTATTTTTATCTTATCTAGAGTAGCTGTCACCAGCAGATGTCCTGTGCGACTTAACCACAAAAGCAGAGGCATTAGAAAATTAAATATGAATTATTTTCCCAATTCACCTCTTTCCCTGTCGATATTAATAGGATTAAAATGTGTGGTAGTAAGTTTATGAAACTGATCGAAATATTGAAGAAATTTTTTCGATCTGATGAGGAAAGTTAGTAAATAGTGAATAGTAAAAGAGCAGTGACACGGTCACTTGGAAAAAAGGATAGGATATTAGGATATTAGTTGGGGCAAAACTATTCACAAGGATTAGTTTCCTGGATAATGGATCCATATGTTGCAGAGAAGATGAGAAAAGATTTACACAAAATTACATTAGAGTCTCGTGTTTACATACATGTTGGCGACTTAAGTTGGCTGCGGCCCTTGTCCGTTTAGATGATTGAATTAGCACCTGGTACGGTCCAAGATTGTCTACTGCTCCGCACTCTCTTATCAACTAGCTTAGCCTATCTCTTCACTACGCGTTAGTTTGATACATGCAGTTAGTTTTGTTTTAGTTTGGTACACACCACACAAATTTGGTTCATAACCACTTGGCGTTGATGTATGGAGAAACACGAGGATAAACTTCGGTTAATGCATGAGTGTAAGAAACGATTGACCACTAGTTGCGCTCGAGAGTTACACACCAACATGCACACAAAGGTGAAATTTATTGCACAAGGCATTTAAATCGTCATGGAGCTCGTCCAAAGCACTCGTCCACTAATGCACACACTTCTCTCGTGATGGCCAAATGTTTTGAACCTCAAATAATCGTTTTACTGTTATCGTGGTCGTAAAGCACCTGATAAGAATATTAATTATAGTTTCTTCTATCCCTCTTCATCGGCAGTCGGGTCATTTGGGTTTTTGGTTTCCATAAAGTTACTCGACACTCTGCAGTTGACTGCACCCACAAATTTCCCGCACTGTACACCGTTGTGCAAGTCAAATTACCAACACTGCTCGTTGCGATCTTGTTGTAGAACGAAAAAACGATTTCATCACATTGACACCGTGTCTTTACGTATTCTATTCCGCAATGGTCACCAACACTGCACAGTGTACTGCATGCTTCCTTTACACGACACAAGCCCGTTTAATGGAGCTGAGATTTAAGTACCTCAGAGGAATCACACCGAACTACAACTACACCCGTCGAATGGATGCTGTGTAATGTGTGCTAACAGCCCATGGTGGTTTCTTCGCGTTACCTCGTTCTCGTTCTCACACAGCACTGCCGTTGCGATGATAGTCCGCCAAACTAGGGTTGGGGTGGCAATTTTCTTTCTCCGGGCCCGTGACCGATCCACCGAGGGCAGTCCTTCGTACGCGACTGAGCTTGAGCGAGCCTCATATTTCACTTTTATATCCTACCTCACCCCATCCTACACGCCCCACCCGCAGGCAACTGTTGCAGGAAGATCGTGCGGGAAAAATCTCACGCCCCTCCTGCTCACCGCCAAGGCCGTGGTGCGCACGGAAATTCGCATTCGAAGGTATATAACCGGAGCGAAGCGTTCATGAGTGGGTTCTCCTCGTTCCGAAGCGCAACAGGAGATACCTCGAAACGGTCTGCCCGGGAACGCACGCATTGCGCAATGGCTACACAAATACACACGCAGCAAGGCACGCACCGCACACGGACACAACATAGCGCAACAGGGTGTTAAAGGCGAACATCGCGGTACTTTCGTGTGCCTCGCGGTACCACAAATGGAGAGCACCTGTTGGCGGTGGTGGCTGTGTGCTCATTTCCGCCACAGGTGCTCACGTGTTGCACACCGGAATGAACCCATCGTACCGGGCGATTAGTCGATGGAAATGAACACGGACGCAACTGGTTGCCACCGAGCGAAAGAGTGCGAGCGAGTGACGGCTCGAAGCCGAGCTTCGGAGAGCATCGTCTCCAAGCAAGCTTCGGGATTTTCATCATCCCTCAACAAGTCTCCCGGGAAAACGGTGAACCATTTCCTAGCAATTGGGAAAAAAGCTCTCCAATTCCATCGCGAGAGAGGGAGAGAGCGAGATTCGTTGCTTCGGATATCATCAGGCGATGCTCCCCGTGCACGTGTTCTTGGGTCTTGGCATGGTTTCGGCCAGACGTGCCACGAATGTGTGGTGCCCGGCAGCGAGTGACGTATTCCGTTTTTGTGGCGGTCCAATCAACCCAGCCATTAGTCCACCCTGCCAGCCATACGAGCAAAACGATACACATTCGCGCCATTTCGCCTGTTGAACGATGGTCGTTGCGTTCGGGTTCCTGGTCGTCTGGCTGTTGCTATTCCGAACAAGAACCGAACTAGTGCCGCTCGGGACGAGGCCAACGACCATGAACCAATAACGAGATCCAACATGCATACGCGTCAGCTTGCATAAACGTATATTGAAAGCTAGCTTCACCACCCTATCTCTCTCTCTCACTTTTTCTCTCTCCCTCTTTCTCTCTCCTCCTCTTTGCTAAAGCTTCCAGCCAGGGAAAGCAGCAGCTACGTCACGTGAATTCAACAGCACACAGTCATGAAGATTTACTCGATGGGTAGTCCAGCCAGTGGGATGGAAACGCGCGTAAATGCAACCCAGAACGTGGTGGTCTTTGCATGACCTTCGGTTGCAGCAGCAACAACAGGCAGGTTCCTCCCGCCAGAGTATTAAGCGGCTGGCACGCTGGAAACTGGACCATGCGAGCTGGTCGCTGGCCCAGATCGTCCCGCTTGTGTCGTGTGTTTGTACATGGTTATCAGCTTTTCCAGGTCACATCCTGCTGGTGGACTGACGGTGCGGTTAATTTATACCTGTCTACTATACTCGATACTCATTAGCGTTAGCATTGTGTCCGTTCCCCGCTATGTTGGTGTCTGGCACGATGATGCATCTAGTGAGGCGTACCGTTCGCTTTGCAAGATAAAGTTTTTTTTTGGCGAAACTTTGAAGGGAACTTTTTCTGTATTTCGGTTGGTGTGTTTTGAAACTGTTTTCCTTTGTTTTCTGTTGTCTGATATGTCTTTCTTTTATAGATTATTTGGTGGTCTAAATTGAGTGTTGTTCAGTCGCGGAAGGTTTCATTAAATTTTATACCTGCAGCATTGTGTTCAAATAAGCGTATTTTTGGATGGCATGGTTTGATCAAGATTTAATTTATAAATTAGGATTTATAAATTTTAAAAATACATATTTGTTGCACATTTTCTAAACTCATTAGATATTTCGAAGACTGAGACGAAACGTTACCCGCAAAAAATATCTTCTCTGCATCTGGTGAGATTACTGTGGCATCTTGAACCTTCAGCTGCATCTTCCACATAAAATAGTTGATGAAGAATGAAACTAACTACACCTAATGAAATTGGAACGTTTTTTTCTTCCTAATTCATGAGGATCAGCCTAGCCGTATTGCTCAAATGGAGCATATATTAGGCGACAAACTGCAACAACACACATAAAAGCATGCGTTAAGCAGTGGTAGGTGCTCGTGCGTTGTGTTCTACTCTCAGCTCCACACGCATAAGCAGTTATCGATCAGTAGTTTGAGACTTTTAGCAATTACAAATATAAATATATATATTAAAATAGTATATATTAATTAACATTACTGCACAAGGGATATATGCAAATTGTGTTTGTGAAATATCCTTGCCAACGCAAAAACTTGTCATTGCCTTAGGCAATTTCCTGCATATGAGCTGTGGGATAAACTAATAGTAGTGGCAGGAACTCTATACGGAGTTAAGAAACTAGTTGACATATTTTTCTACTAGTTGAATAACTGAAATGCGAGTGTATTTGTTCAAATCAAAAAGGAAATGTGTATAACATCTTCCAACTAGCTCTGCTTTTGTTTCTTATATTTCTTTGCTAGAATAATTTTAAAAAATATATATTGTTTGATACAAAATGGAAACTATTTTTGAAAATAAAAAAACATAAACAAACCAAGAAATATTTGTCTCTTATCAAAAATAAAACAAACAACCTTCTTTTCATTTGTAAAAAAAACTTGCACTCCTCTCACTTGTTTATGAACTACATAACTTTATCAATGTTAAATCTTTAAACGCCTTCTACCGTAATCTATAAATTCAACAAACTCCCACAACAAAGGGATCGACTGCCCACCAGAAATGATCACTAAATTTGACCAAATTCATCTCCCCTCCCTATAAAGAGTCCTCCTCTGGTGCGGGATGTTCAGTTTCGGCTTCGGCAAGTTCGATCCCGATGACGCAGCTGTCGCCAAAAGGTTGTGGTGAGTTAATTCTCAGCAACGGCTCTCGCACCAGCTGGGCAAAGCCGAAGGCAGAGATGCAAAGGAGAAGGTACGCGAGGGAACGACACATTCTAAATCATCATTATTCGGGCATGAACTTTTACGTTTTGCAAGTTAGGTGTTGAAATTTTACGGATATCATTCTTCACGTCCATTTTCCGGTATCCTTCGCAAATGCCACACTCGGACCGTTTAATGCGAGTGTGTTTTACTGTTATTGTCAAGTTTCGGCGATCCTCCAATCCCTGCACGAACTCGTTCTGCGTCCTTTAATACGGTGCAGGATGATAAAAGTTTGCTTTTTATTCAACACTCTTCACCCTGGATGGAAATATTTCACATTAATTCGATTTCGCGTCTACTAACACGTGGACGCAGGTGCTTGCTAAGCGTGTCTCAGACTCGGTTTTTGGTGCTTTCTCGCTCAATCTACTCCAGCGCGTACAATGTGCAAGCTGGAAAAATAAACCCGACGGTTTTTGTTAATCTGGGTGCGTATCTTTAACTATTCCGTGGCGGATTATATCGGTGGGACAGGTGAGAAACAAGCGTTGGATTTGGGACATAATTTCATAACAATTACCGATCGAAATTAAATTAAAAACACGTTTTTCCTCATCATTTCTATATTGTTGTTGGTTGGATTGCTGAGCCTGCGGTGGTGCTTCTGGTATCCTGTTTCTCCGTGCGTTTCTGCTTGTTACAGCAGCGTTCCAGTCCTTAATTCATCTAGGCCTTACCCACCGTCAACCCATCAATCTTCGATGTCGCACTGGAAGATGGCTTACCGGTGTCTGTCGTATCCATGGTACGGCAGCACAACGGTCGACAACTTTGAGCGTGTGTGTGTTTATGACAGATTTGAAACTCAATTCTTTCCTTCTCCTGTTTCCATTCTAAGTCATCCATCAAAATGTTCCCCCTTTGATCTTCTACTACATGGTAAATGTGGCGCAAAGAAAGCAGGTTATCCTTTTTATCTACTAAAAATCTACTCACGGTTGGAGCGAGTGTTACAGTGACACGATATAAAAATACTTTTAACGCTGTGTTTCTTCACCTTCCAACATTAGTTCTATCGTTTTGAATACTTTAAAAATTTCTTTCCCTTACCAATCAGCGAACCTTTGCTCCGTCCGATCGGCGAAGATAATCCAAACCGAAGAAAACAAAAAGTCAAGTCACTCCCAAAAATCATTAAAGGTAAATCGACGCACAATGAACTCGGTCGGTGTCACAAAAAACTGCCACCACAAATCTGCTTTCATAAAATAAACCGGGTAATCATAATCATTTACTGATTATGTTAGCAGCAAACAAGAGAAAAAAAGCAACGATCCAAAAAACGAACCCCCTCTTGCTTATTTCGTTCTCTGCTGGCGAGAAAATGGGTAACGCAACCACCGCCGGGCCAGAAAAGGCAGCCGCCCGTACGTAACAAGGGTGGAGCTCCATTTAAAACGATCATCGAAACCGACTTTTTAATTTGTTTCTCATTTTTCGGGCAGCGTCTCCGAGTTTCGATGGGACTTAGATTACGACGCTTCATCGTTTTGCTGATATTGGTTTTGATGTGTTTTCGTTTTTATTATTCCGACCCACTTGTTTTGCTACTCTTTTGCTTCAACCTCGATACTGCAAAAGCTTAACCGAACCTCTCAAGCTACTGAAGGAAGTCTGTCGAACGCTACTGAAGAAAGTCTGTCGAATAATAAACGGTTAGATGAACGAACAATTTAAACAAAAATCGTAAAGAAAATAACAAACCATACACAGAAGCGAAACAAGCTGAATTGCTTAAAAGGATTCGCTAAATGCGCTTTCTGGCAAAAATGAAAATAAACGAACACAACGATGCACACCATACCATTATTGTGCTTCACAGAACGCTTTATTACAATGGCTGCCAGTTTGGTGTGTTTGGCTTCCATTACAGCTTTCGGTGCAATTTACCGATAGGATTTAACAACAGTTGGTGGTTGTTTTTTTTTCATTTTATCCTTCCGAAGCCACTCTATTCTGGCCTTTGTGCTATGATTGAAAAATTCCAACTGCTACTGCTTTAAAATACGTTTGATATAGTTTATCATTAATGCATTAAGTGTACATTGCATTTAAATGGAGATTTTATAGAAAAATGCTAATCATTTACTTACAGATTTAAAATGATTTATTTTCATCCAGTAGCATCTTCTTGCCTTACTTTATGACTTCTTTTTTACGTATAATATTAGCCTAATACCAAGAGGCCAGATTGTGATGCGACAACTTTACACGGCAGGACTGGGGTTCAAATCCCATCCGGACCGTTCCCCCGTTCTCGTGGTATCGACAAGTCTAGTAAGCCATTCAATGGCTGCCGTAACCTAGAGGTCGTTAAGCCAAGAAGATTACCCTTATACCGGGAGGCCGTTGGTGGTAGGTGCTACAGCGAGACGCCAATATTTACACTGCAGGACTAGACTTCAAATCCCATCCGGATCATTCCCCCATAGTGAAGACTGACTAAGCAACTACGTGGTACTAGACTAGTCTAGTAAGCCTTCTGATGGGAAGGTCGTTAAGGCAAGAGGAAGAAAATTACCCCGAAAGAGTACAGCATCTAATTCCTTCCGGATCATTGCCTTGTACTGACTTCCCGAAAAAGGCAGACGAAGGGCTTTCGAGATAGTTGGTACCAAAGGAAAAGAGAACAACAATGTAGTGTAACAAAATGTTCGATACACGACATGTTTGATTTATTATTGATGTAACCAGCGTTGCTTGAGGGTTGGTTATAGATTGAGTGCTTTGGATATTAAAAAGAAGAAGAAGAAAACATTTTAAAACGAGATCTTAAACTGGTTCGAAGGATTTTTCTCGTGCGTGGAAATGTTAGACAGACTCCTGAGCGACAGTGGGTTAAATACATTTTTAACCCACTGTACATACATACAACATTTTTCTTCTTTTGTTATGCAATCTCACCAAAAAATATCCATTTCCTCAGTTGCTGTTTCTGTAGATGTTTAGTTGTAACTGATTTTTGTTTTGTGAGCTGCCTAATATTCTTGAGATTTTAAGAACTGTAAAATAGCGCAACACTTTCAATGAAACGAGAAGTTTTTTTATTTTTTCATAATATTGGAGTATTTTTTTCCCTTGAGAAACGGGCTGGCCTGAGGTCTTATTGCTTGATTTATTAATACAACATAATGAGCATTGTCAGTTCTCACTACAGAGGGACGGTTCGGGTGGGATTTGAAACCCGGTGTTGTCGTTTGATGACCGGCACCGAGCTAGCTAATAGCTAATCTTAAAGCATAGAGCATAGGTTTCTTATGGTTTTATTTTCAATTTACCCCGAGCCAGCTTATTGTTATTTCATTTACGCAAAGTGCTACTAAAATTCAGAGCTCTAGTACAGGAAATTGTGAACGAAAATAGCCGCAACTGCACGACCAGCAAAACCTGCAGTAGCTTTCCGCTTTTGATGAAAGTAATTCATCCACCTGTCATCCCATGCCATCAGATCAAGAGACAAACCCCACAACACACCCACTCACACATACTTCCAATGCATCCATACTTCCAATTACATCAACCGTCGCATCCATACAGTCCATACCAATACATCCGGTCCATCGCAGAATGCACCATCTTTCGCTTCGGTAAAACCCCATTTCTGTTATCACTCTGTCGATGCAGCCGAGTTGTTCCATTATCTGATTATCACCTACAGCTTCGAACATTGAACGATCCGCACATATACACAAAAGCGGATACACTCATCGATATTGCTACGCTGTAAATTAATCCACCGCAGTCTGGTGGGTTACGTAGGTTGTGGGTGTGAGTTTGTGCATGTTTTTTTTTGTTTTTTGTTTTTGTTTTATGTATTCGCAGTCCTTCCATCCTGCATAGTGCAACCGCAATTTTACAACGAACAAAGAATGGGAGGTTAAGACCATCGGCCGATTATGGATGTAAATTCAATAACGTACCCAGCCGAGCTTCACGATCAAACAATGTCGCTCGCATCGTTCCATATCATCAAAGCGTATTATGTTGATAGCAAACGACACGAATTTGAGTGTGCATATTACTAAAAAAAAATGCAAATAACAGAAGACCAACAACAATATTCATCATATTTTCATCATAATATGCACTATTACCAGTAAGAGGTTTGCCAGAGTAATCTTACGCATATTGTGTCGTTTTATTTTAAATATAAAAACAAAAATCAACCATCTGAATTGTTGTTTTTGTATCATAATCTTTTATCGTACTAGCAACAGATTTTGTTTTTTGAATCTACATGGTATTGGGAAATTCGTAATGTATAAAAACAGTAACATAAACTATGTACTAGCTGGTGGTGTTTTAGCCAATGGAAGGTTATCACTGCGAGAAAGCGTTTCGAATATACAAATAAATCTAATAGTATGATAAAAGAAGGGTGCCGGTCTACATACGGCAAAACCCGGGATCAAATGCCATCCAGAGCGTTCACTCATACTGAAGAGCGTACAATACAACTACGTGGTATCAGCAGGTCTAATAAGCCATTCGATGACCGGCGTGACCTAGTAGAAGTTGTATGTTTTAAGTACTCGTGTTACAAAGGAGGTCTATTTTGCATAAGTTTCTTATATATATTTTCACATATTCTGGTAATTTATTTTGCCGTTAGAAACAAGTTTTAATCGCACACTATTACTTGTATCCCAACGCTCTGTTTGAAAGTGATCGTCGATAGATTTTTTAAATTTATTTACAATTAATTATGACGGTACAATGCCGTACAGTCAACGCCGCTTGTGATGACTAAACTTTATAAACATAATGATAAGGTATTTCCTCCTTATTCTTTGCCTTATCCCGGCCATGCTCATTTGAAGAATCATCTATAGCTAATTTATTTATTTATTTATGTATTTTATTTTTACGTTTTTTGAATGGCTTGAATTTTGAATTTGTCTACAATACAATGTGTTATTATTGGGCTCATGAGAGCAGTTGCATTCTGATCTAAAACTACTGTATATTGTGCTGTGCAGTGTCACATGCAGCAAATTATCACACCAAATGCCAATGACAATCATGTAATGGATTTCACAAATATTGTTGCTAAGCTACATCCACATCCAACAGCATTTCGTTGAATATTTAATTAAATTTGATATAGTATGCAACTGATTTCTGGAAAAACTTTGATTATTTTTTAATTTTTAGATTTCCCAAATGTTCCTAATCATTACATCAAGATTACGTGAGGATCAGATAATCTTTCATGATTTTACCTCCTACAGGTACACCCTAGCACTCAAGCTAATTTAAATCGTGGCAGCTTACCAGGGTTCTGCAGTTCCCGGTTTCAAGTAGACACCTCGTTGAGAGAGCAAACCAAGTTTTTCCCCGATAGTTTTCTTAGGACAGCAATTCCAAGCATTTTTGTGGAAAAGTATGGCCATTGTAACAGCAACCATTTTTATACTGACGGATCCTCATCAGAGCAGGGCATCGGTTTTGGCGTATATAACATTGTATCCGAGGCATATTTCCAACTACGCCAGCCATGCTCGATATATGTAGCGGAGCTCGCCGCAAACTTTTACGCCTTGTTGATAATAAGTGATTGTCCTCCAGACGAATATTTTATATTCTCCGACAGTTTAAGCGCTGTCGAAGCATTAAAATCTGTGAAGGATATTAAGAGCCCGGGCTACTTCGTAAAAGAAATATTACAGGTCTTAAGCTCATTGTTTGAGAAATCATTCCGGATATCTCTTGTTTGGTTGCCTGCACATTGCGGTATCTTCGGCAATGAAAAGGCAGACCAAATGGCCAAAAAGGGTGCTTCGGAAGGGTCCTTTTTCGACAGGCTAAGCGGGGTTATCCTACCTCACGTGTACATGCGTGCCCCACAGTCTCTCAGCATGGCTCGGTGGTAGAGTTTGTGGGACACCGTGTCCTTGAAGCCTTGGTTCCACGGCATCTCGAGTGATCGTGCGTTCATTCGAATGATGTCTAGGCTTAGGTCTAATCATTTCGCTTTGGGCGCGCATCTCCAGCGTATAGGACAGGTCGACTCCAAAGTATGTGGCTGCGGCCTCGGATACCATGACATAGATCATCTTCTATGGTATTGTGTGGAATACGAGACTGCTCGTAGACGCAGTCCGGGGCATTGGAAAGTTGCCAGATACTCCAATTCGGGACCTGCTTGAAGACTGCGACGAGGTCTACCTGAGAGTAATCTTTCTCTTCTGCCGTGCTAACGGATTATTAGTATGATCCCCTTCCCCCTTCACTCCCACTGTTTGTCTGTCTTATACATGTTGTACCTCACTTGTATGAATGATGACGGATGAATGGAGGAATGAATGAATGAATGTATGAATGAGTACAATGCGTGAAGGGTTGGGTACCACAGGGAAAAAGTTGCACCGACCGATGCTATGGATGGATAATCCAGCGACACGGAGAAGAAGGACACGAACGAGACTTCAAGATCGGACACAATCAAGAAAGAAGGAAATGTCTCCCAGCTAAGATGAAAGGAGTATCTTACTTTTAAATTTATTGTAAGCAATACGCCGTCCTTTATGAATAAAAATAAACTTCCAGTTATCAGTAAAGCAATTTTAAAATGCCTTTGTAACACACGGTTACAAAAAAAAGTGTTATTCTATAAATAACTAAACTCAAACTCTGCTGAGGAATTCTTCACTACCGCTACTCGTTAGTGTACTAGTCAATAATACTACAGATATTGCACTTTGAAATCTTTGATAAACCATGCAATGCGAGGAATTTCACTTCATGAATACTTCTATTTTTTAGTAAAAAGGTTTTTTAGTACAAAGTAAATCTTATCATTTAAACATCACTTTTAAAATGGTGAAATTCTAGTGGCATCAATTACAAACTCCTGTGGTCATCATCACACAGCTCAGCCAACTAATACAGCCATCAGATTTTCATTTTCTTTTACTGCCACTTTTCTCTTTTGCCTGGCGCTCCCACATAAACTATCATAATAAACTAATGAGTTTTCATCATTCGTTCGCAGTACTGAAAAGTGCAACTTTTTTTTTTTGTAATTTTATACTTTCCAGCTTCTTATCGAATTTATGCCAGTTCCGTTGGCATTAGTATTGCGGTCATCACAATCGCGTTAGTCATCCTGCATCGCCGGTCGGTCGGATCGTCTTGAATCACAAAGCCAAGCAAATTGTTTCGCTTCGCTTGCTCACTGCCCAATGCAATGCGCTGCAGATCAAAGCGAAAACTGAGAATTACTTCCAGTGCAGGATGTTTACACCGGCTCGGAAACTGAGCCACGTAGATCGCGCTTGCTTTGCTGCGTTTTTTTTTCATTTCCATCTCGGTTAAAGAAGCACGGGGTTCGTGCAATGCAATCTACTGCAATGTAGCACCGGCGGTGGTTGAGGTGTTGGGGCAAGGCAAAGCTATCTATTTACCTTAATTAAGATAGCCAATTAAAAACACAGAAATACCAGTAGCTGGCAGGGAAACCATTCACCGTCCAGGTGGGAGGCACTAAAGCGAATTATACAGAACCAATGCAATCTTGGACTGGCCAGCTAGATTGTCTGTGTGGACATTTTAAGAAAACGACAACATACAGGGTACAGTGCAACACAGAGATGCAGTGAATTCAGAGATCACAACCCATCGTTCCACTTCTTGCGGGCTAATGGAGACGCCCGGTGTTTCTTCATTCTTCTTGAGCCCGAATGTGGGTTCGGCTTGGTGGTGGAAATAATTTCATCATTAAAAAAAAAAAAGAAGAGAAGCATCACTCCTGATGCACCAAGCTAAATAGAGAGATAAAGAGAGATACATAAAGTACTGATTCACCTGCACAGGACATCGTGTGCAGGAAATCAACCGTACCCGGAGAGTTGACTGTACTACACCATCCCGCGCGCATCTTTACACCCTTCCCCAGCTACCTCGGCGCTTACGACGGCATTTTGTGAAATTAAATTCCTGTAGCTGACCAACGCACCGAAGCGCAACAGGGAGAGAATTTAATTAAATCAAAATGCTTCCAGCAAGCCTTGTCCGAGTAACGGAAATGACCCCGCACAACGTACCATGGGCGCTATCCATTCCCCCTCTGAGTGACAGGGAGTAACGCAGCATTGCAATATGACCCTGCGGGACCAAAGATAGAACCACCTGAGGGTACAGGCGTTCTGACCTTTTCAAATGTGAATGAATTTTGGATTCGGTTTTTGCAGGCCAACATACCTGACTAACCTGTCTCCCAGAAAAATCGAGTGCACGAACCCTTGTTGTGCATGCCGTTGCATTCAATCAATCGGGTTGGATGAAGGATGGATCGGTAACATAGTGTGCAGCCGTCAGTTCAATGCAATGGTCGAATGTGAAATGTAACCGTGATTGGTTTTCGCCTGTGTACGTGTGTGCTTTTCTCTAGCTCTTAGTTGTTGCCCTTTCGACAGTGAAATCGTTTTGTTTTGCAGGCAGAAATTTTACTGGGAACTAATCTGGATATAGAAAAAAAATAGTTTGGAATCTTTAAAGCATTTAAATACCAGTGCTCTTGTAATGTCCAAGAAATCATCCTCCAAAATAAAACAAAGCTTTCATTTATTAAACAACCTTCATCAAGGTGTATTGTAAAAGCACTGGATCCATTTGTTAATATAAAAGCAATCTTATCGATGACCATTTCACGTAACCGATAAAAGCTCAGTCATACAAACAGCTTACCTGCAATGAACTGCTACCGTTCTAGTCCAACCACACCTACACCTAAACCTTGCAGCCCACGAACCGTTTGACTAATGGTCGGATAGACATCCTTTGCAAACATCCCGCGGCCAATTACGGTGGCTAGCAAATCAATCCAAGATTGCTACAGGCAGCCGAACATTAGTTTCGACCCACGAAAGTAAGTAATTTAAGCGTTTCCGTCACTTTTACTATTGAGTATAGAAAAGTTAATGAGCTAGTTCAACAGTCATTTTCTATGTTTTGGAGCGCATTATAAGTTTCGTTGATACCAAAATATTTGTATTTGAAATGGCAATTTAAATGCAGTTTTATCAGGTGAAAAAGAGACAACTCTATTTCAATATCGGTCGAATTATTTTAGTGTACATCCTTGAGAAAATGCTTGAATCACTGAGCAAAAAAACCTTCTACTCTTGAGTTTTGATTCACCATCGAGATGTAACAGAATAGCTTTTCTCCAGCCTATGAAAATACTGAATAAAGCAAATTAACAAACAGCTTGCCAAACTGCCCAAGCGTAAGATGAAGCTATCCTCAAACAAGCATACTTAAAAAAAATCTAATGCCTAGTACTTGCCTAGCTGCCCTCCAGGGTGTGTCAGTCAAAGATGACAGCATAATTAATTTCATAGCCCAATAAGGAACACACAAATACAGGCACACGTATACGCGCACATACCCAACAGCCGGAAGGGCTGAAGGCAGTGGAAGCTTCCTACTCAATCAGATCATGCTTCTACGATGGACAGAGAATGTTTTGCAAGTTTCTTCAAGCTAGGAAAGGATGTCCGGAGGTATTATAGCACTAGCGAAGGTAAAATTTTATTGCCTTGACAATATCCAGATCCAGGGTTTTGGGAAAAGACAACTAGGCGAACCAGCGTGAAATACCAAGCGCGTCTCCATTTCATCGAGTCTGGTTAAGTAGGAGACGAAATACAAAACAGTACAACTGTTGTTTGTTGATCACGATGCTTATGTATTTTTTTAAATATAAATATTTACCAATTTTGTTTTTTTTCGCAGGCAGGTTAGCAGCAGTAAGTTAAACAATAGATGAACAGAACTTTTAACATTTTGCTTCCTTTTAAATTAGCTTTTTTTATCAGCTACACCTTTCACGTAAAAAATGATACTCATGAACATCATCTTAACTCATGACGTTGTATAGCAAACACAAAACAACTGTTAAAAGTATCTGAATTCCATGGAACCATTTTGAAAAGTAATTTCTCAGGAAAAGAAAATATGTTTTAACAAAAGAAATTTCTTTTAAATCTCATCAGGACGGAGATAAAATTGGTTAGTTGCGACTTGATTTCTCGTTACTAACACAGCTCTTTCTATTTTGCTTATAAAGTGAAACAATATTGCCATAGTTAAGTGAATACAAAAAGAAACATAAATATAATTACTTATTATTTATTTCTAAAAATAATAATGTAACCCTTTGTTCGGGTCCGTATGTTTGTATGGGATGGTAGATGGGAGAGTTAGAGAGTGTGTTGGTGTGAGCGGTGACATGACCGGACTCTTGTCAGTCCAGGTCAGTCGATGTCAAACGTTAGAATAAAGCGCACGCTAATAGCTGCTTAACAAAAGTTAGAAAAGGTGACTGGTTATTGGACTCAAAAATTAAATATATCATAACGTAGGGTGGTTCGACAGTCACGGGACTCAACACCCTTACTTGTTCGTTAGCCCGATCAAAAAATTCCAGGAAACTTCCAGCTACTCAAAACTGGTACCAGTTTTTCTTCTACTCGAAAGCACAATTTTCCCTCACATCATTCCTGTTAACTGCATTAAGTTTTCTAAATTGCTCGCTTCCATCATTAGTTTCCTCTTCGTGTGTTAAATTGTTGTAGTTAAATACGGCAAAGTACATTTATATTTTATGATACTACTAATTTTATAACAGTACAATGTATAATAAACTTTACAGTTGCAAAAATAACAACCTGCTTTTGTTCGACAATTTACAGTGTGGTACAGTGTATAATAGGCTTTACAGTACGGTTAACGCATACGTTGAATTGAAACCTCTAGAAAAACATACGGAGCTACTAGAGAGACGACGCTTCCACAATTAACTTTCGTAAAAAATAAAAAAATAAATATCCAACTCACTTGCAAAAACATTCAAGCTATGTGACACACATGAAGTACAGGAACCACACAGAAAGCTCGATCAGCAAAACAATCCAAGCTGAGGTAGGTCAAGAAAAACCCGATAAACAAAAACCCATATATTGACGCACGTATATTAAACCCACAAACAATTGTAACGGTAAGCCGACAGCGCAAGTGCATAGGAAATAATGTGCATCGGTCAATAGGAAGTCCAAGCCAAGAACCTTGACACACTCAGTTGATTTATTTGAATCAGCAAAACCTAGAACCCAAAACACACTCTAGCATGAGAATTGGAAGTAAGACAGTGACAGCAACATCAGCCACAAAAATGGGTATAAATAAAGAATTAGACCACCAGCCGGAAGGATTAAGCTCGCGGAGTTCATCTGAATCAGTCAACAGATAGATGCCGGAACGACTTAATTTGTTGTCGCTTAAGACACAATTAAAAACCGTATGATGTTTCATTTCACTATTTCACCCAAGTCCGATGGTTGTAAATTCGATTGGTTTCCTATATTATAGGAAACTTATAATAAATAAGGAGACTTAAACATTAATAAGAAAGCTATTTTCAACGGAACTTCATACCATTGTAGAATAATTTTCTCGTATTTATGATACTACCAACAAACCTAAACCCTTTTCCATTTGCATCCTATTTGCTCTACTTCAAATACCATTACCTTTACTTTCGTAGGAAAAGTTCCTGAATTAATTATGTTTACAGCAACCATTATTAACATTTATTTTTTTATTCATAAAGGACTGCCAGGCCGTATTGCTATTATTAATATTTTCATTTGAAATGATTCTTATGCAGTTATGTATGAAACTTAAAATTTTGGGCTTTTCAACATTCACAACAGTTACACATCTACAAACGGTTTCTATCTTTGCCTCGGAATTACGAGATATAAAAAGCGAAAAGATATTTTGAATCTTCAACCTTGAACTGCTGTCATGTTGCTTATTTTAGAGCGACTAGAATAATCATCCAAAATATTGGTTAAAAGATGTTTCAGCGATAATATCTGTAACCATCCGTGTTGAATAATTTGGTCGTTTTATGATGAAACAAACCCTAAACAACCATCAAGATATTCCTTGACGGTTGACGAATAAACGAAATGGGAAGCGACTCGAGTATAAAGATAGCTATAGATGGATCCTGTAGCTGGTTCGCCTTCACTTAAGATCATCTAAGGCTGCGCTACTACACGCTCAGGATGGCCACTTACACGGTTCGCATGCCTGTTATACACCTCAGCGACGACAACGACGACTATGGCGTGGAATAAACAAGATTGGCCAATGAGCAATTGTTTATAAATATAGCTTCCTTGTGCCAACATTTATGCATAAAAAAAAAAACATTCCAAGAATGTCAAGCGAACCGAACCGAACGGAACGAAACGTTTCTTATCCCATGGGTCCGTTCCTTCAAGGTAGCGTGTAGCTCTCTGAAGAGTAGCAGTACATTGGCTCGTCTATCTATTTGTTGAACCAACCAACTCGGGTGTGACATGACACGTTTCCAATCGGCGTTACAGCAGGTATGGAAAGACACGTTCATGGTCCTGCAGTAGGCATGGAGACGATCTTTTCATCTCTCCACCGCAGTCCTGGGGTATACATTTGTTTTCCATTTTATGTGTTTACCTTAAAGTTTTCAATTGTAAACTGTTTAAAAAAATGTACAACGGAACGCTTCAATTTATTAATTTTTATACTTAAATGTCTGTTACAAATTTTGGTGATATTCAGGTTATGTTAGTAATAAAACTTTTTATAAATTTTTATCAAAAAGACTGACAGTTAAAAGCATAAGACCAAATTAACCTATTAGATGCTGGAACACACTTGAAAAGAGCGAGTTAAGCGCAAGTTTATGCAATTTGCCACTCACCATTCTTTAGTGTAGAATAGCATAACATTTGATTTCAATACATTTACCCTAAACAACAACAATGTCAGTTCTTTTCATTTGGAATTAAAAAAAATGACCCTAAACGTGTGATATGTTAACGTTTCATTCTGCGTGGAACACCGCATGGAATGCACACTGTATTCAATTTAGAATGAATTGAGTTTTGGCCAGTTTTCCGAGAACAACCAGTTTCTTAAATGTATAATCATAGCACAGGATTTATGCAGATAAGTGTTGCAAATGCATAATAAATTTGTTATAAGTATTATAAAGTAAAATAGAAGTGTGGCTCTTCAACAGGAATTAAAAAAAAAAGTATTGTAAAGTATTATGCTGAAAATATTTACAATGCTTTTTATGTTACGAAAGATTCTAATTTATATAGATCTATCGTTTTCCAATTTTTATGGCATATTCGGAATAAAATAAAAGATAAAACTATTTGAAATTTGTTATCGCCTCACAAGTAGTGTTGTGAAATGAGCAGTACTGAGCCTCACTCACTCGCCTTATTAAAAAGAGTGAGCCCTCTGCTCATTCATCGTGAACTGAGGTACCTCTTTTTTATTGTTTGAATGTACGTGGGATACCATCTCAGCTCGCGAGAAAAAAGGTACCTCATTTAGGTATCTCTTTTTTGCTGTTCGGATATGCGTCTGACACTATCTCAGCTCGTGAGATAAGAGGTACCTCTTTTCTCGCCTCACTTGAGTAAGCATTTGCTCCTCCTCACCTCATTAGATTGAGGTAGTCATTCACAACACTACTCACAAGGCTGCAGTGGTGCCAATTTTTTACATGACAGGATCGTGTATCAAATCTCACTTGAACTGTCCTCCCTGCTGTCTGGCTAACGTTATTGTTGATATGCCTAGTTTTTAAAATTCATGTTGCTCTAGTTTTCCAATAAATTCAGTTATTTTTTATTTAAGTGCATGCATTTTTGAAGTGAATTATCCCATACTGCGGTTGCATTCGACACCTCGGGCCCGTGTCAAGGCATCAGCGTACAGCCGGAATGTCCAGGAATGTCACACTCAGCATAGTACCGTGGAGCAATGAGCCAACGGGTGGTTCTATCCGATTTTCAAACGGCACCACCGGAGTTCAAATCTCTTCTGTAACGTTCACTCGTAAGAATGATCCTGACTGACATAGTAATGATTGGTATGAACAAGCTTATTAAGCCATACGACGACCGACCTGACTTAGTAGGACGTTGAGTCAGGAAGAACAGCAAAATGAATATTGCTAACATCTTCTAGTTGTTGGTACATTTGGAAAATACATATGCTCAATGCCAATTTTGCCCCTGATTCTTGTCTTGCTGCCAGCAATAATGGTGCCTACTTTACACTCAACCATTCCGAGAATTCACGACACTTTGACCAATTTTCATCGTGGTTTATTTTTCTGGCAAATGTTCCGGTTTCAAGAGTCCGTTCGGAACGGTAGACACTGTAATTATTCCATCACTAAGCTCAAGCACACGATTATTTTAACACAATTAGCTGTTTCATCTACTCAATCGTAATGGTTTCCTTAAACCGACCGATCCTAAGCAAATGACCATTTCAGCGACCCGCTTGGATCGGAGCGGCCCACACTGATAAGCACTCGCGCTAGCTACTCCACATTACTACAATCAACATTTCCGAGAACTGGAACAAAAAGCCGGCATTGAAATCATGGTTTGCTTGCTTTAAAAATTGCTTCTGCACAAAATGTGCAAACAGCAGGGTTCCTCTTCATGCACCAGAGCCCAAGTAGGCCTTATCCTGGGCGCGAAATGGGTAGAAAAACACTTGGCCAAAGTGTGGCACTCTTCAATCGCCTTTCGAATCGAACAGACCGAACAAACTTCCGAAGACAAACACCTAACGGTCGACCAGTGAGTGGTAAAGAACGTGCTCAAAATAAAAACAAACCAAAAAAGCACGAACGGGGCCATCGGGAGCATAATCTCCACCTGGAAGAACACGGTGCAACAGGTAGGTAGCAATGTCCACGTTGGTCACATCGGAAACCAAAAGCCCGCACCAACGCATCCAGGGCACATCCGGGCGGGTGACAGTATTTGCTTTTGCTTTCTACTCACCCCCGGGGGGGAAATTTGTTCAAATAGAATGGACAGCTCCCAAACGGATGCTTGTCCCGCTCGTTCCACGCTTCCCAGGAGCAGGGCACGATGGAAAAAGGGGTTTCACCATCGGTCACAAAATCCCAGCACACGCGTAACGCGGTGACCACAGGAAAACATCAATATCCGGCACAGAAAAAAAAGGTAGAAAAAGAAAGCGAAACAAACAAACCTGGCAGGACACATTTCAGCGATGCTGGATATTTTCTGTAGATTTTCCACTCTTTGACCACACACCACCAAACGTACTAGAGCCCGCATTCGAAGCAATGTGGAAAATCGATCGCAATCGCTGGCGAACGAGAGCCCGGCCGACGAACGATACAAAGGATTTGTTTAAATTCTTCGAAAGCGTTCTTCCGTTCGCCCCATTTCCCGTTGCCCTTTTGATGGTCCTGGGAACGCGTGTGCTTCGAGGAAAGCGCTGAAGAAACTGCTAGACGTTATTCAATTTTGGGCAACAGCTTTGACGCCCCGCGGTGGGGACAGTGTGCGTGTGTCCGCGTTCCTATAAATGGCTGCTAAATTATTGTATAGCCTGCAGGAGCCATCCATTCTACAAGTATAGTCTTTAATCGCTCTGAGCTAATACAGTTTGATAAAGTGTTGGAGTAAATCTAAATATATAATTAATTTATTATTATTATTATTTTTATTCATAAAGGACGGCCAGGCCGTGTTGCTAATTTATGATTATATTACGAATATTAAAAAGCAACGTCATCTGTTTTAATCTTTCTGCATTCGTTGCATAAAGAAACTATTTCCCAGTGACCGAATGGCGACTAGCGAGCTTTCCCTGGTGGCACCTCTTTTCATACGGTTGTTGTTTGTTCATTTCAACAAACGCCCCATTGCGTTAGCCTTCAACAGACACGCTCTCGGGGATAGCTCGTCGGCGATCAAAACGACACAAACCGCGTTCGGGCACCGTCCTCGTTCACCTTCGCGTCTCACAACAATAGACGCAAAACATAACCTGTCCGGGCTGGGTGGCTCGGTCCTTCCTAATAAGACCATGTCTTAGACTTCTTTCCAGGCAGTGAAAGAAGCCGTCCGAATGTAGCTGTTTGCTTTGCTCCTCCGGCTCGACACCGGGTGAAATCGGGACACCCGTGTCGCTCGGTTTTCAAGTTTTGATGCTTGTTTTTCTAGTTACCACCCTCCAGCAGAAGACGTCACTTACAGCTAGCCAAGCAATGCATGTCCCGTTGTTAACTTCTTTTCGTAAAGCTTTTTTTTGTTTGTGTTATATATTTTTGCTGCCTATGTCACGGGGCAAAGGTCTCAAACAATTTCCTACCGTGCAGAGACAACAGTGATGCGTCACCTGAAAGCTTCCGTTCCAGTGATAATGCTGCCTACGCGAAACGAACCTCGAAACAGCGTAATGATGCTGTCTGGATTGTGCGACTGTCGACAATGACGATGCACTAAAAACAACATCTTTCTTACTCTACTTTTACCACAGCTCTTTACAGCTAGTGAAAGAGTCTTTTAGCGAAGGAAGCTCATGCCGTATGTCAGTTGAGTGATCTTTTGGCGGAGCGGTAGCAACAAGGCAGGCGAAAAGAACTGATGGAATTAGATGGACAGAAGGAGTTAATCTTGTCAAGTGTAGATGGAGCTCAAGTCAACGTTACATGGAGCCATGGCCATACTTTTGGCAAGAAGCTGCATGATTTTCTAAGAAAGCATAATCAATTCGTCTAAATAAAATCCTTATGAATTATGAAGACATATAGGATTGTTCATGTACACGAATTTGTGAAAATTTATTCGCTGAACCTTAATGAGTTTAAAGATTAAATAACAGCAAATGAATTTCAAAAGTAACCGTTTGATTTTTTTCCCAATTTTTTTTTCTACTTCCCTGTTACCAATTGCTAACGTTATGAGGGATTCATTTCAACCTCTAAACGAAGCCTAAATAAGTCTCTTTCGGATCTCCATAACCCATAAATGTTTGGAATGCCAGGAAATTAACTTTCCTAGATTTCGTGCCATTCACTAGCCAACGTTCAAAACCATCTAGTCCGTACAGCAACATGGTTTCTGAAGCTCACAATTTGATGCCTTAGTGCACCCAGATTCCAAATCAGTCTATTTATTTGCATACTTTCTTGCTCGAGCCAATTTGCAACATCAGAAGTTCCCATTCGTTTTGGCAATATATTCGATGCTTTATAGGTTATTAAGTGAGGATGAATTTTGAGTTCCTATCATCCTTATCGATTTCATCAATGTCGTAGAAACTGTCCCTTCTCTTGACCACACAAACGATTTTACAAGCTTCCGGCTCATCACTTTTTGTAGCAAGTTCATTATCGTCATTAGTAAAGCAACTGATTAGACAGCTAACTAACCTACCCCGGCATCAATTGGAAAACATTTCCTGAATAGTACCAGCAATGGTAAAGCAATGGTAGTATTGGAGCCAAACAAGAATCCTATTAAAACCTGCATCTCATCCGGTAGTGCTTTATCTTCGCATTACTACTGCCGCCAGCCCTTGTGCCATATCCGCTTCTCTCTGTCCTAGTATCCTCTTTCTCTCTGTCTTTATTACCATACATTCTTCTCACAGGCAGACAAGCTCAACCATGCTTGGCCAATGGCGTCTAATTTCAATCAATAATCTACTTTACCGTAAATCTCTTGATCCTATTACGCTAGCGCCATCGCTGGCTGCCAATTAAATCTACACCAGCAAGCAGACGCTGGCCACGCGCCAAGTACCGTACACCGGGTTACCACCCACCAGAATGCAGTCGGGCGACTCATTGACGAGCGTACTACACATAAAATGGAGAGAAAAATCTCTTGAAGTCGCGCGACATGATGTGGAAAACTATGTGATGAAAGTAAAGGACGAAAAGCTACAACATGCTTTTAGTTTCCAACTTCTGCTCTACTATTGCTCTAAGAACCATCGTTGAGAACCACGGTTTTAGAGGTGAAAAGTGTTGACTAATATGTTGCAAAATCATACAATTCTAATAGCGAAAATGAAAGGAAATGACATATTTCTTATGCCGTTAATAAATTGTAATCAGTTGAACACAAATTGATAAATAATTCAATTCCTTAGAACTCTGCATTGATCTGGGGCCCACAATTTGCCATTATGGCACCCTAGAGACGTTTGTGACTGTTTGAGATTTTATCTGCTCCCAAGAGCATTGTGCGTTTTCCTGGGAATTTATTTTACGCTTGTGTACAGCTCAGCAATGCTTCATTAATTGTACATGTCTTGAACAATTACTCACATACATTGCGAGTATTATCTGAACGCTGTAGCAGTTCTGATGCTTGTTTAAAGTATGTTTTACATCTCCATATCTATGGAGTAAAGTAAAGTATCTAAGGTAAAGTATGTTTTACATCTCCATCAGTAGCAACATTAAAGACTGCTAACATCCTTAAAAAGCTAATACGAGGAAAAAAGCAGTATTCTGTCTTGTAATATAAACTTCATCGCCTTTATATCTTCTTTTAGACAGCACAACCTTGAGAACTCCTGGCATTTTATTTTTGACTTACTTGGCCTTACTTTATCTGTAGCCAGAATAATCTGTATACGGTCTGGATGGGATGTCGATAACCAGTCCCAGCAGGCGAAAATCGGGTACTGTTATCAGATTGCCTCTCTTTACATTACAGTGCTCTTTCTATTAATATTCGATACCGTTGGTAAAGCCATGATTTACATGACCTTACCTGTACTTCATTAAACAAGCATTTGTGAAAGGATTTACAACAAGTGCGAGGTGATTTTTTCTTTAAATAGGGATTAACGGACACCCTACTACACTTCCAGAAGATGAACAAATAACCAAGCAATAATCCGTTTTTAATCTCTGCTGTGTTTTTCTATCGCTAATCGTTATTACGCCGGGTTCGTTCATATAATAGGAGCCACATACATAAAAGCTAGTTAATGCACTTTAACATACCTTTCAGGTAGCAAATTTCAATGCATATTAGCTACCTTAAACATTTTTAAAGTAGTCTAGCACGGTGCTTTACAAACATTATAAAGCCAGTGAAGGATATGGACTTACGGAGGCCCTAAGTGGAGTGTGATGAGGCAGCTATCACACTATCACATTGAATGTAAGTTTGCTAAGTGTTCATCTTTTGTTACCTTTGTGAAACCATTTTAATCTAACTTACTCTTCACTTATTTCTTTATTGATTGTTGATAAAAATGAGACAATAATCGTATCTTAACTGTATGAACTGCTTGGCGAGGAGCCAAAGACGTTCAATAAAATGATTCAAAAATATGTTTCCTTTAACAATGGCCGGCTTAAGCTACCTGTGCTTTTAAAAGGTTGTTATGTTATTGCATTTGTCGAGGAGAATATTTTTGCCAAAAAACCGCTGGTTTTTTCCTCTTCAACTGGGCGAAGGGGAGAAGGAATCGGGTTGAGGTGTTCTACGAAAAGATGCGTGGGCCAAAGACGCATCCAACGGTAGGTGATTCATCCTGATCGAACGAAACCTGAGCGAGTTATCGCTGATTTTCCATGGGAATGCTAAGTTTTTCCACCATAACTGGGCGAATGGTTGGATGGATCGGGTTGGGGTGTTCTACAAAAAGGTGTGCGGCTCAAAGATGCATCCATCGGTAGGTCATTCATCCTGATCGGACCAAACCTAAGCGAGTTATCGCTGATTTTCCACGAGAATGCTAGGTTTTTCTCCATAACTGGGCGAAGGGGTGGAGGGATCGGGTTGGGGTGTTTTACAAAAAGATGCGCAGGCCAAAGACGCATTCAGCGGTAGCTTATCTATCCCGAGCGGACGAGGAATGGCCGAGTTATCGTCGATTTTCCATGGGAATAACTTGTTGATTGGGTGGGTCACAATTGGGTGGGTGGGTGTTATCGGGGTCACAAAACGTTGCGCGGCCAGAAGACGATATCACCGATTTCGAACCAATTTTCTTACCAGGATCAACTGGTAGTAACAGGACAGCATGAATTCGAGGAGGAAGCTCGGATTGGCCGAAAATTTCCAAATTCAATCTTAAAATCCAAAATCAGTTTTAAAATCCCTAGGCAAAATTTAAAGTTGAATTCCAAACGGAAAATTTCCAACCCAAATTTAAAACTGACTTTGGATTTTAAAACTGAATTTGGAAATTTTCGGCCGATCCGAGCTACCTCTTCGAATTCATGCTCTCCTGTTACTCCTGGTTGGAAATTTGTGGCAAAAATCCGGAAATTTTGATGCGGCAAAATTCGACCAGCAGTAACAGGAGAGCATGAATCCGAAGAGGTAGCAAATGGAAGTTTAAAAAGTGGCCAGAAAATATTTATCTTTCCGAGATGACAAATATTTTTCCGGCACATTTTAAGGACGCCTTTAAATTTTAAGTTTTTTATCCTCATTCGTTCGTTGTTTGGTTCTTGAAATATCTTTCAAAAAGTCCTCCCAAACGTGATTTTTTTTATAAAAGGGGACTAGGGGGGATTTTCGCAGTAACCCCCGGGAAATGCCACCAGCAGCATTCCCGTGGAAAACCAATGATAACTCGGTCATTCCTGGTCCGATGTAGACGTTCCGCATATCACTAGAAGGGTTTTTGACCCGCGCATCTTTTTGTAGAACATCTCAACCCGATCCCTCCACCCCTTCACACAGTTATGGAGGAAAAACCCAGCATTCCCATGGAAAATCGACGATAACTCGGCCATTCCTCGTCCGATCAGGATGAATGACCTGCCGATGGATGCGTCTTTAGCCTGCACATCTTTTTGTAGAACACCTCAACCCGATCCCTCCATCCCTTCGCCCAGTTATGGTGGAAAAACCCAGCATTTTCATGGAAAATCAGCTCAGTTTTCGTCCGATCGGGATGAATGACCTGTCGATGGATGCGTCTTTAGCCTGCACATCTTTTTGTAGAACACCTCAACCCGATCCCTCCACCCCTTCGCCCAGTTATGGTGGAAAAACCTAGCATTCCCATGAAAAATCGACGATAACTCGTTCAGGTTTCGTCCGATCGGGATGAATGACGTACCGTTGGATGCGTCTTTGGCCCGCGCATCTTTTTGTAGAACACCTCAAACTGATCCCTCCACCCCTTCGCCCAGTTATGGAGGAAAAACCTAGCATTCCCATGGAAAATCAGCGATAACTCGCTCAGGTTTCGTCCTATCGGGATGAATGACCTACCGTTGGATGCGTCTTTGGCACACGCATCTTTTTGTAGAACACCTCAACCCGATCCCTTAACCCCTTCGCCCAGTTATGGAGGAAAAATCTAGCATTCCCATGGAAAATCAGCGAAAACTCGCTCAGTTCTCTCCGATCGAGAGGAATGACCTACCGTTGGATGCGCCCTTGGCCCTCGCATCTTTTTGTAGAACACCTCAACCCGATTTCACCACCTCCTTCGCCCAGTTATAGAGGAAAAACCTAGCATTCCCATGGAAAATCAGCAAAAACTCGCTCAGTTTTCGTCCGATCAGGATGATTGACCTACCGTTGGATGCGTCTTTGGCCCGCGCATTTTTTTGTAGAACACCCCAACCCGATCCCTTCTCCTCCACTCAGTTATTTCCGAAAAATCAAAATATTCTCGTCTAACATCAAGGATAACTCCCTCATTTCTGGTCCGATTGAAATGAAAAGCATACCGTTGGATGCGTTTTGGGGCTGCACACCTTTCTGGATAATATTCCAACACGATTCCTCCACCCTCTTGCCCAGTTATTGCGAAAAAAACCAAGCTGGAATCCTTAGAATCTCGCTGCACACATAGTCAAGCATACCATACTGCCTCCCTTCTCCTTAATGCCATTGATGTTTCTTCCTAACTCTCATCCATTAATCTATACGTACCCACACACCGAACGGGGACGAAAACTCGTTCTCCTCTTCCTGTCGTGATTGCATCAAGGATATCTTCTGTTGGTGGGAAAGATTATTGTTTTAACTATTTTTCTAATCTGTTTAACTTCTTTATTTCCTTATCCTCCTTCCGTGCTCGTTTTCGTGCATCCTTTCTAGCTAGCTCCCCTCCCTGATCTATTCCTTTGGATGAATTAAAAAAAAATTAGTGATTTGCTCCAATAATGCTCGAGTCGAGAATTTCCGAATTTGTTGCATAAAAAATTCATAATTAATGTAAAACCGTTCCCGTATGAGCTTCTGGATATTAATTTGACAATCTTCAATCGAGCAATCTAGTTCTCGTTGGAGGGAGGTACACCTGCCTTTCTCTCCTTCCTTTCTTCGTTCTCTGCGGTCGCTTGCTCACTGTTGCTAAGTTACGACGACGATGACGAATTTCGGTTCGGGGTTGTTTCGGGTGCGTCACGCACGCTGATGTTACCCTTACGTTCTTTTGTACATAGATAGAGCATCTATGTATGCTCTATGGTGGTAACTGGTATTGTGCTCATAATTGCAACATTGTAAATGTTGCCCCTAATAACTAAGCTGTGTCTGCGCCTAATGTTTATGCTATAAAACATTAGTGTAACACTTTCACAAACTACCAGTAAATGGTGCTAATCTAGAAATTTTAAAACCGTAAAAAATATAATGATTAAGCGATTAAATAATGTTGGAGCATAAAAAAATAAACCAAATAACTTTTTTGTGTGACAATACGGCACTGGACCGTCATAATCAATTATAAATAAATAAACTTTTTTGTGCATTATATATTTTTGTGTATTGTATTGTATTTTTGTATTCATCTGCAGTGTTTACAATACGGCGCAAGCTTAAAATCCTTAAAAATACTTAAAATCAATAAAGTTAAAAAAGTAAATATTTTTGTATATTTTACTTTATTTATAACTAGAGCTTAACTTACAAAAACTGCTTCGCCTAAAATTGATATTTTTATGGATCATACTGTTTAAATGAAAAAAAAAAATATACTTACGATTTAATAAAGCTTCAAAGTGTTAAATAGATAAATGAAATAGAACCCATTTTAAATACATTGGCATTCAACAGTGTTTTGTAAAGTGCATTGAAGATATTTCATGGCAAAGGAAATTCAGATGATAAAATTGTACCGTACTACTTATTAGAATAATTTCTATCCATTTATGAGAAATAAATACTATAGGTAATAAAATATGCAATGTAAATGGGTTAAATCGATATTAACCGTTGGAAATTTGTAACGATTATTACTGTAGTTTTCAAAATGTAATCCACATTGAAATGTCCATAAGCACTACCTTTGTGGCTGGCCAAGGTCTCTACATATGACCGAAATGTAAAACGAGAATATAATACAAGAAATACTATTTACTTTACATTCTGATCTATTTGGATTTATGTGAAAAAAGTATTATTTTCAGCGAGTTTGAAATTAATTTCAAATTTATTTTCAACCTCAAAGTTTTTTCATTTAGTGCGTACCTAGTGCGCAACCCCTGGAATTTGACAGCAGGTGTGTTTGTTGACATTTCAAAACTGTTTGTTTTTGTGTTCTAACATCAATAGAGGCGATTCATCTCGTTCTGCTCTTGTTCAGTTTTATTTTTATCTCTTAATCGAACCATTTTCATTGATACAATATGGATAAAGCTGCCTTCGCGGTGAGAAATCCTATCTTCTTTTTAAACTGAAATGATTAACTCTACGAGTACCTTCAATTTCAGGCAAAACGTCGGCAAGACAAGTTGCACAAGAAACCACCACCGCCAAAACAGACCAAGCAAAAGAGCAAACAAAAGGCACCTGAAGTGCAACACACCGCACCACTCGTTGTCTACGACGATCGGTACGGTAAGCGTCAACTGCAACAAAACTGGACCAAAGACCGGGATTTACCTTCGAGCGACAGTGACGCGGACGACGGGCAACTGCAAGCAGCAGACTTTGAGAAGCTGCTCGAACTTCCTCCATCGAGTGCGAATCACTTTCTTCTCAGTTCGGAAAAACGTTGGCTGCAACCGGACACGGAACTTCCAGGAGACGATGAAAAGAATGACTACAGTGAGTACTTCCGAATCGATACTAAACTGCTGAACGCCAGTTTGGGGTGTATCCCGTTCTACGAAAGACACGGCTATGACCCTGAACTGTTTAGCACACTGGAAATCAACTTAATGCGACAGAAGGCAGAGATAAATACAAAGCAATATCAGCAAAAGTTTGCGGACCAGCTCTCTTCGCATACACAGTCAGGTCCAGTTTCCCGGAGTAACAAGGAGAATATGCCTCTGCCGAAGAAACCTTCACCAACGCCGTGTTTAGTTGGTGCGTTTGCAAAACCGAAGGATGATAGTACCACCATTAAGAGTCCAGTGACGAAACATGTGCCTGTAGATATGATATCGATTAATCCTATAGAAACAAAAATGAGTGAACTGGAAATTCATCCAGAACAGAGAGAAAAGGTCGCTGAAGTTATGCCTACTTCTGTCCCAACTGTTCAACCAGTCGCGACAAAGCCAAACTCTAGCTCAACGAATGACACAAAGGAAGATATTCAACAGTGGCTGGATGATATATTGGACATTTAATCGAACAAGTTTCTATTATGACTTCAGTGTTTTGGCCAGCTTCCAGTAAATGTATCTCTGAGAATCTTGTTAAAACATTTTTTTCTGTTGTAAAATTACAATGTTGTGGCATTATCTATCCGAAAATAATTTAAATGATCATGGAAACTAAATGTAAAGCATTTGTTAATATAAAAGGTTTTTGAATAATTGCTTTGCTAACCGACTCTCGCAACGCGTGAAAACTCCCATTAGGAAGGCAGATATTCAATCAATTCAATTCAATATGTAGAGTCAAGGCAGAAGCATTTGACGATCATCTTGCATTTTTCGTTTTGTGAAGTACGTCTGTTATTCCATTTAACAACAAAATAATGAAAGTTAAGAAGGAGCCGTAAATTAACCTAATAAAATATCAAATCCTACTTATTTGGCTTAGTTTTATGGGGTTAAGTATGAAACATCCTTGTGTTGTTTCTGGTCCAGTCGCTTCCAATGTTATACAAGAGTGTATAAAATACTCGAGAAAGAAATGGAGCTGTTTTACTTTCCATAGCACCATTCGTGTAAAAAGCTCAGTTTTACGTGCACAGAAAACACCTTTTTGGACAGAACGTAAAGCTGCTTACAAAGCCGAAGCTCAAGCTTGACTTACACTAGCGTCATCTACTGGGCTTTTCAAGGCTCCAACCTTGGCGCGGTTGGAAGAAATATCTTGTTGTAACGGAAAACGAAGGAGCAAATCTACTTAAATAACGGATTGAAGTCAATTTATTCTGCTTACATAAAACACAGGAACAATAGCGTCATTCCTGAGCAACAATAATATATTTTTTTAAATCCTACAATGTTCAGGTAAAATAAAAAGCAATACGGCCGTTCTCTATTACAATCCTGTGGGTTGTGGCATCCGCTCAAAAACAGTATTCAAAATTTGGATGATATAATAATAATGATGTTACTATAACATCAAGAATGGTATAATAGGGGCAGATGATAGGCCCGGTGGCACAGATGATAGCGGTACTGGTCGTCCACCCGTAATGAGGACTGACTAAGCCATTCGATGGCTAGCGTGACCTATAAGGTCATTAAGCCAAGACGAAGAAGAATAGAAATCAATGAAACGACCGAGCCCACGCAGAATAAATTACTCTTTCACGGTTCGGAGTCTCTCAAAGAATGTATCTATTTTGAACATTACTGCAAAGCATTACGAGCATTTCCAGTATTTTGGATCATCACCGACACGTATAAAAAACCTAATAATCGAAGTGCAATTGTCCTTCGATCTTCTTATGGCTATACCTTTATAACCTACGATAACTAGTTTCCTTGACATAATTTATCTGTGGTTAGATTGTCAGCGTTTCGGGCTTCACAAAATGCAGATCTTAACTCAATTTGTTCGTGAGTATTATTATTTATTAACTGAAAAATGTTGGCTTTGTATCACAGAATATTACGCAATGGAACAACCAAGCACACTCGGTGTAGCCGCGGAAACTGATAGAGTGTTTTGTAGGAGGTTTTGATTCCGCCGTTACCGGGACCGTTTATTTGCCGTACCAATTTAAACCGCCCAACACCAAATTCCAAACAAATCCAAATCAAAACTCAACTTCAAAATCGGTGCACCCTTTTACCGTCCTTGTTTCCGTGCTTCTCGCTGTCACCGATTCTTCTTCCTTTTCTCCTATTCCGTTCTGTCATTTCTCCTGTCAAATTTAAATCACCACCAGCCGTTACTCTCAAAACTGTCGTAACATTCGGGATACGGTGCTCTTTCACGGCTCGTAGAAGGAAATGTCTCCCAGCAAACATGAAAGGGGTATCTTACTTTTGATTTCATTGTAAGCAACAGGACGGCCAGGCCCGTCCTATATGATTAATAAAAATCTTATGAATACTAACTGAAAAACTATTTATTTTGTTTATAAGTTTCAATACAGTACATACAATTGCACTAGCTAAATTAATATGTGCTCATACATTAATAGAACGACACGTCAGTTGTAGAATTGACTAATCGAAGCTAAACAATACAACTAAGCCTGCCATTTTCTTACAAACGCTAAATACACATCTGCATACTAGGCACCATAGGCACCTAGCAGAGTTTCGTTCATTGCCAGAATCATCAAAAACTTGGTCAAGAACATACCTGGGATAAGCAGGGCATTCGAAGTGGGTCATATTGGAGTAATAAATAAATCATCTTATCAAATCTCGATTATTCACCTCTTACTTCCTGAATAACTTGTTCCAACCTATTAGAAACACACAATTTTACCGACAGCAATTCATTGCATAACAATGCTCGACTGAATCTAACGTTTGAAACCTTATATTTCATCATTCAATCTTCATTTTTTTATACGTTTTCGGAACAAAATGGTGTATCTATCGGTCTCCACTGACACGCTAACACGTCTCACATTTCGCTTCATTTGAACTTTTACTTTCTGCCATCGAGTCCGGTAGCCAAAACTTAACCCCGTAATGGATTTTCCGATCCATCAAGATATGACTTACAGTGAAGCGCAGGGTTCGTTCACTGTTTTGTTCTGGTTCAACATTTACCGTATCCATTTTGATTGTTCTTTCGCCTGATGGTTCAACACACCTGGGCAAGCTCGCCAGCCCAGTTTCCATTCATAATACAGTCCAGGAGTAAAACTCTCCCACCATCGCTACGTACACTGCGCATGAACGTTTGGGGTAGTTGTGTGGGGAGTGTGAGGCCGAAGCTGATACGAGAAAGCACGTGGTACTGGTACGGTACAACAGGATACAACAGGTCGCTTCGCAAGCGTACGTTAGCAGGGATCAAGTGGGTTAAAGAATTGAAGCGTTTCAGTCTGACGGTAGCCTTCGTCGACGGTGGCTGAACCTTCCTTGCATGGGAAGCGTAACTGGGCGGAAAGTTCGAAGGCACACTATCAATCTTTGACTGCCAAACTCGTCGGCAAATAATAAAGTGATTTGAACAAGCTTTGAAATTTGCGCTTCGCAGGCGCTGAATAAAAGTTTTCCAAAAAAAAAAAAGGTGCTTGTGCGCGTGTGTGCGAGTGTTTGATGTTTTCGGGAGTTTGTACAGGCCTGTTTGGAGCGATTGGTTTGGATTATGCACAAAGCCGCAAAGCCACAAGGAATTCATTAATCAATTTGTTTGCCAAAATGGGCGAATAGAAAGTGTGCCCAACTCTTGAAACCGCTGCTGAAACAGGAAATAAAAGCTAAAGAAAAAAGCACAATGGCAAGTGAAGTGAGCTATCCTGAAAGAAAGAAAGAGTAGGAGGGTATTGATCTGAGGGGGGGGGTGATGTGTGTGTGTGTATATGTGGGTGTGTGTCATCTAGAATTCGAATACTAATCCCAACCAGGCGCCTCCATCGTACCGTGGCGTCAATTGATGTTGTACGTACGTTCACCAAACCATCAAGGAATAAATCTCGATCAGTTCTTTCAGCCCTTTGGGTGGTTTTTATTGTCGTGATACCATCGTACCTCTCCATTTGCACCCAGCTGGCTGTTGCTTTTAATGCTCATTTTCTAGAAGAAACTGTCCCATGTGTGGCATTGTGAGGCGAGAAGAAAAATTAGACACGCAAGGTAAATCATGAATGTCAGCACGAAAGAACAGCAGGATAAATAGCAGTGACGGTACTTAGAGTGGAAATGTGTGCGCAAAAATAAAAGAGTTTCCCGTGATAGTGATTGAACGAAGGAAGGCCACCGTGTGAGAAAAGATTAATCGAATGCTCGGGAAATGCAATATTGTGAAAATATTTTCACATATCCTTGCATGCTGTGCTTCTGGTCGATTACCTTTACTGTGCACGCTGTATATAGTGAAATGTGTGTGCGTGTGTGAGTGTGGTGAAAAATTTCCCCGCGGTGAATTCCACCAGTGATGTGCACTGATGATCAAGCTTAATTTATTGATTGATATCTGTCATCTAGAGGGAGTTATAATGTGCAAAAACGAACAATCTTGATTCATTTATGCCAAGCGTTTAATGTGTTGGAAAATGAGAAATATTGGTTTTGGTTTTATCCTTCCCTATCACTTGTTTTCAGCACAAAAAAGTTAAAGTTATGTATATGATTTTTTCTTTCTTTTTTTATATTTTAATTTTTAGAATTTCCACCGCATTGTCATAAAGCCTTATCACACATAAAACGTATGCCCCAACTTTGAGAAGAATCACAAAAAAGGAAAAAGCACATTAAGTTTCCAATCGATTTGCCAAACAAAACCAAAAGCTTTTTGATTGATGTAACATTTCCTTTTGTTGCGTAAACGGTACAATATTCCAAGCAAAAGAGGAATAAAACCTTCCTTCTTGCAGTATCTTCCCAAGGGCAAGCACTCGATAATAATAATCACCCTACTTTCATACCGATCCGTAAGCCACAGCCGTAAGTAGGCACGTGACGGTGTCCCGTTTGGCGTAAGCAAATGGTTTCGGTAGGCAAAAGTTTTGCACACAGTTTTGAGCCCCTTTGCTCGTCCTGGCCTCGGTAATGCCCGGTAACAGGGTGCCACCATGTGGTTAAGGAGTAGAGGAAAAAAAAAGTTCAACAAACGTCAGTGAAAGTTAAAGCATTTCCAGCAGCTGAAATGTTTGCCCGTATGTTGCCCGTACAAACACTGCAAACAAGTTACGATGGCCAACGTGTCCTGGGGGCTAGTGTGCCACGATTCAACTCAATTCAACCGGGTGTGACGCTTGGCGAGGCGGTGGTTCGGTAGGTGCTTGGAAGCATGTGTCGTCGCTACTCTGCTCTGCCGTTAGAAGTGTTTGTAAGGAAGTTTAATTAATTTTTCTCATTTTTCGATTTTTATTTGCACAAAGACATTGGAAAGCGATGAAGCGCCGCAATGAATTCAATTTACCCTCAGTGTCAACACAGTGAGTTGGTTTGGCAGTATTAGTCGTTGACGGCTCATCTTCTTCTTGGCTAAACGACCCACTACGTCACGCCGGCCATTGAATGGCTTGCTAAACTTGTTATTACCACGTACATGGATGAGGGAAAGGACCGGATAGGATTCGAACTTCTATTGCGAAGAAAGTGGCTTTAATTAATTGCTAGTAGAGGACTTACATGTATTTTGTAGAACAAACAACAAATTCTATTTACTAAACACCAAAAATTCTCTTGATTTTCGTTAAGCCATATATGTACTTAGCTAAGCAAAACTCATTCAGATTTGCTCTGATGGGACAGGCACATTTAGCTTCTTAATTTTTTTTTTTCACTAAACCCGCTTCTCTCATCTCCCGTCAAGCTGAAATTATGGTGAGAATATCGGTTTTCGATGGAGTTGGCAGCGCTGGTGGTAATTTTTTAGCAATTACCCCACACACGATAGCATCGTCGTTATGCATGTTGTGTGGGCACCGTTGCTGGTGGGAAGGCTTGAATGATTCATGAGTGAGACTGCAGCCACTTCATTTTACTGTTTCCGTCGTGCCCGGGTAATGGATTTTGTGGTCTATAGCTAAAGAGGTTTGTATTTTTGACGGGAAGAAAGCATTTGTTTTTTTTTTCAACTGCCTTGCTGAAAACGTTTTCTGCGTAAACAAAAGCTCCGAATTCTCGCTTATAATGGGTAAGAATGAAATGCGTATTTTTCGTTTTAGTTTTTTTATGCTGGGTCTAACGTATGAAATAACTAAAATTACATATCGAACAGTTTCCATCCTAACAATAATAAGCGTGCAAAATACGATGAGCATATTAACAATAGCATCAGCACAGTTTTAAACAGAACGGCCTGAGTTGGGTTTGATTAAGAGTAGTTTCAACCTTAACACTAACAATAAGATTGCTGCAAATGAAAACAAATCTATGCATCTTAACTATCAAACTGCCCGGACGGAAAATTTTCCATTCCATAAAAGCATGGAAAGTTTGAAAACCACCTGTAATAAGTATGCATTATTCATCGAGTGCATTTGGAAGATGAATATTTGCATATGGATGGTACAGAAAAAAAAGAGCATTAAAACATAGCTAGCAATTACGAAAGATCACATAAAAGCAATTTTTTACAGCAACCCAAGACCCAAGATAACGATGCAATCTACCATCAATGCGCATTATTTTTCACTACCAAGAATAATATTTTCCTTTCGCGGAAAGGAGGTCAGAATTCTTCTAGCGGCAAAGTATCTATTTAAATTCTTGACATCCCGCCAAACTTCCACGCTGCGGTCAAATCAAGCTTGCTGAAATGAGTTATTTAAACGTTTTCCCTTTCGCGGCATTATTTTGCATCGCTACTCGGTACAAATTGCCCTGTGAACAGCCTGCTTTGCTTGCCCGGTAGCTTTCAGTGTCCATTTACAGTGTACTCGAGATGATGTATAAATTAAACTTTAATGAACGCGAAGCTGGTGCTCAACCATTAGGCGTACTCATCCAGCAAAACTGGTACTTTGCTGCTGCCGCAAGGTGGTTTCGGTTTTAATTTTCTTACTGTCAAAAGTTTTAATTTTTAGGCCAGGTGCAAAGGAAGTAAAAAATTGGAAAGCAGGGATTACCTTATTTGAAAATGCAAACACCATCGTCGGGATGGCCGGCAAAAAAAAGTTTAGCCTTTCGCCACGTTCAATCAACGTTTGTTTGTAGGAAGAAAGGTAACAGAGAGGCGTAACAGAAAACACATCCCAATAGCAAAAAAAAAAGGTCACTTGCGGTAAAGTTTATTTGCATGGCCGGTACCATACGGAAAAGTCCTGTACAGCACAAGTGAAAGCAAGAAATAAACAAAACAACGTGAGAAGAAAATGTCATCCTGATGGAGGCGCCCAGTACTTTATGAAACTATGAATAAATTTGCTTAAATTTCACACGGCTCGACAGGTGATCTACATCACAATGGGGTTATTCAATTTTGCCCATCTCCCAACAGATGAAGAGCAAAACAAGCAAACAAAAAAACACAAGCACAGATAGATAAAATGCCATTAACAGATGCATATGCTTTTGTTATGCTTTTTCTCATAATTAATGTTACGACCGGGTCAGATGGATTATAGCATGTGTATGTGCTAGCATGTGAATACGAAGACGGCGTTTATGAAACCCGGACAAATTTCTTTGCAATCCGTGTGTCGCCCTTTTCCCATTCATTATAATTTAGCTGGTCTGGGCGCGAGGGTCCACAGTGCTCGTCAGCAGGCCCTACAGCACGGCATCAGGCTAAAGTATGATACCCGGCAAAATGGAGCGTTCGGATGAGATTTAACCATCCCCGGATTCAAGTGCGTTATAGTGGTCGTTGAGTGTGTGGTTTGTGCGGGTTGGGAACGAAATCGCACATTGGGTTGTAGGATTGTTTCGGCCAGCCAGCTGGTCCCGCTCCCATTCCGGTTGTGTCGACGGCTTTGGTATGGATGATATTTACAGATGAACTTTCTCCTGGTCCACCGGTTGGGAAATTTTCATCGGATTAGTACCAGCTGCTGGTGGAATGGTGAAGATTTTGATCGCACAAATTGTCGTTAGTATGGGTGGGGCTGGTGGTGTACGTGTACCGGTGGACAAGCGGATTTACCTTACCCCAGTGAAGTCAGTTTAAGGTCTCCGGCATGAATATTCCTTACATACTTTTGTATTCAAGCTCCTACAGACGTATACACATTCACCTATCGACGCACGGAAAAATGTATGAAATGGACATGGAATGAATGTCAAATAAAAATGCAAAAATAAACGCAAAGCTCGTAGCTGGTGCTTCGTTCTGGAGAGCTCGGTTTATTGGGTTGGTTCTGTGTGGCTTTCGTTACATCGTTTTTACATTTCTCGGTGCGTTGCGACCCACCGATGCATACCCGCTCCCCGCTCGCTTGTGGAGATGTGGAATCGGAATGGAAGCTGTAGGAAAAATTCCAATTCCTTCGCTTTTATGATATGACGGGCAGGCTTCTTTTACGATGACCGTTACTCTACTTGCACGCAAACCTTCCGCCAAAGAAATAAGCCATCAAAGATATGGTAAAAAGACTAAAAAAAAAAACACACACACTTTGGTATGATTATTTCCAGCACCTTCTGATGCCCCGCACCGATCAAATACGCTTCACCAGGCTACAAAATTTCGATCAAGGCAGGATGCATCTGTTCCGGGTTATCCTGACTATGATATTCGCCTCATAGAACAACCACAACCAAACCATGGATTCGCATCTGATTCTGTTTTATGTAGAGGATCAAGAGGGACCCATTCTTTTTTCTTTCCCCACAATGACTGTCTGTGGTGGTGAAATGTGCAGGCCGGCACGAGTTATGGTAGATGGAAGAGAACAACAACAAAAAATCTAAATCTTCCTTGACTCCGTTGGCTCGTCTCGTTTGGTTAGATGGAAATACCGGGAACGGCAACTGATTGATGTTTGAGGTTCGGCTTCGATGATTTGATCACCATTCGGTTGATTTTGTGATAGCTTTTTCGATGGTGAATTTATGATACCGTTCGCATCCGTGCCCCGGTACGTGAGCATGAGATTAACATCGCTGTGTGAGTACACATCGCTAGTGTAATGGTGGCGTGTGAGCTTGAATGGAAATGTGGTTTGGACATGTTTTTCCTCATGCTTATCAATTTCGGGAGAGAAAAAACACAAATCCACACACAGGAGTTGGTTACGGACTGCGCTGCGAGTGAAATATGCAGCATTATCTTACATTTGAATCACATCTGTGGCACTTCGTGGTGTTTTTTTTTTACATTTTGACATTTCAGGCATGATGCAGGTTGTAATCACTTAAATGGATAATGTGAATGCATGACCACTTTCTTTAAGTTTTATTTTTGAAACAATGTCTTTGAAATTCTTACATATGCTCTTAGATACAGTTGAGGCTTGTTAGCTAAAAGTGCTTTCAAGTTATTCAAGTTGGTTAGATATGTATGGTTATATCAAGTATGGTAAGATAAGAAGCTAAAATACATTTTCTAATTCGCCATAGTGAGAAGTGTAAGCTCACTTTAGTGAGAAGTGTAAGCTCACTTTTTTGAAAAGTGACATTTTGTCAAGAGGATGCAAGGTCAATCCAGGTCTCATAACAGAAAGATTTTGGCAGCTTTAGGAACAACAGTGAAATGTAAGATGGTAGTTTTGCTGAATACATCTTGAATATATTGAAATTTAAATGTTAGTTCGAGCAATATGTAGCAATACGGCCAGGCCATCGATAAAGATATGAGAAAATGAGCAATATGTTCGAATTGGTATCTGGTTTTCAGTGAAAAACTATCCGACAGGCGCTCGAATTGAGCAGAGCTGAGAGAGAGCTTATTTGGGACAGTTTAGTCTGTTTCCCACCAAACTACAATCATGTGTTGAACGTGTGAGATGCAATGATACGTTTTCTTTTGAGAGATAATTGACAGTGGTCAATTCACCGGCGTTACAGTGTTAAAGCTCTAAATCTGGTTGGGCTTTAATAAACAAGCCACCATGACCAATACACTAATACGCTTATATGACTAATACGAGACTTGTATATTAAATAGACCTTAGTGGTTGTTCACGCAATACGTAACGCTAAAATCGTGATTTTGTTACCCACCTTAGTTGGTCCTGGTGGTAGAAGCATCTGCGGCGTTGGTCTTAACACCGATTTTATAAATAAAATGCCATTATTTTATTACGTAACACAAAGATACCCCACCCCCCCTTTTCCTTGTGCAACTAATCGTAAAGTTTGAGAGTACCCCTCCCTCCCCCATCTTCGAGTGTTTCGTAATTTTTGGACTCCCCCTTAACATAATGCTATTATTGTCTTGTTAATACACAATAATGCACAAACTTCCCGACCCATGTTTGTAATAGTGTTGTGAAACTGATTTTAAACCGTAAAAAACTGTTCTTAATTCTTAAAAACACAAGAAGAACACAATAACAACAACAATATGTACTTATCCATAGCAAACGGCTTAGTAGCTTTATTATTTAAACAAGGAGAGTCTACAACTCGGCACTCAACTTTCGTAGGTCTGCTGTCTAAGTGTTGGCTGTCTGACCTCGCTAGACAGACTAATTCCGTCTTTCATTCCAACTTAAAAACGGCGTTTCTACAGATTCCTCACGAAAGATAATATTTCACACAAAAAATAACTTTTAACAAAAGTGTAGCCAAAGTGCAAAATGATTTTGCCTTTCAAAAAGGAAAGTCAACTGTAGTGTGTAAATGTGTTACAAAAAAATAAAAATAAATAAACCCATCAACGCCGGCTGTAACGACTTGCTTTACGATTGTGCAAAAAGAAAAAGAACGACTGGAAGCAAAATGAAACCTGTTTGCTGTGTATCATTCGCCCAGCAGCCGGCTCTCCGTCCGATTTTCAAGCGAAATGCAGTGAATCTGACAACCAGCCGGCGTTGCCGTTAACCGCAGCCTGATGAGTGTATTAGGGATTCTGTCACACGCATTGACGCCACGGGTAGTAAATTGGTGGCAGTGTGCGAATGAAAGCGGTGAAGATGATAAAATTGTGCAAATACGACCTTTTGCACGAAATGAAGTTTCTTTAACCAGTTCGCTTATCTGCGCCCGTCAGAACGGTACCCGCTAGAACCCATCAAAACCCATCGAGCCATAAAGCGCCGGTGGGAAGTTTGGGGATGAGATCAACGAAACAAAACCAAACAACAAAAAATACAAGGCAAAAAAGTTTTTCGTCGTAAAAGGTCGTTCAAATGCTGTTGGTTGCGTTTTGTTTGCTTGTTTGTTTATTTATGTTGGCTGTTTTATCAAATATATAAGTACAGGCTTAGGCCTGCTGTATCAAAAAGCGAGAAAAAGCTTCATTAAAATCTTTTTTGCCACATTGCAATGTCACAAAAAGTTGGTAATGTAGTCGAAAGCAATCGTTCAACAGCTTTCTTTGGTTTAAGGCTTTTCATATATTGTCTCTTCGCTTGCAGATTAATACTTTACATGGTTGTTTTCGTGTAATGAAATTTATTTTAAATTTTGCAAAAATAAAGCTTTAAAGCTGTTCCAAAAACAAAATATATCATTGCAAAGAGTTTGGCTGTTATAACTTTACATTCTACTATTTCAGAAAAGTAAACTCCCTTCCAAAATTTAAGTTCAATCCCATGATTCCGTTAAACCGATCGATAATATTAACTAAATCATGTTAATGCCATCATAAGTGGGATTCAAATGCCACGGATTTCTCTTCCTTTTTCCCCCTTAAAGGAAAGCTTCCCGGTGACTTAAATAAAACGACACACAACATAGAGCCTCCCTGGGGAGGTTAAAACCTTATCAACAAACTAAATCATACACGATGGCTTTATGTTTACTATCATCGATTGGTTTATTTTACGAGTTTCCCTTAACTGGGCTCGTCCGTCACATAAATCCTTACCATATGTGTGAGGCCGCAGATATGTGTGTGTGTGTGTGTATGTGTTAGTGTGTGTATGTCATTCATCCTACCACTCCGAACGCCATTAGCATACAGCGGAGAGGTTCGATGTGGGAAGGCTTTACACCGCTCGGCTGCCGTCTCTGTTCAATCTCCAACCAAAGCTGGTGCGAATAGGCAATAAATCGCCTGGTTGATTCGAGGGCTCGTAAACAAACAGCAAGGTAACGGTTAAACGCCTTTTTTTGTTGTTGTTGGCCTGCACGATAAATGGCGTACGGTAAGCATCCATAAACCAGCGACTATGCCAGTACAGTAAATGATCGGTGCGCTTTGCGATTTGGTTGCGGCACGGCAGCGTATCCTTGCTTCCCTACGAATCACTGGAAGCAATTACGCACACCAAAAAAGTATTTGTGTGTGTGTGTGTGTAGTCATGCAGGTCGGGTCCAGCGTTTCAACATTCTGGAGCACGAAGCGGGCTATCGTGGCTAGGAAGTAACGGCAGTAAAACATCACTTAATTTGTTTGTTTGGCAAACGATAATGCAGCGTTTAGCGGGAAATCATAATGGCCTTGCCGTACCGATGTGCGCGTTCTACGGGAGTGTGCAAGCGAAGCGGGTGAATGTATTTAGGGACACAACTTTTTGAGCTTTTCGAGGTGAGCTTTCCTAATTTACTGTGGGTTTGAGTGATTTGTTTTCAATTCATCCACCAGAAAACCAACACAAAATTGTTGAAAATATGTGTTGATTCATCAGGTTTCATTAGTTTACTTTTATCAGTAATCTTCTCGTCTACCGCCCTTCTCGTTCACTACCGTCACCGTGGACGGGTCGAAAATGTTTTCCAATTTTGAAGCTTGTGTTGAAGCTGAAAGTGTATGCTGAAAAACTGTAAATTCACGCTAGATTTTTCGACTTTCTTTAGCGTATTCACGCTCGATAGGGTTTGTCAAAGTTGCTACATACATATACTGCATGTAATTTACCATGATGCTTACCTAATTGGATTACTGCTTGGAAGAATGGCAACTTGATAGCACCCTTCAACGTTCAACACATTCTTTCGGAAGACACTTTTCGTAACAAAACAAAAAGGAACATCCAGATGTGCGCCGTTCGTGCTGTATTGATTCGGTTGTCGGTTGTTTTCAACCGTATATGGCTGCATGAGAAGGAGCGACAATTTGGATCATGCCCCATGCAAGCCTCCGCACTCACACTCAGCCTAGGTTAATGGCCAATTAAAGCATTGATTACGTGCAAGGTGCGATGTACCCGACAGACATTTATTTTGACATGAATTTATTTTGCCACTTTACGCCAAACTCCTAATTAGCGTTCGAATGCGAAGCTTGGACGATAATTGCACTCTACATTGTACGGTAATGTAATGAGTGATGGGAAAATGTAGCAACTTTGCTTACCTTGATAAGCAGCTGCCTTTCGGAGCAAAGTATTTACCCTGAGGGAAATTAGGTTTGAATCCCGTCCCTTAACCTAACCGTTCATAACAAACAGAATTGTGCCAAGCCAAGGTAAGCAAATAGCCGGCGACAAAAGCCGGCTACTATGTGCGGACCGGATGCCTGCTAAACGGAGTTTTATTTATTTAGAATCTGTCTCAGCTTCAGTGACTGGAAAAAGGGTAGACATGATATATAAGATCGGAAAAACGATCACCGCTCAGTGCCAACCAAGCGTGGTGAGGGTTTTCTTTGCGTTCCGGCCAATACACGATGGAGAGCTTCGCAAATATGGCGCATCGAGAAAATTTAATTGATTCAATCGATTTCGTGCTGGTCATGATCGGGAAGATGCGTTATTCAGACATATTGTTTCATAATAAAATGAGGCCTCGATTCCAATTGATGGAATTGAAGAGGACTAGAATTGATATTATTATCAGCAGTCGAAGCCATCATATTAAGCGAGCATTATTTTAGTCCTTTTTAATCCTAAAGGAACGACTTGGCCGTAATGCTAAGCATTTAAAAGACGGTCAGACATCAAGTTCCAACCTAAATAAATAAGCTTGAAGTGTTCATAGAAAATTTTGCTAAGTACTGCTCAAGAAGCTTTCACTGAACGTTTAACTTAAGATTCCCTTAAAAAAGTGCTGCTTTTTAATGCGTGTAGCGGCCTTACTGTATTTCTAGTAGTTATACTTTACCAATAAAAAAATAAAATACTTTTTCTTTCCAGGTTTTCCTTTTCAACCTTAATTGATAATCGTAGAACAAATTCTTATTCATACATAATTTGGTGCTATCGGCCAATCCAAATTAGGAAAAGTTCCTACAAATCGTCTACATTTACGCTTGAATATTCGTCGCAAATGTGGACCTGTCATTCAATACATTTCGTTAACTGCGTGGGAAACGCATAAACCATGGGGATATGCCTGAATATCTACGCACATTTAAGCTCTTCTACAGGAAACTTCACTATGCGTTGCTATTGACGAGCCCTGAACGTTATTTCATTTTCGATGTGGAAATATAGACATGACATCGCAAATTTGGAAAAAAAACCCAACTTTGATATTAGAAAATGGAGAAAAATGGCTTTCAATCACTGCAGAAACTTCTTGTAATAGAAGACATTCAACCAAAACGCCTTTTCATAACCTTTTCGCATACTCATCTATTAGTTCAATTTGGATAAAATTCATTATTAAAATGCTTTCTACTTTAATTGTAGCTGGCTTTAATTCTACTGTGTCAATCCGAGTACATACAGTAATTTTATTTCTACTTACCATTATTGATAATTATTTACATTGTTTTAATTTATTATACTTGAAAATAAATGGGAAGCTAGAATTCCGGTTTCGTTTACTGGTTTATTTTTTTATTCGTCAGGAGTTCCTAAGGTAGTGTTTTGAGTACTTTGTTAATACTGTTGTATTTTGATGGCTATGCCAATGTGCCTAACAATTGCGGCTTAAATGGCTGTCGCCAGGAGCCTCGCCTGGAATGTTGCTTGCGGAATTTTCCAGGAGTTTCTGGGACCACAACAGCCCGTGGAAAATCGGCGATAGCTCGCTAAGTTGGTCCGATCATGGCGTGATGCATACCGCTTAATACCAACTTAAACCGATACGTCCACCTTAATTTCTCTGCAGTTTTTGTCCTTTCTAGATAAATGTTCAACGATAATTGACATAGTATTTGTAGGGAAAGATGTTGATATTAGATATTTGATTGCAGAGAATAGATATTAACTCGCTTACATGACTTCAAATGAGTAACAAAAATCAACTTACTTACCGAAAGTAGATTCAATGTGATGGATGGATGGAGAGCCCCAATTTTCACTACGCTTAAGCCGCCGCCGAAAGGCTAAATCCACCACTGGTGCCTTACTCGGACGGTGTCCACATGTTGATGTCCTGAAAGTCTTCCTTTTTAAATCCCTCCTTCGGAGATTGATGTCGTTTTCAAAATTTCCTCGATGCTTTCACTGACTAGTGTGGTTCAAATGGACTGTTACTTTGTCCTCAAAAGTGTAATGTGATATGATTTGGTCGTGCTCACAACAAGATCAATATGTAGCATCGACATCCATTGGGTAGCTTCTATTTCTTAGGTTTCGGGTATTCAAGAATATCTGTGTTTGATACGAAACTCACGTCCAGTGGTCATTTGGATTTCATTCTCGGCAAAGCTAAAATCATGTTGTGCCTCATTACACGTTACTCATCCAATGTTCGTGATTTATTATGTTTGAAGGTATTGTACTTTGGTTGGGGATAGCTAAGCTAATGGCTATTAGGCCTGGAATCTTTGCGGACCTGTCATTCACATATCCATTCCTCCTATTTTGCTGAACTTCTGTACAATTCCATTGATGCACCTTTCCTTCTTTCCTCGATATCTTTTTATGCCTCTTTCCCGTCACGTGCGTTCTCCTTCCCCTTCATATCCTTGCTAGGCTAACGCGTTAGGGTCAGAATGATCCTTTTCTTATAGCGCAAGAGGCATTCAACAGCTCTCAGCATCTTTTTGACTATCATGTTCCGTTGTCACTTTTTTTGTTTCCGTCTTCGTGCTTCCTCTTCCTTATCTTTCTCTTGACGTTAATTCGTTAACATTGCTAAGTCTTTAAGGAAGACATTTAGAAAATAATTAGTACAAATATAAATAAACAAATAAACAGCACGCAACGAGCTATCCAAAAATGAGAGAAAAATCAGAAACAATAAACCCTAATCCTTCTATTATACTCTTTCTGAATAAAAGATAAAATTAACAATAGAATTAACAGTGCAAATCATTTCAACTTTTCTCGACAAAACGTGCAATCAAACTCACCAGCAGTGTGTATGTGTGTCGTTTGTATTTTGCGTGTGTTTGTGAAAGCAGGGTTGTGAATGAAATAAATCTAAAAGCACACAGTGACACAGTGCAAAAATAGGAGAGAAAGTTTCCCTGAGTGGCACTTTGGTTTCCGATTTCAGCACACCAGTGACCCGGTTTCTAGTGAGTGTGTGCACCAGTGACCGAAATGTTGAAAAGTTAAATCCGATCCTTTTATCTAGTCAGCAGTTTGCCATGTGAGACCAAAAAAAAAAAAGAAAGAAGAAGTAGTGGCCTAAAATAGAAAAGTAAAGCACAAGACAGGGCTGCCCGCAAAATAGGGAAACATATTGCGATACAATCGTGTTTTGTACGTGTTGCTGGAACTGATTTGTGTCATGTTTTGTGCTATGCATTCGGCGTATAAAGTTAACCGCAGCAAACCGGACATGATGGTCCGTTCGGTGTTCGGAGCGATCGTACCGGACAGGCTGGGCGGCGGATGCTGAGGTGCGTTCTGTGTGATAAGAGTGAGTGTTTTACCCGGAAGCTTGGCAAAAAAGGTGCGAAAGCTAAGCACCCGTCGTAACCTCGTCGACCATCGCTCCGTGTCACACCGTACAACACGCTCCACGCTGCCCAAAATGAGCGAGTCGGTCGAGCTGGAGCTGTTGATAAATTGTACCCAGGCGACCGTTCTGCGGTTTCCCTGGTCGACCGACTTCAATACAACCGTGATCGGCGAACTGAATCGGACGGAAGTGTTGGACGTGTTGGGTGAAATGATTACCAGAAGCCGTGGATACGTGCCAAAGTCAGCCGACCTGCTAACGCTAAGGTAAGAAGGCTTGCCTTGTAACTATCTCCCGTACATCCGGTAAAGCGAAGGCGTGGGGAAGGTTGTTGTAATGCTTTGGCTGTGTTGGTTGTTGAATAATTTATCGGAAATTATCTTAACAATCGAAACTGCAAAGGAAAAGCATGTTGGTGTAGGTTTTGTGTTGATTGAAAAATTATGCAATCTTGTGAAGGTTACGAGGCTACCAGTGTCGAACGGTTAAGTGCAGTTTTGGTATTATGTGTTCGTCGTGCGCTTAGTTTTGGAATCTGTTGACGTAAAGTTTGTTTATGATGTGAATATTTTCAGAATTAAACGAGTTTTTACTGCTTGAAGAGGTAAATTAATTTGCAAATCGCAAACAGAACGATGGCGCCGAAGAATGTTTAAGCGATAGTGAAAATTGCAAATCGGTTACGCTCAGCCAAGTGTATTGTTGCGCTTTACAAACTTGAACAAACAACGTTAGGATTAGGGCACGATTTATCGCAATTTGAACCATGTCAAGATATAATGCAGCCATGATGATTGACTTCTGATAAAAGATCCTGTTTCGCGCTCAAGAGACGGGGAAGATTTTGCATTTAAAGCGGTGTAGCATTTTGCTTTGGTTGAAAGTTTCTCCAGCTATCTTTTGTCTTTATACGTTGTAGAACGTTGGCTCTCCTTTAACAATCTTTAATTTCTATAACCATTCTTTTTGGTCAATTGTTGTGTATGCAATTAATTACGGTGGTGCATTTGTTTACAGCTTGTTTACAGCAATTTGTAAAAAAAAAAATCATTTGTTTACAACTTAAACTGAGAAAAAACACTTTTTTTGGAGCTCAGCTCTTTAGTTGATACGCAGAAAAGTCATGTGACAAGCGCATCATAAAGCGGATCAAGTTTGCCGGAAGGATGCAATGACAGACAATGCCGAAGGAAAAACAAACCGTCCCCAAACCGATACATTATTCATCCAGTCCTTTACCATTTCAATCGGCAAATAATCCAAAAAAAAAATCTGAAGTAAAACTGCGAAGCCGAAGAGGGTTCTTTACATCTGTCAAGTTTTCGAATAAACACAAGCCTGACCGAGTAACACCGTTTGTTTGAAACACTTCCAACTTCGGCCTGGATTACAGTATCAAACTCGTGAAAGTTGAAAGCGTTTTCTTCCTTTCTTTTGTTTGTTACGTGTTGAAGTTCGTTGCCATTCGTTTCGCTACGTAGACATTGAGATGAACCCGAGCGAATTGTTATGCGCCGTCTTATGAAGCGGTGCTTTGGGACGGAAAAAGAATTTTGAAGTCAACAGAGCAATGCGATAGGAATATAGTAACCACATTGAGTGGAGAGAGTAATTGTGAGCTGTATGATAGAGTTTATTAAGATGCTAAAACAGTTTCCCAAAGTATTATTGTTCCATTTCGATGGAACGAGCGAGATGCGCGGTCTAAGGAACGGGCGAGAATGGCGGGCTGAGGAAGGAGAGAGAGGTGCGGGGTGAGGAGCGAACGGAAGGCTGTCCGAGTGGCATCTGTTTTGGCGACAATTGTCTGGAACGGCGGCACCCGCAATTGTTGTTCGATCTCATCGACACCGGCCAGAATTCCGCGAAACCCACCGTAGAATGCAAGCGGGCGGCTTGTGTGGTCGGACGGACCAGAGAAGCGAGGCAAGCGAGTTGCGGCTGTTCGCCGGACCACGTTAAGGGGGAACAGAGAGGGAATGAAGAGATAAGGAGAGAGTGAGAGAAGAGAGGGAATTATGAAATTTATTTGTGACCGAGTGGAGTGAGTCAGTCTGATGAAAACGCGAATGAGTTAAGTCGCAACCAATAAAGTTGTGCGTACAGGATTACCGTGTTCAGTACATTGCGTTAGGTTATCCGCTGAGATATCACATTGGTCCTTCGAACTTCGGATATTGACCCTTTGTGCTTTGGATATCGGTAAAAATCGCATCATCATGACTCGAACGCCTCGGACGTCTCGCACTCCAACCGTAAAGCCGGCGCCACAACCCGGTTGGGTGGATGTAATTGTTGCTGTAAGGCCGCATGTGCACATGCGTGACCTTGCGTATGGCGAATTGATTCGCATAAGGGACAACATTGTGCAGGCGAAGGAAGAGGGAAAGGCGCTGACCGCGGTACAGTGCAAAGTGTTCGGGAAGAAGGCAGATAGTGCTTTAGAAGAACACAACAAACATTATGGTGAGATCATAAAACATGACGAAAGTGAAGTGCATGACGACAAGTTTAAGGAGACAGTGAAATTGCATGAGGAGGTGATGATGGAAATAGAAAGTGCATCTGAAGCCCTTGCGGCACAGTCCATTTCACCAAAAGCATTGATACCTGCTCCTAGCGTTTCGTCAGTGATTGTGAATGCTCCGCTTCCTCGGCCAATACCTTCGTTCAGTGGCAAGTATGAGGAGTGGGCGCGGTTTAAAACAATATTCAAAGATATTGTTGACAAAAGTAGTGAAGATTCGCGTATCAAGTTGTATCATCTTGAAAAGGCCTTGAGTGGTGAGGCTGCCAAGGTAATAGATGAGAAAACAATAAACGACGGTAATTATGAACGTGCGTGGCAACTGTTATCCGAACGTTATGATAACAAACGGCGTATGGTAGACTTACATATTAGTGGACTTTTGAATTTGAAAAAAGTGAATGAGGAAAGTTATGTAGGTTTGCGCGGTTTGGTTGAATCGGTTGAAAGTCACGTGGAAAATCTAAAGTATTTAGGTGAAAACTTTACTGGTCTGTCGTGTGCGATGGTGATACATTTGATAGCGAATGCGTTAGATATTGAAACAAAGAAACTATGGGAAGCGAGTGTCCCTAGAAACGAACTTCCTTGTTATGAAAAAACCTTGTGCTTCCTAAAAGAAAGAGTGTCGGTTCTAGAAAGGTGCCAAGGAAATGTTGCAGCGGGGCAAAGGGGACGTTTTGTTTCGAAAGGGCCCAGCTCAAGTGGTGTTACGCCTATGAGATCGAATGCAGCTACAACCGTGTGCAGTGTAGTTGTGTGTGAATTGTGTAAGGGTGCCCATGAAACGTTCAAGTGCTCTGAGCTGATGCGACTGCATGGAAAGGATCGGGAAAGTTTTATTAGATCGAAGCGTCTTTGCTTAATTTGCCTAAAACCGGGACATTGGCGAAATCGTTGCAAATCGCATTTGAAATGTAACAGGTGCCACAGACCACACAACACGGTATTGCATTGGGACAACGGTCCAGAACCGGTTTCAAGGGAACCCGAACAAGTGAGCGCGAGCCAGCATGTGAACAATACCGATGCGGCGGGAAGTATTGTTCTCTTGCAAACCGTCTTGCTTTACGCGGAATTACCAAACAAAGAGGTGTTGTTGTGTCGTGCGATGTTGGACAGTGGATCGCAAATCAGTTGTGTGACTGAAGCGCTTGCAACGAAATTAGGCGTAAATTTGGTAAACGTGAACGTACCGGTTAAGGGGATTGGCAACGTTGAATCTTCGGTGAAGAAAAGGTGTACTTTTACAGTGAAATCTCGGTGTAGTGATTTTGCTATGGACGTGACATGTTTTGTGTATCGTGAAATAACAGGTAGAATACCCTCTGTGTATTTCGATACGTCGAAGTGGAATTTGCCTGATAAATCGATGTTGGCCGATCCATATTTCAACAATCCAAGTTGTGTAGACATTTTATTGGGAATGGATTGTCTTTCGGAAATAATGGCATCTGGTTCAGTGAAATTGGCAAAAACACTTCCCATGATGACGGACACTCATTTCGGATGGGTGATAGGTGGACGTGTTGCGGAAATACACAAAGAGCGTGAGGTGTACACAAATGTTGTGACAAAAGAAAATTTGGAAACAATAGTGCAAAGGTTTTGGGAAGTTGAAGATGTGACAAGTGAGCGTTCCGTGAAGGTGGAAGACGAGATATGTGAAGAACATTTTGTGAAGACACATTATCGTGAATCCAGTGGCAGGTATGTTGTGCAGTTGCCTTTAAGGGAATCGATAAGCCAATTGTGTTGTTCGCGAAGTGTAGCGCTGCGTAGGTTTTATTTGTTGGAAACAAAACTGTTGAAAAATCCATCGTTACGTGAACAATATCAAGCGTTTATGAGTGAATACGAGGAGTTAGGGCATTGTAGAGTGGTTGATGAAAGTGAGGACGATGGCTCCGTGAAAAGGTGGTATCTGCCGCATCATGCTGTATTGAACCCGGCCAAGAACACTACCAAGTGCCGTGTGGTGTTCGATGCTTCGGCGAAGGTAAACGGCTTGTCTTTGAACGACGTTATGATGACCGGCCCTAAGATAAAGGTGGATCCCTGCGACAGCCCGCTACAACGAGTATTCTGGAGAGCTTCGCCGAATGAACAACTGCGTGTGCTTGAGCTTACCACGGTGACCTACGGAACGGCAGCAGCACCTTTTCTAGCAACGCGAACGTTGTTGCAGCTAGCGAGAGATGAACGAGAAGGTTTTCCCTTAGCCAGTCGCATTATTGAAGAGAATTTTTATGTCGACGATGGATTGTTTGGGGCAAATGATATCGAGACTGTCCATGCTGCACAAGTGCAACTCATTGAGGTGTTTAGAAAGGCGGGTATGACACTTCATAAATGGTCAGCGAATGATGAAAGGCTTTTGGAATCGATACCATTTGAAGATCGGGATGCTCTAACAAAAATCGGCGATTGTGAAGCTAACGAAATCATCAAAACGTTAGGTTTGATGTGGAATCCGATGAATGATGAATTTATATTTTTGACAAAGGTACCGTCTAAGGGCAGAACACCTACCAAACGAGAGGTTCTGTCTGCCATTGCAAAAATATTTGACCCATTGGGGCTTATTTCTCCAGTGGTTGTGTTGGCAAAGATTTTGATGCAAAAGCTATGGTTAGCAAGGTTGGACTGGGATGATCAAATTTCTGAGCCGTTGATAGAAGAATGGGATAATTTTTTGGAAGCATTGCCAACAGAAAATCAAGTTCGAATTCCTCGACATGTAGTAAGTACAAATGCAGTTTCATTAGAGATCCATGGATTTGCGGATGCTTCTTTGAAGGCATATGGAGCCTGCGTCTATATAAGATCAATAGAGAGGAATGGTGAAGCGCAATTGAGATTAGTGATCAGCAAATCTCGGGTTGCCCCTTTATCGAACGTGACAATTCCTAGAATGGAACTGCTTGCAGCTTCATTGCTTTGTCGTCTAGTGAAAAAGGTACTGGAAGCATTAAAGGATTTTAATTTCGAAACGATTAACTTGTGGTCGGATAGCCAAATAGTTCTGGCATGGTTGAAAAAGCCGATAGAGTGCCTGAATGTTTTTGTACGAAATCGTGTAGCCGAGATCAACGAGAACCGAGCGTTCATTTGGCGTTATGTTCGGACACATCAAAACCCTGCGGATGTTATATCAAGGGGTCAATCGGCGTCGCTACTGGTTTCAAATGAGATGTGGTGGAATGGTCCGGAGTTTTTACGTACTTGTGAGATACCAAATGTTTGCATCGATGAACTAAATGATGATGAAATTCCGGAATTGCGCAACGAGGTTATCTGCAATGTTATCGTACCGCTGAAAGTTCTCCCAATTTTGGAGAAATATGAATCCTTTAGAAAGACACAAAGAATACTTGCCTACATCGTGCGGTTCAAACAAAACACAAAGCGTCGCAAGGGCGAACGCATTAATGATCCAAACCCTACTATTCCCGAATTGCGAGAATCGATGCGTTGGATCATTAGAGCAATTCAGCATCAGGATCTACCGGAAGTAGTTTCGGCCGTAAAAAATAGCAAACCGTTGCAACGTTATCAAGACCTTAACCTTTTTTTGGATGGTGAGTTACTGCGGGTAGGAGGTCGTATAAGACATGCAAATCTGGCTTTTGGAAACAAGCATCAACTTCTTCTTCCAAATCGAAATGTGATTACACATCGTTTAATTGCAACAATTCATCGTGAAAATTTGCACGTCGGGCCATCTGGAGTGATTGCGATTCTTCGTCAGCAATTTTGGGTTGTCAATGCGCGATCAACGGTTCGAATGGTTCTGCATAAATGCATTACCTGTTTCCGAAGCAAGCCAACTACTTTGGAACAACAGATGGGTGATTTTCCTAGCTACCGTGTAACAGCTGCTCCTACCTTTCAACGAGTTGGGCTTGACTTTGCTGGGCCAATTATGCTGAAATCCGGTATACGTCGTGTTGCGGCAATAAAGGGATACATATGTGTATTCGTGTGTATGGTGACTAAGGCGATCCATTTGGAAGCAGTGGAGGACTTATCAACTGGTGCCTTTCTCTCAGCCTTGAGACGATTTGTATCAAGAAGAGGAATACCTGAAGAAATCTTCAGTGATAATGCGACAAATTTTGTCGGAGCAAAAAATGAACTACGAGAGCTGTATGAGATGTTTAGGAAGGAGGCGACAGGCCAAGGCATTTTCCAGTATTGCCAAGAAAAGGAGATCGTATGGAAAATGATACCCCCTGGTGCCCCTCACTTTGGAGGAATCTGGGAGGCAGGGGTCAAGAGTGTTAAGAGTGTACTGAAGAAGATTTATAAATCTGCATCTCTAACAATAACTGATTTTAGCACGCTTCTATGCCAAATTGAAGCCATCTTAAACTCAAGGCCATTGTATGCTCACTCAAATGATCCTAACGATTTGGAATGCCTTACTCCAGCTCATTTTACAATTGATCGTCCCTTGATTGGAGTTGCAGAACCATCCTATTTAGATATGCCTGAAGGTCGCTTGAATAAATGGCAGAGAATCCAACAACTGCGGCAGCAATTCTGGAATAGATGGCAAAGGGAGTATTTGTGCGAACTGCAAACTAGATACAAGTGGACCAAAATAAAGGACAACGTAAAGGAGGGAGCATTGGTTCTAATAAAGGAGGATAATACGCCCCCGCAATTGTGGAAGCTGGGACGCATTGCAAGGGTGTTCCCGGGCGAGGACGGATTGATCCGGGTAGTGGATGTGAAGACAAGGAGTGGTGAGTTTAAACGTCCTGTTCATAAATTAGCTCTTCTTCCAGTTATAGATCCGTAGCATCAACCTGGCCGGGAGGATGTTCCATTTCGATGGAACGAGCGAGATGCGCGGTCTAAGGAACGGGCGAGAATGGCGGGCTGAGGAAGGAGAGAGAGGTGCGGGGTGAGGAGCGAACGGAAGGCTGTCCGAGTGGCATCTGTTTTGGCGACAATTGTCTGGAACGGCGGCACCCGCAATTGTTGTTCGATCTCATCGACACCGGCCAGAATTCCGCGAAACCCACCGTAGAATGCAAGCGGGCGGCTTGTGTGGTCGGACGGACCAGAGAAGCGAGGCAAGCGAGTTGCGGCTGTTCGCCGGACCACGTTAAGGGGGAACAGAGAGGGAATGAAGAGATAAGGAGAGAGTGAGAGAAGAGAGGGAATTATGAAATTTATTTGTGACCGAGTGGAGTGAGTCAGTCTGATGAAAACGCGAATGAGTTAAGTCGCAACCAATAAAGTTGTGCGTACAGGATTACCGTGTTCAGTACATTGCGTTAGGTTATCCGCTGAGATATCACAATTATTATCCCCCCAAAATAAACCGAAGTGTAATATAGATCCAGAAAAAAGAATTTTTCTACATGAGCTGCTAGAAATGTTATTTTGAACTCATTTCTGTATATCATTATGTCGAGTTTCATCAGGCTTTTTTGTTGCCAATTTTTTTTTTCTGGTCATTATATGAATAGCTTCATCAAACACACATCGTTTCTTCCATGCAGCTATTCATTGCCAGCATATAAGGATCGTACACATGAAAAAGCGAAATATCTTAGCATCAAATGTGAACCTTTCAAGCGTCTTAAATTCCCCAGAGAACAAAGAACGCACTCTATCAGATAAGGTAAACCTCGACGGCATATAGTTCGGTCTCGGCATCACTTAGACAAGTACCATTTGCTCCATAGCTTCACCGCAGCAAGTACCGTCAATACGTTTCCCACACGGGAATTTCACATTCGAAATAAGAATAGCTTAAATTAAAATGTGTGTTGGAGAATGTCGGTACGAAGCCTTATGTACACTCGGCATGGACCGAATAATTGATGAGGTACCGTAAATGCTCCTTCACCCAGCACACAGTCGACAGTTTGCGACAGTTAGTTCACTAAGCACATTACTCTCCGCACCACACACCCATGCCATAATATTGCGATTGTTGATGGTGCTGCTGCAAAACGAAACGCTTTCGATCGACAGCTCCCCGAAGCGATATTTCAATGTATGACCCTGTTGTCAATTTTCCACGAGCAGCTCACGACTCCCGGTGCTGCATTGGGTTTTTAGGTTTTTGGCTTCCTAGACAACGTAGCTGGGAAAGCCAAAAATGTCCATACCATGTCCGAGCGTGATACCGAATGTACATACGTCCACGTATGCATGTATGGTACGTACAGGCAGGCACGATACTGCTCTCAATGACAGCACTCCCTGGACGGTTGCCATCGTGAACCACTTCTGGTGCAGTTTTTGCAACGTGCAGGAGAGCAGCAGGCTCATATCGAAAAAAGTATGCAATATGCAGATCAACGGCCCTGGAAACGATCCTTCGGCAAAATGGGATGCATTCGGGTACGGGTTAACCCCCATAACCAATGACTATTAGCTATCAGAACCGTACGCAAAGCCAACGTTCAATCGCTTCTCGCGTTGGCAGTGTCAGCAACAATGGGACGTACAAGTGAGTTAAGGTAAAATTGCTCGATTGGTTCGACGTGTTTATTTATTATAGTTTATTTAGTAGCGTGTTTGCAATGCTTTCGAGCACTGTGCGACTGCAGTTTATGTGATTTGTACTTGGAATGAACTCTTACGTATTTTGGAGTAGTTTCGCACTCCTCTATAAATGAATCCTTACGTACACATAACGTATTGTTCTCTGTTTTTATTTTTATTTTTTGCATTTAAAATCAACCAAGTTTTAATTACGTCGCTGCAGCAAGCCTATAGTTCTACAACATGTTTATAATTTTCATATGTTGTCATCACTTGATTGTTATTGTAAGAACCAATTTGAGCCGAGGAAGATACAGTTCGGTAAAAGAAATCGGTATTAGATCAGGCCAATATTCTTCTCCAAAATGCATCATTGAGAACTTTTCCAATCACGGGTCATTCGTGCCAAGGAAAAGACATTAAACGTCCAGAAACGGCATACCGAGAGTTTTAAAAGTTTTTGAACCAGTATATAAGATGAAGAAATAGTAGAACAAGAAATACATTTTGTATATTTTATTTCATTGTCAACATTGCGTGCCATAGACGTCCTATGAATGTTCAAAGGCATTTCTTTCCTGTTGTTTGGCTAATTTCGGGCATGCTAAGTTGTGGATGAGAGGTGAATGCGAAGCTTTTGATGATGAGGGAGCAGAGGTAGGTGTGTTTGTTGTTGCTCCGATTATATTGCTGGAGCTATTGCATCGATGTCGGTTGGTTTCTTCCAATTTCCGGCTATTGTTGTGAGAACAAGAACTGCTTCTTTATCACAGAATATTTCTATCACAATGTTCGGGTTCATGCTGGTTCCAAGATCACTATTTCAAAAATCCTATCAACGTAAGCAAGGCGTGGAGTGCTTTTTTGCATTCGGCTATTTTGAATCGCTTTCAGATGGCATAAATTTAACCATCCTAGTTGGATGACTTGCAGTACAAAGAAAGAAAAAAAACAGCTTTGCATACTGCAAAGGACACGGACCAACAACCTAACCCAACTTTAATAAAAAAAAACCTCACCAACACTATGAGTCTGATGAATTCAATTTCATCAATTTGATTTTGCTCCAGCAAAATGTAGGCCAAGTTTTTTTGATGATACCACGAAAACCTTATGACTTGCCGGGAAAACTATTCAACTTAAATAAGTCAAACCACATTATCGTATGCTGCGATGCGATGGAAAGTAATTATAGTTTTAATGGCAATAATTCAAATCAATAGTTGCTTGCCATTTATTTACATTCATTGGTTGTGTAACGCGGTCTAAAGCCATTTCACACCCGCGTGTGGTGTTGTGTGTGCTTGAGGCGAGGCGAGCGACTCATGATACATTCCAGCCAGCAAAATAGCTTTATCATGTTTTCTGTCGCTGAATAGGGAGTGCAGGGTTTTGTGTAGTAGCTCCAGCAAACACAAGCATCGAATATGCGCCAGAGCAAAATACAACCACAAACACACACGCCCAAACGAAGAATGGGCGCAGCGAATGACGGCTGTAGCACCGGAAGTTCCCACCAGCGTTCTTATCGAATGCTGCTCAAGCTCGTGCGGCAATGTCAAAGGAACACGTGGCAACATCTTCCCGGTTTTTGCTTTTATCCATGTCAGGCACTAAACGGAAATTAATTGAGCGACAGAAATATCGTCGTCTTTGCGGTTAAGTCCGGACGTGATGTGAATGGGTTTTGGTAGGGTATTTCGACCGGCAGAAACTACAGCGAACCATCAAATCAAATGGGAATGTGTTTCGTGCTGCTACGCAAGCCGAAGATGGGTTGCACGGCGTACGGGTCACCACAACTTCGCCCCAGCATAATCGGCTTGTTGGTTGTGGTTGCCAATGGAAAACGTACCATGTCTTGGTAACCACCCGTCTGTCAGCGATGCTTTGTCCGACGTACAACGCTAGTGATGATTAATTCTAACACAGGGGCATCTATTTTGGTAATCGTAGATGTTCCTCAAATAAACATACTCACAAAAGGACATACTCGCCTATATATACACACACACACCCCAATAAGAAGGTGTGTGACAAGATGCTCACCCGTTTGTGTGTTTCTTTCGTTCGCAGAGAGTTCATCACGGAATGCCTGTTCCCGACCACCAAAAGCCCCTACGAGCTGCCCTGGCAGCTGAAGACCGCCTGGGGCGTAGTGTTTGGCGCGATGCTCCTCGTGGCCATCACCGGCAACTGTATCGTCCTGTGGATCGTGCTCGGTAAGTGGATTTCCAGTGCCACAGTCGGCAGTCGGTATTTATCCGATCTATTAATTTGCTTTTGCGCTTTTGGATGGAACAAGTAATTAGAAAGCATCAATCTAGCGAGCATAGTCCTTCAACGTTGTCTAGCAAAGTTGAGCAGCTAAAGTTTGGCATGCTTTACACACTCATCCGTGTGCCCAGGAGCCAGCAGCGTGTTCTGTTAATCGCGCCAGGATAATGCATTGATTTAGAGAAAGCAGAATGAAAATTAAAGACAAACAAGAAGATTAGCATAATTAAAGTTGCTTATCATTGTCACTTTGGATGTCACATCCAGTTTGTTTTCGTAAGCGCAATAAATAGATCAAAGCATATTTACATTTCATTGCTTAATCTCGATCGGAAAGACACAGTTTTACGACCAGTAGGTATTGAGCGGTTCGGTGAAAGAGGCAACAGCGGCGCCAGTCTTCAAACGCCAGAAACAGAATCATAGGGACGTTTGCAAGATTGACTATCTGCTGGCAGTCAACGAAAGCTTGCAAAACATATATTTTGTGTTTTTTTTTTTGCCGAATAATTACTGCAAGCTAAATGTTTAAGTCCAGCGTGGAAAGCGGGTCATAAAACAATGATGCACATCATCTATTTTAAAGAGCCCATCCATCCGTGTTCCATATCTACGGCTGATAATTTCATAAGCTACCAGATAAATTTAATTTGTATAACTGATGCACAGCCATTACACGCATCCGCTAAACATCGATGTCGAAGCTTCATGAAGCTCCATTGTTATTCATTCTCACTGCACACAGAACCGCTGGCTCACTCGAGCAAAAGGATACTAACTGCATCGCTCGCTAATTAGGGTCAGCTGCATCTGGTCTGGTGGGTGTAAAGACGATGGGTAGTGAAAATGTCATCATTTATTTTATCGGAACGATCTCCTGCCGGCCGAGAACCGGACCGGAGGTGATGGTAATTGATTTCGGAGGCAATGTCAACACGAGATCGATGATAATTTGCTAAATTGAATATAATCGATACATAATTGCTCGGTGACATTGCAAATGCATTGTTAATGCCCTTATCTGGTGGCAAGTGTGCCAACATGCAAAAAAAAAAAACCTCCGAAAAACGGATGATAGTGGATGTTATCTCTCCGTACGAAAATATTGCTTTAAATCAGTGATTGGTGTTGTAATGCCAAATCTGTGACGCTGCATGGCATGCGTTTTACCAATAATAAAATGCAGTGTGGCGTGTAATTATTCAAACGCTACATTCCGTTTACGCTGCGCGTCCCTTAGAGTTCAGCTAAATCGAGGACACTTTAATTCGTCTTACTTTAAACTGTTTCAAGTAGGTTCACACATTCAATCTGCCCGGCAGCTTTCGTGCTCAACTAACATTTCGGAACAAATTTTGCTCAACCAATCATGGCAACGGGTAGGCATAAATTTGGCAGACACATAACCATGCTTTGCTATCGGCTTGCCTGCGTGAAGAAACGAAGCTTCTCCAAACATCAAAGGTTGGAACGAACTGTATTTATCTTGGTTTTTCAAAGTAAGAATGGGATGTTCGTTCAAGTTTTTGCAAAAGCGGTCGTTATCGGAAGCCCGGGACCGAGTGGAAGATAACAGATCATATAGCATAGTTTCACGGCATCCTTGTCAACCCGGTCTAATTGGGCAAGGGCTGCAAAACTTTGTCACCTATCGTAGAAGACAGGAAAAAGTGGTAAGATTCACTACGTTGCTTGATAAAGTTGAACCAAACCTTTAGTCAACACGCTAGAAAGGTAACATCACCCTCAGATGGTAGGTTTATTAGCAGAGCCACATTAGATGCTTGCCGTAGCATATTATGTTTAATGTTAGGCCAACGTTGTTTTAATCTTTTTGAAACAAGATACCACATTATGGATGAAACTGCTGAAATAACGCAGTGTTGAAAAGACTTTCATGCTACAACCTTATCCTTAATACAATCAATTATCCCGGATAGGACCATTTCGTGTCTATTTGGCTACGTGTTTGCTTAGAAACATTCTACGGTCAATTAATAGGATCAATTCATCGTTAAGGGACAGCTGTATTCATTCACGAGCGTGACGAAGGATAAGAGAATCATCAATCTTAATTGTTACAAAATGGAGGGGTTTGTTGACCTTTTCAATTTTACGAGAATTGTTTTAAAATTATCGTTACACTATCTTGCAGGGCAGTGTCAAAACGTGAAACTTTTACCAAAATAAAAAGAAAAAACAAAAAAGTTATGACATGCTCAATATCGATCAAATAACGACATATTGCTACACCAAGCGCAAAAAAAAAGATTAAAATAATTGAAAATTAATTATTAACTACACCATCGTAAAACTAATAAGCTCCACCGTTTGTGTGAAAATTTTACGAAAATTGCAATAAAATGAAACATGGATAATTTGATCTTTTACGGTAAAGCAAAAAATGCGTGCACGATTAAAGTCGATAAATCCGGTAAAGAAATTTTACCAAATAAAAATAAAATGGAACAACAACGAAAAAAGTTGCTCAACGACAAAAGTAAATTCGATTGACAAGCAGCACGGTTGGCTGTTAACGACGTCGAACTTTTGGCAACACCGCACGGCCCAAACTAAAGGTGTGCCGTCTGGTAGAGAGCGAGCGTGGACTATCATCTCGTTAGCTCGATTGTTGATTTTTTTGTATGTTTCCCTTTTCTGAAACTCTGATCGTTTCATGCATGTTGTTAGTATGCTGATGATGACAGTGCTCAAAGTTGTTAGTCTGTAAAATTTGATTTGAAGAGCATGTTTTTTGCCACTTACGGAAAATCAACCTTTAGCCTAAGTACAATGGCTGAAAACGGGAGAAACCCGGTTATAAAATCAAGTATTTTTATTTATCATTTACTTTACAAATCATTTACACAAGATGTAATTAGACGTAATAAATTTTGATCATTCAACTAAACAGATTTTTAAGGTATGGAGGCGCCCAGTACTTGACTACCGGTAGCAATTGTGCTTGACTCGAAGGTTCTAAATTGCAAACATTCTATTATACTTATATGAAATGCACTTAACTCTTTAACTGACTAATAATGTTTCATAGCAAAAAGAAGGTTAAGAGTACGCATAATCTGTTTTTATTATTTAAAAATTATTCTTAACCGTCCCATAGTGCTTTGTATCGGTGCAAACAGGTGCAAACATTCGAAAAGTTTATCCGGAATTTCAACGACACGTAGATGAATGTGAAAAGTATTTCTGAAGTACTTTAACTTGAACATTGTTAAACTATTCCTTTTGTGGCTTCATTATAGCAAAACTATGCGATACTACTACAGAAAGCAAAAGTCGGAATGCGTGTTTGTGAAGAATCCTGATGAGTAGGAAAATTTGATTTGAATCGGAAAATCATATTTACTTTTCTGATGAACTTCCTTGTCAAAAATGTTGTACATTTCTGTGTTAGAAGCTGTGCAAATCGTATACTGTTGATAAGTTTCTTTATGGGGCAATTTGTAGCCTCAACTTGAATGTTTGTACGCACGGTGTAACCTGATAGTCGTGATACTTCAACAATAAACTTTTGCTACAATAGCTGTTGGGTTCTCAATTTTCCCAACTTCAGCAATATATGTGCAGTTGCTTCCAGTTTGCAAAAACCTGAACGTAAACGGCGCATCAAGCTTGCCCTTTGGTCTGTATGTTTTTTGTGTGCAATTTATTAACGTTCACATGTAGCACGTACCATCATGCACTTTAGTTTGCTTTTGCGTATTCTTTGCTTTAGGATAACAACGGGAACGAATCTGTGTTCCAAGAAAAATGTACACGTTCCATTCCACCATTGCAGTGTAGCATGTCAGCACTCTTATAATTCACCATTTTTTTCAGTAAGTATTTTTTCTTTTTTTTACGAACACTGAAATTTAAGCACAAGTAACAAAAGGGCAAAAATGGAACATCAGCAGCAAGTACCGATCTATGAGGACAGGTTTTTGGTTGGTTGAGAGTGAATAGAGAAGGTTTAACAAAAATAGAATTAAAAATAAATTTGCTCTTATCCACATTCTGTTCTGTTTTTTTTAAAGCCCTCTATATCGTTACACTCTTTTATGGTTCAATGAATTTCGAGAATCGTTAATCGTATACACAGTAAGGCACTGCGTACGAGCACATCGCCGAATGCCAGATGAACCTGAAGCTAATTAATGGAAAAAGCGTGGGTAACAAAAGAATCATGTAATCTACATTTCGTTTATTGAAGTTCCTTCACCGCCACCGCTCAAGAATTTTGCAGTGTTGAATGGCAAGAGTGAAATTAATTGCACGTTCATTTGTCCGTATCTCCTTTTTACAGCCCATCGTCGTATGCGCACCGTAACAAACTACTTCCTGTTGAACTTGAGTGTGGCCGACCTGCTGATGTCCTCGCTGAACTGCTCGTTTAACTTTATCTTCATGCTCAACTCTGACTGGCCGTTTGGGTCGGTCTACTGCACGATAAACAACTTCATGGCCAACATGTCCGTCGCATCGTCCGTGTTTACGCTCGTGGCAATCTCTTTCGATCGGTAAGTTGCTTTTGTGGGGGGGGATTTTTATAATTTCGTATCTTATTTGTTAACTGTGTTTATTGACACAATCCCAACCATCGTTGGAAGGGTTGAACATCTATTACTAGCTTGCTACCGACATGCTGTCAAAAGTAACGACACATTTTGCGTTGAAATGACCCTGCAAAGTTGTGCAACTCTTAAGGCATCTTCCTAGTAGTATCGGATGTCTGGTGTATTGTGCCGTGGGAAGGAATTGAATTTAAAAAAAAACTCGCACTGATTGCCGTGCACCGGTGCGATGATTGAATGTTCGTAATATAATAACAAAAGTTTTCACCATTCGATTCTGCTAGGTTGAAAATTAAGTTTGAAAACCGTACAAGTCGGATCAGATTCGGGCTGTATCCGTCAGACGCTTTCGGATCGAATAAAATGCCAACTGTACCCGCCCTACCATGATAAATAGAACAGCTATCGCCGTGTTAAGGAATGCCGTCAACGGAGCCCAAAACTTTCGGCAAAAACCTGACGGCACCGATGGCGCATACTCACGTTCGAGGCTCGACTGCGATATTTTGATAATGCAATCGATCGTCTACTGTCGGTAAATAACGAATGTCACCTAGAAGCGGCATGCTTTCGGTCGATTGCTATCGTACGGTGACAGCTGTCTTCGGTTACGTTGCCATTCACTTACAGTGCTGCGAGGAAAGGAAGTGGTTTCGCTAGCAATCTGAACGATTATGCGACACTTCTGAAGCGTGCGTGATTCTGCACGGGTGCGGGTACGACAAGTGGAATTTGTAAGCATCCCATTACCATATAGATTTCACTTGCTCATAGTGACGATTTCTGTTCGTAATGTCTAAACCTAGCTACACATTTGGTGGTTATCATGAATATTGATGGCAAGTTGTTGAAATACATTTTTGCAAAAATACGAAGCAAGTTGCTCTATTCAGTCGTGATTGACAATTGGGCCATTGATATAGTCTAGTGAAACAGGTTTGAGCTTGTGTTACAAATTACCAATCAAAGTTTAACGCTTCTTATGTGCTTATATATTGCACAGTCATAGTTTATCGAAGCATGTTACCTACCATGTCTTAAGCACTCATTTTATTACACACATAACTCTGACTGAGTTATTATGCTTGAAGTCTTAATTTTGTAAAGTGTTTTTATTTTATTGTATGCTATTATATTGAGTATTAAGGCATGAATAAAGAATAAGCAAGTAAACATTTTTTTGAGTTCACTGACACTAACCATCTGATAAGTTGTTGATTTTGTTCAATGTCTTTCAGTTTAGTAACCATGATATTTGAACTGGTCTAGACTGATGTTTGGGCAGTATCTAATTCAAATGTATTTGATATCTTAAGATGCTGAACGAAGGTGCTGCATACCATTAGTCGCCAATACATCTTTTTATAATATTTTTTTTCGAAAGAACAGGTATTTAAGCGAAAGAACTCTACACTTTCTTGTTGGCGACCCACTAGATCATACTGGCCACCAAAAGGCTTATCGAAATATTTGTTGATACCTCTCAGTGGGATAGTCACTCCTACGGGAGAACGGTCCGGTTAAGATTTGAGCACCCAGTCATGAGGGGCGGCTCGGTAGTTTTGGCGACAGCGTTCAATTCCCATCCAGATCCCCCCCCCCCCCCCGTAGTGAGGGCTGACTATCCTAATACGTGGTATCGGCAAGTCTAGTAAGCCATTCGATGTCCAGCGTGACTTTGGAGGTCGTCAAGCCAAGAAGAAGTCATGCCATGTGTATACCGGCGCCACCGTCGTCGGATCTACCACCGAGCGGCCCCTATAACTCTACATATGTGTTAAACTGATCTAAGCGATACATCAATGTTGGCAAAAATGATAATCTATCGGATAGTAGAAAAGGTTGGCAAGTATTATTGATAACGATTGTAGAGAAAACTAATTGTACATGGTCATTAAGAATTATTTATTTTGTTTTGCGATTTTAAACTGATCCGAGCAATTTATAAATTGAATAAAGTGCTCATAAGATAGTGTGGCACTTTTAAAGCAAGTAATTACTGTATTGCAGTACAGTCGTAAAAGGTATTCTCATTTTCAAATCTCTCGTTTTGCAACGTGTGTTGATGCAGCCTTCAGCCAATTGAAATCGAAACAACTGCTAGGAAGAAGTTTTGAGATAAAGGGTAAAAAGCTTTTTGAAAAGTATTCTTGAGGCTACTATATATTGCTCCCTGCTAGTGTATGCATCTGTTTAACCGGTCCTATTTACGGTGCGATCATTATGCACAACCGTAATGGACTGGACGGCCATATTAGGCGTGAGGAAGTTGGCCAAACTATCCACTCCACTGCGAGCAGCTCTATCGAACGGATACCCCATAGCCTTCCGATCCGGGTAAAGACGATCCCGCACACCACAGTACGATGCGGCATCATTGCACGTACCGACCAGATCCTGCACAACACGATCCTCCTCGTAGTTTGACACCATGATGAACAGATCGGCCGGCAAACCTTCGGGCAGTCCCTTCGGTATGAGCATATGGGCCGGCCATCCACAACCGCAAAAGTTAAACTCAGCTTCCTGGGGCGTATCCGGTTCGGGGCGGTTCTGGTCCAGGTTGCGAAACGTGCGCTCGAACGGAATAGTTACGGTGGACTCTCTCGACCGTCGGCGGATTCGGTTCGAGCCGGGTCGCACTAAGGGCAAGGACGACGAAAACATGTATAAGCACAAATGAATGGCATAAAGCAGCGCATACTTACGTGCAACGAGGAACTTATCCAGCTCGATCATAAACAGCCGCTGGTCGCGGAAAACCATCGGTGTGCCACGTTCGTCATTTTTCGGGGCAAGAAAAACGCGCACAAATGCCATGCGCTGGGCGTCCGACTCGTTCTCGATCATGATGGTCGTTACGAACGGCGAATGCTGCAGATGGGTGAACCTTTCGACAGAGACAAAGTTTCCAACGTGAATGAATAACCGTAGCCAAAAAAGTGTCACGCATTAGTTATGTAAAGCACCAAATCTGGGCGAATACTTAATTACGCTTTCCAAATGTAAGTGGCTTGATGACAAATTTTTAGTAATATACCGGAGTAGAAGTCCTTCAAGTGAACATAAATCTCAATCCTCAGAGAAAAACAATGCATCAAATCACGACACGGTAGGGCCGATTCTTGAACTGTTCTCAAACTGAGCGTAGTTTGTTACGCAGCTCCGCAGTAGCAGCTCCAAGATTATGTCACAGCACAGCTTACTCGTACACTCGCATACGTTGCTAGTTCGCCATTCGCATCGCTTTTCGTATGTGTTCACGAAAAACGGTAATTAAAAGCGAAGAAACTTTTTTCCATCCTCGGCCTGTGATGCGCCTTTTTCCCGAGCTAAATTACTTTCGCCAACTTAATTTCCATTCACCAACCAACCTTCCTTTGCTTTATTTCTCAATCGCGAGAACCGAAGGCGCAAACATTTTGTGGACGCGTAGCTATTATATGCACACAAAGTAAACGTATTATGTGGCCTGAATAATATTTTTTCTTGAAAACACTGTGAAACGATGCTCGATTATGGTACGTGGAACAACTATTCATCGTGCGTTTATGTAATCTTTTGGTTGGGTCAGAGTGAGCATTCCAGAACATCCAGCGTTATGTTGGTAGAATTGGGTGTAATCATGCAACAGCATTAACAGCATGGCAAGGTAAGCAAATTTGTTTTACATAACGAGTGTTAGACGATGGGTAAAAATTGAAGTATTCAGCATAAACAGCAGCGTGCATTATCATTCATTAGATAAACACATTTTATATTGTTAAAAAAGGTGTAAAATTTTAATTGAAAATCATAAACATGTATAATTCTCACAACCGTATTTGACTGGCTCTTGAACCATTGATTATTCATTCCATGGGGCTATCTCCACTAAAAGCATGATTTACTACCCTGCACGCTAATCAGACTTATTGTGCTTCAATATTTACCCAGCAAACTATTCCCATCATCATGTTTCGGTCCAGTCAAGCACTCCTTTTATTTTTCGTACAAAAAATACGAACCACGTACTTATACGCCCAGTGCAAAAGTGTGTTATGCAGCGTATAAACCTTGCTGCAACCGATCAGCAAACGCTAAATGGTCGTTTAACATGCGAGCCATGCAAATGGTACGTTAGGTTATGTTATTCCCGTTGAAAGCTACTGAACCTGACAGGCACGCTTCGCTGCACATCCATCATTCGGCCGGGTGTTCGAGCGTACCGGAATTTTCGTTTTACATTCTCCTGGTATTACAGTTTTTCCAGCCCCGTCGGTGCATATAGAAATGATGGAAGCGTTTCAAGTGGCTTCATACCTCCGCCGTACACCGGTCCCACCGTGCCGAGCGGGAAGTCATGTTAATTCAATTAAATTTCAATCGAACAAGCGTACGTGGCAACCATATGGGCAGGCATGGATCCAACCAACCAACCGTGGTGCCGGAGGTGAAAAATGAAACACATTTGATGACACCCGACATTTGGTATCGGTTAGTGGGGATGCAAAGAGCAGTGGCGGTATGTGCAAGCATGCAAACAACACGAACAAGAACGGGGATTAGTGAGAAATGGCTTGATGTGAATGTTTGGCGTTTTTGTGTCGGATTATTTGCGATGCTTTTGCCCAACGTCAACTCAAACGCGTATGTTTATACGTTTTTTCACTGGAATCGGTGTCACAGGCCGATAGCTGTAAGCATTTATCCACTTAGAAACTCGTTAGCAGTAATCAAATTGCATAGAAACAATTATTACGCAGTACCACAACAACCAAGACGACAATTTTGCATCACACGTGAGAACGTTAATTAGTCGATTGCTGGGAAACTGTTGAGTGCCTAGAGCAAAAGCAGTCTTCCCGCCTCGCACTACGCCTTTACGTACCTTGCAAAGACATTTCCCCTCGGCACAAAGTCCATGCCGCGTGACAGATCCACGTCCGACTGCTGCCAGAACGTTTGGAACGTGTTCTGCTGACCGTCCTCGGGCTGCACCGTAATGCCGGTGATGGAGATCCCGTCGAACGTCAGCTGGGAACGGGTGTACGGTGGCAGCTTGTTCTTGTGCTCCTGGAAGATATCGTCTATGTACGAGTGCCAACGGTAAAACACCGGATCGCGCATGGCCGTCGCCACATCGCCCATCACGCCGAACGACTCGAGATGCCGATGGTCCGGGTCGTGAGCGTACGAAATGAAGACGTGTCCCATGTTGTGCATATCACCGTACAGCTGTCTGTTCGGTGACAGGATGGACGACTCGATGATGTTACCGAGATGGTCTATTCCTTTCTGCTCGTCCAGTGGGATGCGGTTTCCGGATTCCTAATCAAGTACAAACCCGTTTCGTTAGCCAGCCAAGGATTGCACGGTAAACAGTAATGCGTACTCACATCAACAACGAATCCTTGATGAATCGCCTCATAGATACGATCAATCCAGCGCTCCAGATCGGCCACATCTTGCTTTATCTGGTCCGCCTCACGGTTCAAATCCTTCAACACACTCGAATCGACACGCCCCGGCCATGCCCGGCTAGCCACCAGCGAGTCCAGCTTGGGAAAATAGCCCTCACTAATCGGTTCGCGTAGGTTGTTTAGCCGCTTGACGCGCTGCAATCGGTTACTGAACCGCTCGAAGTTGTACCGTGCCACCAGCTGCTGATGCATGTAGTAAAACAATTCGCCCCGACGGTCCTTGTCCACAATCGCACGGTTCGAAGCGTCGAACGGATAAACCAAATGCCAATGCCAGTGATGCAGATTGACACCGATATCCTCGCGGAAGTACCACAGCCGATGCTCCTCGTCCAGGTCGGAAGCGGTGTAATCTTTCGGGATTACGATCGGCATCCGCATCCCTTCCGGCACAACCGTCGCCTCTTCGCGAATCTGCGAAAACACCTTCGAATCGACGTACTTGTCCGGGAACACCTCGATGATGGTGGGCAGATCGAGATCATGCGTATCCTTGCGGTGTAGCAACGCCACAGAAAGCGCATAGTTGAACAGGTACGGATTGATGCGGTCACGTGCAAACACGGCACAGCTCTGCAGATCCTCTACGTTCCGCATTCCTGGAAGCGATCCACAAAAGGAAACCAAATATTTTAAATTTTACGCAGTGTTTAGATAGGAGCGAGACAAAGCAGGATTAATGAAAATTAACTACCCTCTGCTATACAGTGTAAAATGCATTCATGGAACTTCATTCATAACATTAATTCTTGCGTACATTTAATGTAAGTACCGATATTGAAACATCCACTCTTCCACCCTTCCTGGAAGATTCTTTGAAAATGTTCAGCAACAAACACAAAAAATGGTTAAATTGCTCGGCAAACAATTGTCGATATTTTTAACCTCATCTGTCTGTGCAAACTCGCCTTGCCCTATGTAACGTCCTATGTCCTTTTGCCCGGGTACACCAGCACAGCTAATGGAAAAAAATCTCACTGCTGCTCGCAAACATTAGTCCACCGAAGATAAATGTTTTCCCGAGTAAGTAGGTCCAAAGCGCAAAGTGTGGGAAAGTGTGCGGGAACGTACCCAAGATCCATTGGAATATCTTCACCTTAAGTTGTCGGGCTGGGTTTGTTAACTTTTAACTAGATTTGAAAAGGAACAAAGATGTCCGTGGAAGGTGCAAAAATTGAACAATATCGCACAGTCTTTGGGCCGGGCTTGCCAAGGGACGTTTTTTTTTTTCTTGGGAAGGATAGATTTGATTTCGAGACCTTCAACAGCTCTACAGGGTTGCGTGAAAAAGTTAGGCCGAGTCTTGATTTAGCGTTTATATTTCTTCTTCCGCAAAGGACCCAAGATAAGCGAACATATGAGCTGAAAACGGTGAGACTATGTGCTTGTGTGAGGGTATGTGGGCAGATGAAAGGTTGATGGCTGTTCCAGCAATATTAATATCAACAAATTTTGTCACGGAGAAGCTTTTACGGTAATTGATTTTTCGTCGTAGCGCCTCAAATCGTTGCGTAGGATTAAAACAGATCCTGTCAAGGAATACGGCCGAGCAGTCGCCTAGGAGAAAAAGTTGCCGCTTCAATCCACACATTTATCACTCAACAGGGTGCTGGAATCAAACGAAATAACGCGCATGTGGGTATTTGTTCGTGTTGCCGTAGCACACGCAACACCTAGCAAGCAAACCTAGCATTGCAAACCTAGCAATGCAAGCGCAATACGGATGCGGGGAAGGTTTTCAATGTTGTTTAATCTATTCAATAGGAAATCTTGATTTTCCACACCTCATGAAACATAATCTTTCCCTGTTGAATCTCATAATTCGTAATTAAACATTCCGTCCATATACCGCTTCAAATAAATCTGTTTAACTTAGCCTTCAACAAGCACACAGCACGAACAAAACCTTTCCTCACCTTTCTAAAAGTATTAAATAATGATTCTCATTCCGTCTCCAACCACCGAGCGATTAAGACGTCTTTTAAAGCGCTCCTAGGCGACGAAATAGGCGAGATTGCGATAACAGCAAAGCCGTTGACCCAGAAATCACGCATCGTAAGTGAGAGAGTGAAACAAGTGCGAAGCGAACCGTGTGTTTGGTGTCCAGTTGTGCTCTCCGTGCGTAGTTGTCCCCGTGCAGTGTTGTGTGTGTAGGTGAGAGAGCGGTGCCGCGTATAAGTACTCTCGCTACTTGCGCGGTGTACTACTTCTCTCACTAAGTGCCGTCCGGTAAGTTATCCTTACGTATCGTGTCATCCCTCTCCCTCTCATTTGTTCTGTGTTGATCCGTTAGCACCGGCTCTACCATGGAGGTAGAGCCGAACGATGGATCAGAAACGTGCTTCATTACAGTGAAGCGCAAAAATTCTGATCCAGGACTAACGGCAAAGAAAAGAACGGTTTTGTCTCACGGGGCCTCGTCGGCGTCTCCCGCAGTGGAGCCGAAACCGAGAAGCAGGGCGTATCATGCATCCTATAAAGGGGTGCATGATATTTTCTTCATGCCCAGGAATAAGCCCCTGGATGTAAGATCGATCACAGCATCGATCTATAAAAAATATCCAGGGGTCCTGGATGTTCTTCGGCTGCGTCCGAACAAGTTGCGGGTCTCTGCAAAAGACCGGGCACAGGCCAATATGATAGCGGCCGACCCGTCCTTTACGGAGGATTACCGGGTATATATACCCGGTGGATTGGTGGAAATCATCGGTGTTGTAGATGATTTCGAATACCCCCTAGAGGACATCCTAAAATACGGAGAGGGGGCATTTTTGCACCAATCAACTCCTCGTGCCAAGGTCCTTGAGGTAAAAAAATTGTACGCTTCAAGCTTGGTTGACGGAAAGAAGGTGTATCGCGAGACATCCTCGCTCCGAATCACCTTCGAGGGTACAGTCCTGCCAAATTCCCTTCTTTTTGAGGGACTTCGAGTACCAATCCGTCGACCATTTGTAACTAAAATCGCGACTTGCATTAACTGCAGTCAGATTGGGCATTCCGCTCCTTATTGCACGAATGCAACAAAATGCAGTAAGTGCAAAGGAGCGCACTCCACATTAGAGTGCAAGTCCGCAGCCGAAAAGTGTCTGCATTGCAATCAGCAATGGCACGAGGTAAACTCCTGTCCTGTCTACCGTAGAAGACAGGCAGAGCACAAGCGGGCCACAATAAAAAGTGCCAGGGGATCGTACGCCGATGTTTTGAAGACGGCCCCAAGCGTGAATCCGTTCGACCCGCTCTCAGTAGCAGCGGAAAACGAATCGTTGCCCAATCTGGCTCCACTCACGGGAGTAAAACGATCGATCTTCCCAAGGTTGCCAACAAAAAAGACCTTAAAAAAGATACAATCTTTACCCAAAAAGGCACCACGGCGTCACGTGGAAACAACGCCACTCCCCCCACGGGACAAACCCACACGTGATTCTCGTAGTATTCCCTCCCAATCCCGTGAAAAACCGAGTCCCAAAAACCTGGCGTTCCCAAGTGAACCCACATCCTTCTCCCAGATCCCTAGCCTAACAGAGATTCTCCAATCTCTGATCGAGTCCCTCCACCTCCCGCAACCACTTGCGGGTATGATCCCTTTGGCTTTCCCTTTCCTAAGAGGAATGGTCAAACAATGGCTGCAACAATGGCCTTGTCTTAGTATGATGGTCCGTATGGACGAATAATATGTCCAATGGCTACCATACTACAATGGAACTGCAGAAGTTTTATTGGAAAAATAGACCTACTAAAAATTTTATTAGGGCATCATAATTGCAATGTGTTTGCCCTAAGCGAAACTTGGCTCTCACCAGAAAAACAAATAACCTTCCCGGGATATAACATCATACGTCAAGATCGTTTTGACCCAACTAGTAATAGGCGTGGTGGGGGAGTATTAATTGGTATTCGAAGTAGTCACAGCTTCAGCAGAGTACCCCTCCCTACACCCGAGGGCATCGAATATGTCGCGATCCAGGCAAAGCTAGGAAATCTTGACGTTTCTATTGCTTCTATTTATATCCCACCGGGAGCCAACATTGACTCTGAGAAGATCAAAAAGGATCTTGAAACGCTAGCTACGGTTCTACCAAAGCCGTTTTTTATCCTAGGCGATTTTAACGCTCATGGGCAAGATTGGGGATGCTTGCACGATGATAACCGTGCACCAATCATAAGGGATTTCTGCGACACATTTAGGTTGACTATTCTAAACTCTGGTGAAGCAACTAGGGTGTCATCACCTATGGCACGGAATAGCGCAATAGACCTATCTCTATGTACGTCATCCTTAGGGTTGGATTCAACATGGAAGGTTATCCAAGACCCGCTTGGCAGTGACCATCTGCCAATCAAGATCTCTATTATCAATGGGATTCGTTCAGCCGATCCAGTTCCCGTCGAATGTGACTTGACGAGGAACATCGACTGGACGAAATACGGCGATCTAATGTCTGCTTGGCTGCGCCGTATTGAACCCAGTTTCTCTCCAAACGAGGAGCACAAAAATCTCGTTTTAGCGATAAATGAGTGCGCCCTTGGTGCCCAAACAAGGCCGCCCCCACAGGCAAGGAATTTCTTTAGACCCCCTACTCCTTGGTGGGATGCGGATTGTCAAGCGGCATTCTCAGCGAAGAGGAAGGCTTTTGCCCAGTATAGAGCCACTGCCTCCACAGATCTATATGATCAATATAGAGGACTGGAGCGCAAGTGCAAAAACTTGCTTAAGGCAAAAAAGAGAAGCTACTGGAGGAGGTATGTAAATAACCTCTGTCCTTCCACTTCGCTCAGTTCGCTACAGAGCATGGCGAGAAGGATGCGAAATAGCAGAGCGTCCAACGAGAGCGAAAGAGTTTCCGGGGCATGGCTAGAGCCATTTGCTCAGAAAATCTGCCCAGACTTCGCTCAAGCACCTCCTTTCACTCAGAGTGCTCCTGGTAGTGATTCCTCAATGGATTCCCCCTTCACAATGGTCGAGTTTTCGCTTGCACTGTACTCCAACAACAATTCCTCGCCAGGAATGGATCGTATCAGGAACAAGTTGCTCCATAACCTTCCAGATCTGGCGAAGAAACGGCTATTGAGGCTTTTCAACATCATGTTGGAGCTTAATACCGTCCCGTTGGAATGGAGGGAGGTGAAGGTTATCGCCCTGTTGAAACCTGGCAAACCCGCATCAGAGTTCGACTCGTATCGACCGATTTCGATGTTGTCGTGTCTGCGAAAACTTTTTGAGAAAATGATTCTTTTTAGATTGGACAACTGGCTCGAGTCAAACGGCCTTTTGTCAAGTACCCAATTTGGATTTCGCAAAGGCAAGGGTACCAACGACTGCTTGGCGCTTCTTGTATCCGAAATAGAGCTGGCGCATTCCCGAAAGGAAATGATGGCATCTCTATTTCTTGACATCAAGGGGGCTTTTGACTCAGTGTCAGTACATGTGCTGTGTCAAAAGTTAGAAGCTGCGGGCTTAAGCCCGAAATTAAATAACATCGTATTTAACCTCCTTTCGGAAAAGGCGATGAATTTCGATAACGGCCATCTAAAAATTCGAAGAGCCAGTTTCTATGGACTACCACAAGGGTCCTGCCTGAGTCCCTTGCTGTACAACTTTTATGTCAACGATATAGATACATGCCTAGCTCCCGGATGCAGCTTACGGCAATTGGCGGACGACGGTGTTGTATCAGTCGCCAGCAACAACATCGCAGATCTTCAAAGGCCTTTGCAAACCACACTGGACAACCTAGAAGTGTGGGCCAGAAACCTAGGTATCGAGTTTTCGCCCGAGAAAACAGAAATGCTCATTTTCTCGTTTTTCTACGACACAGAGAATAATAGACGCAATAATTTGATAAACCCCCATTTTGATATACATATGTATAACAAAAAGATATCCATTGCCAGATCTTTTCGATACCTAGGCGTTTGGTTCGATAGCAAGAATGTGTGGAGGGCACATATTGACTATCTCGTCAAAAAATGCACTAGAAGAATCAATTTTCTCAGAACAATTACAGGATTCTGGTGGGGTGCACACCCATCAGATATCCTTAAGCTATATAAGACAACGATACTGTCCGTCTTGGAATATGGATGCATATGCTTCCATTGGGCATCCAAGTCGCATTTGATCCGTCTTGAACGTATCCAGTACCGTTGCCTTAGAATCGCATTGGGTTGTATGAAATCAACCCACACGATGTCGCTCGAAGTGATGTGTGGAGTGATGCCGCTTCCGCTCCGTTTTGAGCTACTGTCGCTTCGCCTTCTCGTACGCTCTACAGCATCAAACCCATTGATAATCGAGAACTTTCGAACACTGCATGAGATAGGTTCTAAATGTAAAATCATGAAAACCTTTCATGATTTTACTTCCTTACAGGTACACCCTAGCACTCAAGCTAATTCAAATCGTGCCAGCTTACCAGGGTCCTGCAGTTCCCGGTTTAGAGTAGACACCTCGTTGAGAGAGCAAATCAAGTCTATCCCCGATAGTCTTCGCAGGACAGCAATTCCCAGCATTTTTGTGGAAAAGTATGGCCATTGTAACAGCAACCATTTTTATACTGACGGATCCTCATCAGAGCAGGGCATCGGTTTTGGCGTATATAACATTGTATCCGAGGCATATTTCCAACTACGCCAGCCATGCTCGATATATGTAGCGGAGCTCGCCGCAATCTTTTACGCCTTGTTGATTATAAGTGCTTGTCCTCCAGATGAATATTTTATATTCTCCGACAGTTTAAGCGCTGTCGAAGCATTAAAATCTGTGAAGGCTATTAAGAGCCCGGACTACTTCGTAAAAGAAATATTAAAGGTCTTAAGCTCATTGTTTGAGAAATCATTCCGGATATCTCTTGTTTGGCTGCCTGCACATTGCGGAATCTTCGGCAATGAAAAGGCAGACCAATTGGCCAAAAAGGGTGCTTCGGAAGGGTCCTTTTTCGACAGGCTTATCTTACCTCACGAGTACATGCGTGCCCCACAGTCTCTCTGCATGGCTCGGTGGCAGAGTTTGTGGGACACCGATGAGCTCGGGAGGTTTCTTTATTCGATCACTCCCCAAGTGTCCTTGAAGCCTTGGTTCCACGGCATCTCAGGTGATCGTGCGTTCATTCGAATGATGTCTAGGCTTAGGTCTAACCATTTCGCTTTGGGCGCGCATCTCCAGCGTATAGGACAGGTCGACTCCAAAGTATGTGGCTGCGGCCTTGGATACCATGACATAGATCATCTTCTATGGTCTTGTGTGGAATACGAGGCTGCTCGACCCGCCTTGTTAGACGCAGTCCGGGGCATTGGAAAGTTGCCGGATACTCCAATTCGGGACCTGCTGGGAGACTGCGACGAGGTCTACCTGAGAGTAATCTTTCTCTTCTGCCGTGCTAACGGATTATTAGTGTGATCCCCTTCCCCCCCACTACTCCCACTGTTTGTCTGTCTTATATATGTTGTACCTCGCTTGTATGAATGATGATGGATGAATGGATGAATGAATGAATGAATGTATGAATGAGTACGATGCGTGAAGGGTTGGGTACCATATGGAAGCAGTTGCAGCGGCCAATGCTATGGATGGACATCCCAGCGAAAGGGAGAGGAAGACTTCAAGATTGGACACAATCAGGAATCTTCGAAATGGAAAACGATCAAGACCCCCGCTACCATCTGGACCACGTGCATGGAAACGCCTGACATACCCCGGGATAAGTTACACGATAAGACCCTCGCTAGGAACACGACTTTGGCTTTGGATGACGGAACTTACGCAACGGAACAACCGAGCACACCCGGGATAAGGTGCCCTTTCACAGCTCGGAGAAGGAAATGTCTCCCAGCAAAGAGGAAAGGAGTATACTAATTTTAAGTTTATTGTAAGCAATACGGCCTGGCCGTCCCTTATGAATAAAAAAAAAAAAATAATGATTCTCTTTTAACCCCGAGTGTCTCTTATCGCTAAAGTGCTAACGGTTTATCATCGGTTTTTTTTGCACACCAAACGACCCGTGAAACACGTGAACTTGTATGCGCGCGGAAAAGCTTTTGCCTGCAAACGGTTATATCGCTCTTCTGTTATGCAGAGCTTTGATGTTCAAACCTTCACAACCAGGATTGTCTGCATGTGTGTATGTGGGGCTATGTGCTAGATGTAGAACACTTTTCAGCTGATTTGACTGACAGTTTCATTTTGCCTGCCTGCTTGGGTATGGTGTCAGAGAGGCCGTACGTAACAGGATTTAATTAGCTAACCCCTTCAAGAAATTAAAGAGGGAAGAACGGAATCGAGGATGTTCCAATATAGCTGGAACAAAACGGATAGCAATCTAGTGGAAAGCCATTTCGATACCGAAAGTGTAAGACGTTTGATTAGTCCGATTGCTATTTATTGTCCTGGTGCTCCGTACCGTATGCCCTTTTGCGCTAATGTCGGCCAACGGGGTGTCCGTGGTGTGTAGAGGCTGTGTTGTGAATAATGAATGCTAGCACAACCGACACCAACTATTGATTGTGGTCGGCGTCACGAAGGGTTTTGAACGAAAATAGGAAGCGTATCGTGGTTTGCATACATTATCGCTTCTTTCCGGCACCTTCCCATGGAACTCTTACACCCGAGGAAAGCAGCAAACGAACGGTTGAAACCACAGGGTGCTCTAGGAAAATTGTTCACAATGCTCTCTGTACTCCGGCTAGGCATTTCCAATCAATGTGCAGGGACATAATCGATGCCAAATGAAAAGCCGTCATGACAGTAAGTAACAAATCGATCAAAAGTGTCGAAGAATGAAATGAATTGCTTGTTGCTGGAAACCACTGCGAAACGTAGGGTAGCATCTGCATAATTTGTCTTGGGATTGATATTTGCTGGTGTTTGCAGGTACAGGTGAATATTAATATCACTTCAGGCACCCATTTAAAAGTGAATATTTTTAAATTGAATATTAGTTAAAGTAAGAAATAAACTGGAGACCAAACATTCAGTTAAGAAAATTAATCAACGTTAAAACGACGGGTGAATGCTTGACCGTTGATACGTTAGCATTTGAATTATCAAACAACCAGGAAGCTATTTTGATTTCCGTGGATTTAGTTACATCCAATGTTAAGGTCATATGTAATGTATTATAATGACACTGACCACTGCGCAGCATTCTAGGAAACTAGATTTTGATTTTATGATTAAAATTTGACTGTAATTTGTTGTTGAGTAACATTGTGTACATAATACACCCACCAATTCATTCATCCCACACAGGCAATCATTTGCTCATAATAATATCGTCAATCTGGCATATCTCCATGACTTCCTGGACGCTTTGAAATAATAGACAGAGGCTTCAATTTTGACCAAATGCTCGAAATAAATAACCAACAAGTTAGCGTCCAGCTCTTGTCCTAGTCACAATTGCGACCAAACGAAAGCACGTGGCAATGGAAAGGCATACTGGGAAGCAATTTCACGTGTACTCTGGAAAGCAGCATGACACAGCTGACAGCAGAATGTGCTACGAAACAGTGATGGCCATGCATGGTCCAGCGCTACAACAGGAAAGCAATTTATCTTAATATTTTATCCATGCCCTTGATGGTGGATGAGCGTTTCGCTTCAAGGTCGCTGTATGGTGGGAGCTATTCGGGACCACTCGCAAAGATGGTGTGCAATAGGAGAAAGTAATATGTTGTACAGTGACCTTCCATTACCCACCGGTACGCCCCTGCTGCTTACCCATGAAGATGTCAATCAAGCGTGCCGCAATTTTTCGATGGCGTGGAATAAAGAGCGAAAACTGTTCTTGTCGTCCGAGCGACATTGGAATGCGCAGATCCGGCAGGGCAATACTGCGGACCGGGATGCGCTCCTCTGCGTTCTCGCCGAATCGGTTCTGGATTTCGGGACCGATGGGTCGATACCGATCGGTAAGATAGTTGTCCGGTACGTCGAACACTACGCGACCCTTGCCCATGAACACCGGTTCCCGGGGCCGATCCAGCAGCAACAACAAATGCTTCTTATCGAACACCATTCTGCTAGCACACTCACACACACACACACACACACACCGGACGTTTGCGTCTCACAACTTGCACCAAGGACGATACCAAGGATACGCGATACACAGGAAACTTCACGAGCAACCGAGACGCGTCAACTTTTCGCACAATATGCCGACAATAGCTATGGGCTCAAATTCTTTTATACGACCCAGAAGCATTACGCATCGAAAGGTCAATGATACGCACGAATTGCGTGAGGGAGAAGAACCTCAAAATCTGTGATAATATTTTTCAACGATCGCAATGAATGTCTTATCGACAATGGCGGCCAGCGCTGGGACGGCGCCAGTACAACAAACGGTAGAAGTTCATTAACATCGTACTCTTTGCGGTGAAGCTCCCCAACCACAACAGACTGTGAATGTTATCCAAGCGTACTGCATAGGTCATGGTTTGCGTGAGGCATCTCACGCATCGCTCCCACCGACCGGATAAGACGAAAGTAAACAAGCCCCGGAAAACAAACGAAGGCTGTGTGTTCCTGGCAGCAGCACAGCATGCAACATACACATTTCCCTAGATCAGTGGTCGACAAAATTCGACTTGCAATCCAACAATTACGTATTTTATTCTATTTATAGCTTACAATTTAAACAAAAATTAAATACGCGATTCATAGAACATGCTCGTAAACAATAAAGTAGGAAGATATCAAACATGAATTTACCAAGGAAATTCTAATGCTGCCCACAATATTTAACAACTAGACTTCTGGTCTAATGCAATCTACACATTTTTCTTCTACAAGTTTACCTACCACTGCTCTAGACTGTACGCACGAAAACACAGCCTGGTCCAAATATATCTGAACTGACGCGTCGCTATCGCGCCTTTTGCGGTTAGTCCCAAATAATGTGTCGCTAGGAGGCTTTTTTGACTCTTACTCCTTATCAGACGAGGCGCAGTGACGATTTTATCATGCTCAAAATTCCCACCGCACACACACGCTTGACGTGAAAGTTGCCCTAGCAAAAAAAACCCTTCGCCCGGTAGCACAGTCTGAAAAAAAAAAACATAGAAGCACAAAGCATTTGGGGCTGGAATTTCGCACAATTGCACGACCGTGAAATTTATATGCCTCTTTTCTTCTCGCTGTCTGAATAATGCTTGCGAGAGTGCGTCTGCTTGTAGCGTGTACGTTATCGCTAGCGGTGGCTCGAATACTCGGCTCACCTGGCGTGCACGGACGTGTGGTGAGGTTTGATCGAATTTCATTAGCGTGGGCTTGTTGTGTAGATTATTTTTAAAGATATCCGCGGATTGGTGAAGCGTAGGATGTTCGCGTGTTTCGTTCCTTTAGATCGTAATATGTCTTGACAGGAAGTCGAATTCTTGTGAAGAAAAGGAGTGGTTATTCCAACTAATACGAGCGTGAGCATTATTGAACAATACATCTCGAACACGTGCCGTCAATAAGAGTGCGTATAATAAGGAGCGAAAATATTGCTCGATATAAAATGTTCCCTTCATACACACTAAGAAGAAGTATCGATTAAACCATTGCGAACGTTTCACTGCTATAGCTTTATGGATATTCGAAGAATTTCGAGAAATCAATTATTGTTGGTTTTGCGATGTGTGGATGTGTTTATAATGTATGCATGCTTCATAAAGGGATCATTAACTTGCTGATCAGATTTCAGTGTAGCACTTTTAAATGCAACTGTAATTGCGTTCACCGTATGGAAAGCGAAATGTAACGCATGCAATTCGATACACTTTCGTGCAATTTCTCGGATAACGCACAAGAAAAAACCAACCACTAAACATAATCGAGTAAAGCGATGTACGGATTGTGCTGCAGTTCGACGTCACTTCCACATCGCAGCTCCCCCCCCCCCCTCCCAATCTGGAATGCTAACACAATCACTAAACTCTGTTTTCGATTATAAATGTGATGCTGGAAACGGGATCGCCAGTCAACCAGCCTTGCCAGCGTTGCGTAATGCTAAATCCGGCAAACCGTGGGACGAAGGTTGGCAGCTGTCTTCAAAGGATCGCATTCCAGCCTGGTACAATGTTATCCCATCTCATGGCTCTTTTCTTCTTATCTTTTTCTTCCACCACACCCGGCCATTCCCGCTTCCCCGCTCTTCCTCCATCGGCAACATCCTGCTTGCTTTGCGTCCTGCTCAATCGAAGGTACATAGCGATAGTGCATCCGTTGCGTCACCGGACGTCAAGGAAGAAGGCCCGGATCTTTCTTTTAATCATCTGGGCGTTGAGCTGTGTCCTGGCGGCACCGTGCCTGATGTACTCGACTGTGATGACGAAGCGGTAAGTTTTAACAAGTAAGGCGTGGAACAGAAAGCCACAAGAGAGCGAGACAGAGAGATGGAGAGATAGAGAGAGAGAGAGACAAAGAACGCTAGAGAAGGGGCAAAGGCTGGCACTAGCTGCACCGAGTAACGGCAAGGGATCAAATAAAATTGAATAGGACACATTTCGATGCTAGCTCTGGAGATGAAACTCGATAGTTTACTATGCAGAAGTTGAATTAAATTATATAAAGCTGGCGCAGCACGGATGAATCTGTTCCTATGAATTAGTGCGAAAAGGATTGTTCAGTTTAATTCTGGTTTAATTGTGATTTTGTTGAACCATTTCGAGATTTGCTGGAAAAGAATCTCGGAGCTAAAAATAAATGCAATAACAAAAGTGTCAAATCTTTAGTTTCTAATTTTATGTTGTTTATTCGAAACGGTCAATCTGTATTTCTAAAAAGTTATTAGTTTAAGTAATAGAGAATGAATGGCAGTTTCACTACGTTTACTTTTCTCCACAACAGAGCTTTCCTAATATCCTAGTGTCTATTTTCACACCTTTCCCATTTTTGTGTGCTTTTTTTCCAAAAGATATAATAATGGTAAAACGCGCACCGTATGCTACATGCTGTGGCCTGACGGACGATATCCTACATCCATGGCAGATTACATGTAAGTATTGCCACATATACAGCCCAGTGTAGCTCACCGAATGTACGATTCCATTACACCCAGACACATCAATCCAGTGTTTATTTTTTCATTCGAATTTCATACATTTTCTCCACCGATAAGAGTTCCGACACCAGTTCTGATTTGCGACAGCAAAATTTTGTATCACTTTGTTTTCCGCCCACCCTCCCCTAATGCCTGGTGACAAGTTTTAGCCGAACCGAACTTCCGAAGCACATTTCGGAGACCGGAAATTTTTTGTGGCTGCTCACTGTTTCGTTTCTGGTCAACATCACAGCATTTGACAGCAAATCTGCATACCGGGGCACCGACTGGTCACGACACAACAATCAATGGGCGTATTGGGCTGGAAAAATGGAACATAAACAGCGTTTGGTTAACGCTTTTTTTCAGTTCGCCGGGCCTAAGTACAGAGTTTTGCGGGGGGGTGGTTTCGTGTCTTTGTAGCAACATTTTCTGTGTTTGATTATCAAAATTGTTTCTATAATCGAACACAGAATAAATTTCGATATAACGCGATTCGGAAATAAGTAATCAAACTGTTGAATTTAATTCTAAACAATTGCAAAATCTAAACTTAAAACACTTTGACAATTTTTTGCCAAACAGCTTAAATATTCCCAAATCATTTCAAACGTGTTGTACTTTGAAATCTATTCCTACTTTTCGGTAAACTTTACCCTCGGCCGCTCCACCGTTCGACAGGACACGAAAACCAAATGATACACAAATTTATTCACTGAAAAGGCACGTCAAAAATGTCGAAAACGAACCGAACGAGCACAGCATACGTCAGCTGGCAGTGCAGCAGGTCAGCCATGGTTTAAAATATGATGCCTGAAACATATTTTTTCCACTCGAATAACAAACGCGTTCGTGTCCGTGTTGGGTCTGAACGATACAGCCATAGGGAACGGAATTGTCACTCGAGTGATGGTGTGTGTGTGTGTGTGTCACCGAGTGCTACCCAAAAGCAGAAACGACACAAGGCTGACAATATGTCCGATGACCGCTCGCCAAACTTCCAACCGAGCAATTCGCTGAACTGAGGGCTCGAAATGATGGAACGCAGTTTGCGTCGCATTGTAGAATGTGGTAAAGAAATGAATACATCGTGATTTGGACGCGTTCCGAATGCCATTGTTGGATTTCAGAATGGAAAGGGGGAGTGGTTAGATTGGTGCGTAAATCTTTCGAATGTTAATAATTGAATTTTCCTCCCCAAGAGCAAGCAGCACCAGCAAGATGCGAGGAGAAGTAATAAAAAAAACCGGAAATCCTACATTTGAGGCACGAAACATTCTAGTGTTAAGACAGCATGCAGGATAACCTAAAGTTTCCTTGTCGAGAATGAAGTACCATCCCATGGCAAGGGATTCCTTTCTTTCGTTTCTCCATCCTTTTCTGCTCCGATCGCCCATCAGCCTGCTGGTGGTAAATTTACGCTCGCACGAACACAAACTATACCCACCGTCCCTGAAGACTGTGAGTTTGCAAAATAAATTACCGACTGTCAGAAGCTGATGCGGGCTGAGGTAAAAGTTGTTAAATGCTAAAAAATGGCTGAAAAGAATATTTACCCAAAAACCTTTCACGGAACGGTAGCAGTACAAGAAACTTGATCTACCGTGCCAACCGTGGTTGGAATGGAAGAAACAGTTTAACACCATGTTGACGAACCGCTACGCTTTGTATTGGGCGCGATGGTATGAGAATACTGAGCAGCAATGTGTGGAAGCGAAGAAAAAAAACTGGAAAGCTTCTCTCCGAGGGATTTTATTTCCTGCAATCGTGCAGTATTCGACGGGGAAGTTTTTATTTCCTTTGCAACCACCTGTCCCTGGGGAGGAAGACAAATTCTAACGTAAACCACATTGCGTTGTTTGATGAAAGTTTAATATTTTCCGTGAAAATCAAAGGTACTAAATTTCATTAAACGGTTCGTTTCTTTGCCAAATCGTGCCAAATTCTACGTATTTCATAAAGTATTATCAATAATGAAAATGTTATAGTGTTAGCTTTTTTTCAAAATCGGTCTTGCTTGTGTACCGCTGATGTATCGACAGCCGTCAATAGACGGACCTTCGTTCCTACGGTTGCAGCAACTCGTTGTAGATCACAATCAACTGATCGCATCTTTACCTTTTCATGTAGATTGTATGTAAGCATTTTGGAATTAAATTCCCACCCTTAAATTACCAACTGTAAACCGTCCAAATCACCAAACTGAATGGTTTAATCTGATCTGATAGATGGAACTATAATTCCTGGATTTTCGTGATTCTGGCCTTTCAGTGGTTACAATAATTTAAGCTATCCTAGAGATGAATTCATTCCTCTCAAGCCATTGTTGGGGTAAGAGGTGGGACTATCATCATCATAAACAGTTGAGTATTTTTTTTTTTTTTTTTTTTTTTTTTTTTTTATTCATGAGGGACGGCCTGGCCGTATTGCTAGTTGAGTATTTTCCATACTGTCAAAATTATTTCCCTACATAAAAATTAAACGAGTTCGTCTGTCTTTGCAACGTCAAATGCACTTTAGTGTACACATATGAAATCGCGAAAGTGTGTTAAACCAGTTGCTCAATCCCTTGCCAACTTCGGATGAGAATTTTACAACACTACAGAACAAATAAGTTGTAAATGTTCTCACTCTGTAAAGTTTTCTACGTAAAACTTATGCACGATGAAACGTTCCAACACTATAATCTGCTTTGAATTGGTGCGGTTTGAATCGTGCACTCGAATCAAACCACATAAGCCTGACAAAAGCCCTCCCATTAAGTGAGAACCATGCCTGGTGACTCGTAGACGGATCATGAACTCGGCAGCATCGTACAAAGTTTGCAGAATCTATTATGCGAATGAATGCATGCACACCACGCTACGGGCCAACACCTTCGACACGTGGCATCCGGATGAGCTAATGAATTCACAATTACGTCATAATCCCTACAGAACACAGCCAAAACTCTCGGCATAATTCAATTATGCTCATAACATTGGCCATAATATGAGCACAACGTGCGCCCACACACACACACAAGAAAGAAAAAAAATAAAACCTCGAAGTAGTAGTTGCTGCTAGACCGTCATTTTTGGTGAGCCAGCAAAATATGGTACCATTCCCAGTGGATCCTGCTTAGTTCACTCAGTCAGCCAGAGCACCATATTGTTAAAGTAAACAAATGTAAGTGCGTCAGGCGAGCTCCGTAAGACGCCTAGCCTGCATGACAATGCCCAGGTATTGTGGGGTTGATTTGTTCTCACGTTGTTCTGCGGAATGTGCCGTAAACAAAATCCCACAAAATAATCACAGAAACAGATTCGCGTCCAACTTCGTCTAGGAACTCTTTGACCGCATGTCAATATCAGCACGCTTTTTGTTTTTTTTTTTTGCTCGTTCGGCTCCGATTGTGTGGAAAACATTTCGCGCAACATCAGTGCACATGATCCGGGTGGATAATTGAATAAGCAGTCCGTGTTGTTCGTCACAGCATCTTCCCTGCTGTCTTCTCCAATATTGGGCCGTCGCCACCACGGACACATTATGTGCCGCGTGTTGTAATGTTATTTGAGTTTCGTTAATACCGTCACGAAACTCAATTTCGGGTGAATTTGGAAGTTGAACTCGGGCCCAGATTTGAGCCACGCTCCATCAGCGTGTGGAACATTGGTTGACGATGGTAGTAAAAAAAAAAAAACAAAAGTAGCATCACTTCCAGTCAAGGCCATCGGGCATGCGGAAACGCCAATGGGAAAGAAGACACACCGCTTTACTGCTGTAGGACGAAAAAGCTTTCATGAAAATTAACGACAGTTGGGATGCAGCTCGGGCGATACACCAGGGAAACGCAGAGCGTCGCATCGGTCCTATTAAAAATTATCTTGATAAATTTTTATACGTATATTCAAACATCGGTATTATCAGGCCATCGTTACCCTCTATCGATCCCTGTCGGGGCTGACCTTTTTATCGCATCACCTCACTACTATATCCCTTCTGTCGATATTTTTTGTGACACATTTCCATATTAAAAAGAGATATTTTTTCGACCCGATTTCCTGGGTCACAAGCGAAAAAAAAAGTATCCAATGGTATGGTAGTACGATGAAATGAATACATTTCACTCGGGTCATCGGAAAGAAACCTCGCGTTACGGCACAATATTATCAACACAATACGAACGGAGCAGAATGTGAGATAATGAAACTCACCAAACAGAATTTGTAGTCTGGTTTCGGAAGAAAAATGATACATCATAAAATGGTATCGTTTAAAGCACAGCGATTTGCGACGGTTCATCCCGCACCAAGCACAGCATATTCGTTTGTGAAAGCCTGTTTAAAGAGACCTGTTGGTTTGCTTTTCATTTCACGCTTCTTACGGGTGTTGATTGTACATTGTTCGAGTGAGGGATAACGTTTCCAAATCGATCGGTCGGTTGATCGACCGGAAGGAAATCGACAAACAATGAACTACCATTCTTTCCTTGATTTCATCCTTGTGCTCCATCGACAGGGTTGGACGAACCGATGGCTGCAAGAGCGTGAAGCGAGAACTCATTATACGATTCTTTGTTTCGTGCTTCCTTTCTGTGGTTAAAGGCGGTTAAATGGAAAATAAAATCCCATCCGAAACGCACCATATCGTTAGCATCAATCACACGCTCTAGCACCGTGACAGCTTCATTCCGTGCGCCATCATGGTTTGCAAAATGGATTCATTTCAATTCATGCTTCCCCTTTTCACGTATGGCACACTGTAAACGGGGGAGAAATATTATGACAGATAATCTATTTGTGATCAGATCATCCAGCAAAGCTAAACTGACATCACATCCGGAGGTTCCTTTTTCCTTATTCTCGCAAAGCGTGTATTTGTTCAACAGAGGTGCAAAACAAATCTGACCAATGTTGAAAGCAATGCCACGCTCCGGACTTTGAATGCAATCAACGAAATTTTAAATTGTGTTACTCGTCGCATGGCTTCATTTTTAAGCTGGCCACATTCTTCCACTGCCCAAGAACAAAGCCGCTAAAACTCGACCATTATTCAGTTTCTAGTCTCATCTCTCTACGAACCCCACAGCTTGCCGGTCGGGTGGTTGAATACCTACGCAGCAAAGTGTGCGGTTAACCGGCGCTATTTTCCTTACCTCATAACGTGATCACCGCAAAAGTTCTTGACGTTGGGACAGAGGAATTGGCCGTGAGTTAGCAAACTTTTTGTCGGCTTCAAAGTTTTCCATCGCATTGTTCGCCCGTACTGATGGGTGAAGGTGATGAGCGCGTTCAACGGATGGTCAATTATTCTTCTTGAATGCCAACACAAACGAATGGTGGAAACGCATTTGTCCCAAAAATGATCTCTCTGCTTGTTGGACGAGGCTATGGAATGGTTGGTTTTAAAATGAACGCAACAAAGGTATGGGGTCGAAATTATTTGTGGCATTTCTTGATAGTGTTTTGCACCGTACGCAGGTTCAACGCGTCCATAGCTCTTTTTACAGAAAAAAAAAATGCGAATGTTAATAACCGAAGGACAGAATTTAATCATACCCAAATGGAATTGTGCTTCACAATTATTGAAAAGATCGAAACTCACTTTACTGGCAAGTTCTTAAATAAAATTACTTTCGCATAAGGCGTTCTATTCTTATTATTATTGATCATTATCACCTTAGCTTAGTGCTATAATGCTGTGATGCACTACATTCTCTAAGGGCTCTTGAAAAGGAATACGTTTTTTAAGCAATCAATTTTGATTTTTTCCACTTGGCAATGCAATCAATTGCTTGGGACGACTATGTAGGAGGTGTATTTGTTTGTAAGATTTTTTTCGATTCTTCCAAGTATATCATCAGTATGGCCTTGGTCTGGAGAGTATCTTTCATGAATATGCAGTTGATGGAAAAGCTCCTGTCTGGCCACCCAATTGTGTGGCTTTTGAATTCTGTCGCCTACATGTAAGCGCAAAGATAGTGGGCTGAAAATGTAATTATTGTAAATTGTCTTGCCGATGTGTAGGATATCAATAAAACAGATGTGATGTGTTTTGATCCAAACACTTTCAAATGGCGGCTGTTGAGATTGAATTGCTCACAAGAATAAAGGTCAAAGAATCCAACTGAATGTCAAGTGATGCATGTTGTCTTTTTTGGTATTAATCGTATTTCAGTTGCTCTACAAATTATGAAGCCTGTGTACTTTTTCGTTTTCTTGATTGAACAACCTTCTAGGACACTCTGTAGAATGATTTTCTTACCATACTTATTGAAGGCAGAACGGCCCAGCTGGGATTTGAACCCTCTGAACCTGCAGTGTCCTCCGCTGGGGCCGGAATCGCCTCCATCACCACCCGCCTAGGTGTTTTGACTACTTGGGAAAATTGAAAATCTGGCGAACATATCTCCGAGAATGTCTTCAACACCCGTTCTTCCCGAAGCAGTCTAATCAGGTTAACGATGAAACGAAAATAAAATAAATACGTATTCTAAGATCAACCCGGAGGTAATGATGATAGTGTCACCGCTCTTCACACGACAGGAAAAGGGATGAAATCTGGGATGGGATCTCCTCTCCGATTACATCTAAATCTTAAAAGCATGTGTAGTCTTTAAATTTATTCTGCATCGCAAAGATACAATTATTACTTCACGACAAAAGAAACATACCTTTGTTATTTGTTCATTACGATATCTGTGTGCAGATCATTAAATGACTCCGTCTCAACATCTTAAAAAAATGGAAGAGTATGGTTCGAAAAAATTATTACAAGACACATTTCTACACCGCCCCTGACTTTACAGGTTGACAATAATTCATTAGCAAACCATTCACCGAAAGCTGATTACACGAGCTCACAGAAATAGGAAAGTAAATTGAATCCATCTTTCAAACGGTGGGCCAACCGGCTACAACTTCATCTTATCCAGCTCATTTATCAATGAATCTGAAGATGTTGATATTTCCGTACAAACACAACTTGAGCCAGAAACCGTACGAAAGAAGTGATTGTTCGTGTCAAAAATAAAGAACCAATTCTTGGGATGCTCAAGAATCACTTCAACACGCTCAAGCAGTCTGCAGGCTTTCGGCGTAAAGTTTTGAGGATGAGGCTTATGTTTTCCAAACAAACTTCCCGCCAACCCGGGTCTGTTGCCATTGGAAGCGGGAGCAGTTTTGAACCTATTAAATAGCTTACTTAACTTGCCACGAGACGCACCCATCCGCGAATTCTGATAGTGGGACCGTCATTAAGAGTCGCTTAAATGGAAGCGTTCATTAAAGCAGAAGCATTTGCATGAAGGAAACGTTAGGCGTCGTGTCACTCCGTTTCAAGAGTAAAATTTACATTCTAGCTGAACAGCTTGATTGGTTGTAAAGAGGACTGTTTTTTTTTTTAACCGAATCGATTGTAACGCACCAGAATAAAATGCTTTACTTTTGCCATTCGAATTGGAAACTAAAAAACAAACATTGCATAACAACTGTTTACTTCCAAATCTTGCCTCCATCTTGTCCGATGTCAAACAGTGCGATTTACATCACAACTTTGGCAGCACAATAATGAACGTTTATCATCCGGTGACCGTTTTTTTCCCCCCGCTAAACCAAACAACTTTTCGCTCTCTTCATCAACGTTCGGTACAAATTTCCGGAGGATATTGTCTTTGATTGGGACGAGAAAAGATCAAACAAGTGTTCTTTGTTCTTGGTTGTTTATAGGTCGACAGGATGATTGCTGCTTGTTTATGTGTGTGTGTGTGTGTGTATGTAGGAGTGGGTTTTTTTTAATATCTCCTGCGCCCGTTGCAATTTCGTACCGTATGTATGCCATCTATCGGTACCTGTGGGCGGTTTATTTCGTGCAGCAGATGACCAATTTGGCAGAAAACGATCGATCGCACTCTGGCTTCTACAGCTTTTGCAATACGATACGAATGAACTTTTTCCGTGTTGCACTTTTTAAAGCTCGCAAGGAAGCATGAAAGATGCAAATTTACCATTGCATAGCGCTGTACCTTGTAACGTAGAAACGTTGCAACCCGAGAAGCTCAGCCCTTTCCGTCGTAACAATATCAATCTTTCTTACGAAAAAGCAAACAATATCCCCCACCGAAAAACCTCCACGAACGGAATCTTCGCTTGCTCGCTTGCCTTACAATCCTTTACCAACGCAAACTGGTGCTATGCAAATTAATAGCTACTTGGTAACTTTTAACTCACTACCAGGCTCACCTTACCTTGCTCTCGCGCAAAATGGCGAAATGAAATCATTCCCAAATAAGAAGCTGCAACACTAATTGCAAAACCAACACGCTGCTGCCGGTGGATACGACGGTGGCGACACTGCTGCAGTTCACTTTTTGAAACAAAAGGCGAACAAACTGCATTAATTGAAACACCGAGACCGAAGAAAAGGGAATGAAAGTTTCGTTGCGGCACGAAAAATAATGACCAGCTGGAGAACGCTGTGTTTAAGCGGTCAGATTATTAAGTGTCAGTTTTCGATGAAGGTGGTATGACTCGGGTGACGTTTTAATTATGCTAAATGAGTTAGCTTTTTTTTTTTTGTTTTTGGTAATAGAGAAAAGCTTTTTCCTCGTTTTTATAAGGAAGTAGTGACCATTGTATGGTAATTTTTAAAACTATTAAAAGCTCTTTGCCGAAGCCATACATTCGCTTTCGCGTAAAAGAGTAAAGTTATTGATGCTTCTATTTCGCATGTTAAGACATCATCTATTCTGATGGGATTATTACGTTTTGCTGGGAAGCGTCACAGGACACATTAATTTACTTTTCGCCGAATCATTCGTTTCCCTAACTAATGCCACACGATGGATGCTGGAATAGTAATAGCGTTCATTACAGAAATCATACTCCACCTCTTCGTTCGTTCGTTCACTAACTCAATAATCTTCCCCAAGAAGAGTTCCCTTGTCGAAGTTGTTCGCCTCTCACATACCAACGCAAGCGAGTTGGTACGATTTTTTGTTTTCGTCCGTTAGCACATTCTCATACGACATGTTCATGCTTCTTTTTTTATGTTTTGTTCAATCCGCTATTTCATGCTAAGCTTACATACATCACTTTGTACCGTGGTGGTTGCTACCGTGCTTCCCGGTAGCGCTGGATTTTCAATTAAGCTGGTGCTTCTGGACAATAACTCAATTAGCTACTCCGACAGCACTTTCATTCTCGGTTTTGCTCACACTGTTGTTTTCTTTCCCAATCTTTTCCGTTTTCCCTCTACGCGTCTGCCGACCATTCATCGTGACAGCTACAACCTGGTGTTCCTGATACTCACCTACGGCATACCGATGTTGATCATGATCGTCTGCTACTCACTGATGGGCCGCGAGCTGTGGGGCAGCCGCTCCATTGGCGAACACACCGAACGGCAGCTTGAGTCGATGAAATCGAAAAAAAAGGTAAGTGAGCTAGTGGAATGTATGAGCTGACGCAGTGACGGTGGGGGAATTCTTTCCCACGGGTTGACATCTACACTTGCTTCCGGTTGATCAAGAAATCCGTGTTTTTGCACAGGCGTATAGTTATTTGTTTTCTCTTCATTTGTGTAGTTTTGCTTAACTCATTTGGGTATTATTTTCCTTGATGAAAGCCCCTTCTGGAACACTCCGGCATCCGCTGTTTTTCTATTTCTACATGTTTCTTGTCCGCGCTGGCGGACGGAATGGCATTAAAAATGGATTCCTGCGCTGCCTGAAGTCTGGCATTAGATGAACAAAACGAAATGAAAGCAAACCAATTGTATCGAATCGATCGATTGACAATCAGCAAAACCAATCGTGCGTGCAAGGTTTTGGGGAAAGTATGAAACTGAAGGAAGAAAATCGATTAAAAACAGTAAAATAACACTTAACTCTTTTTATCACGCTCGTAAGCTGACCTTTCTCCGGTATTTAAACGAATCGTTCATAGAAATAAACCGCTTTCCTTTGCCGTTTAATAGTTGTTTAATTTACGGTAACATGTAAATTATAATCTTTAGTTCAAAGGCCACGCATTGACAATACGGCACTGGACCGTAATAATCAAATGTAAAATCAAAGGCCACGCACACCGCAGTTCACGAACCTTGCTCTGGCAATTATCAATATTTAAACTCGCTGGCAACCGGCGATGACCGAAGCACAATATATGGGTCACATAAAACGTGCAAATATACGGGATTAATTCCATTGCTATGGAACATTACACTGCCATTCAAACACAAAAGCACATGCTGAACGTTTTAGCTTCCATTTTTTCCGTATTGAAGCCCTCACCGTTTAAAATGCGCCGTGCAACATAAATGGTAAGATTGGGCACCCCCGTGATACAAATTATTTGGGAAACGAATCTTAATTCTTAATTTTGAACCACTTTTCTTCCTTCTTTTCGTTTATGGCTTCCTTTCCCCTCTTTCTTAAGGTTCGTTTATTCACCTTTTTTTTATTAACTGTGTTTTTGAATGAGTTTCCTTGGGTTGCCTGTTGTGTTCCTTTACTAACTTCCCTCCTGCCGACGTCGGATGATTAGAATTTTGAGCTTGATACGCTCCCTACCGGATGTTCCCCTAAGCGCGCGTTGAATGGAAATTAAATTTTACATTCCTTTTTTGAATTTTAATGCTCTAGTGGAAAATAAAGCAATACTACAGCATCAAGGTTGGGTCACTAATACGGCTGTGGGTGGGCATAGAATAATGAAGAAGGGCACAAAAATACTGAAAACGTGTGATAATCGAGGATGGACGATGGTATTCTAAATTTACATACGGTTTGCACGGTGTATTAAAGTTCATGTTAGGTGTAGCTTGATAACAAGCAGTACATCATACTGTATCCATGCTCTTCGGAGAAAATTAAAATATTTTAACAAAGTATCAAGATTTTGTACTTGAACTTAGATTTTTTCATAACGCTTAGTTGGTAAGAAATCATATTTCACTTTTAGTTTTGCCTGCCGGACCACTATAAGGGCTATCGATTTGACAACATTTATTTTCTATGACTGGCAAAGTGCACACGATTATTTCCAATCGTGCTATGAAAAATGGTTTGGTACAGGTACCGAGCATTAAAAAGCTTGTCAGCAGCGTATCATGCCGCATCATCGTCGCATCGTGTTGGAAAAGTCAAAAGGAAATCGATTTTTCACTTCACACTAAACGTGTGGTGGTATCTAATTTCGTCGAACCGACCTGAATGCCGCACGTCTATTTGGGTGGCCGAACCGCTGGAGAGTGATTCATTTCCGAAATCAAATTACACTAAACCTTCCTGATCCTTCATCAGAGCTTACCGTCACACCGTGTGGTTGGCCGCGCACTAATCAATTACCACTTCCCGACGGTCAGTCACAAATGCAAAAGCAGACACTCTACGCCACCCGGCATCGTTCGATCGAAAGCTTTTACCGTACGTTTCGGCACGTGACAATCTTCATCAGTGAAAGCGAAATCCCCAAAATCTGGTGCGACAAAGCTTCCGGCATCCCGGTCCCGTGGCGGTGGACAAAAAGCGGAGAGTTTAGTGAGATAAATTAAATGACTGACGGTCAACGTTAGGACGGTCCGATTGTTACCAGGAGTTGGGTTACGGCGCTGGGTTGGATTTCGTTGCCGGTTTTGATAAATAAATTATTATGAAATCATACCGGTTAGTTGGCCGTCAAACAAATTGACACTCTATCTGTCTCAATCAGGTACGTTTGACGGTGGCTAGATGGACGGCAGGTGGACGACAAACAGAACACAAGAGACAGAAAACAGTGAAGAAGTGTTCGCATTGCCAAACGAGTCTCGCAGGAAAATGGTTTGCAATGTAAATGAAACTTTCGAGAAGTAGGCGGTATCATTAGGTAGTGTTGATGTCAAAAATGATGATGGAGATGATGCTTTAGAGCAAACTGAATACATTTAAGAACCCTCAAAATGTTTATTGAAACAAACTTTAATAGAAATTATACATCTTTACAGCTCCTTTGAAGATATTAGCAAAAAGACTGAGATATACCATCTAATTGGGTCAAGCAACATGTTCTTTCCCTCTCATCAGAACATCTAGAAACCTCATGGATATTGCACATAAAATATAAAGTTTGTGCACAATATAGTTGAAAGTAACAATTCTTGACAGATAAGAACTGCTTTTAAGTTGCACTGTCCCCTGCATATTTTGAACAACAACGTCCACAGCTCTTTATTATAATATCTTCATTTTTTTGTATTCCTTTCAAGCGTTCCGCTCTCATAGTGCCGTTGCACCGTTGCGTTATAAGCAATAAATGCCCTACTTTTGGCATTTATAGCAATGCTTGTAAGTAAGCTGTACACAAATGTCATCGTGAATTAGCAGAGGTTGATGTCAGCTGCTTTCGAAGTAGCTTTTCTTGTTAAAAGATGATGGTGAGGCGAGATGGGAAAAGACTGAAAATATCTGCCGAAGTGAGTGAAGATGCTTGAATACGTTTTCGCACAAGAACGTACGACGATGCAGAGGCGTCCAGCAAAAACGTTTTCTATGTTTGTACATTCTTGAATGAAGCTTGTTACCAGACGGCTCTCAATGTAGCTGAATGGTATCGAATTGTTCGGAAAACCATAAACTAACCACTTAAAACCTCCCAGAATGTGTTGAAGAATTTGTTAAAGAGAGGGAGTAGGCAATAGTTTTAAGGCAGCACTTAACAACGACTCGTGTGAAAGGTTTCAACGGCGTCAAGGATGGAAACTTCTTCCTGCAGGAAGTGTAAGACGAACTTTATGGAGCTATTTATCTATTTTTATATCCCCCTTTAAAACCATGCAAAGCCTATGTATTCAAGATCCGTAAAATGTTCAACCCAAATGATAGTAGACGGGTAAGAAAGTTTTTTACGCAAGAATAGTTTCTTGCGGAATGTTTCGCAACGTTTCGTTTCTGCAACCACAAGCTTTTTTCAATAGTTTTCCTCTCAATCAATCCTCTCAATCTCAATTCGTTATGAATTTCATTCATTATTTATTAACACTTCCAAATCGGTCCATCCATTTAAGCTCACATTTGGGACTTACATTACAGTTTTTTCATGCTCATGCTTGAATGTTCAAAAAAGAAAAACAAAATGATTATTACTTTGCTGACAATAGAAATATGAGAAGAAAAAAAACATCAACAATTATCCAGACACCGCTTCTTAACTAGCTGTTGACCTCGCTCAACTGTTTCTAAGAGTTTCGGCTAGGAAAGCTGATTATGAAAACTGGTCGGAAATTGTACTGAATGTCACAGCAAAGGTACAGGCAAAAGATGAAAAAGAAGCAAACAATGTTTTGAAATTAAATTTCTTTTCGTTTTTCTTCCTACAAGTACCTTAATGTCGTACAATGCGCTCTCATTATATGCCTGCCAGCCATGAGGTGTAAAGTAAAAACAGTCTCAAGGCCCGTCTTACAAATGGCGGTTGCTTTTCGTATTCAAAGAGATTCTCGCCCTCAGGCGAAAAGGACAAGCACGGCCCGATCTGCTGGTGAGTAGATAGCAGTGAAAAAAATTAGATGACTTTGGTTTTAAAACTTTTTTAATCATTTACTATAACGGCCGAGTGCGTTTTTCATCGGCCAGGGTGTAGACTGTTTTATTACCTTGTTTTTGCTGGTCAAGCATGGAAACTCTTCGTACAACGTCCATGTAATTAATACTTGTTCTGCATATTATATGAACTAATTATGTGGGATGGTTTTACCCCCAGTAATAGAAAGTGGAGCTTCAATGGTTAAGGTATGCCTCAAAATCGCTCAATTTGGCTGTTTTGAGAACAACAAGCTTAATGAGATATTCATATTGATTAGTTCCATATTTTACTCATGAACAAAAAGATTACGGTTAAAGCACGCTTATCGATTCAACCAAAATGAAGCAAAGATACATCCTTCAAAATGGACTAAATTGTGGCTCAGGTTAAAGGATATGTTAACCTAGTAACACACTTCTAATGGCAATAATGAGTAACTACCGGTATACTTAGCCATATACTGAAGCAAATGCTTCAGAATATGGCTAACAACCGAGGAACTAACTAATCATTATTATCCGCTCTTAACGTGTGGTAACACTCACTGTGGTTTGGCTGAAGCAGAATCCAGCTTAATGGTTGAACCATTTAAAACTACCATTTGCAATCACAAGTGTGCATGAAAGTCAGAGTTTCTGTGAATAGGCCTTACATAGAAGTTACAAAATAATGGCATGAACGATAGAAGCGGTGAAAATTTTGACTTTGAGGATTTATTATAAGATAATCTTATACATATGTAACATTTGCTTGGCTGCATCATCTCCTCAGACAAGGAGTACGAAAATCCCATCAAAATACACGGACACCCAGGCCTTTTCAAAACGGAATTTATTCATCCTATAGATTTTACAAATTCCTCGCCTTAACCAACCTCAGTGCTTGCCTGCGAGGGCTCTTTTTCTGGGGTGGTGTTTGTCGATTGCTTGTTGCAATGCCCATTGTTATTGTTAAATATTATATTTAACACATTAATACTTTTTTGAGTGTTCCCAATCTGTTCGATATACTCCGACATCTTCCCTTTCGAAAAGACTTCGGACATTGATGTCTGCCCTCTGTCTTTCCCTCCATCAAGCAACCCGCAGTCGAGCTGCTTCGCGTCGAGCAGCCGTTGTCGGTGACGGGGGTGGAGATGGTGGCCGTCCACCTCGCCGCGCTTCATTCCGGCTACGCCGAGTTGTATTTGGATCGGACCGGTTGGCAGCTAGCGAGAGATGGCCTTGTGAGGCCAGCATCTACCTCTCAGCGTCCCGATCGTCCTGCAGTTCGTCAGTGATGCGCGCTGCCGCCTCACAGATCTGGCTCCAACGCTCGGGGCTCTGGAGCAGACTGCTCATGTCTGGGGTGACCTCGTTCGGTCCCCCGACGCCCAACAGATCCTCCCGAACCGCAGCAAACCGTGGGCAGCAGAACACAACATGCTCCACCGACTCCACCACCCCAGGGCATCCACGACAGTCTGGGGACGACGTGAAGCGAAAACGGCACAGATACTCGCGGAAAAATCCGTGACCGGAAAGCACCTGTTACAGCTGGAACGTCACGTCGCCATGATTCCTGGACTGCCATGCCCTAATGTCCGGGATAGTGCGGAGGGCCCACCTGGTGAAGCGACTGTGCACCTGGTGCCTGGTGTCTGGGATAGTGCGGAGGGACCACCTGGTGAAGCGACTGTGCACCTGGTGCAGCCTGTTGTTGACCCGACTGTCCTCGTCCACCAACAGGCAAATCGGCACGAGACCGGCCAACAGTACCGCCGTCTCGTACCGGGTGGTACGGAAGCATCTCGCAACTTGAAGAGCAGTCGTACGCTGGGCCCGGCGAAGAAGCCTGCGGCATTCCCTCTTTTCCAGCGTGTCCCGCCACACAGGAGCCGCATAGCGCACCACAGATTCTGCCACTGCTGCAAGAAGACGGGACTTGCAAGCCCTTGGCCCGTGGTGGTTATGAATTAGTCGCGTTACTGCCGCGGCTACCTGCATGGCCTTCTCCGTTACATGCTGAATGTGTGGCAGCTAGGATAGGTGGTCGTGCAGCCTCACGCCCAGATATCGAATGGATCGGGAAGAGTTCACGACCACACCGCCGATGGCAATGGAGACTTGTGGATGACGCTTGAAGCTGGAGATCAGCGTCATTTCCGTCTTGTGCGGTGCTAACTCTAGGTGGTGTCGAGTCAGCCAGTCGCTTATTACCAGTGCGGCTTCCTCTGCTGCAGCCGCAGCTGTCTGCGGTGTTGTTCACGGAACCAGAATAATCAGGTCGTCGGCATATCCGATAACCTCGGCTCCCTGCGGCAGTGGTGCACTTAGGACCCCATCGTAGAGAATATTCCAAAGTATGGGGCCCAGGATGGACCCTTGCGGAACTCCGGAGCTGATGTCTCGCTCGACGGGGCCCTCGTTTGTCGCGATTAGCAACTTTCGGTCCTGAAAGTTGCTGTGCAGGATTCGCTGTAGTGAAGACGGGACCCCCTTGTCGCGTAATGCCTCTGCGATGGACTGCCAGTTCGCAGTATTAAAGGCATTGCGAACATCTAACATGCTACCACCATAAGGCAGCGTTTGTCGCGATGGTTGGTGCGGCGGAAGAACATGGCCATCCTCCCAGCATCGACGACTCGCTGGATGGCACTGATGGTGGACCTCCCACGACGAAAGCCGTACTGTGCGTCCGACAGTAACGGTGAAGTTGGCTCTTCCAGATGTTCGTTGAGCCGGTTAAGGATCAGGCGCTCCAACACCTTGCCAAGTGCGTCCAGCATACACAATGGCCGGTACGAGGAGCTTTCCCCGGGAGGTTTGCCAGGCTTTGGTAGTAGCATCAGGCGCTGCCTCTTCCACGGCATAGGAAACACACCGCGGTCCAGACAGTCCTGGTACACACGGCAGAAAACTGCCGGATTCTTCCTGCTCGCTGCCTTAACGGCCGCTCTAGAGTCGAGCGGTCAGTCTCCGGCGGCACACGGCTGCCGCGGAGCCGAGACATGACCACTCGATAACCCGCACCAAACTCATTCTCTTCAGCCTGTTCGATGAGGTACTGGAACTGCGCTCGCTTACTGGCACGGACGGCCACACAGGCAAGGACATTGAAGTGACAGTGAAAAAACAGGCAAATTGATCAAAAGGGGTGCTTCGGAAGGGACCTTTTTGATAGGCTATGCCCACATCACGAGCACTTGCGTGCCACAAGCGGAGTTTGTGGAACTCTAAAGAGATTTATGTTCGATCCCCCCTCCAATGTCTTTGAACATTTGTTTAGCATCTCAGGAGATCGTGTGTTCATTCGAATTATGTCTAGGTTTAGATCTAATCGTTTCTCATTAGACGTGCATCTCCAGCGTACAGTACAAGTTGACTCCAAATTCTGAGGCTGCAGCCTCGAATAGATCATCTTTTACGGTCTTTTGTCGAGTACGTTGCTACTCAATCCGCATTGCAATGTTAAGAATGATCTTTAATTTATGAAATGTTTAAATTGCGAGCGAATGAATGACTATTGTGAAGCCTTATTCTTGCTCTCTCTAAATGTTTGTCTGTTTTGTACGTGTTGTATCTCGTTTGTATGAGTGATGAAGGAATGTATGAATGGATGAATGGAAGAAAATATGAATGCGTACGATGTGCGAAGGGTCCTGTGAAGCACAAATCAAACGCTGTCCCTTGTTTAGCGTGAAATAACAAAGAGGCCGCACCTAAAGTCCCATGCTGCGATTCATCGGATTTGGATTTGAGCCCCTCACAATTGACAAGATGTTTCTCATGGACTACATAATGATCAACAACGGAAAATCTAACGAACACCTATGATAATGTTTTTTTTTTTTCTGTCAAAGGACAAGTGGATCCTCTCTATATATAAACGTTGTTTTGTACCATATTGTCGTCTGGATACGAAACCATGCTGGTTCAAGCTAATATGATTCCGAGCAAAGGCTCTTAGGGGCCATAGTTGAACAGCTCGAACACTATGGCACAAAATCTGGGAGAGGCAATGCTCTTTTTGTGGATAGGAGTTAGCCATGAAGTTTTCCAGATGCTAGGAAACATTCCACAATGGAATGGTTAACGGAGGATCTTCAGTGGCAATGGAGCTAGCGAAGGTGTCTCCCCACGATAAAAACCCTTCCTATGAACAGGAATTTTCTTAAGGATGATGGAACACCACATAACGAAGCATCGGAGCTCTCCCGATAAAACGTACCCTTTTACGGTTCGAAGAAGGAAATGTCTTCCAACTAAAGTAAATGGTGTGTTATTTATAAATAAGTTGTAATCAATACAGGCTGGCCGTTCTATCAGAACATCATAAAATATTCGTTTGTTCGACGGCTCTCTTGTATAGTTATCGAAACAGACTTACCGCTGTTCACGGTTTACCAACACTTACAGGACTGCATCTAGAAAATTTGCCACTTAGCAACTTTCGCAGCGAAAGTCTTCTTTCATGAAAAGTACATTCCGACAGTGACCGAGTTCCTGAGGGTGGAGTTCTAATTGTTTCGAATGAAATATTGCTGCCCAAGTATTTTTATGAAAATTCTTTAAATAAGTTTTTCATACTTTTTCATTAAAAAAAAACAAGCACACAAATTCATGTTCAGTCCTTCTTTATATTTTGTACAGCCTTCTCGTATAACTCACTTATTTGCTAAAACTAAAACGTAAAAACTAAAAACACAATAACAAAAAAAGGAAATGCAGGAAAACCCATAACTTTCTTTCCATTTGACGCTTTTGTCTTGCGCGTATTTCAGTGTCAGAGTGCACTCTTGAACAACTCGCAAAGGATGACAAAATTGCCACCTTGCAATTAATATTGCATCCGGTCCGATCGAAACATAACAGCACAAACACCGAACGTTGTACGTACGTTATGACATTTTGTTCGAAAAAAAAAGTGTCTCGCAACAACTCTGTCATGTTGTTTACTTCCAGTTGCTCCTCGTATCAGAAACGAAGTTCGTTTCGAACTTTATGTCTGTAGGTTTCGGTAGCGTCTTACCAACCTACCGGCGACAGGTACAATGGTACGATCTCTATTTTACTGTGCTTTCGCATTTCGCGTTGGCAAGAAAAACTTACAAGCGTCACAATTGCTGACACTTGCAGGGAAGTAATAATTTCGAGTAGCTCGACTACTGTACCATTTTATGGCCTTTACCCGCAAGATAATCATATCATATGATCTAACAGACTCTCTGGCACGACTAACTTTCGCTCGCTTCGCTCAGTATGCGAAAGGGAAAACATGTTACCAAAATTAGTTTCCCCTCGGGTACGGAAGTCTCAGTACCATCTTGTTGGCAGTTTGTTTAGCACCTACCATAAACCTGAGATAATGCTGATGTTCGTATCGGAATCTATATCACACAGAAGTGATAAAGCGAGAAAAAGTGCATAACACTATTTTACGACACAACGACGGATGATGAAATCAGGGGTTAATTTTTTGGCTGTTACTCAAAAAGTGAACGAGGAAAAATAGTTCAAAAAATTCACGTAGATGAATTATATGTTTCCATGTAACACATAAAATTACCAAAAATTATGAGAATATTATTATATATTTTATTGTTGTTAATTCACGCAATGTAAGTCCCTTTGATGCCTTTTGCAGTTTTAAAATCCTGCTGTCCATAAACTTTTCAATTGTGAGTGTAAAATTTATAATTTAAAATGCAAAACAGAAACAAAATGCGTACAGCATACATAAACGTGCACCTTCCTATATAGGTCAAATCTTGTACCAGTTTTTCGGCGGAAGGATGCGCCCTCAACCACTTAAAGCTTCGTGCTAATAGGTTTCGTATGAAAATTACCTGTCTTTGTGTTTCTTTCATTTTTAACCATGTCATGTGCATTTGACATTTTGGAGCGTCAAGTCTTGGAGGTCCACTTATCGTAACAGTCCTCCATTAAACTCGTTTCCCAAGTCCTTTCAATCTAAAATGTAACACCATGTAGCTACGGAAAACGTAGATTTTAATACATTTGCTTTGCTCTTGGTTTGCTGTCCCTATTACACGATGTTTTCTACGATCCGCGCCACTAGAAGTACGGACGCAAAGGAACCAAAATCCTAGGGTTATGGTAACGGAAGGAGTGTGCCATTTTTTCTAGCTACACCTATCTTCCCGCACTGATGTTGGAAGTTGCAAAATTTGCATTCTTTAACGTTTTATTTGTCCTGGAGCCTGGACTGAAAGCTAAAAAGCAAATGGAGGGGTGGAATATGATGAAATTTTCGCCCCAGGCGCGGTGGCGGCTTCTATCATTTTTCCCTTTTTTTTTTTGGAAGCAGTAAATAAAAGAAAAAACATTTTCTCTGCTTTCCTTCTTATCCGTAGCTTATCCGGGATTCGTTTCCTGGAGCTGCTTAGCATGCAAACAGCAACGGCCGTTGGGGCCATAACGGCAGCTTCCAGTGTTAAAAATATTATTTGTGTCCACGGTCAAGCGTGTCCGCCACATTCCCAGAAGTGGTTTAAAAAATGGGCAAGAAAAAATCCTGGAAATAGCACTTTCTTCCAAAAATGTCGATAGAAAACAAACTGTTGGAAGTATTTTCAAAAATTGTCAATCAAAAATATAAGCGCTACACATTGAACCCTGATCGATACATGTATATGTAACATTTATTTCCCGTTGGAGCAATAGGGTTCAACTTGTTTGGACAGCCCACAAATCGTTGAATATTGTTGAACAGCACCCTACACTTCTATGAACATCCGACCAAAACGTTTGCTTATTTTATTTTCCTTTTCCAATTTTAACACAGGTTGTGCGAATGTTTATAATTGTGGTAACGATATTTGCTATCTGCTGGTTGCCGTATCATCTGTTTTTCGTGTACGCGTACCACAACAACCAGATGACGTCGTCGAGCTACGTACAGCAGCTTTATCTGGGCTTCTACTGGCTCGCCATGTCAAACGCAATGGTTAACCCCATCATCTACTACTGGATGAATGGCCGGTAGGTAGGGCAGTACGGGTGCTCCGGATGCAACCTGTCCCGGGCAAAAATGCTCTAACCATTCTTTACTATCTCATTTTCCTACTCTCTTCCGTTCCAGCTTCCGGGTGTATTTCCAGGAAATTATATGCTTCTGCTGCCTGCAGTTCATCAACTCGCGTATGCGGGACGGCGTGCCCCAGGGTGTGCTGTTAAACAAAAATTCCAACTCCGAGCTGGGCCGGTACCGGTCGTGTAAGTAATTCACGCTAAGCTGGAGGCTTATTTAAGCGCCGAGAACCTGTTTTGGGTTCGGGAAACTGGTATAAAAAAACCCCCCTGTACAATTCAATCAAGTTTTCACCCGCTGTAAATCTCCACAAATCGTCCAGAATCCAGGCAAAATCAAGAACCAAAAATAACACCTCCCAAGGGTACGTTACGGTGTAAGGGAGCCAAAATCGTCCACCCGATAGCTGGTTAGAATATTGAACAGAGCTAGGCTTGTGATAGAGTACGAGTGTTTTGTATAAAGCACCTCACTGCTAACTTGTCTTTTTAGTACTAAAACGATAGTTATGAGGGTTGCCTTCACCAGCTTGGAACGGTGAAATATGACCCGAGAACGGTTTAACCATTACAGAAGCAGAAGAAAGTTTTGACCCGACCACTTGTACGGGGAAAATTTATGAAAGGACACCAGCCAACAAACTGGACCCAGTCATATTTTTACCCATATCATCCGCCGGCAGAATACCCCTTACGGTCGGACATGCTATCTGTCGATTGTACGAGTACCTGCACGTACTACGTGTGTCACCGACAGTATATTTGGTTTTGGTTGATGAATTTTACATGTGCTTTCGCTCGTGTAAGACATTTTTCAAACGAGCATAAGCTAAACCTCCGAGGGGTTTGCTGAAAACTGTTCCTCCATCACCTGGCCAAAGTGTTTTGGTTGGTTCGATATCGCAAGAAGACCATTTACCCCTGCATGTCTTTATTTATTTTTTATTTTGCCTTCCCCGAACTTGTGCCACGCTCGATAAACAACCTTCCCCTTATAGAATCCATCCCGGGACAGTGTATTTAACCTACGCATACACACAGTCACATCTCAATCAACCTATCAACCAACTTTTGGTGTCGATAAGTCCTGCATTCTCCCGAAATCTATGATATAATTGGGTTTTCATTCCTGCCTTTCCTGCACTAGCTTTCGCCTCACAAGAACCAAACCTTCCGGGAACGGCGTTACACAACGCTACCCGGAAAACGCACCCGTGTGCTGGCGAATCGTATTGGAAGCTTTTCCAGTTATTTCTCCTTTGCTATCTATTCCTACTTTTTTTATCTGGTGGAAATCAATGGAGAAAAACGGCTGGCTGGTTGGAAGTTGCCTAGAAGCAGAAAGAAAGTAAACAACAATAACTATCGCTTTGAGAACCTGCAATTGCTTGTCATGTACGATTATTCATGAAGGTGCTGAAGTGGGATTGATGAATGTTTAATCGCTAACGGGTGTACACAACTCATCGACTCAACTTTATTAGCCTGCTTTCGTTATTTTTGTGAGTTTCTTGGCCCGGTCAGGGTGTGATAAAAAATGACAAAATATTTCAAAAGAATATTTAATTAAATACTCAAACAAAAACATCGTTTTATTTTCAGGGTTAGTGAATGCTTTACCGATTAATCAACAAAGATACATATTTAAGTTCATAAATCATTAAAAGGATCATTCATTGGTAAATAACCGATAAGCACTTAACAAACTGGAGCGAAACCGTTTGCCCTTGACAATTTTTGGGTGGTTTCAGCTTTCCTTTCTTGTTGATGGGTAGCATTGACCTAAACTTTGTTTTCTTGTTCTTCACTTCCTCAAACTCCAGAATCCGGTCCCGCTAATCGATATTTGTCAAAAATTTAGGTCTCAACTTTACATCATTAATCAAGTTGGTTGTTAGGAAAGGAAAACCTTAAAGATCCGTTCAGGGCTCGGTGAAATACTTAAAAAGGCATGGCCTTTGGTAAACCTACACGTCCATTCACGGCCGTAAATTAAGTCCTTGGAGTGAGCTATCTTTAAAAAAAAAAATATAAACCAACGACCATTTACTATGAATAGGGCACAATTTTGCCTTCTATCTTTGAATTATGGAAGGCCCTATAAAAGAAAGGATTCTGTGAAAAAAGAAAATACCTTTTCTTTCGCCTATTCCGGCACAGAAAATCGATTTGTGAAGAATAATAGAAGATTTCAATAACTCAACAATTTAATTTGGGTTATAATATTAAACGCTTTACTGAAACCCAGCACGTTAACTCAATATGTACCACGCATGTAGTAAATTTGTTTCCCTTTCCGTTCCCGTTTCATGACGCCCAGATCGACAACGGTCCGTTTCGGTACGATGGCGGCCACCGAGCACGGAAGAGTATAGGATGCGAACAGGCCTTCCCCGTCCGGCTCATCTGAGCGTGAACGTGCTAGAAAGTGCGGTCAACGGTGGTGGTGACAAGCAGCCGGTTGCCGACATTGCCGAACTGCAGACCATCAACTTCCTGCACCTGAACCACAACTCGAACGAGCTGCAGCACAGCTCCTCCAACAGTCACGAATTCTCCTGACATCCGCAGTACGATTAAGCCCACGATCACCGGCAAACGACCGTCGCTTCGGTTCCATCGCGACGAACCATTCGAGAGACGAGATTTTGCCAGTGAAAAAGATGACGAATGGCCGGTTGGTGGTCACACACGTACGCACACACACACACAAGCGCACAAACCGATCTGTTGCTGCCAGTACGAGTGTAAGTTGACATACGACCATCAGTTTGGAGGTGTTCAGCCGGGAATAATTTCTCGTTCGAACTACTGACCATCCGTTTTGATGGTGACCGTTTTGATTGATCCAATATATTCGTTCTCAATTCTGTCTGCTTTTTTTTTTTTTTTTTTTTTTTGTTAACCATCATCAACCATGACCAATTTTCATTTCCGCATCGGAGGAGAAGAAGAAGAAAAAAACAATATACGATCTACCGTCACAGAACATCGACACTCAACAAAAACCGATGAGTCGATGAAGACTTTTCGATCCGATTACAATTTTCCACCCGAACCAATGCCTATGTGGGTTTTCCCCGGACACTCACACACAAACACACACATACACACATATGTATTACGTTTAACAACGTTAGAGTCCTTTAGTAGCTAGGTGATACCGAACCAGTGATTGTGTCGGGCTTCAATCGAGAGATGATTGGAACTGACCGCTAGTTCGATGAGGGATAAATGGAAATTTCTTGTCGTTTGATCGTTCCTTTTTTAAACGAGCTAATAGCATGCAAGGTTTTGGCTCCATGTATCAGTCAATTACAAACTATCATAGCAGAACGTATTTATCGGTTGAATTGGACCATATTAAAGCAAATTATCTAACAGGAAATGGGATTTAAAAAAAGGAATCATTCAAATAAAAGACATATAAATTTTTAAAAAAACTGAACAAAAACTTGTCACATTGCCCTTAATCAAAAGATAAAAATGATTGGCTTTTTTTTCATGTAATGTTCACGATTTTTGAAATTTTAAAAATTTACACAAAGCAGGAATAACAAAGTATATCATAATAAAATTATTTGTATCATTAACTTATGACAATTATGTGGTTTAGTTCGAATCATCCATTACATGGTGATCTTGTTTAAAATAAGTAACAAAATAATAACACTTTCCAAAAAATAGTTCCTTTCATGAAACATTCAAAATAACCTGAAGAACCCATTTAGGCAGACATTCGTATAATAAAAAACATTCTTTTCATACACACGCCCATACACAAACGATAAATCTGGTTGAAAACTTATAAGCATCTATTCCAGCTACAATTAGTACTTCAAACCTTCTCAAAAAGACACCTTCAAACAGCTCAAAGAACTTCGCTCTTCGTGATTGCTTCGCTTTTGTGGACGAGGGGCAACCTTTCTCCGAAAAAGAACACCCTTACCTAATCCCTGACATGTTTGCAATCATGTAGCGCTAGTATAATCACCTGCAACCGTTTTGTTTGCTCTTATTTTGTTTTTACAATCCCCAGGGGCTTATTCCAGAAACCGATGCAGCCGAATAGAAGAGAAACTGGATGGTACTGATGAAACATTCACTTGGTTTGCTTATTTCGGCGTACACAGTCAATGAACGGTCGTTGATGATAAGCTTTCCGATTGGGGAACACTTAGAGGTTGTGGTGCGGTGAAGTGGTATTTCTAAAGAAGGATTTTAAATTAGTTGAAAATAAGTTTAAACCGGCGGTACAGCATAGAGAAGAAATATTCGGGTGGCTGGACAGGTGTTGTTAGTGCTGCTAGTAATGCTCTTAGTGGATAAAACGCAACAAAAAAAAACAAAAGAAAAACCTATCAAGTGAGACGATTATTGAACAAAGTTTATTTATAGCCTAGATCATGTTGATCGCTCGTGTTCTTGCGAATTTTATTGGAAGGTGAACCATTACCATTACTTTAATGCGATGTATGGTGGTGATGTAGTTGATAAAGAACTATCCTTCTTCTAGAGAGATATCCATATTGTACAAGTAGAGCTCGGGCAGAAGCTAGTTGTAGTAGCTAGTATGGCCGTGTAACGATGGAATAAACGAAAATCAAGTGATGGTACAAACATGGGCGCACGGTTCTCTTGGGCCGGTCCCATAGAACAGGATTGTGTTGGGTTTATTGGCCCCACTGGCCTATGTGTATGACGAAAGTAAGCAGAAAGCGCGGACAGACAGGTGGATAAGAAGTGGATAGAATTTGTTGAGCCAGTTAGAATTTAGAAGGCGATAAAGGGAATCCGTACAAAGAGAGAACGCAAAACCGAATTAGAAGAATTTGTGACAAATGTTAGGTTAAAAACGGTTTGAAGCTCACATAGACGAAAAAAAAAACAACAAAAAAAAACAACAATACAACAAAGCATAGTGAATTGATGAACTGAAAACTGTTGTTCTTTTTTTTTATATGCCATCCGAAACTCAAGTATGAATTACAACAAGGCTTTTGAATTTTTATTTTTCTCTTCCAGTAATAAAGACATTTGTACTGATTGCAACGTAGGTTCGTTCAACTTACCCCCAATTATATGAGTATTTTTAAAACGAAACAACTTTTTTATGCTTGAATGAAATTTATCCTGAGAATTTCCAAGAATCCTGAGCACCCTTTCACAAATGCCAATAGTTCTCTCCCGATTGATTTGCAAGACTACACAAAACAGGACAACAGCTGCTACCGTTCGCTGAAAAGGGGACAGCATATACATAAACCTCTGCATAATTTATGTGAAGCAAACGTTCGACTAACCTGCTTCTGGAGCTGAATGGAGTTCGATTTTCTCTTCGTTTGATGTTGTGGTTGCTTTACCGTTGTCGAATCTTGTTCTGCTTAAAGACGCTTAAGGGACTGATTGATTTAACGTTCGATTGCTAGTTGTAATTTAGTGGTTGTCCTGTAACCGTGCACAGTGGGTGTCATTCAGTTGTCTACCAAGCATATTTGAAATGGTGAATGTGATTGCCATCCTGAAGATTTGTGAATGCTCATTCAATCATGTTTACCCTGTTTGTTGGCATATGATTTCAGAGACAAGTTTTGATAAATCAAAATTTTCCTGGAAGCAGCTACTCTACTATACTATCAATTGTATTGAAATGGTATTCACTTCGATGACCACAATTTGGCTGAATGATCTCCAAATTCCTTCGAATTTCTCTATAAATGTTGTGCTAACTTATTCATTCAGTATACACTTCCCTGGAGCACCTTGCATCCGATAGAATATGCATAAAGTACTGGGCGCCTCCATCGAAGCGAATGTTTTGTTTGCTGTTTGCCTGTCTGTATCACGCTTTGGCGAGTAGATTATATAATTATCAAATATATTTCAAAAACCAATTCTACATTCCATCATCCCGGTACAGCAATTTTCAAATAAACAACGTTTCCAACAAAGCGTTTGATTATGTCAACTTTGTTGACAATTGTCATTGCCTAATTACACGGTAGTAGCCTATTACGGCGTTGAATGGATCCTCATTCACGTGACAATATTTTCATGTGTCTGGATTGAACCTACCGTTAAATTGTCTGCCCTATTCTGCCTCATTCGTCCATAAATGCTCTGTAGGTAGAGCCCACCATTAAGGAACACAATTTCCGTGTCCGGGATGGTCAAGCGAAATCGTATAATTCCCAAGATAACTTTGCCAAAATGGTAACACCCCGACCAGAACCCGGTTTTAGGGTTCTACACCTCAACCACACGTTAATCTAATCATCGCCGATCATCACCCTGTGCGTCAGCAGAGTGGACTATCGCAAATTTCCTCATCACAATCAACTCCATTAAAAGCTTTCGTTGATACCACACCGTCCATGAATTTGTTTACATCATCTCATCAACGAAGCAAAAAAAACACACACTCACACACACACCGTTCAGTTTTGCCGTAACTGAACTGGACCATTCTGAAAGAAAATGCTAACCGCATCAAATTCAGTATCGAAACCCTACTATTGAACTTCGCTCCTATTCGTGGAGAAACTCGTTCAGGTCGGTAAACCGAAATTTCCTTTGGCAAAAAAAAAAGAATGTCGATCTTCTCTCTACCCTTACAAGGATGCAAAACTCATCTCGTTCGTCAACGCGAGGGATTTCGGCCGATGTGGGTCTTCCGAAAGGAGAAAAACGGGAGTCAATGAACGTCAACGAGCAAGGCAGAGCCAGCTTTTTTTTTTTTTTGGTTTCGCTCCAAGATAGAATATGCAAATTATATTGTACCGTGTCATACGCGCCAGATAAAGTTTTGCCTCCCATCCCACAAAAAAAGGCTAAATGTCCTGAGCGTGTGGCGATCATCTCCGGACCAGTGGTAAGTGGGCTAGTTCCAGATAACAATCAACATCACGCTATTCGTCCGATACCGACGGGACGCAGGCCAGCGTATATGTGTGTGTGTGACTGTTGGCTTGCCATCGGTACGTTCTACCTGGTTTGGAAGGTTTCATTCTATACTGTACACTGCGGAGTACGGGTTTATTCATACCCGTTTCCCATCACACTCGGGACGGTCCAGTTGTTTGGTTAGTGATAATCGAAAAGACATCATGTCACTACCGGTCGGCAACAGAGTACCCGCGTCCATCAGAACACACGCCTGGGGCTATTCAGTGCGAACTTTGGGGGACGCTTAACGAAGGTACACGAGCAAACATATTACTGGCTGTGCACATGATTCCGAAAGAAAACGCATAACAATGACTCTTCGGTACATACCCGGCGACGATGTGTGCAATGTTGTTATACCTTTCTCGACGACAGCAACACCAGCAACAACACACAAAAAAAGGTGACTAACAATTATTGAAACACACCAGCGGCGTTAGAAAAGCCGCTTCGGTTCTGATTAAAATTCTTATCAATCGGTTTGGGACGGTTGGCTGGCTAGCTGACCGAGCTAGTAAATCAGTTCGTGCTGATTCGGATAGAAAGTTTCCGGCTCAGCAAAAACTGGGCTCGCCCTATTAATTCCGACATGCTCAGCTTTTCTGCCGAACGTAAAGATGCTGGCAGACAGACATGATGAGCTTATCATGTTTCGCTTTTATGATGGGACTTTCTTTTTCCTCTCCGTACACAGAACTCGTCCCTAACTTGCGTAATAATAATGCTTGAGGCTGTGTATAACATCTATGTCATTATCTAAGCTTCTGTATTGTGACTCATAATGCTACGTTACGCAAATGTTAGTACACGAACTGAAACACCGAGCTGCCGTGCCGTACGGATGATGGTGCAATCGATTGTAGACCGGGCATACGAAACACGATTAATCATCTTCTTCGTACACGATACACAATTTGATCTATGAAAAATCGTTTATAATAGCTAGTGCAGTGGATGCTAGGGAATCCTGCAGTATAATTTAACAGTTGTTGCATCCCATCAAGTGCAACAATGTTTAAGACCATTCACTGTAAGCTCCCAAGACTGTAGAAACACCGGACCCACTGGGCATACATTCTTCGTTCAATCGGGCTTGGGTAAAATCAACTATTTCCAACCACCGCTTTTGCTATATCTGCCCACTTAACCAATGTTTTGCTTGCGCTCGTTGCTGCATAGCAAAAATATGTCACAACAGACCAGCGGACCAGAATGCAGATACGTGCTGACAGAGACAATCAAATTGGAGTGCTTCTATTCGAGATTGGATGATGCAGCAGGGGGGACATTGTTGTGCAAAACTATTTTCTTGGCATGCTGCCAAGCACCACCATCGAATAATCTTGCTACAAAGTGAACCACTTGACAGAGCTGCACCTGGCCAGATCCTCACCTCACGGGCTGGGTAAACGGCTAACGAGAGAATTTCGTATCACAACAGTCGCACACACACATTAGCCCAAAGTCTAAGCAAAAGGCAAAACGAAAAGAAAAGGTCAATCATATATGGCCACGAGCAAGCGACCAAAAACAAGACGAATGGCTGTGCAGTGTACCTCTTGGGGCGAATTATGACAAGTTTTCATCACTGGGAGGGAGTGAGTAAATCCGGTTCATCCATCCGTGATGCGTCCGTTCGTGGGATGAATAATGCAATGGCTTTGTAGTGGCGTAGAGGAGTTTCTGGCCGCACAGTAGAAATCACACACTCTTAAGCTATTGTGATTCCTTTAAACAGCTTATACCGATGAACTTGCGGTTCAGCGACGTTACCTTCAATTCGTCTTCAAGATTGTGTGCTTCAGCGCTCGGTGGATAAAGAACGGAACATTTTTTCGTATTTCATATCTTTCAAAAAATACCATGAGTAGTAGTATGTGCAAAATATTTGTAACACGAAGCCTGAAAATCCATCATTCATACTGGTTTTTATTTGCTTAAACGTGGAGGCACCGGTGTCTCCACGTTTGGCGCCAATGCTTGGCGGGCGAAAACGTTTACAATGCAAAAACAAAAAAAATAAACAGACACTTTTATTTATTTACATTGTACTCAATTAAAACCTTAAAAATAGGATCACAATTAATTATATGATGAAAATAAATTATTGCTAGCCGGCTAAATAGTCAACCCTTGCGATAGACATCCTGCAGGTTCTTTATGGGAATACAAGATAATTATTCATCTCTATAAAGTAAGCTAAAACATCTTTCAAATTACATTTCAACAATACATTTTGTCGAACAAAACAACAGTAAAATCAGTAAATATCACATTTTATTGAAAATAGTTTCATTACCATCCGTTTACGTTGGCTCTTCTTATCAGTCAGCCATAAATCGCGTAGTAGCTTCTTAATCGTTTTGCAAATAAAAACAGTTATAGAAAATATAAAACTTTCTTTGCACACCCTTTGACTCTGCTCTCCCGTAGATGGATGGACGTACGTAAAGATGGGAGTCCGGATGTGATTAGATAGTAAATCTTACCGTGTCATCGCCGCTGCCACTACAGTCACACGAATGATCATGAAACATTGGTGTGATCTTAACTTCATAAATATTACATATAATATTCTAGAAGTGTATAGCTTTCGTTTGGACAAGAAGAATAAAAAGCTCAGCCTAGTATAATTGCAGATTGATTGCCAGTAAAACACGAACTAGAATCTAAAACAGTTTAAAAATAACACACAGTACACATTCAACTTTATCTTCAACTTATCTTACATTCTGATAAGAGTTATGCTATTTTTAGCTTACTTTTAACTTTCCCATTTTAACAAACGAAGGAAACTCTTTTATTCTCAAAGAAATAAGCCAGATTCGGAACGGTGCTTGATCCTTAAGGACCCTCACGGTTAGCTCCATAGCAACTCACCTAACACCGATGACGGATGACGCACCGGAATTTTGTAAACACCTGGCGCGATGGTGAAATCTCACGCTTTCATCAGTATTTTTCCGTCGAGCACAGGCTGAAAGTGGTGGTGACATCGAAATCTTGGCCTCGTTTATTGTATCGCCACGCACCGGCGGGGCAGAGTGCGAGCTAGAGGCAAATGTTTGTTTGTTGCTCGGCGGAACCATCCGGTAGGCACATGTTTCGGGAACCGTCCAGCACGCCGACCGGACCAAATCGCTTCGCCCAATCGTTATCACCACCAACAGCCTGCTAACGACCAAAGCGTCAGGTTGGGATAAAAATACCAACCCCTAACGTTGGCAAAACATTGCTGCACCGTGACCGTGTGGGATTAGCTGTAGATAACGGGCATACTTCGTTAGGGCAAGCAAGTGAGTGGCACAATTGGCGCAGCATCTACCCAGCTTCCAGTAATCATCCGGAAAGTGTTGCACGCACACGGTGTAGCAGCCGGTGAACGATGAGCAATTCATTTGTGTCGGCGATATCGCCTTCATCCACAAGCAGCAAGACGCACTAGAGTACTACGGTGCGTGCGGGGAAATCAGTTTGAAATTGCGCTTCAGTGTCAATCGAAACGGAACGAATCAGCACATCAACACATCAAACGATGGAACCACCGAAGGATAAGCAGCCGAAAGTGATGGAAATCAATATTCCGCCCGATGGTGTGGCTGGTGGGGATGGAGGTAAGTGTTACGGTGACAGTTTCGTTTTGCCGATCTCTCATGATCGTACCAGCAGTGAGTGGCATATTGTTACGAGTTTAAAGTTAATGGTGCCGACAGGACGAACATAATCGTTAAATTAAAGTGTCAGTGTGGTTGCTGCGAGGCTAATGCTTCCGTTTTCCGATTGTGCGAGTAACAGCTGTACGGGCCGGAGGATACTGATGGTTCATCGACCCTTGCCTAATTCTAATTAGCCACGCCCAGATGATAGCTTTAGGCACTCCGGTAGCAATAGACAATCAGCTGCATAATTGAAGTAGCTTGCGAATGATCCTCTTGCATACCATCAACAGGGCAAAACAGACCTGCAAAGTGTATAACTTTGGGTTGTCTGCATGATTGCGAAGAAATTCGATCAAGTTGTCTTTAATTTACACAATTTGCAATTCATTTTACAAAGCCTCCAAACTGCACAACCGCACGCTTGGGCGATTTCAACACCAAATTAGACTAGCATCCTACAGCAGATGAGGATCATTTTTTATTAATAATTATATCATGCATAGTATACTTTACCTCGGTGCTTATATTAAATGAAGTTCAACAATGATTAATGTTAGACGCTATTCCTATGTTAGTTACCCTTTGTGCTCCCAATGGTAGCAATGGTAAGCATTAGCTAGTGCGAGTACAGCGAACCATGCCCCAAGTTTTGACGTCAAAAATCTAACCAGCATGCTGATATTGTAAAAGTTTCTGGCGTCTAGCTGCTAGTTCGTAGCCATTCTGTACCAAGATCAAGCTCAGCAAACCTGCAAACCATTCCCACCTAGCCCAACCGAGCCATGGTAAATTAATTTCCGTCCATCGTGCGTTCAAAACAGACTCGACCACCGGGACCGGGTTCACAGCTGAGCACGAGCAAAGAAACTGTGGCGATGCCATGGTTAATAAACAGTTTATTATTAAAAGCTTCACTCGCCTGCTCTACTAGGAGCCACTTCTCACTCTCTTTTCTCCACTGGTGCAACAGTGCATGCACCGGCCGACTTCGAGACGGCCATTGCCGCCACTGGTTACGGTCGTTTCAACTACCTGCTGCTGCTGGTGGCGATGCCGTGCTGCATGACGACGGTATTCGAGACGACCACTATGTCCTACGTGCTGCCGAGCGCCGAGTGTGACCTGAACCTTTCCCTCGCTGACAAGGGCATGCTGAATGCCATCACCTACACTGGTAAGCATGGCCAACCCCTTCGGATGCAAGTAACAAGCAGCTCCAATTTGTAGTGCCGACTAAATCCGACTTCCGACAACGAACTGATTGTTTCACTCGCTCCCTGCTTACATTTTCCAGGAATGATAACATCTGCCTTCCTCTGGGGCTTCCTGTCCGACACGTACGGTCGGAAACGGTTGCTGGTGGTGGGCTTTCTTCTGGACAGCACCTTCAACGTCCTGTGCGCCCTCAGCCAGAACATGGTGGCCATAATGGTTTTCAAATTTATGGGTGGCTTTGTGTAAGTAGCTTTCTCTTTCGGGTAAGGAATTTTATCGTTCACCGCTGACCAATTGGGAACCAACGTGTGAAATGGGGTGCTACTGACCAACCTGGGTACAATTGGTTGAGATTATCTGTGTGGTATGGAAATTACTAACTGCTAACGTGCTAACTCCCAACTGAAAGCACACGGACAAGCTCACATTGCTGTTGGCTATGCTCACTCTTTTAACAAATCAATGAACGATTCTAGAAGCAATTAAATAAGGCTAGAGCTGTTGTGTGATGCAATCACTTCCGGACGCCTAGGGTACAACCGGAAAGGGAGATCAATAAAAAAGATTGGCTATTTGCAGAGTGTACAATGAGGGCGAAATGATGCCCGAGGTAAGCTCGTTCGCAACGAGCGTAATCGATCTATTAAAAAGTGTAAAAGTGTGAAAAGCAGTAAATAAGAACTCTCAGTACGCAGCGCTGCGGAAGTCGTGAAACTGAAAACACTGCCCCATTTCCTACTGTACCAACAAAATAACAACAAAAAACCTCATCTTGAACTCCTGATTTTCGGTTGTTGACAGGAAGTGAAAAAAAAAATCTAGCTTGACTGAGTTGAGCGCTTGAATTTTTACGCTTCTCTCTTTACGGCACCAGAAATAAACTAACTAAATTCGTTTCACTTACATTACGAAGAAAGTCAATCGATTTAGACGTTTGATGAGTGTCGCTTTCCCCATTCTTTCTCTCCCCCATTTGCCACTCTTCCTTTCGTCGAGATGTGTTTGGATTGTGGCAAAGTTTTTCACGACCATCGTGCCCGTGATTAAATGTCATCGCTGGCAAAAGGTAAGAAAATCTGCCACGATTCTATCGTACTCAAACCCTTATCGGATACGATTCGAGAGTGGTTGCGAAGAATGCTTGCGAATGGCAAGAATAAATGCTAGCAAAAGTAAACGTAATTTATCTCTTTGCACTAAAGCTCGACTACTTCCGGGGGAGGGATCGTGTGCGTCAGATTCCGTTCAGCAGATAGCGCCACTTGCGGATGTGGGCCACGTGCAGCGAATGTGTGCCGTTTGCATTTTCATCCACGCAAAGTTAACACTCCTCTTGCTTCTTATCGGTATTATCGTTTCCCCTGCCCAAAACAGCATCTGTGGACCGTTTGCCGTGCTGATGGCGTACTTGTCCGAGTTTCACAGCCTGCAGCATCGATCCCGCGTGATGATAGTGCTGGGAGTGTTTTACAGTGCTGCCAACATGCTGCTCCCCGCCCTGGCCTGGCTTATCATCCCACAGTCCTGGAACCTGGTTCTCGGTGACGGTGTGCTCGGTAAGTAGCTTTAGCCTACCAACGTCATGATGTGACCATCATTACCATCTTCCAGCTGTCCGTCAGTATTTGCCAGCACTGTTTGACCGGTCAAGACCGGGGATTAGTTTAGAGCTGATGGGGAGAAAACCCCGTTCAGTGCATGTGGTTGTGTGTGGAATTGAGTGAGTGAGTGATTACCCAGTCTGCTTTCATCCGGATTATCGGAGAGACTTTTGCTATTCTAGACAATGGTGTGCGATTGAAAATTCGTATTCTCGGTTCATGCAGTCCGTCTAAAAGCTACCAAAAATGGACAAATGTTTGTGAACCCGAGCCGAAGTCTTCTGGTAGCTGAAATGGGTCGATAATACTCTGCTAAGGGCTAACATTATGGAAATGTTAACAAGATGAGATTGCTGATATTTTAGCAACTAGAACGATGGGGGTTTTAAAGCTTTAATGTGCAATTTTATTGTGTCACATATTGTAAAAACAGTCGTGCAGTTTTTTTTCCTCAATATTCGCCCATGGAGGCGCCCAGTATCTCATCTGTTCTAGATATAGAGAAAGTGTATAAAGTTATAGTGAAATGTTTCCAATTGATTGTGGGATATTGCAAAATCTCATCCCACCAAATAAAGTAGTAATAATTAAATAAAAACTTTTCCAACTATTTTTTTTTTACAATCCCGTCCAAATGATTAATACGGCGTAATGATAAAAAACGAGCACTGTAATGGTAAAGAGAATCACATTTGCCATGTAATGGTAAAAAGATCCCACACCGTGTAAATTGTTGGCACCATTGGCACTGTGATATTTACAACACTCGCTTTTTCCTAGGAAAACACACTTTCTTTGTTTTGGATGAGCCACGGCGTTCAAATATCGTCTGTTTATTCACAACTACGTATCTGCGACTTCTAGCCCACGACTGCCTATTCCGGACTGACCATTCTGAGTGTTGTTCGCAATCGACTGACTGTCTATGAATGACCTCTTTTACGTGACTGACTGCTAGAACGATGGTTCTTTATTTTATACGGATGTTTTGGGGACAAATCGTTCCTTTAACAAACATTATTGAGGTTAATGGATGTGTGGGAAAATTCTTCTTGTATTTTGATCCATTTTTTTTACTTAATTTTTGTTGGCTGTAGGCGAAGGCGCATGTTTTGTTTAATGTTTCAGTGTGAGCCATTATGTACATGTAATTCAGTTTGTTCCTTGAACCTGTTGACATTGTGCATAATTATTTGCAATGCTTGTGGAAACTGAATTTGCTTGGTTGAGTTTGAAGGAATTTTCCTTGATGTCTTGGCGCATTCTTGAAATTTGGTGCTCGTGGGAGCTACATGTGATCAGATCTGTTTTTGTTTGTTTTCTTGTTAGCTAAGAGTCACCTTGATCATCTATTCCACTGATTAACCCACTGTTCTAATTGGTATGCTTGCATTCAATGTTCTAATAAGTTGCATCGGAGCTGATTGCAAGTATTCCACAGTTTAATTTCTTTTCTTTTTTTCCTAACTGAATCAAAGATTACACTACATGATTGCAAGGTATTTGAAAAAAATTTTGAGTGTGATTCAAAAGCTCTATTCTATCGATCAAAGCCCTGTAATGGATCATTCGTTTAGAATACATAATGTCTAACAGCTCACATGTTACAGTCCAACTAAAAAAAAAAGCGTATAGAAAACAAAGTTACTCAGCGTATATTATTCACATAAAAATCAAAATCGCTTCACATTTGCCCCTCATTTGCTCGAGTACAATATTACAATTCATGCTGTGCAACCTAACCTTACCACTCAAAACTTTGCCAGCACATTCCCCGAGCAACACACTCCATAAACAGCGAAATTCAGTTCACTCTTCCCTCACGCTTTCAACAATTATTGTTGGCACTTTAAAAAGATCCCATTATAACGTAATACTACTCGCTCCGGGCCATTAAACCAGGAGTTTCACAACTCGAAACGAGCACGTATCAAACACTTCGTAGAAATGAAACACTGTTGCTCAATAATAGGAACCGAACGATCCCCCAACGAAAGAAGCTTTATTGCCTTGGCTCAAGTAAACAGGCAATCGCTTAAGAACGGATGCTTCCTCCGTTCTTGCTAAGTTTCGAACTTCAGCTTCAGCGCAACCTACAGTCACCTGCTCGGAAGGCGAATTAAATTACCGGGGTGAATACCAAATAAAAAGCCAAAAAACCGGCAGAGGGACGGACATAATAATGGAAATAAAAGCTAAAAACTGCCGTGTCTTTTATCAGGTTGCAGGTTCCCTGGTTTCTACGACTGCTGCTGCTGCTAATGAAACGAGCTAAATATCCAATCAAGTGATTCGAGGAATACGTTACTTCGATTCGTGACGATCGGGAGCTTATGGTTCGATGGCACGAGTTCAAATGACTTCTCCAACCCCTGTCTATGACGTCTTTCGCCCTAAGAGAAATTGATTTTGTGAAACAGACAAAATGCCGCTGTTTCCGGTGTTTGTGTTTGGAGTGAACTGCTTATAAATCAATACACCTGCTATGTTGGTAAAAACGATCGCTTCAACTCGTTTCACCATAGCGCCTATGATCGTTCCGTAATCTCTTGCTGAGAACAAACTGAAGAAGCATTAGAAGAAACAAAGTTTGCTACATCAAGTATCAGGTTACCTGCATTCAAGACATTTTAGTGCAAAAGAAAATAGCGTGCTTCAAAGTAGAAATTATTTACTAATTTGTTTATCTCCAAAAATAGCACTCCTATCACATCTGCCCAAAACATGCACCGTAAGGCTAGGACAAGAAGAAGGAAAATTCTATCATTAACTCGAATCAACACTTTGCTTCCATTACCAAGCTGCTACTTGATTCCCTCGTTCTCAACCACTCCTTTACGGACCCAAACGTCTTGTCGCATGATGGAGGGATATGGATATCTCCAAACTTCCCGGAAGTGTCAATCGGACCGTCCTACGGCTAAGCGAATCTTTGTACTCTAATTAGTGCTGATTATCCTATCTACTTTCAATGTTTCTTTGAAATCAAAAGAAGCCTAACTGCGTCGCTGCCTCCGGACGGGAGCGAACGAATTCTAAGGTGCCGTGTCGTACTACAAACACTTTTCAACCGAACAGGCGCCTAAATGAAATCCTAGAACGTGGCACAAGTCGGGGCGAAGGGTTGCCGGGCCACGACGACTGAACCACTCCATTCGAGCGGCATTAGGATGTAAATTGAATTCTAATCAACTACGACACACTTAGCGCCTTGCTATTTAGCGCCCTGCCATGGTCCGCAAAACTGTCCGGAAGCGATGGGACCGCGCGCGCGTGTGAATATTTAATTTACCTGTGTTGCCGCTGTGGTGTGACGCGCAATTGAATTTCCCGCCGGGATGAGCCTATTGAGTTATGGTGCTGACGCCGGCACTGTGCTGGCTGCTATTGCAGTGTCAGGCGAGGACATGGGCATAAACGAGCCCATATTTGTCGCATTACATCGTCAGCATCTGATGGTTTCGCCTTGACATGCCGATTTAGGCTAATCAAAAGAGGCATTAGCCGGAGTGAGTCTCCAGTTGACAAATGACATTCATCGCTCAGTTTGCTGGGAACGACGCACAAACACACACACACACACACAGACACACCCACTCAAACTGTCTGCTACGAAGTAAATGGCACACGCTTCCCGTATCCCTTACCTTTCCACAGAGCTACATTCATGGCAGATTTTCCTGGCCGTAAGCTGTCTGCCGGGTGTACTGAGCGGTATCAGCGTGATGTTCCTTCCCGAAAGCCCCAAGTTTCTCATGTCCAAAGGGCAGAACGAGCGAGCGATGGCCATTTTCCGGCGCTTGTACGCTATCAACACCGGGAGCCGGCAAGAGTTTCCGGTGAGTAGGAGAATTCAAAATGAGCGATTTCACCCCCTCATTGTACCACCGCTTCCATACCATTGCTTGAGAGTGATCCGAACGTTTCCGTTCACCACCTTGCCTCTTGCGTTGTAGATCGTGGAGCTGGTGGATGAGCTGCGGCAAGCATCGAGCAGCGAACCGACGTCCGGTAAACTACCATCATCCGCCAAAACCACCCAGCCAGCGTCGAGCGGTGGTGTGGGTGAAGGGTTCCGCCAGCTAGCTGTAATGTTCCAGAAGCCACATCTGAAGAATGCCTGTCTGGTGTACGGTATTCAGTTCGGTATACTGCTCGGGTAAGTGGTCCGTTGGTTAGTTGGTTGGTTGGTTAGATGGGGTGTTTACTGCTTGTGTTCGGCTCGAACAGCTTACTACCCCGCTCGTATCTATTTCTAGGTTAAACACATTCCGACTCTGGGTCCCGCAACTGTTCACCATCATCGAGGAGTTTGAGCACGAGCAGCATCTACTTCTGGATGGTGCGATGGTACCATCGTACGGTTCCATGGCCGCTGGTCAGGCAACGCTCTGCGAAATGTTAGCCTATAAGGTCAACAAAACTGAGCAGTTACAACAACAATGGATGGAGTATGAGGTATCTAGAGCGCTTCACGGTCCCGATCCGGTCGCAATGGAGCCGCTGGACGACGTTCTCAAGTGCACCGCGGTACGTTAGCAAGGCGCTGATTGACAGGGCTTTTCATTCTTTATAATTATTTGTCTTTTCATTTTTCCACTACACTGTTGAATGATGCAGTTATTTATTGTGTCGGGATGGCAAATTGGCTATAGTAATTGTGTTGCCTTCAAACCGACCATAAAAGTGATATAATATCGAGGCACACAAAAAACTAACCCCCCTGTATCGCTATTTACTAACGCTCTTGATCTGCTTCTTGTCCTTTCATTCACGCATCATCTCGAACAACGCCGGAACGCTTCATGCAGACAACCGAGGGTCGAGTTTATCTGTACTCATTAATCATTGGATGTGTCGGCATCGGAGCGTACGCGGTTACGACCGTCATGATTAATTCCATCGGCAACCGGAACATACTCAGTAAGTGGCAACGTGAGGCATATAACGTTTACCAGACTGACTGGACATTTAGTGCGTTTCGATGTTTCGATGCCCGTGCTCAATTGGTGCCGGTGATGTGCGTTTTACCACTGGTGCCATTATCTGGTCCGATTTTACCATTTTTGGCAGGGCAGTTAACTCTTTCGTGCAGTCGTGTGTATTAGGCATTCAGCCAGTCTGGCACAGATAACCTACTGTCTTTGAATCTCAATCTGCACTTAACGCTCTTTTCTGTTGATGCAGCTTTTTTCGGTCTCCCTCCTTTTTCTTTCCCAACACAGCAGCAAAAGCTGAAGTAATCAAAAGAATGAAACGGATTTCACAAGAACATCTCATCAAGCCGTCGTACCGTTGAAGGCTGATGGATTAAAATCGATAAAAAAATATTTTCCATTTTTCCTTTTTTTCCATTTTTCCTTGCCAAATCTGCAGCTCCTCTTTGCCGACGGGCAATTGGCTATAAAACAGATACGAATACGGTTGCGAAAGGTGCAAAATATTTCAACCGTAACGAAAGCCGTCATCCCTGCTAGAGTTCATTTGCTTCATTTAGTACGATTTTTTATTATTTAATTTGCATTAATTAACGGACACCATTGTTGCCGTTATATTGTAACATTTAAAATGGAAAATGGAAAACAAACAATAACTGCGTGAAAATGAAAGAAGTGCATGAAAAGAAAAAACACCCAATTTATTGTTGCAGAAAACTGGACACCTATGGCGCACATTTGTTTTTGTTTAATTTGTACTGCTTTTATCGAGAACCTGCGAAGCGTCAAACAATTGTTTGTGTGAAAATTCGCCACCCCACCATCATATTCTGCACTGACCGTCCGATAGTGCTATATAGTGCTTTTTGGGAGTAATATTGATTGAATCTCTTTTTTATGTATTGTTATCTTTAAAGAAGCGATTAAGTACAAAGTTAGAAGGACCATGGGCTACATTTGAATTTGCTTTCAAGTTGAAAACATTTTCCTTTAGCCAAAATTTCCTCGTGCTGACGAATGCTGATATAAATAGTCATGGTGTGGTTTTATCAACAATAGAACCCACTGTACTGAAATGCTTTATTTTCTTCTTCTGTGGGTCCAACACATACATATGGATGTATTGTTGGTTCTACACCATCAACATCTTCTAGACAAAATGTGGCTTTTCTGGTGAAAATTTTGCTGTTTTGTATTTTTACCATGTTCAACGAATTCTTCGAAATTTCACGAAGCGACTAGTAAATGCGTATATTATGGTGGTTGTATCAGTACAAAGAGGGAAGAAAACAAACTCGCCGACAACAACACTAACCCGTCATACCCTGGTTCTGGCTTTGGGCGATGTTTGCCAAAACAGTTTCGACTGTGATTGATTCGACAAATCCTATGTTGCGTTACTTGTTTCTGTGAGAAGCTTTCCGACATTTATGTTTGTGTACAAAGTTTGCTTGCACTGCCAAAAAGAACTTTTTGGGAGTAATATTGATTGAATCTCTTTTTTATGTATTGTTATCTTTAAAGAAGCGATTAAGTACAAAGTTAGCCTTTGACTGGTATCCTAAAGATCTCATTTCAACAGTTACCTTTTTTTTTTGTTGTTGTTTGACTGCCCTATTAAGTTCCTTAAAGTGGTCATTCAAGTTCTGTCACTCCGCACCTCAGATGCTGATGGTGAAATTTCTTTGTTGCTCTTGCAACACTTGCCAATCGCTCCGTATTGCCTGTCGAACACCACACATCGTGTCAATCAACGCAAGAAAACTTTCTCCATGCCGACACCTTCACTAAAGAACCAGCACAATTGAGTAGAATTGCACGCTTCCTCACACACACACGCAACCGCACCAAGACGTTGCATGAAGTAAAGCAATTTTGCCGACACGTTCGAAGGTTTTCCTCACGAACGTTTTGACAAACCAAACCTCATCTCCCCCGTTCCTGGTTGTGGTAGGCCTTAGGTTAATTCAGTTCGCTTCACCAATCGAAGGGCGATAGGTTAACCATACCAACCGAAGCTCCAACCTCACGCTGCCCAGTTCCCGTGCCGTGCCGGTAAAACCCTTGCGGCAGTAGCTGCTTATAAATCACTTTACGGATTTTGGCACAAACCGAGGACCACGGGCGTTGATGATGGTGGTCGAAAGTTTATGTTCGCTTGAGAATCTTGCCACCTGCAATGATGCCGCCAACGTACGTGATGTCGCGAAGATGTCACCGTGCGAAAGTTTTCCCCATGCCGAGACCAGACGGAAATGGAGTATGATAAACAACAACCCCACAGCCCGCCACTTCCCTCCTTTAGGTTACCCGTTTACAGATTGTAGCACTGTTCGCATGGCTTCATTTGTCGCTTGGTTCCCGCGTTGGAAGTAGGTGAGACAAATCGAAATCGAAACACGAAAGCTCCGGGCAACGGCCGTATGATTTAGTGGAGCTATTAGCATCCATAACAAACACATTAACCAGGCCAAGGGGGTTGCTCAATCGTGTTCAGCTTCTCATTTTGGTCACTTTTTCTCTTTACTCCCTTAGCGTACGGATTGGTGCTGGCCGGGTCCTGTGGTACCGCTCTGTACTGGGCACGAAGCTCACTCGTAACGCTGATCCTATCGTCGTGCTACATCACCATCTGTAGCATAGCATCGACGGCGCTGGTAGGTGCCGTTGTCGCCATGTTTCCCACATCGATGAGGTCAGTATTTTGGCAGCATTAGGACAAAGGCAACCGGCCTCACGGCCATTTCCAATTTGAGCTTGCGGTCGATTGTTGATGGTTTTCTCTTTTTTCTTCCTATTTTGATCGCTTCTTGGCTCTTCCCTCATTGGCCTTTTTCATTTTCACTTCTGCCTGGCGATGGGTTCGGTACACAGAACAATGGTGGTCTCGCTAACGATGATGTTTGGCCGGACGGGTTCCATCATCGGCAACGTCGTGTTTCCCTATCTGATGGCTCTCGGGTGTTTGCCGCCGTTTGTCATGATCGGTGCGATTGTGATAGGTAAGTTATGAAACGGGGTACACACGGACGGTACGAAACCTGTCCCATTCAACCGCTAATGCACCATTCTTGATCATTCTATTGCTTTTGTGCCAGCTGTTGCCATGGTTTCGCGCCTGCTGCCCCGTACCGTAAAGAAACCGCTCCAATAATTAAACCCAACCCGGACAGCGAAAGCTTACGCTGGCGTAATTGCTCAATCAATATTAAACCAACGCCACGCGATCATCCGTGCCAACCGGGGAGGGCTAATTGGTACATTAACGCAAATCTCGCCACCATCCAAACTAGCGTTTAGCGTCATACACAATCGTAAGGCAGAATTATGGTAGCGAATAATTGAATCATAAGAATAAAGTATAAAAGAATTTGTGTGGAACGTCACGCACAGTCAACATGATCTTTGCTAATAAAGTTATTTGTGAACGTTTATTTAAATTTTATTTTCATTGGCAAACACCTTAAACGAAATACGAGACAACCTTCATGAAAGTTTCTTTCAAATAAAATATGTCTCATATTGTGGAAAATAAAATGCAATAAATAATCTATGATTTACCAACAATACATTATTTGTGGCGTGTGTGATTGTTTTTATAAAAAAAACATTACGTTTTGTTCCATTTTTTAATAAAAATTGTTAATTGTTAATTTGATACAATCAAAAACTAGTTTGCAAAAGAAAAATTGGGTACATGTAGGGATGACGTACATTCCGTTGTTTCCAATAAGGTGGTTGATGTAGTTTGCAAACAAACGTAAGAAGGGAATCCTCTTACGTATGCTAATGTGACTTACAAAAGATAAGAGGAGGGAAGGGAACTTGGGGTTGTGGTTTGGGAAGATGGTTTCCATAGCTTGCATCAGTATGCTTCAAGCGCTAGACACCCTAGCGCACAGGGCAAACTTGTGCCCCAGAGTCATTACATGGGAGCAGACTAAACAGACTGAAGGAGCCCGATTCATCCTGTCAAGGAGCAGTTCGTGTGGCAACTTGTTGTGCACCAGCAAATACATGATCGAGCGTTGGTCTGATGAAAGTCTGTAGCTGGTAGGGTTTTCCAGACCCATCGCCAATCCGTGGTGACTCCATAACCACTTTTTAGTCTGGAAGTCTGTCGACCATCATTGTGACTGTAGGTACCGGATGGTATGCGAGCTGCTGAATTACCACCCGAAGGCACGGATACGTTGTGGCAATGGACCCTATATTCGGGGGATTCTCAGCACAATCAATGTGCTGAGGCCCGAATTTTAGGCATCCCTACTCAGCAACGTACCGATTCACCAGCAACGCTGTTGTGATAATGGCGGGAATGTAAAGATTGAGACCCCCACCCCCCCCACCCCCCCCCCCCCCCTCGAATGGGTGGAAGGGCCATTTGGATTAATAGAATTCTAAAACCCCCATATCTGTCCATGAGGTAAAACCTTTCTGTGGTGAGTGTTTTATTTAAAAGAAAACATTAAATTTTGTTCCATTTAACCGACTATGTCCGGGATAAGGTAAAGAATAAGGAGGAAATACCTTATCAATATAATTGTATTTTTTTTTTTCAACACAAGCGGTGTTGACAATACGGCACTGGACCGTCATATTCAATTGTAAATAAATAAATAAAATAAAAATTTTGTTCCATTCCAGTCAACAAATGGTAAGAACATTAACTAGCGCAGAAATATATTATATTTTATTCTACTAGTGGGTGGAAAACTCGCGAGCAAGAACGACTCAATAAACTATTTTTTTCCTTAAATAATTGATTTTTTTCCAAATTGAGGCAGCCATGTAGTTTTTACACCGCAAAGCTAGCAGCAATCTTGTACGCACTATCGATGATAGCACCGAGACCTTCGGACCAGTACTTCACCTTCACTGATAGCCTTAGTGCTATTGAAGCACTGAGATCTCCGAAGGCTGTTAAGAGTCAGGATTTCCTCACCATAAAAATCATTGAACTGCTTAGCTCAATGTTCGATAAGGCGTATAGGATCTCGCTAATTTGGGTCCCTTCTCATTGTAGAATTCCCGGTGAGTCTGCCTTCTCATTCCCGGCAATGAGAAGGCAGACTCACTGGCCAAAACAGGCATCCAAGAAGGCGCTTTTTACGACCGACCGATCTCGGCCCATCTCGGTTCCTTCGTTTTCTACAGCAACTTTTCCTGCGGAGACTTTTCCTGTCTGTTTTATACAGCAACTTTTCCTGTCTCGCTGGCAGAGCATGTGGAAGGCGGATGAACTCGGGCCTTTTCTCTTCTCGATCTCTCCGCAAGTGTCCCTGCGGCCTTGGTTCGATGGGCTCTCTGTAGACCGGGCATTCATACGGATGATGTCTCGACTGATGTCGAATCATTTTGCGTTGAATGCTCATCTACAGCGTATAACTCTGGCTCAGACAAAAGTGTGTGGCTGCGGTGATGGATTCCACGATGTGGATCACCTGTGGTCTTGCGTGGAATTTGAAACTGCAAGACCCTCGTTGTTGAGCGCAGTCGAGAATATCGGCAGACGACCGGGTACAGAAATTAGAGAAATGTTGGCTACCAAGGGCCTCCCCTACATGAGGACCATCTTCCGATTCGCCAGAGACAACGGTCTTGTCCTATGATTCCACATCCCAAGTATCCTTCCAATCCTTATTCGTATTCCCCAATTCCTTTTTTGTTAAATGTTTTGTTGTCTACGTCTTAAGTTTATTTTTTGTAGTGACACGGGTGATCCGATGACTGGGCAACAGCACTCGAGGGCGATTCCAACATTGCCGTAAAAGGGAGGCAGGCGTTGTCCACAGTACAGTGTTCTTTACTCCAGTCCAGCATTGACACATTGAGTTTGACAGCGTTGGCGTCGGATTCGGGGTGGTTGGCGGGTTCAGTCTCGGGAGTAGTGAAGTCGCTTTCGCTGCTGCGGGATAGAGCTTGTCGATCATCCTTTGATTGGACGTTGACTAGAGTGAGCTTGGAATGTCATTGCTGGACTGCACTGGAAAACACGGTACGCAGACAAATAAATGTTCGTGCTGTCTTAACAGTGATTATTTGTTTGTTACAGTCGAAACCAAATCACAAAGGTCAACAATAGAACGGCCACAACACCACAATAGCCGGAATTCGGATATAACCAACCGCCATCATTACAATAGCCATAACAATAGTACCGGACCATCAAAACGCACATCATCCACCAATACATCATCATCATCATCATCATCAGCATCATCACCATCACCACAACCATAACCGAGTATGCCCGTGATAAGGCAAATAATAAGGAGGAAATGCATTATCAATATGTGAAAATCTACTCAACACAAGCAGTGTTAACAATACGGCGCTGGACCGTAACAATCAATTGTAAAAAAATAAATAAATAAATAAATAAATAAATGTTATCTATGATTCTTATTTTAATCTTCAACCTTTACTGTTGTGCCTTCAGCACATAACAAATCGTGTTTTCAAGATGACAAGGTTTTGAAAAATAATTAACACTTGAGCAAAATTTCTAAAATATGATTGTAAAAGATCACTCAAAGATCTACGAGAAAAGCGAATCTAAATAATACTAAAAAACTGGATAGTTTGAACGCTTGAATGTTTGCCAAATTATTGGTTCATTTCATATGTATCATACGTGATGTCTTATGTGTGGCGAATGTCCATTAATATTACTTTTGAAAAATACTTGCTCTGCTGAAAAATACTGCTAAATAAATAGAGAATATAGTTACCAAATTCAAATTCAAAATCTAAATAAAAGAATGATTTTTCATCAAGCCTTTGGTATTCCTTTTCGTACTAAAACTAATACCTAGCGCGCCAACCCAAACGCGCATAACTTATCCTTCCACTGGAAAGTTCCGCCTTTCTACTGGGATACAATATTCTACGAAAACTATGCCACCACGGCAACCTTAAGCAAAACAAAAATTCACTCCTGAAATGGTGAGTTGGGCATCAATGCCTAGAATTCTAGCTTCAAGTGGGCTGCCTTCCCATATCTCGGAAAGAAATTAAACTCAAAAGTTCAACCCACCACCTGCACAGCGAAACTTATGTCATGCTCGTTTCCTCAAGAGCCAGGACTTTTCGGTTATTTGGGATTCTTGAAAAGGGCCTAATTGGAATGTGCGAAGAGCGCCATCGTCAACTGGCGGTACGGTACAGACAAAAGCATTTCTTCCATCGCACTGTGCCGGGCAAGCGTTGGGACGTTTATCGGAGAGTGCATGAGCTGTACGAACCAAAGCAACACCCCCTGCCCGATCGATGATGGTACGTTCGCCGTGGATTTGATGTGAAAAGAAGGCGCTACCCAGATTCTTGCTATCCGTCACATATAAAGGCGGATGTGAACGTCAAGTGTCACTGACGCGTCGACAGACGCTCACAACGCGCAAAGGGTAATTCAATTATTCGAATGCTTGAGATTAATTGAGTTTGACTGTCGGGACGGCCAAATTCATTCGTTGTTTCATGCTCTTAGAATGAAAACTTAAAACAAGAGTTGAAATTAAAATGAGTTTTCTGAGGGAATGCTGAGACGCTAAGAGGTGTGATGTTATTTCACGGAACGGGGAGGTGGTGTAACTTTTCTACTTAACGATACCACCCATCGTAGAATGGTCTGCTTTGGCCGGGTTTGCGGATGTACAAAACAAAGGTAAGTGATTTAATAAGATAATCAGACCCAATTATAATGGCACTGGACAAACTAAGCGCTGGTTAAGCATCCTTTGAAACCATTGGCCGATCGTTGTGGTACGTAGTAGATACCTACCCTAGGTAATGTCATAGAGTTTACTATTTGGACTACAAAGAAGGGTATGATGATACGTTAGTTAACTCGTTTCAAGTATGATTGCTATAAAGAAATCTGATCTAATTTTGTTTATATTTCACTACGGCTCCAAACGAAATCTGAGCTAATGATGTAAATGAAACCGTTTTCAAGTTATTATTTTAATTCAAATATTACCAGTGATAAAAATGTATTAAGTCTAGTAGTTCTGAACGATTAAAAATTGAATCTAATACTGGCTTTTTTGGCCTGAGAGGATAATGTGTTTAGAATAGCTTTTAATCATTCAATTGACGTAGAAAGGCCTGTCCATTCTATAAAATAAAATAATTAAAATATTATAAAAAAACTTATAAAATAATAAGAAATATAAATATAAAATATGCAAATATAAATTTAAATAAAAATTAAATGAAAATAAAAATTATTCATTAAAGTCAATTAATCGAGCATGTCCGGGATAAGGCAAAAACAGGAAGGAAATGCCCTGGTAATCTTGTTCATACGCATAGTCATCACATGTTGTATAGACAATACGGCGCAAGCCGTAATACTTTTAAAAAAATAAAAAAATAAGAAAAGTAGATTTATCATTATTTTTAAAAAAATTTATCGTTTAAATAAGAATGAAAACATACAATAAAAAATCATAATGCACTTCGCTAAATATGGTTTCCTCACCCTAGACCGAGCAGAAATGATCACGATTGAATAGTAAATTGTTAGGCGAAATAAAACAAATACATGCATAAATAACATAAACATAAATACATACACATCAGTCGGAGGAAATGACTACTAAAATCACCTGTAAACACCCTGTCGAGAAAAATCACGACAATATGGCACGCCTGTAATAATAATAATAAATAAATAAACAGGCAATCGACAGTACTTGATCGTGTCCTCTTGAAAGGAAATGTGCTGCAGACTTAAATATAAATTACTGGGAATATAAATTCATATCTAACTTCCCTGATATTACTTAGCAAGACTTTGTGTGATTTCTATCGGTAGCAGCATTCCATTCAATAGAACGAATTGTAACCGTTTAGTGTACACTGCTCTAAATCATGGAGACGCCCAGTGGCTGACCATGTCAATAAATTTATCGCCCTCAGCACGTCCTACATGCTCCTAGGCACCGATAGCGTACACTCAACTATGATCCACTTCTTCAAAAAATTCACCTTTTGAATGAAAATCTCGGTAGCTATTAATAATTCGTTTTCCTTTGGATGGAATATTCTTGCAATGTTCTCTAAAGAGAAGTTATTCAGCCCCCGCGATCGATGGCATAATTTATCTTAATTGATAAATTGAGATTGAGACTTAATACACCTCGATGTTCGATATTTGACCTAAAACCGAATTCTTTTTTTTTTTCAATTTTATGGTGAAATGAGTCAAAAAGATTTGATAGAGAATTTAAGGAATATTCCCGCCAAAAGTCAAAATAAATAACTGCAAGAACAAATTGATGAGCTGTATAAAATCTTTCTTATTGCTTATATCGTCACGACTGGAGTTCTGGAACTCCACCTGATCTGTTCCTTCGTAGTGAGAACTGACTATCCAACTAATCATGGTATTAGCAAGCCAAATAGATCGAAAAGAAGATGTTGAAATCAACATATGTCTAGTAAAGGTTGTCTAGTAAAAATCATTTGCAATCACATTAAATTAAATTACTCCAAACTTTTTGCTACAAAGATAAATCCTTATGTACTGTCTTAACTTTCAAAAGATCATGGGCAAGAACAATGTGAAAAGAATTATAATTATGAATCGTTTCATAACGAGCTTATTAGCAAGGATTGGTTTGGTAAAACTTATACTCCTGCTAATTGGCCTGCCGCAAGTGCTGTTTGTTGAAAACTTTAAATAAAAGCACATTTTCGCGGAGTGCAAAAGAAAAAAGTGCCCTAGAGTATCTTAATGGCTATTGTTGGTGATGTACTTTATGCATGCTGGGATCTACTATCACGGGCAATTAGTTATCACCGCATTTAACTGCATTCCAGCCCGCATTTCACGCATTCAACAACCGCTTTTATTAAAAATAATACATAGTGTTCGAAACACAGCTGGTTGTTGGTTTCTTAATTGGTAAAAAAATGGCACGTCGGCAATGGAAGATATTATTGCTCTGATATCAAATTGCCGTATCAGTACGAGATGCATCTTTTCCTAGTCAACATAACTTCCTATGACCCATCAGCAGGGGAAATAAGGCACAATTGAGCTTGTGGATGATATGAGACAAAAATACACACACACACATAAACTTTCTCTTTCTTGCCCTAGCACTGCTGTATGGGTGAATCTTCAAACTAAACTTACCTCTGCACCATCTCATCATCTGCAGCAAGTAGCGCCAAGTATTCGACAACCAGCGTCGTTATCTTATCTTGTAGGAGGCTGTTTTTAATAGTGAAAAGCAATCGACGTTTCTTATCACCGATAGCACGGATGTTATCTAGCGGCCTCTTGGGGGAAGAGCAATCGATGGCAATCGAGTGAGACCATTAGAGCCAGCAGTCGAAACCTGTCTTTTGCAGGCACATGATTAATCGTGAACGAAACCTTCCCGGAGGGCTCTCTGTGTTTGTAAGAAAAGAAGTGTTGCTTGTACTATTTCTACGCCCCAGTGCTCAGTGTTCAGTGCATCAATTTACTGTAATCAAATTGTGTTGCTTGTCCCACATTAATGTGAGCAGTGCGTGTGCGTAGCAATGAAATGTGGTAGTAGCTATTCCGACATGGTAATTTCCCAATGTGCTTTAGAGTAATGTGATGTGGGTTGCTGAAAGGAAAATAAACTCTCAAGTGAAATTCTTTCCAAGTTACTTTACGATTTTATATGGTTTTTCGAATTTAACCTAAACAAGTGTTGTTCATTGGTGTAATTTCGTGCAAAAGCTATTTGTAAATTAAGCCATTTGATGAAACATTTAGGTTATCATCGATAACCGACAACCAGAAACCGTAGATCCGGGTGACTAAATGGGTGACTACTAGCCAGTGGGCACTTGAAAGTATCGGTCTATTGTTGTACGGGTTGTTTTCTTTATCACAAAAAGCCAGCAATTGACAGCAATCTTTACGACCGTTCGCTTCCGCCTACATGTATCAAATGCAGTGTGATAGGACGCTTCTTTGGATTGACCGTATCGCTTGAATTGGGTTTGCGAATTCAAGCATCTTGAGTTCACTGATGAGCCAACTCCTCCTCGGTAAAGCTATCTGGTGTATGTGTTGTGCCAGTTGTTCGACAATATATCTCTTCATCATTTGAAATATCTGATCATTTCGATGTCATATGTCACTCACACAGTGATTGATGAAAACCGTCACCGTCGGCATCGCACAGGTGGCAGGCGAGTTGCCGAATGATATACAACGAATAAACATGACTTTAACAGCATGTTTTATGTCTCCTTCGGTAGTTTTACCCGGTGGGTCGCATAAATAAGATTAAAGCGTTTCATGAGCATGTGCGCCTTTGTTTGTTTGCGTAAATTAACAACCACAACCCCCCCTCTCAACCATCTCTAATTACCTTCGCCGACTGTTTTACAGTGGTCGGCATTGTTGTGGTCCGTACTGTTGATGCTGCTACTCCCCACAGCAGTAGAGGTACACGGTCAGCAGTGGGGTGAACCGAAGTTTGAAACGGATAATGCGGAAAACATATCACTGGCCGCGTTCGACGGCACGCTGCTGCAGCAAGATGTATGGATGGTGGAAGAGATACAACCACCATTCGTACTGCTGTGCCTCAACTACCAAGGTAAGTAGCAACCGAGCATCATTAAGCAGCGCCAGATGGGCACTCACGACGCGGGCCACGCTTTTCTTCAGGACCACCCGAACCCACCATAAGACAGGCGCCTGCCAATCTCGAGGTAGAGCTGAAGCGGGCAAACGATGGCCGCTGGTGTATCTACATCAATCGGCGCCAGGACTACGAGGTTGACAAGCGCAGCAACATCATACTTTTAGTGGTGGAAAATCCCGCCATACCGTACACCATTTTGGTGACGCTGGTAAACATTCTTGACAATGCTCCCGTCATGACGGCGGAAGGCAGTTGCGAAATTGAGGAGCAGCGCAACGATTTCGTTTCCGACTGTTTGTTCAACGTGTACCACGCGGATGGGTTCGAGGTGAACGGGATCGGCAATTCAAGCACGAACGAGCTGTCGTTTGCGATCGACGATGCGTCCGGTGCTGGGGAACATTTTGAGTACGTGGTCGCAGCTAAAACGCATCCCCAGCCGAATTATAACAAGCAGTACAATTTGAAGTGAGTATCCTGAATGACAGTGTTATAGAAAGGTGAGCAAAAGTGTTTGCAAAACGTGCTGCAATTGAGTCGAAAGTGATTATCAAGTCTTATACTATAAGTGATTTCTTGTAAACATGACTACATTGCTTAGAGAAGGGGTCTCCTAACATCAGTCTTGTGCGATAAATATCGGCTAATAGGTAGACAAAACCGACAAAAGATTGAAATAAATGTAGTGGAAACAGATTAAAATAGACTGTTCATTTAAAAATGTTTGTTTAAGGTAGTGAAGAGTAAAAATAAAGTAGTCGTCCAAGTTGAACACTAGCTTAGCTTGCGATTTATACTATACTGCATAGAGCTATACTGTAATTTTTAACTATGGTTGTTATTAATGCCATACCAAAACTGAATGACAACACAGTGCAATAACTTTTACTTGAAAGTATCCGGATATCCAACGATTCGCTTATTATGTATTTAACTAACAGAAACAAAGATCCTTCTAAACTTGTACCTGGCAAGCGTTTTGTCAATTTAAAAAAAATTCTATCAGTCAAACTGATGTTTAATTATAAAATGATTAGCTGCTGAGTAGGACAATTGTTTCTGGGGTCCGTCTTGATATATCAACAATGTTGTTCGAGGATGGTTATTATTCCAAAATTTAAGACTGCATTTTTAAACTAAAAACGTATATGAAATTAGTTTTATAAATATATCTTTACACTGTCTTTCTAAACTTTCGACTTGTTCTTCTACAAAATAACATTTTACTTTAAAATGCCTATGGCATAACCTAATGGGATGTTACAGGATACAGTATTAATTAATGTTTCCTGTGTACAACCATAAACTACATTGTATTTATCTCCTCAGTAAAGCCTTTCACAAATTCCACGTATGCACTTAAAATAAAATTATGCACTACTCAATTAAATACTCTATTTATCACTATTTATACACATATTCCTCAACAATTCAACATGCTAATTAAACACACAGTAATTAATATCATCGTACATTCTAGTCAATTTCTCTGAACGTGTCTATCCAAGAAATGGCTTTGATCTAGGTTTTATCGTAAGCTACGTTCTAGTAATGATATTGGAGTAATAAACCTAATTTTACGCACGAATTTCCTTCATTAGCTACAAAAAGCCTTGTGGCGTTCTAAACATAAGCATTTGTCATTTAATATTTGATGATGGCGTTTATTTGATGCATGGTAATTTCCAACCATCCAAACTCAAATCCATGCTGCGCCTATTCTTGGGAATTCAAATGGAAAATAAATTGTAAGGGTTTTAAAAAAATTCTACTAAAATTTCGTTGTGTTTTCAAAAGCACACATGCTTGCAAGAAGAAAACTAACGCACTTTAAACAATCATATTTACAGAATTAAAAAAGCATTAGACTACACTGAGAAGGCGATTTTCAACTTCATCACCACCGTGTACGATCTCGACAGAACACACTCGTTCAGCATGAGTACGATTGTGCAGGTGCGCAACGTCGATAGCCGGCCACCAATCTTTAGCCGACCGTTCACCACCGAACGCATCATGGAAAAGGAAATGTTCCAAACACTCGTGATCGCCATCGACAGAGACACTGGTCTGAACAAACCGATCTGCTACGAACTTACGACCAACGATCCTAAATGTATGTACTCTGCTTTTTTTTTACAAGCGGCATTTTCTTACGTTGAATACACGGTTCATTTATTATAGATCAGAAATATTTCGAAATTGGACAAACTGATGGTCTGCTAACTGTGCACCCTATCGATCGCGACGCGGAACAGAACGAGCTGTACTCATTTGCGGTAGGTCTAATTCGAGTATTTTAATCACCCTGAGTACATTTTTAGCATACGTTTGCTTAAAAACTATCTCCAACCCATAGATTATAGCCTACAAATGTCACAACAGGCTACTAAACACATCCAGCGAAGGTGCAATTATTTTAGAGGACAAAAACGATAATCTGCCCGAGATTGCTATGTACCCGGTGGAGCTCCAAATTTGGGAAAACACCATAATGGAGCTAGAGTTCGATCAATTTACAATCAACGATCGGGATCTAGGTGAACATGCACGGTACGAAGTACGGTTGGCAGAAACGGTAAACAGCATACAGCAACCAACGACTTCCTTTACAATAATCCCAGAGAATGGTTACCAGCTGGTATCGTTTACAATTAATATTATCAACGCTGCCAAGCTGGATTACGAGTTGCCTGAGCGACAAACATTTCTGCTCCACGTAACCGCCCAGGAGCCGATCGAACCTGCCCACCAAAACACTCAAACTATTACGATACGGCTTCGTAACTGGAATGACGAGGTGCCAAAGTTTAGTCAGGAAATCTATGAATCTAGCGTGCTAGAAACGGTCGGCGCCGACGTACGGTTGGTAACGGTCACCATTACCGATCGTGATATAGACGACAGCATCAAGCTAATCGTTTTGGGACGTCTGTCGGAAAGTTTGGCAGTCGTACAGTTGCCAGTCGGTACCGATCCGATATCCGGTGATCCGATGTATCAATTTGATCTTACCACCAAACGAGCAGACATTTTCGACTACGACATTGCGCAGGAGGTGATCGTACAGCTGCAGGGCGAGGATACGCTGAGGACCGAGAAAAATGAACCAATTCATCAGATCTTTTCACAGCTGACCATTACCGTGCTTGATGTAAACAACAAACCTCCTCAGATTACTTTGGTATGTTAGCTTCGGAGTCATTTGGTGTTGCAATATTAGTTATTTCTACATGTAAATGTTACTATTGGCACTGTTTTAGCCTCGAGGTACGATGCACATTTTGGAAAATTCTGTCGCCGAAAGTGAGGTTATTATTGGTGAGGAGCAAGTCGCACAGATTATCGGCACGGATCCAGATACGGAGGCGGAGCTAGTATTTAGCATCGATTGGAGCAGCAGCTATGGCACCAAGAGTGGAGTTCGTGCGAAACCTGAAACTTACGAAAAGTAATCTTTTTTACTGACTATCATTTTCTATTTAACAATAATTAATTTTATTCATAAATTGACCGCTTTTAGCTGTTTCTATATACACGAAGTAAAGGTAAATCGACAGCGAACCGAAGCAACCATAAGGGTGAATCCGGCTTTCAATCAGGAGGTAGATTACGAAATGTATGATACACTCTTCCTGACGATTCGTCTTGTCGATCAAAATCAAACCATTATGCCCAACATGGTAGAAACGGTGGTTGCGATACAAATTGACGATGAGAATGATAATCGTCCCTTTTTCGATGAGGACACACTGACGGTGGTACGATCGGTGCGGGAACAATCCGATGCTGGAGTCACTATCGGCAACATAATAGCGTACGACATTGACGGACCAGGCAATAACGAAATGACCTTCACAATGGAGTAAGCAGTAGCCGGTCAGGAGGAAGAAGAAAAACCCTCCCCTTAATTCTGTTTTGTTTTTTTCTTCCCAATCTCTACAGACCCTTGAATCCTGCCCACAAAGACTGGATGGATATCGATCAAAACGGTATCATAAGAGTTAAAGCGGCACAATCGATTGATTGCGACATACCACCGATCGAGTTTGTGATGCAGAATGTTACCGTGTCGGATTGGAAATGGGGAAGTTGGCACGTTTTCCAAATTGATCTGATGGATACGAACAACAAGCAACCTTATCACGATCCGCTCCCGAACGATGGTCAGGTGTATAAGTTTGAAAAAATACCCTCCAACACCGAGATAGTGTTGGTGGAGGGTAAGGACCACGATCGTGATGTACCATTCCATACGGTATCGTACGAGATCAACTATCGTGATTTCCCGCAGCTTCAGCGGTACTTCGAGGTCGACAGTACCGGCCGGGTGTACGTGAAGGAAAACAACGATCTGCTCGATCGTGATGGTGGTTTGGAAAGCATCATGATCAACATCGTCATGGTGGATAATGCAGGAGGGTTTGGCAGTAAGTAAAAAAAAAATGATGAGTGTTGTTAAATGCCACGAAAAACACTTATGACAAACTGGCGCCCTTTTCTGTCTTTGCAAAACAGTCCAAAATCGTGTATCGACAAACATTCGCGTCACGCTGCTTGATATCAACGATCACTACCCGGAACTTCCTGAGCTATCGTCAGACGAGTTGGAAATATCGGAAGACAGCAAACAGGGGTACACTATACGGCCAGACTTTGCTGCAGTTGATCTTGATGATAAGGAAACCGCGAATGCTAAGATCAATTATTATGTGCGACAGATTTTACCAGGTATAGTTTTTACAGATCTGCCAGAAGGTAAACTTTCTTATTCAAAGTATGTTCCATCGATAAATTTTAAGTTTTTCGTTAATTTTAACAAAGAGATAAAAAATCATTTTGCGCTCAAGAACAACGTTGAACGTTCTAGTGGCGCGATTGCATGGAATTCTGAAACATCCTTCCAAAAGTCAATAAATTCAAAAGCATTATTTTAAATGGCATGCGATACATCTGAATGTCGCATCATCATTCATAAACAGTGCCCGAACGTTGATACTGACAACGTTAATCCTTTTCGCCATCAATAGCACGGGAAACGGAAATATTCTCCCTGGAATATGTGGACGAGTACAGTGCCGCACTAAAAGTGGCACAGGACTTAAAAGGTTACCACGGAACATGGACTCTAAAAGTAGAGGTGGGTATTTGGTCGAGCTGTTATCTATATGCATCAACAGCCCGTAACACATTAACCCTTTACGTAACACACAAAAAAAAACACGATATTTTTGCTTCTCCTTACAGGCATGCGATAGAGGCATTGAGTACAATCCGATTATTGAGCTTCCCGAACCAGCCGAAAGCAAATGCAGGACGCGTGATTACGAGTTGGTGGTTACACCGTTTAATTACAACAGTCCCACCATCACATACCCGACCCGGAATGCACAGATTCGGCTGAAGTAAGCTGCTGCCAGTATGAGGCCGCATTTTGAACAAAGCGATAAGTCGATTCATGGCAAGTTTTTCTTTTATTTTTTTGCATATTATCATAAAGATACGAATCATTAAAGAATGGTAGCCCGCTGGTCGATACGAATGGATCTAATTTGCCGAATTTTGTCGCGGTTGATGATGATGGTGGCATATATGGTGACGTTACGTTTTCCCTTCGCAGCACCAACGGTAAGCGGCAAATCATGCAAACAAATCAAATTGCTCGCTCACATTAATGAACCGATTCTTCGCAGATAACGACCGAGACCACGAGGTGTTCCGGGTCGACAAGCTGGACGAGAAAACTGGCCGGCTGGTGTTGGAAAATGAGCAAGCCGTGCTGGCGTTTCCGAAAAATTACAGCGTACGTACACACAACCATTTTACATCGAGCCGAATGCCGGTAGCGATTCTAATGCCAGCATCGCAATTATTGACACACAATTCCGTCCCTTAGCTTACCGTGATTGCCAGAGATGGGGGCGACAAGCAGTCGGAAACTACGATCTACATCGTTTTTATCAATATGACGGGCGAACCGGCCTTCCTACAGCCGACCTTCGATACGGATTTTACAGGTAATGGCTGCTGCTGGACTAACAAATTGGGTTTTGAGCAGCTGAAACAAGACAGTTAACTGAATTGTTAATTTTAAAAAATGACATACTTCTAGAACGTATTATGTTCACTTTTAATGTGGTGCGGTAATTATTTATGAAAAAAATATTTGATATTGGATCGATATTTTACAATCGAATATCGATATTTTACACTAATGAATCCTTATTCAAATTTAATAATTTGATACTAATTCATCAGGATTCTTTTTGGCTTAAAGACCTTCTAAGGTCACGCCGGCCATCGAATGGCTTACTAAACTGCCGATACCTGTCTTGTCCTGTCTTGTCCTGTCCTGTCCTGTCCTGTCCTGTCGTTAGAAGACTTCAATCTTTCCTAGCAATAGTGGTTGATGGAGCGATGCTTTGGTGCTTGTCTTTTGCAAGATCAACTTTCCGTTAATAAGAGCGTACGAAAGGCAACAAAAACTGCTAAAATACGTAAAATTTGCTTCACAATCGGATCAAAAGTTCGTATGAGCTCACACAGCATTATTCAGAAGTTCTCAAAATCTAATGCCTTCCCTGTAATAGTTTCACTTAGCTTCACTAGCTCAACGTATATCAAAGCTAGCAGATCCTATCCCTATTCCTTGCCGCAATAGGGACAATTCCCGAGCTTCACTTCCATGGAATTCTGTGCATAGAATTACCATTTTTCGCCACACAGCTGTCTAGGTGCTTTTCTGGCAAATATGTTGCCTTGTAGTTATGACATTCATGATCAATTTAAATAAATCACTACCTCATACCTCGTAAAGACACATCTTTTGTGAAACACGTCAGAAGCAAGCATATTCACTTGTACCTTGTAGATAGTATGTACGGTAAACAGTTAGATCTTTAGCGATACCAGCCTAGCCAATGGATAGTTTACTGAAGCCGTTTGCTTATGCTAAAGTGTTACATACATCAAAAGACCTACCTCAAACTAATCAATAAATGCTTTGCTTAATTTCCCAGAAAATGAAGAGGGTCTGGACGAGCGTAGGCAACTTCCATTCGCTGAGGATCCCAAGAACGCTGGCCTGCCGCCAGGCGCACAGACTAACGTGTTCTACTTCATCGACCGTAAGCAGCGAGGACAACGAGACTTAAATTTCATCCGCACGCTTTTGATTCCAATTTTCCTTTAATCCTATCGCCGAACCCCGAACAGAGAAGTACGGCAACGCGAGCCACCTGTTTGCACTGGACCCGGAAACGAATGTGCTTCGGCTGGACCAGCTACTCGACCGGGAAGAGATACCGTCTCACGAAATACGAATCGTCGCTACCAATAATGAGAACGGTCCACCGGCAACGCTCGTCGACTCGTCCCCCTCGCTGCTGGTTGTCCGGATCAAGGTGAATGACGTGAACGATAATCCGCCGGTATTTCAGCAGCGCTTTTACGCGGCCGGTATCACCACTAACGATCGGGTACCGAAGCCACTGTTTCGCGTGTACGCTGAAGATCCGGACGAGGATGAAATTATCCGGTACGAGGTGGTGAGCGGGTCGGAACAAGCAGAAGGTGAAAATCTGCCATCCGACGCCTTGCCATTCCGATTAAATCCATCCACCGGGGAATTGACGCTGATACAAAAGGTTCTGCCGAACCAGAAGGGACACTATCAGTTCACCATTATTGCGTTCGATAAGGACGACACGCACAACGACACGGTACAGGCGAAGGTGTACATCGTGTCCGAATCGAACCGGGTGACATTTGTCTTTTTGAACAGCGTCGAAGAGATAGATCAGCCGGACGTGCGAGAGTTTGTAAGACCATCTTCCAAGCGTCTTCCTCCATCCCACAATAACCATTCCATTTTTATTACGATTTTAGCTTACCGATCATTTGACCGCAGCGTACGGTATGCAGTGCAATATTGACGATATCGATCAGGCGTTAGAGAGTGAGCGGCAAGGGGGTTCCAGCAGCAGCGCCCTGACGGACGTCCGGACCCATTTCATCCAGGACAATCAGGCGGTGGAGGCAAGCCGTATACAGCAGCGTTCCTCCGATCGTACCTTCGTCACCGAATTGAAGGCCACCCTCCGTCTCCGCAACCTTTCCCTGCAAGATGTACCACTGACGCCGGAATCGTTGACCGAGGCCGACGAAACGTTGCAGATAATCCTGATTGTGGTATCGGCGGCTCTAGCCGTACTGTGCTTGATTTTGTTTGTGGCATTTTTCATCAAGATTCGTAGCCTTAACCGACAGCTGAAAGCACTGTCCGCCACGGACTTTGGTTCGATTTCGTCCGAGCTGAATGGGAAACCGGCGCGCAACGTTCCTACGACGAATATCTTCTCCATCGAAGGATCCAACCCAGTGCTGAACGATAACGAGTTCAATGGGCGTATGGGCGGTGGCGGAGTTTACGATGATCTTAGGTGAGTTAGAAACAGCAGATAGCAGTTAAACACGATTAACTTGCATTCTCGGGTGTGATACATCCAATGCCACTGCATTGTCCCTTCCCTCGATAGCCTTCAATCGGAAGAATCAGATTTCAACGATATGGACCGGGACATCTTCTCACCGAAGCGTAAGGTAAGCCTGTACCACAGAGTGCAGAAGATAACAATTGAATATGCTTCGGCTGCCTTTTAATTTCCAGGAGAGTCTCAATCCTGCCTTCCTGGAACATTTGCGCCAGCGCTCGTTAAATCCAATGGCGAACGGTATGGACAAGAGCATCGAAATCGTGGAAGGTCCTAATCATAAAAAACTGGACGAAACCGACGACGAGCTGTCCCATCGGTTCTAATGGCGTCAATTCGAAATGTTAACTGGCTTGTTTTGCTGTATTAATTTTAGCTGTAAATACGCTTTATTTTTATTATTGGATAAAATTGTAGCTTAATGTTTGTGGCCTCAACCGGCATAAAAGAACTGTAAAGGCACGCACGATGTTTCTCTAATCACTGCATCGTCCACTACAAATGATGTCAAACAAGTTAGAGTGTGTTTTTATGTGCGAGAGTTATATACGAAACATGAAATGAGTTTTGTGTCTTTTGATGATACAACGAATTTGCGCCGCAATGCTTAACTGCCTGTTAGGTTAGGTTCGGCTGTGACAGGGTTTTTTTTAATAAAGACGACGAACGAAGATTAAATGGACTTTGTGGTTCGCTCTGCGAATGTTTTTTATTCCCCATTCTCCTTGCCCATTTCATCCTTTCATCTCTTTCAATACTGTTCAAACGATCCGAAATAGTGTTGCTAGGCCTCTTCTTGTCCCAAATGGGGGGAAAATATAAAATTTATGTAAATTAAAACGGATACTTCGCATAGAGCAGAAGATAAAATATGGATCTATCTATGCCCACACTAGCATCGGGTTGCAAGGGACGGGATGTTTGCCTGGTTGGCGAATTCGATGCCCGATTATTTCAAAGGAACAACCCCCCCGGGTTATCAAAGGTTCGTTGACTAGTTGGGTCTTTATTTTTCGTGGAATATTCGCTTCCCTGCAAAAGACGCAATCACGATACGCACAGGCACAGCCAGCTGCATATAAAGTGCCTGATTTCAATTTGAAGTACATGTACATTAAAAAGTTATGTAGTTATGTATCCTTTTTTGTCAATGTTTGAAAGCATGTGTGTATAATGTCATAAATTGATACTAAATTTTAATAATGTAATTACTACTAATGGATCGTGTACATAACAACCACAAGCATGTAATAGACTTTTATCTCTCATTTCATTCAGCATCATTTCATGAACCGTGCAAAAGGTTCGTTTGCGATAGGATACAGCTTAGATAACTTTTTACGATTAGAAATAGCAGCCAATCGGGTTTCAGTTGCTATATTTTAACCAATAGAAGGCTTCAGAATCCTGATAAATCTTGCTGCTCTTATCATGGAATGACACGGCACCAAATGCAAGCTTGTAGGGCGATCCAACTACGTAGTGAATAATTTTATGTCCTAGTAATTAATACTACTATCTAAAACATATATAGCATATGAATGATTATCCGAGCAGATGTTGGTGGTGCCTGTTGTTAAGGCGACAGTGGCAAAATCGGGGTACAAACCCCATCTGGACCATTCCTCCCTAATGAGGACTGACTATTCAACTACCGGTGCAGCATTAACCTAGGGGCGGAGATGACGAGGTACCTCCTCCATCCCTGGACGGAGTTATCAGCGCCATCAAACAGCCTAAATGTAACAAATCAGCTAGCAGCGATGGGCTGGCGGCCGAACTGTTTTATGTTGTTAGGATTTGGGAACAGGAAGAATTATCGAACGTGTGGAAACTGGGTGTCGTACACACGGTGAACAAAAAGGGCGACAGGATGGACTGTAATAACTTCCGGGCCACCACAGTCCTTAATGCTGCCTATAAGATTCGGGCAGTGCGAGCAGGGCGTGTGGCTAAGGTGAATGAACGACGTGCAAGCTGAGCTGTTTGGCGGTGCAGATATCCTGACAGCACCGGGTTGGGAGAGAGGCCTTACAAGCCACCCCAAGAAAACAAATAACGCAACGAAAAGTTAGCAACGGATATTACCGCAACGGACCAATCGATACAGACCCCCACAAGGAAAAAGGACTTACGATTGGAGGCTCGGAAACTGGAATTGTAGATCCCTTACATCTGATGAAAGCACCTGACTCCGGTTAGATAAGGTTCAGGCCCGCGGCTTCGGGATAGTAGCACTTCAGGAGGTGCGCTGGAAGGGTACAATGGTGCGCCAGTACCGTAGCAACTGCGCAATCTACCAAAGTGATGGAGAAACGCGTGAGCTCGGTGCGGCGTTCATGGTGCTAGGTGCGATGCAACAACGGGTGATCCCACTCCCACTGGAGTATGATCGTTGCCCACAACATGATGTGAAGATCGTCATCGGAGACCTTAATGCTCAGGTCGGACGGGAGGAGGCATATAAACCAACAATTGGAAGCTTCAGCGCTGACAAACGACAACGACCTCAGGCTTATCCATTTTGCATCTTCCAAGCGCATGAGCAGTCGCAGCACCTTTTTCCAGCACGCCCCTCGGTTCAGCTACACCTGGAGATCACGACTACAAACCTATTCCCAAATCGACCACGTTCCTGCACGTATATTTCCTGATAATAGTAAAGCTGCGGCAGAAACTCTCCGTGGTCAACAACCAACGGAGCAAGCCTACCCCAAGGCTCAATCTGGCAATCGGCTGAGGCAAGCTGATGTGGCAGAGGGGTATGCGGCAACGCTCGGGGAAGCGCTCTCGGACAACAATCCCGCATTGCCCCTCGGAGACCACAGGCGTATGGTGAAACGAGCCATCAGTACCGCAGCCGAACTGAAAATTGACCACTTACCACACAGACAGCAACAACAGACTTACCACACTCGTGCACTATCCGAGAAGAATGCAGCACGCGCCCTCATGCTTCAGCATGAAACTCGTCAGAATGTGAAAAACTACAAACGAGGAGTCTGAGGAGACAGCAGACCCTACTCTTCCAGGACAAGGAGCGCCGCTTAGAATAGTCAGATGAAAAGCTGCTGACACAGCTCTCTCAGTCGAGGGACGCCCGCTCGTTTTACAGGAGGTTGAAAGAGGCACGGAGTGAATTTGCTCCTAAAAACGCGATATGCCGGGACGCAGACGGAAATCTTCTGACAGTCAAGTGGAAGGTGATCGAAAGGTGGACACCTGAACGGAGCAGAGACAGGAGCGGTTGCAATTGCAAATAGCAGAACAGGCCAACAACAGCAACAACATCAGTGACAGCAACAGTGCAGAAGACGAAGTGCCTCCGCCATCTCTGGATGAGGTTGCCAGCGCCATCAAGCAGCTTAAAAGCAACAATGCTGCTGGTAGTGATGGACTGGCGGCCAAGCTCTTCAAGATGGGGCCGGAGAGGCTTACCGTCGAAATGCACAAGCTGATCAAGAGAATCTGGGAACAGGAAGAATTACCGAGGGAGTTTAAACTGGGCGTCATTGACCCAGTCTACAAAAAGGGTGACAGACTGGAATGCTCGAACTATCGTGCCATTTCAGTCCTTAATGCCGCCTATAAGACCCTGTCGCAGATCTTGTTCTGCAGACTTGAACCCCTTGCTACAGATTTCGTCGACAGCTACCTAGCAAGGTTTGTTGGAGGCAAATCCAAAACCGACCAAATCTTCACTCTTCGGCAGATCCTCCAGAAGTGCTGAGAGCGCCAGATCCCTACGCACCACCTGTTAATCAATTTCAAGCCGGCCTACGATACCATAGATCGAAATGAGCTATGGATCATAATGCAGCGGCACCACTTTCCTGGAAGCAGGTCCGGCTGTCAAAGGCTACCATGGGTGCAGTGCAGAGTGAGAGTATCGAACATGATGTCGGAATCGTTCGAATCTCACATGGGTCTGAGGCAAGGGGACGGACTCTCCTGTCTACCGTTCAATATAGCCTTGGAAGGTGTCGTACAAAACGCGGGGCTAGACAACGATATCCGTAGCACGATTCTCTACCGGTCCCTTCAATTTATTGGCTTCGCGAATGACATTGACATCGTTGGCAAGACGACAGCGAAGGTGTGTGAGGCGTACATCTGACTGAAACGTGAAGCAGCAAGAATTGGATTGATGATCAATGCGACGAAGACGAAATACCTGCTTGCCGGAGGCTCTGATCGCGATAGAACCCGAGTGGGAAGCAGCGTGTTAGTCGACGGCGACAACCTCGAGGTAGTAGAGGAGTTCCGCTATCTTGAGACTGTCGTAACTTTGGATAACGATGTCATCAGCGAAATCCGAAGACGCATTGTTCAGGGAAATCGTGCCTACTACGGCCTTCACCGTCTGCTGAGATGCAGAAGACTTCGAGACCGCATGAAATGTGAGATATATCGCACACTGATTCGCCCGGTGGTCCTATATGGAGACGAGTCTTGGACCATCTGGGCGGAAGATGCAAACGCTTTTGGCGTGTTTGACCGTCGCATCCTCCGGATCATCTTTGGCGGTGTGTTCGAGCATGGAGTTTGGAGGAGAAGGATGAACCACGAGCTTGCTAAGCTATACGGAGAATCGGACATCCTGACGGTAGCATAAACCGGCAGGATACGATGGCTGGGGCATTTTGTGAGGATGCCGGACTCATGCCCCGTCAAGAAGGTATTTACCAGCTTCTCCCAGTTCGGCACGAGGCGTCAGGGAGCACATCGAGTTCATTGGCTGGATCAGGTGAAGGGTGACCTGACGGAGATTGGGTCTCTTGTAAAAAAAAATCTTGTAATTATTGAAAACAATGAATCTATTATAATCTATTATACGCTTTTAACTCTATCACTTCGGGGAATCCTTTGGAGGAGTGTTGATTTCTGGCTATTATTTTTTATCAAACCTCAACTGGAAGAAAATATTATCTCAGTTTAAGTTCAAAACTAATGCAATTTGTTTACACAACAATAAAATTTATCGATATACAAATGTAAATAAAGCATTACGTATGCTAAGCATATTGTTTGTCAAAAATAGTTGTGAAAATAATGATGGGAAAATTATAAAGAATAAAGAAAAAATATGAAAATCAAAATGAAGTGTACGCAGAAATGAAATAACTCCCTCAAATTTGGAAACGAATCTTCTTCTCAAGCTCGCGGTGCAGATTGGAGCAGAAGTGAATCCGTAAGGCGTGCTCCGATTCGAGATTCACGTCACACAGCTGGCACAATATGCCTCCTCTTGGTAACGACACTCGCCTAGATGGAAAATAGCAAGAAGAAAACAATAGTTGAAAATGTATGAGTGTAAGGACACAAGAACTGAGTAGGACGCGATCTGCAAGCTTATATACGTACGATTCTGTTATTAGATGCAACTCCGCGCAATGCTGCCGCATAAACTCTATTTTGCTGGCCGGCAAGGGACGAAGGTTTAGCTTGTCGTACAGTGGAAAGATAGCTTTCGAATAAATGTCAATCATTAAATTCTGTGGTGACTTTTTGCTTGAACCAGCAAATTGACCACCGGTCTCCCATCGGAAATCGTGCATCATACCCCGATTTTCTTGGACCGCACGTTCACGTTGAAGGATTCTATAAAAACGGGAGAAGAACAGTTAGCATAGCATAATCCGAAGGATACAAACGGAGCAAACTTACTTAATTAGGTAATCCTTCACTTTTCCCATCAGAGACTCAATGCTGTACTCGCCAAATAGCTGTGTTTGCTTATTGTGTCCACTGTGCAGGATAGAGTCCATTGTATAACGCAATGCATTGATCTAGAAAAAAACGGAAAAAAGAACCAAACAAAAAAATATAGTCCTCCAGTACATTAAACGGGAGCCCGCCCGCCTTACATCTCCGATGTCCTCCTCGTCAATGCAAATGTCTACCGCCAGCGACATATCATGCTCGGGATAGATGGAATTGCCCGTGTACGGATCGATGCCCAGCCCGGCCAACAGCCCAACAATGCGCGTTTGCTCCGGATCCTTCCTCAGCTGACAGGTAGGCGCAAAGATGAGTGCCATCAGTATTGGCAAGCCGGGAATGTTTGGCATCATGGTTGTTTGCCGAGCGATCAACGTGTTGCCGGATGTTTCATTAACGCAACCCGCCACCAGCAGCTTGCTGTGCGGGTTCTGCGGATTTGTGTCTAGCAGCACCGAATTCAGCGAAGCTTTTTCAATACTGACCGGCTTTCGGTAGCCGGAAAACACGGTCGAACTACACTTTATCTCGAGTGGACTGTACGGACCGCGCAGCCTAAGCCGAACTTTGAGCAGATCGCGCGGCAGATGCAAATTTCCCGGATCATCATCCTCCAGGTAACGCTGCTGTTCGGAGTCATCGTTTTTTATCTGTAGCGCGTACATGGAATCCAACTCCATCTCACACTGCACCCGTTGCCGCTTCTCGTGGTTCATCTTCGACACGTACGATTCCTCCGACTCTTGGGCGTGATGAAGGCTGATCAGTTCTTTATTAATTGTCTGCTCGACAGAATCTTGCTTTGCACGGCGCAACACCACCATCGACATCCGGTTTACCACAGAGTACACCTCAACGTGCAACCGTTTGCCGAGTACGAGCTGCCGGAAGTGCTTGATCGTATCTTCCGTCCAAACGTCTTTCGGCGATCGTATTGCGCTCGGTTGTACCTGTGCCAGGGACGCTTCGAACACACGATCGGGAATGGTTGTAAGCGTGGCCAGCGGTGTACCTTCCAGCTGGCGCAACTGTTCAACCGGAATGATAGCCGTACTACCAAAATCCATGAAAAAGACCGCCCAGCTCGGGACGCCACGGATCGTGTACTTTTTCAGTAGCTTAGCACGACCCAAAGCTTTATCGGTTTTGTGCGGCAATGGAGCAGCCACAATGTCACGCTGTTTGGGTAACTGTTGGCCAGAAAAGGGACGCAAAAATGCAGCGCTTTCGCTCAGCTGCCGTTCGATGTCGTTGTAAATGTTGTTATCGCCATGGGGACGTAGATAAAATTTGTTCGGATCCTGCACGTAGGTAACGGTGGCAATCAGCTCCTTGCAGTAGATGGGTGGTTCAACCGATAGCTGCACGTTTGGGATCTCGATGCTTCGCGGATGCCATTCGTTGTTTTTCCACACGCCGAGACCTTTTTCCGTTGCAAAGGTGACCGCATCATTGTGATGCATCACCAACAGTTCCGAATTGCTGCAGCGCACTTGGCGCAGCTTGATCGCTTCGTACACACCCGGATGGATGCGGTCCACCATGTTACGTTCGTCGTACCGAATCTGACTCTGACCGGGCTGCAGATGGGGCGGATACTCGAACTGGACGAATATCTTGTTGGTGTTTCGCTCGAATTCTACCTTCATTAGCGCTTGCCATTCCGGGTCCGCTTTCCGTTCGGTGAGCAGTGCACGGATCTGATTGCGGTACAGTGGTCCAATGTAGTTGTAATGATCAAACCCGCAGAAAAATACCGTCCGGAACGGATTGCGACCACCAATCTCGGTGTACACCTGCCGATCACCGAGGTCGCGCTCGCTCGACGACAGCGGAAGGAAATAATTCGGGTAGAATGCGCCCGCCATTACCACCTTCAGCACGACCGTTCGTTCGCGATCGTTCCAGCGAGCATTCCGCGCACCGGCAACGACCTGTATGTTCGCATTCTTCAGCCGGTACGTTATCTCCTGCACCAGCTCAGCCATCTCGGTGAGTGATTTCAGATCGAGCATGTACCGCTGACACCAGCCCACTGTATCTCCGCCCGTACCTTGTTCCTTTACCGAACGCCACCAGGTGTACGCATTCAGGATTGCAATACCGTCGGAGGCTGAACCGTTGGCAAAGTAGCGCTTGATGCGCAATGCTTCGACGGAACGCATCGCACAAAACACGTTCTTCACGTTCAAACCGGCCGCTATGATGATAGCTTCTTCCAGCACGGAAAAAACGTAACCCAGCACCACCAGCTTCGCCAGCGAGATGTCAACCGGGATTAGTGACATTAGCTGGCCGAGATATGTTATATCACCGTCCTGCACATCATAAACACCCTTGGCAGTGCGCAGCAGTGCACCGGCCTCCTTCAGCTGTAACACCGTGTTGGACACATCGGACAGATTCGGTGGAGACATGGCTAGGGCTAGTATGGTGTGCGGTGGTCCCATGTCGAGCAGTTTCGTTTTCAGCACCACAGCCCCAAGCGGACAGCGTACCATTTCCGGTTCGGCCGATTGGGCCATACCATTTTCATAGAAGTGTTTGTTCACAAGCCGATAGACGCGACCGTTCATCACACGCCCGGCACGACCGGCTCGCTGTATGCAGTTGTTACGCGAGGCCCACTGCGTTTGCAGTGTGGTAAAGTTGTTCAACGTATCAGCAACAAGCACACGGTGCAAACAGAAATCGATCACTGTAAAACGCAAAGCAAAACGATAGTCAGTTCTTGCTGTGGGGAAAGATCAGGATGGGATTTGAACTAGAGATTAGAAACCTACACATCCAACAAAATCTCACTACTCACTGTAGTGAACGGGTACTTCTCACTGTACTGGAAGCGAGATTTTGTTGAATCATCCCGATTCCCGATCAAACTCACTTAATCACTCTTACTCATTGTGCACGTCTCTAATTTGAAACCTACCATGAGGTTCTACCACGTTAAATTACCACCGGGGTCTTCCCAAGCGAGATACTAAACCTACAAAAACCAATCGGAACCAAGCTTACCAAACTTCACATCCGGTATAGTGATGGAGCTTTCCGCAATGTTCGTCGAAAGGATGACCTTCCGGTGTCCCGGCGGTGGTGGACGAAACACCAGTGCCTGCTCCTCCGACGGCAGCATCGAATGTAGCTTCAGTATCGTAAACTTGGTCTGCAGCGAGTTTGGATTGTTGTCGCCCACGAAGTTGTGCAGCACTTCCGCCATTCGTTCGATTTCGTTTATACCGGGCAGGAACATGATGATCGACGGTTTGTATTCGATGCTGGACGCCGTTTCGCACTCGTCAATGTAGCGATCGCACACGATCGCGACCTTCGCCGCCACAAAGTACATCTTCTCGTGCACCTCCGGCTGCTCATACTTGATGGAAAAGTCGATCCGTAGCCTTTCCAAATTTTCCAGATAAAACACCGTCACGTCATGCTGCGAATGATTGCCAACGGCCAGCTGCGGGGCAAACAGACCGTTTGGTCCCGGTATCTTGAAGTACTGCGCAAACGCGGACGACTCAATGGTGGCCGACATGAGGATGATCTTCGTGTGACGTGACTGTGTCAACAGACGGCGCACAATGATAAGCAGGAAGTCCATATCTACCTCGCGTTCGTGCACCTCGTCCAGTATGATGTGCGTGTAACTGCTTATATTTTTCGAATTGATCAGTCTGTTCAGCAGCACACCCGTCGTCACGTACATTAGGCGCGTGTCTTCGCTGATCTTTTCCTTCAGGCCCACCTTAAAACCAACCAGCGAACCGAGCTCACAGGAACGTTCCGCTGCGACCCGCCGTGCGATCGAGGTCGCGGCAATCTTTCGCGGTTGCGTCACAACGATGTTACACCACTCACGTCGCTTGTACGCATCTTCCAGCAGGTATTGCGGGACTTGTGTCGTTTTGCCGCATCCCGTCGCACCCTGCAACACCACGACCGGGTTTTCTCGTATCGTTTTTAAAATCAGTTCCTTCGACCGGTGAATCGTCAGCTTGTTGGGAGTGACGGTCAGGTTGTAGCGGCTAAAGATCGGCTCCATTAGCTCCTTCGCCCGTACCTGGCCCAAGTGTTCGTCGTCTTCATCCGCTATCGAGCAAGCGTCGTCTACGTCGTCCAGCCGGGAGCCAGATGATTTGTTCATCGTTTGATCAACCCAATCCTGGATAGAATCAAAATATTATCGTCCGGGAAGTATGCATGAAAAAAAAAACACTCATACTTACCGACATGATTCTGGCCTCTTCTTCCCTGGCGATTTGCTTCGCATAATCGGTACCCTGAACATGCCGCACCGGTATAGTCTGTATATCGATATTTGTCGAACGTCTCGTGTCGTCTGTACGGAGACTTCTTATTACTTTCCGTTCGAATGGTTTGGAAAAATCGAAAAAATCCACCAAAGGATCAACGTTATCGTTGATGTCCTCCATCGCGTTTCTTATTACTATTATGTGCCAAGAGAGTTCTTAATTTGGGCCGCACTAGCAATCACTTGCTTTCTGCGAAAATGCATAATAAACAGTTTTCAATGCATCTGTCAATACATTTTGCTATAAAACAGGTATGTCGAATTGCAGTTCTTCTTTTTTATGGATTATAAAAAATTAAAGATAAAAAATGCATTTGATTTATTTTGCTTGCTATTTCGTGACAAAATGTTTAATTTTATGTTTATTATTGATTGAGACGATTAAACGCTCAATGAAATAGAAAAGAAAAAAAGGAGCCATCATGTACGCGGAGTTTGACAAGCCTGCTATTAACAAAGTGCCATAATACATCGGAGCAACGTAGAAGCGCATTAAGTTGAAATATTTATTTATTTCCGTTGGAAGTGCTTTCCGGATGTACAATTATGCTATTTTTTTCGATGTAAATGGCGCACTCTAGCGCTAAAGAAGCAATTTATTAGCAGCAAGCAATCTTATAAAAAAAAACCAATCTATGTCATCATGAAGATGAAAATAACATAATCTCAACCAGAAACGAGATTAGGAACAATCGTCAATGATGTTTTTATTACGTTCTATAGTCTAAAAAAACGGGAAGAAAGCATACGTATAAGCTTCCACTTGAAAATTGCCGTACGTCCCACCGGATCACCGGTGGTCGTTACTAAAAAGTGTTGAACATGTGATTCCTCGTATCATTGCAAAAGGGAGTAAGTGCTCAGAAGAGTCCTTCGATTTCACCCGTCTCGGTGTTTAGGTCAATGTCGAAAATAGATGGACGGGTTGGAAGACCCGGCATTTTCGATATCTCCCCACACATTGGCACAATGAACCCAGCTCCAGCCGATAGGCAGATGTCGTTGATGACCAGTTTGAAGTCCTTCGGAGCACCCTTCACGCTCGGATCCCCGGTCAGCGACATGGACGTTTTGGCCATGCAAATTGGAAGCTTTCCGAAACCCTGTGAATATACCGTACTTATCAAAACCTTTTGTCCCAGAGCATCGTTTGCCGATCTGGTCGGAATCACACGTACCTTCTCCGTGTAGAGACGGATGGCGTCCCGGACCTTGCTGTTCAGCTCGATCGTACCGGCACCGTACATCTCCTTAGCGATACGAATGATCTTGTCCTCGATCGGCATGTCCACCTCGTACAGTAGCTTAAACTCCGACGGACGATTGCACGCATCGATGACGGCCTGGGCGAGCTCGACCGCTCCTTCTCCACCCTTCCCCCAGTGATTCGATACGATCGCATCGAAAGCACCGGCTTCCTTCGCCGCCTTTCGTACAAGCTCATGTTCGGCCGCCGTATCTGTACCGTGAGCGTTGATCGCTACCACCACCGGTACACCGTACTTCAGACCATTTTCGATGTGCTTCAGCAGATTCGGCAGTCCTTTTTCTAGCAGATCGAGATTTTCGCTCATATACTCGCGTCTTAATGGTGCGCCGGCCGTCACGATCGGACCACCGCCGTGCATTTTAAGCGCTCGTACCGTCGTCACCAGCACGACCGCATTCGGCACCTTGCCCGATGCACGGCACTTGATGTTGAAGAACTTCTCCATACCTATGTCCGAGCCGAAACCGGCCTCAGTTACAACGTAACCGCGCTTGCCCGCCAGCTTCATACCGATATCATCGGCCACGATCGATGAGCAACCGTGTGCGATATTGGCAAACGGCCCGGCATGCACCAGCACCGGTGTACCTTCGAGCGTCTGCATTAACGTCGGCTCGATCGCATCCTTCAGCAGCACCATCATCGAGCCCGTAACGCCCAAATCATCCGCGGTCACCGGAGCACCGGTCTTGTCAAACGCCACCACCATCTTCGCCAAACGCTGCTTCATGTCTTCCAGCCCGGTAGCCAGTGCCAGGATGGCCATTATCTCGCTCGACACAGAAATCGCAAAGCTGGTGTCACGCGTCAAATTTTTCTCCGTCGGTGACAGACCGATGGTGATCTTGCGCAGATACCGATCGTTCACGTCCAGCACGCGCGTCCACACGACATTGTGCGGATCAATGTTTAGCCGAGCGAAGCGTCGGATCTCGTCCGGGGTAAGCGCGTACGGGTCCGTCTTCTCGATGCCCAGCCGCTTCAACCGGCGCAACTGAATAGGGGCAAACTTGCGAGAACCCTTCACGGCCGGTACCAAACGTTCGTACAGGGCCTGATCGGTTTGCGTCGCTTCGTGAAAGATGCGTGCGTCCAGCTGGGCTGCGAGCAGATTGTTCGCCGCCGTAACCGCATGAATGTCACCGGTCAGATGAAGATTGAAGTCTTCCATCGGGATCACTTGCGAGTAGCCACCGCCGGCTGCACCACCCTTGATACCGAACGTTGGTCCTTGTGAGGGTTGTCGCAGGCAGGCAATCGAGTTGCAACGCTTGTGCGCTGTTAGAGCCTGCACCAAACCGACCAAAGTGGTGCTCTTGCCTTCACCGAGAGGGGTTGGCGTTATTCTGGAGTGGACGAAAAAATAATGTATCATTCTAACGCATTCTTTTGCCGCTGAAATTATTCGGTAACCAGGAACATGTCTCTCATAAACATCATGACGTCTAACGTCAGCGAACGTATCACGTAATGGACAACCATTATCTTCCTCTAGCACAGAGCACAATGACAAGTCTTGAAAAAATATTAGTCTCAGCACCGCAACACCGGGTGCTAGCGGGCAAGAGGAATTCCGTGATTAAGTAGAAGATAGGCTATTAATAGGCTGAGGTTGAAAGCATGTTTTTACAAATACAATCGACCAATAATACTAGACATATTGGATTGTATTAAAATGCGTCTTACGCACTCTTAAGAAATAACCAAGACGAAGAACCAATCTAACAGTCAGCCAAATAATATTCACAGTAGATCCGTGATCATTCCTTGCGCAGCGTTTTCTGATAACAGCACGGCTTTAACGTGGTTGATCTTTCGATTAACAGCCACATTGCAGTAGGTCGTGTAGCTTAACACGATGATAAAAGCATTTTTAAGTGGCTCTAATCAACTGCTGCAGGCAGCTAACAGCTTCTGTCTGTTCCCTTTTCAAGGTCATCACGCGATCTGTGTGTTTTTGGGGAGCAACTTACCCCGCCACCACGACATATTTCGCATCATCCTCGTACTGGAGACGCTCCAGCACCTTCAGCGATACTTTTGCCTTCTTCGTACCGTACAGCGATACCTCTGACGGGATCAAACCTATCTCCTGCGCCAGTATCGACACATCCTTGGGCTCCTGTGCACGCGCAATGTCGATATCACTGTGTGTATGGGATTTGAAAAATTAGAAGCATTAGAAAATACTGTACGCACACAAGCTCACAATCACTGACGCACCTGGGAACCGGTTCGGTTAGCTTGAGGGGCAACGGTTTCAGGCACCAGCGGAACTCCATCTCGATCAATCGTCGAGCAACTCTCTGCGCAGACTGAACGGTGTTTTGCATCAGCATTGCGACCGTCATCGGTCCAACGCCTCCCGGTACCGGTGTAACGTGCGAGGCAACGGGCAGTGCTTCCTCGTACTTCACGTCACCCACCAACCGTTGGCCACTCTTCTTGGTCGGGTCTAAAGAATAAGAGGTAAGAGGTAAAACGAGACAATGTATTGCATGTATTGGTGCTCGCAGCGGCCTGCCAAATGGTACACGTTGAAACTGATCCTCCCGTTTACGGGTTGTTGAAACGGCAATGCAACCGACGATCGGTGAAAGTTACGAGGAGGACATTCGGCTGAGTGCCGAATCATGTGTGTCCAGCAGCCAGACTGATAATGACATTCTAATCTATTTGTACAGCCAGCGCCGCTGTAATCGGTACTTGGTGGCTGTACGTGCAACATGGATTGGTCAGAAGCGCTACGAACCGTTTCAAAGCAAGTTGGTTTGGAATATTAGTAGCTTAAGTTTGGTGAAATGGATTTAGGGTTTGATCACAGCTTAATATAAGCAATAGTTATCATAATGGGCCGATGGTGAGACGACAATGGCGCCAGACATCATACGGTAGTACCGATGTTTAAATCCCATCCGGACCGTTCCCATGTAGTAAGGATTGACTATCCAACTTGCGAGATCAAGCAAAGGATGCTGGTGCCTAACTACCAAATTTATATATGTCCAACACATGATGCTAGAAAGGTCCGGAATAGCGAGTCATGTTCAAAAATAACATACAAAATCTCATAACGAATAGCCGAGGTACTCACCCGGGATAGAGTTGATGCCGCAATCAATTACAACGGCACCGGGCTTGATCCATGCGCCCCGCACCATTTCCGGCCGTCCGACGGCTACCACCAGTATGTCCGCCTTCTTGATCAGCAAATTAAGATTCTTCGTTTTCGAATGAGCCACAGTAACGGTGGCATCGGCCCACTTGAGCAACTCCGACATCGGCGTTCCGACGATCTTGCTGCGTCCGATCACCACCGCGTACGAGCCAGCAATCGGAGTGCCGGTGCGTTTTATCAGTTCCATGCAACCATTGGGTGTGCAGGGCAAAAAGCCGGACATGTCACCGGTAGCAACACGTCCCTCGTTGATGGTGTTCAGTCTGGAAACAGATCGGTTTGCAAAGATGTTACAACAATGGTGAAGGAATGGCCCAAAAGCATACACCTACCCATCGACATCCTTTTCCGGCGAGACGGCGTCCGTGATGAGATGTGCATCGATCGGTGTCTCCGAGTCAAGCGGCATCTGTACGATGATGCCATGGAAGCAGGGATCCTCGTTGAGTCGTTTGACCTGGTGTGAAGCAAAGCAAACGTTAGGGTTGGATCGAGATTGCCCTTGGCACTAATTTCAGATAAGGGGACAATCGCTAGAGGCAAAACCATGGACAGATGCTATTTACTATCGATCCCATTCGTTATACTGCACATTGGTGTAGCACATGGAATGCAGTTGCACTTCGGGCACACGACCATGAGGCTGATGTTCAGTTCAGGTTTTGGCACGATCGCAAAAACTGTTTCGCGTGATTGGTTTATGGTGGCGTTATTTTTGAAACGCGCACTTAGTTTATGTGCTGTGCAGCAGGAGCTAAAAAATTGGCATGCTCGTGAGGACCCATGCTCATCGACACCGGGAGATGCTCATTTTCTGGACAATTAATTGAACTATTTGGCGTTTATGACGTGCCGTATGTTTGCACATCAAACGCTGGTACTGACGCAATAAATGTTTGGCTAAACGGTTTTAATCGCATGGTAGTCAAACTTTGCTGATAATTGAACGGTTTTCTTATGGATGTTTTTGTTTGCATGTGAGTTCTTATAATTTACGACAACAAAAAAAAAGTTTACTGAGGTAGTAGTGCTATTCTTGTTGCTCGCCATTAGTTTTGTTTTGGGTTTTTCAATTTTGCACATCTTGCTGTAGAAAAGGGTGTTTTTCAAAATTTTCCAATGCCACATCTTTTCAAGAAAATCGCTCTTGGTAAGTTGTTTTTTTTTTATTTCATAAGAGACGGCCTGGCAGTATTTTGCCAATACACATTGGTTTGGAGACATTTCCTTTTCCAAACCGTGATTCCGGTGAAAACCGTGGCACCTTATCCCGAGAGAACTCGGACATACATTCATTCACTCTTCCTCACTCATTCATCAGCATACAAGCGATATACAACACTCGATGGACAAACAATAGGATAGGACTGTAGGGAGGAAAGAAATCAAACTACTAAACCATTCGCTCGGAAAAACCCAAAAAATTATTCTTAGATAGGTATTATCCCTGCCCCCAAGCAGATAGGAATATTCGGCGATCTAACAATTCCTGTAACTGCGTCCAATAAAGTAGGTCGGGCAGCCACATACTCCGCACAATACTATAGAAGACGATCCAAATCACGGTCCTATACGCTGGATCGATACGCACGATCTCTTGAGATACCGTCAAATCAAGGCTTCAAGGACACTTGGGGTGTGATCGAATATAGAAACTATCCAAACTCATCTGTGTCCCACTATTGGTTAGTTAAATGTAATTAAGATGCTGATTGAAATCGATCTATTTCATTCTTTTTTGTACTTCATTTTTTTAAGTGAGCTTGAGAAAACATTCGCCCCGCATTCTTACTTCATTGGCTGTATCCTTTCCTTAGAGTTCGGAAGGAACGCACTTTTCTTTGCTCTTCCTTACCCCTAAAATGTTCCTTCCCGTTGTCTCCACAATATCTTTACTGACGCCTCCCATCTTTATTCTTTCTCATCGTTCGATTTTTGGCCAGAATGATCCCTGATTACGAGCATATTCAGGATTCAAACCATGCTTTCAACTATAATCTCCCAATTTCCCATTTCCGCTCAAGATTACACAACCTCTTCTAACTTTATAATCAAATGTTAATAAATTTATTGATGATTCAGTCATTCAACCGGATTCTTTAACGTAAAATATCTCTATCAAGGAAGTTTACTTATATCCCATTAGCAGTAAGCATAATCTATATAGTAATTATATTTGATTTTACATTTATTCTCGATCATTTTGTGTGTTGTTTACGCATCGATGTGCCGTATGCTACCGACGCGGCAAAATGTTAATGGCAAACATGCGATCAACCAAAAAGATATAATAATCAGGCGAGCGAACGAAAACAGTTAAACTAGGTCGGATACTAGCCGAAATTACTTCTTCAAGTCGGAGGCATCCTCCGGTCTTGAAAGGTTGAGTCGGAGGTATCTTCCGGTCTCAAACCGTTGAACGGGACAAGGGCCCGGCTCAGTAACATTGTGCCTTTTCTATAGTAGACCATTAATAGGACGCTGGAATCTGCTGGTCGTCGATAACGTCGTTTAAATTTATTTTAAAAAAAACATGTAAATATTGCTATGCTCATTACCTTTAAACACCAGCAAAATTTTGTATTTAATACCTCTTGGTCTGCCATTACGGACTTACATTAACTTCATTTTAATTGTATGATCGTTTTATTCGTGGAAATGCGACAATGGCGCCAGTCTTCACACGACAGGACCGTTTCGCTCTAAGTCTAGTAAGCCATTCGATGGATGGCGTAAGCTAGTAAATCGTTAAGCCAAGAAAAAGAGGTTGGAATAGTCCTGAGCTGAGCTGAGAGAAGTAGTCCGGAAGGGATTCCATACCCGCCTTTTACCGACCGATTCGATTATTATGTGAAGATCGGTGCCATTACTGCCTCGGCCACCTGACTGCCCTTAAACTCCTACTAAATTATGTCAACCTAAATAATTCAACCGTTCTACAACTAGATTGGGTTTGATTATATGCTCAGTATCAACCTAAGAATAAAATACGTGACTATAGTATGATCGAGAGGATCGTTATGCAAAATTACTTTTTAAAAATCGAAACACACGAAAAAACCATTTGTCTATACCGGATGCCTGTTTTACATTTACAACGTTACTTTCACTTTCCCATAAAATCATTCTTACGATAGTGCTTGTGTCCTTGACGATTATATGCTTGTGATTAGAGTAAACTCGCTGATGGGAATATATTTACACTTCGTTCCCCCAGCTATATGTACGTCAGCAGTTGATCTTACGTATTTCATCCAAACGATCGCAAACAAACTGAATATTAGATCGATCGAGCTAATCGAATTGACCAGCTGTGTGCAACAATGTCGCCCGCAGCAATATACTACATTGCAAAGCATAGCTCCCTGAAAAAGTGGTAATCACGATCGGTCTAATGTCAACCGACGGATTAACTCATGTTTTCCGCCTTTGGATGATCGCGATGTCTGATACAACATTAATTTTGTTACCATGCAAAGGGAACGCAGCACCGAAATGCAGTACACACACACACCTCCCCGTTGCACTTCTTGTGGCGGTAATCTAATTTAACCAAACTGTCGAGCCGGCCTGAGAAGGTGTCAACAGATTTTCCATCAAATTGCTACACGCTCTCATTACGCAGGAAATTAGCGGATCGAAGTGTGATAGAGCCCCTGGATGGAATGCATTCGGCTTCCCCATACATTTTCCCCACTGCTGGCGGAGATGTTTTGGAAACAACTGCATCGAAATGGTTTGGAAGTTGCCTGCCGCAATGCTGCTTCTGTGGCTTATCAAGAATACGATCAAAGGGCGAACACAACACTTACCGTTGCCAACAGCTCGTCCTGCGTGGTAGAACGCGGTAGCTGAACATGCTCAGCGTACATACCGATCTCTTCCGCCGCTTTAATCTTCATCCGGATGTACACATTCGAGTCCTCGCGCCCACCGACCTGTACGATCGCTAGGCCGGGAACAAGCGTCGGTACCTGGCGCCTGATTTCGGCCACCTCCTTCTTCAGCCGCTCTCGTATTTCCCTGTGAAAAGCACACACACGCACAAATGTCACATACACACAAATGGAGCACACGGGATGATAATAGGATCCTAAAAAGCAATAGAGCTGAAAGCCGGCAACTCACTTGGCCACATCCGTGCCGGACAGGATCTTTGCACCGCTCAGCATACTGTCTGTACAATTGTATCGTTCACCAGGTGCCTTCGTACGTGGTACAGTCTCAGCAACGTCCGGTACTGCTAGATCTTTCACAAACTTGTGGGACGCTTCTAGTGCTACCGTTCCGATGTCGACCAGTGTTCCGATGGTACTGAGCGCCGTTGGGTGAGCTTGAAAATCGAAATCGAACGCAGCGTGGCCGATAGCCGATGTGTGGGTTAGAAGGGTTGTTGGAGGGTGTGACGTTTGCTTCCATCGGACGGACCGAAGGGCCCGAAGGAGCCGGTGGAGCATCGCAATCGCGCAAGAAGCTTCGGTAACTGTGCGCAACTGGATCGCAACGACTCGGACCGAGAGTGTCATTCGCAATCATGCTGCTTTATCTGCATCTGCCGATTCTGACGGCCATCCGATCGTGTGAAACCAGGAAATCGCAGGGTTATGATGGGGTTTGTTGAATCGAACGAGACAGATGATGATCAGAGGGTGTTGGGGTTCGTGGGTAAGACTGGGTTAAGGTAATGGGGTCTCCTATCAAAGGTTACGCTAGGGAAGAAATGATACTGTTTGGTGGGGAAGAGTGGTAGGCGCATCTCCTCGCAAATCGGACACATCGGCTAGGATGAAAAATGTTGTTCTCTAAGCTTAGCTTTCGTGTTTTTGGCCGTTCCCTTACAGCGTCAACGAGTAGAAGTGTTAGATGTTTCTGATTTGATGCCTTGAAAATATTTTACTTGAGTTTAAATAATTAAAAGGACTGTAAAGGGCATATACGGCAACATTTGAATTCGAATATAACGCTTACAACATTCAAATGCAGTTTAAAGTCGATCTCTGCTCAAAAATAGTTAGTAACATTATTCCAGTATACTTGAATTTATAGATAAATTAGCGTATCTTTATCATTTTTTAAATCATTTTGTGGTTGACCATCGAATGGACAATTTGTCATTACATCTAAATTTCTTTTACATGAAGATATTTCGCAAATTTGTAAAAGGAACATCAAAACTCATCATACCAATTGCTCAAACATCGTCCACAACGAATCGAGTTCATGTTTGCTATCTGTAAAGCAATCCCCTGGTTCTCGAACTCATCTGCAATCGTAAGCGGGTCACACACCACAATAATGTAACGCGACAGGTTGGTGGTTAAAATTAGGTTTAATCGTACAACTTCTTCCAATGCGCCACAAAGCAAAGAAGTGAACAGGGGGAGCAGGAGGAGCACACATTTCGAATGGGGATGATGGAAGATGCGATCGAAAATTAATCAAAAAACGCTCCCCAGCTCGAGCATTAGGACACGTGAGACACGGCACAAGGCGATGGTGACGTGTGGTGCATTAATCTTGCGTAGTGGCCGTTCCAGTGGCAGGAAATGGTTGATTATGTGCACCGCCAATGGCCGAACGGGTGTGCAAGGACGAACGTATTTTTGAGTATCGAAACGATGATCCGATGGAATACCACCGATGATCAAACGTTGAGAATACTTATAAGGGCTTGGAATGCAATATGCTAAATTATAGGTACGGTCTCAACAATGTACTACAACATTGAGAACTACTGTAGCTAAATGTTAGAATAAACTTACGGCTAATTTACGTTAATGGTGATATATTGGGGAAAGGTATAGAGAATTCGTTCTAAAATTACCAAAAATATAACCTTTCTTTTATAACCATCTATCTGGGTATGTCATATATTTTGTATGGGAGCTTGCCATTTCCCGGATAAGAAAGCTAATAATTTTTGATCTGCTCGTCATATTTACATGAAAATTTCAAAAAAGATGCGGCTATTCGGTGTCTTTCTAATGAAGGTTGGCTGAGAATTGAAAAAATCTTCTTCTATTTATTTTTTGTTTTCATTGTTTATAACATCTTCATTTAAAGTAGTTTATCAAGCATCAAACATACTTTTTGTATGAAAATATGTATTTTCCGTTTTATAAATGTGAAAAGTAAATAATTACAATCAACATAGTTCTGCGTATTATTGTTATTTACTTTTATAAAGCCAGGTAATACAGACGATAAAAATAGGCGCAGAAATGTCGGATTATCATTCTCAAGGCCCTGGTTGTAGTTCCAAACAATTCAAACGAATGGCTTATTGGTTGCTTTAGTGCTTTAGTTAAACTATTACCCAGGCATACGTAAGTGAAGACTGGCAAAAGTATTTTCACCCGTATCCGTAATCCTAATCAAGCATTAAATCTCTTCTAACACAAGCATCTGCCACCAAAAAAAAAAATCCACTGCAAATTAAAGCGATTGATCACCAAGGCATGGATTAATCATTAATAAAGTAAAAGAAAAACGGGAAACATTTTAGCAAAATTTTATATTATACAATCATTTTGATCAATGGCTGGCGTGAGCTTAGAACGTCGCTAAGCCAAGAAAAAGAAGACGAAGAAGAAGTGAGTTTTACAACGTAAAGATTGATAAATTTTCAATTAAAAAGCGTCAGCGCAAGTAACTGGTCAGCGAACAATTACTTATCGTCGATGCATCTTATCGTCGATACATCTTTCGAAGTGCAAAACAAAAAGAATAATAATTTTTAAATTCCTCAACTAAATGTTATTCGATCAACATCAAATAGTGTCCTCTTTCATGAAAATTTCATGCAAATACGAAGAGTAGATCGAAAGCTACAAGCTTTATAATACTACAAAACACAAACTCCCATAAAAATGTACAAAAAACTGTTTTTGTGATATATGATACAAAAATTGTTTAAAAAATTTCAAGCTGCTAACTCCATTATATTATTTTATAATTAATAATGACGGTCCAGTGCCGTATTGTCAACTCCATTATATTAAGTGCTATTGAAAAATAAAGATGCAAAACATACCCGGATATGAGGTGGTCATTGAAATAAAGATTAATCATGTAATACAAACTTCTTCCTTTTTTCTTCTTTGGCTTTACATTCTCAAGAGGCCTTGGGGCCATCAGTCCAGGCTTATTTGATTTATTTTACTAGTAACTGGATAGTTAGTTTAGCAAACAGCAGGATGCTCTCGATGGGATCCGAACCCGTTGTAAAGGCCACCCCAAACAAACAACGGTACAAAAAGTGCAGATTGTTTACAACTTACAACTGCATTTGGTATCAAAACAAAACACTTTTAAGACACGCTGCTTGTAGTTCGAACTTCAGAATGTATATGATCAAAACTATAAACTTATCTTCTGGCTTACCCAAGCGTTCCATTTCACCTGCTATTACAACACTCAACACACAAAATAAACTAATTGTAACTGCACTTTGTTAAAACGCACTGACCGTCTCTTCACTTTCCGGTGCAACTGTCATCTGTTTTGGCGCGCTTTTTACCAAGGGCTGCGTGATTCATCTATTGCAACCAACTTGCCCTAGGAATTCATGCATAGATAATGTTTACGCACGCACACACGCACGCAAGTATCAGGTAAACGGCACATGCGTTCCATACCTGTATCACAATAGCACTTCAAAAAGGGGAATTACGGACACAAAATCTTCCGTTTGCATGTGATCGACAGTTTAGTGACGATCGTTTCATCTGGGAGGATTTGCATTTGAAAAATCGTTCCCTGACAGGAACCGTCAGCAACCGTTTGTCGGTGCCAAAGGAGTTGGGGGAACTGGTAATAGTAATAATATATTAATCAACCTGAGTTGAACATTGGCACTCGCATGGCCCGTTCTTTTCTATGCCCGAATGCATCCAGCACTTTTCTTCGATGCGGTTGAACAAACACCGACCAACGGGAAATCGGCGACAGTTGTTGGTCACGACGATTCGTTCGCTTGGATGATTCGATCATCCGGCCCGCAGGATATCGGATATCGATGTTGACGAAGACGTCCCAGATTTTGTGAAATTCGCTTGCCAACGTCGCGGTTCGATGTGAAGCGTGACGTAGTCAGCCAAATAGCAACCGATCGCGTGTCATAATGTGGCGGCCGGTCAGGTCTCAGATGTCGGATGTAATTGTATCGCTGCTATATGCTTTAGCTACCCATTTCCGATATGTGAGCGGCTAGCGCGATACGGAAAATTGCGCCTGCAGCAGCACCTCGTTTATTGCGTACAGGGATGATACGTGCTATGCATAAAATAGAATTGATTTATGAATGCAAAGCATAATGTGGGAATAAAAAAAACTGTTCTTACCTGCGGATAAGTTTGGTTCTCCAAAACATTTTAAGAAATTTAATGTTTTTTAAGCTCGAAATTGAAATCAAACTGTTATATATTTGAATGATCTAGTTTTTAACCGACAAACCGACTAGACCGGGATTATTATTTCAAATAACTGTCACCTAGCATGACCGTTACGTCAACCTACACTTCGCTCAATGTGCGGTCGTCAAAACAAAGCATTGCACTTTTTTTCTCATTTCTAAACAAGCAGATTTCATCTCTGGCGTAATCTTTTACCAAATCGAAAAATTGCTAGTAAATGTAGTGTTTCATCAAGACTACAACAAAAGTAAGTTGTTTTCTGTCGATATTTTTCTGCAATGCAAGTTTTAAAGCATTTTTTTTCACTTTTACAGACCCGCCTACCTGTACCCATCGTGTTAGCACGTGTGTAGAGAATTATGTCCCAGCACTACAAGAATTTTCTTAGTCTGCTGGAGCGGTGGCCTCTCGACAAAAGTAAGGTGGGCCGTGACTTGGGTCAATATTTGCGAGATCAGCTGACCGCTGTCTTAGGCTCTTCCAATATTGTCGCTGTAAAGGACGACAGGCTCCAAAAACAGTTCCGCTCGCTGGAGAACATCGTAAACGACGTGCACGCGAATCGTTATCCGCGCAGTCTAAATTCTACCGCAACTGGACTCTCCGGTGAACAGTGCCGGGAAGTGTTATCTACCGAGTTCTTACAGATTCTGCAGCGGAAGGATTAGCACACAGAACGATGTTGTGGCACAGCTTACGTAGTGTAGTTAGGTTAAACGTATTAGAGAGATGTTATTCGACTGCCAGCAGCAGCAACAAAGCAACAACACTTCATCGTGCAGTGATGGCCGCAGAAATGGTGAAATTTTTCGAACCCCAGCGCGAGCAGGTGTTCATCGATATGACTTTCGGTGCCGGTGGTCACACACGAGCACTACTAGAAGCAGCACCCGGATCGACGGTTATCGCCCTGGACCGTGATCCATTGGCTTATCGGCTGGCTTGTGAAATGGCTGATCAGTTTCCCGGCCGTATCGTACCGTTGCTGGGTAGGTTTTCCGAACTTCCGGCACTCCTGCGCACAGTCGAAGGTTACGACCGGCAGCGCTACTTTAACGGTATTCTGTTCGATTTCGGTTGCTCATCGATGCAGTTCGATGAAGCGTCCCGTGGATTCTCGCTGTCACGCGATGGTCCACTCGATATGCGCATGGATAGTGACCGTTATCCGGAGCAACTGTCTGCGGCCGATGTGCTGGCTCGCATACAGGAACCGGATCTGGTACGCATCCTGAAGGTTTACGGTGAGGAAAAGCAGGCCAAAAAGATTGCTCGAGCAATTGTAAACGCACGCTTCACGGTGAAGCGTATCGAAACGACGGCCGAACTAGCGAGCATCGTGGCGCACTGCTTAAGTCAGCCGGAATCCGGCCCAGCAATCGATTTCCGCCAGGATAAACTACGCCGGCCAGCGCACGTAGCTACGAAAACATTTCAAGCGCTGCGAATCTTCGTCAACAACGAGCTGAACGAAATTAATTATGGGATGGTGCTGGCAAAACACTTACTACGGACCGGCGGAAAGCTGGTTACGATCACGTTTCACTCGCTGGAGGATACGATTGTGAAGCGGCATCTGACCGGGCACGTAGTGGATGACGTTGCCAGCAAGGTTCCGTTGCAGTACATAAGCCACACGCTGGCACACGAAACGGACACGATGCAGGAGATGATGCGCCCGAACTGGAAGCAGATCAATAAGCATGTGCTGGTGCCAACGGACACTGAAGTGGCTGAAAATCCGAGAAGTCGTTCCGCGAAGTTAAGGGCCGCCGTACGATTGAGTTAATAAGTTTCATGCGAAAAATAAACCAAACAAAAAATTGTGAGAGCATAGTGCACATAAATCAGTATACAGCGTCTTTGCGATTAGTTTGATTTAGGCCTTGGTCAACTGCTGTCAACTGCTGGTCAACTATGTTACGATGTCAACTGCTGGCAACTATGTTGCTCTGGAACTCTCGCCATGGCTGGTCTATAAGAAACAGGTGTGGTACCGTCCGCTTTGGCTTTGGATTGGAACGAGCATCTTCGATACTCCTCGTACAAACGCCGCAGTGGTCAGTTGCTCTCCGAGAAAGGTCGTGAGAGGCGTAGGAAGAACGCGAAGAAATCCCATTCCCCAGACGGAATGGAATTCGGATGCGTGTCGTCAGAAGGGGATGTGATGAATAGATCGTTTTGGAACACCAAGGCGAAACTAATGGTGAAAAGGAAGTCCATTTTTGCGACTCCGCAACCCAGCGCCACGGTTGTCAGGGTTTGCTCCAGGTTCCGGAGCGGGATTGAGGCGTTAATCGATGTCCAGGGTGGTTATTTCGAATAATTCCAACATGCTGCATGTTGGAATTATTGAAATAACATGCTAAAAAACTCTAGCTACAAAAAAAACCCTACAATGATAATTTTTTCTCACATGAAATGAATGGACCGTGCGCAAACACTAACACACTTTGGGTACGGTTTTGTATTATCAGTTTGTGTTTTAATTTTCACATAAAATATTACATATATTTATTTCGATTTCCTACTGCACCGCCAAAATGGAAGAAGCATTCCACCCTTCTCCATTGTGCCCGGGGTTTTTTCTCCTTCGATCTGGCACGCTTCTACTACTCCCCCCGGGGTTGGTACACTACTCTCTCGGGCAAGGATTATTGCGCGTGCGATTTCGTCGGCAAACCCAGCGCGATTTGCCCGGGTTTTTTGTTTGTGCTTTCAGGTATGGCATCAGCCACATGTCCATCTAAATTCTATTCTAGTCGAATAACTTCCTATTACTCCTCCAGCCACAGTTCTAGTCTTTCCACCCCATTTTATCTACGGTAGCGTGTCTCGATGATCAAATGATTTGTTCGTTTCATAACCTCGTTAAATTCATAAATGCATATTTTCCTTGAGCGGTAGTTATAAAAAAAAGGAAAAACTTCATCACTTTCCCGGGTCCATCTGTTCAGACTGTTAAATCGAACAGTTTGGCCTGCTGGTGTACAAACAAACTAACTTATGCTTCTTCCTACCGGTTCAGTCCACATTCTACCCTTTAACTGCCCTTCGCGGCGACATTTATTTGCTTATATGCTTCTCTACCAAATCGACTGCGATCTTACTATACTCACTGCACCTCACTCCTCTTCCTTCGTTTTTATCGTTTTTGTTTATTTCAAGCCTAATTTAAATTTGGTTTTCTTTTTGTTTTGTCGTACACACTACCACCATTCCAGAGTGTCCTCTCTTTTTTCATTTAATAATTATGAGACATTTTTAAATTTACTTTACATTCCCTCCCGTTACATCTTCTACCAACGCTTCAACAAACGGAAGATTGTGTCCCGGATTGTGTCGGTGTGCAAAATTCTGCAAAATTTTCCTAGATTCCGAATGTCGCAATTTTTTAGCTACGATACTTTTGAAGAAGTTTTATTATACGCTACAGTGTATTGGGCGCGCGCTTGTGAATTGTTTATTTGTTTATTTGTTTACTGCCCTCTACACTGCCGGTCGCATACCTTTACGCCTTTCCTTATTTTCCTGAAAAATGTGTTCTTGTTTTCTAATCCCGAACGGACGTGTAACTGTACTGTATCTACCGGAATACTGACTTGGCTAGGAAAGAGGGGGCTTCAGTTCCTACTAATACTGTGTTCCACGTGCCTTATGGAATGGTAGCCACGGATCGTACATCGGAATGTAGTTACAGAATCACACGATCTGAACACGATCACGTGAAGTTGCATCTCGGTTCCTCGGCTTTAGGGAACCGGGTAGGAAGGAAAGTGGTTTTATGATTTAAAAAAAATTCATTGATCGGTTTGTTTGTTGTTTTTTAGTACGAACAAGGAACTATAACTGCTGATTGCATGATTCGATTTAAATCAATCGACTGGCTGTAGCCGTTTTGCTAACTTTATCGTGCGCGTTTGATAAGGTCGAACGAACGGCATTTCCTACGGATTGGGTGTATCTTTGTTCTAGAGATGATAGGAAATGCTCGTGCTACTTCGTAAGCTAATGTTAATTTTCGTCCATTTCTCCGTCCGTTTCTAATTTCCGTCCGTTTTCTCTAAACTATTCTAATTTCATTGTACTCCTAGAAATAGAGGGAACTAACCGGTACAGTACGCAAGGGTGGCACAGGGAAATAATGCTGTGAGTCTTTTCGAATATAAGACATGATGGTTGTGGTTTGAACAAAACGAAGCGAAAAAAAACCTGGTCAATCGCAACTCTTATGAGTCTAAATTGCGACGGTCCTCCTAATAGAAACTAGATTTAATCACATTGTATAATAACCGTACAATTCACGCGCACCTTTTGTTCTGTTGCGTCTTATCATACACGCTAAGATGTTTGTGTAATACATGCAGACATGCAGGAGCTCAAATCGATGCATCGAAAAAGGGTTAGAGCAACGGATGAAATATTCTATTTTGTTGTGATTTTTGATTTTCTAATAAAATGAGTCTACGTTTCCTGCGGTTCTGGTTTGTTTGTTTGGCACTCGGGCGCACGCACACGTCTCTATGTTTTGAATGTAATGTTCTGCTTATATTAGGAACATCCGTTCAAATCCTTCCCTCGTGATTCCAGAATATGCAAAAGACTTGCTGCATTCACTGTTTTTTAGCTAAAAAGTTTCTTTTCGTTTCGTTAAGTTGTTATGTTATTGTTCATTAATTTTCACTAATGTACGATAATGTTCTTTGTTCGCTTTTTTGTTCTTTTAAATACTTGTTACTCGGTTCAATCTGCATGGTGTGACGATTTTATTTGTTTTTGTGCTGCTGTTGTGTTTGTGTGTGTATGTGTGTGTGTCTTTCGCCCGTTTTCCTAGATTTGCTTGATGTGAAGTCAACAGAGCAAGAAGCAGTTAGAAAACCAGTCTTTATATCTCATCGTTTGCGGACTTTCGTATGATTTCATTTGCTTACAATTACACATTCTTTACCCCTTTCAATTCGTCGCATCGGTATGTGTTTGTTTGTCAATGGTAAATTATGTATGGCTTACGGTTGGTAGCTAACTGGAGCCCTAATTACTCCATCCCAATGAGATGTAGTGGGGTTTAACATTTCGATTTCTTACAGCCCCTTATCATCGGAGTAACGGTTTACGTATAGCGCACAACCAAGTCCTGGGTTTGATTGATCTTGTCAGTGTTCTTTTTCGTTTACAGAACCACAATTAAATTACTGTTTTCGCAGCAAGTTTCGGCAGACGTATAATGCGCCTATTAGCTGTATACCTTAAATTAAATGCTATTTACATAGTGAAAACATATCATAAAAAACACACTTAAGCAGCTAAACTTAAGCGTGCTTAACTGGCGAATGCGAACAACACTCATTTCATTCATCAGTGTTATTTTTTACAATGCGAACTTAACGCTCGGAAGAAAGTGGTACATGGTTTTAGCCAAGTATCTATCATACCCTAAGAATCGACACTATGAGCGTCGTACGGAATAGTGGAAAAAACATAAAACAGAAAAAACACTGTGCTTTCATCATATAATCAATATGATTATTTATCGATAGAAATTTTCCTCAACGTAAATATTAAATGGGTAAAAGTAGAAGAAAATGTAATACAATCAATGGAGGAGCAGTGTGTGTAATACATGCTCAGACATGTCTGTTGGCAACGAGACGAGACAAGAAGTGTGCTGTTGTTTTTCTTCTTTTAAATAATTTGGAGTGTATACGGTGTTAGTTGCTAGCTAGTGTAAAAAAAAAAAACAATCCTCTATCAGAAGCACAATCGCGGTCAGCAATTATGGCGCGTTTGTTTCGCGTTTTTCTTATCAAACTTTCGACGACTAGATTTAGTGTTACGCAGTTATTATCAGGAATATAATTGTTCGCGATTCGAATCCTTTAAGGATGAACGAGTACTAAAATGGTAATATCTCTCACAGCAAGTGCGCAGCGGCGCTTCCATCACGTCACTCGTACTGTCGTACAAAAATGAGCACGAATGCGCGCGTATGCACCTGTGTGCGTGTGTTACGAATACGCGGGTATACTAAATACTGCTCTTAAACTTAGCGATAAATTGGTCGTATTTATAAACGGTACAAAAGCAACATTCCGGTCCTGTTGTAAAATAATGACGAAAGCGATGCCTTTAACCGGTAAAGTAGTGGTCAAGGGTTAGTGACAACGAATGAAACAGCGTTGCGCCACTCTCACAATTATAAACCCATGCCCCCGTAAAACGGATAAGTTTGAAATGTGTGTCTGTAAAATGCAAATAAATACTTTTTGTTTTCCCTCCTCACGCGCACACACACGTACACCCTAAGGATGCATTTGGCTGGCTGGCGGCTAGCGGGTTTACGCCTGATTGTGGTCCAGATTAAGGTGATGGTTGCCGGTAGCTACCACAACCGACAGTTCGTCATTGTCGTCTCCATTCATCTTTACGATCACCGTACCGCCGTTCTGTATTGTTTGTGGTGGAGGTGTCGTTCCACCCGTACCTAACGTTACCATCGGTGGACAAACGGAGTTCGGTGTGCCTGCAACGACACCCGGCATCGTCATACCTGGTGGAGGATTAATCGATGTTGTCGTTGTAGTGGTGGTCGCGGTACCATTCCCAACACCACCGTCCGGCGTGCCGCCCGTAAGCTGATTGTTAATGCTACCGTTGCTACAGATCTTGCTGTACAGGTCCGGTGTTGCAGTCATCATCGCGGCATCGTCGAACTCGGTGCGCAACTCAGTACATTTGAGCAGACCGAGCTCCTTAGGCATGTAGGAAAGTATCCGATAAATCTGCCGGATGTCGTCGTACGAGGTCCAGATGCCGGGCCGCTTGTTGTGGTACAGTTTGGCGTAGGTGTAAATGTTCGCTGTCTGATCGTACTCGAGCTGCATGGCTAACGAGCTTATGGCGCAAAACTGGCATGCCTGGAACCCACCGTATCTAAGCACAGCAACGAATTCGTCAGTATTTAGCGTACATTTTTGTTTAAAACGCTTATTTAATTCATATTAAAATCCACTCTTAACACCAAAACAATCAATATTAGAAGAGTGATATTATGACCGGCCATCAGTCAAAATGGCTGGTCATTTTTAAGGGTGAATATCTCGAGTTTTATATAAACGATTTTTATCTTTTTAATCGTTTGAAATATACTTTTTTTTCAACAGAAAATATTTTTACTCGTATTTGTAGTGTAACGGTCGAGACAATTTATTAAATTTGTCTCGTCCCTCGTCAAATTGAATTATGAAATTAAATTAATTGAATCATTATTTGAAGATAAAAATAAACAGTGAATTATTTTTTTCATTGTACTTTGGTGTCGTGCCTATGTTTTGGTAGCATTACATTTTTCTACGGAAAGGCAAATGTATTCTCAGATATGCAAAGCCTCTATAAATAAACGAAAAAAAACACACACTTTTCTATCAATCTTTATAGCTTTTTCTTAATAAATATTTTTCCTGAATCTTTCCCTTACACCACAATGATGAGTAAAACTATGTTATGTTGGAAATAAAGTTCATGATTATTACTAAAAATAAAAAATAAAAAATCGGTTGAATAGAACTCGAGACATCCGTCCTCGAAATAACGAATCAGTTTGACTGGTCCAGTCGAAGTGCCACAAACCTATGTTATTTTCAATATCAAGACCGCAAAACAACAAAATGACTGGTATGGTTTTACTAGTGTTAAACTTGTACACTCACCTGTCCACAACCACGATCGGTCCGTTCCTGTACTCGCTGCAGCGTTCGTGAACGCGCACGGCAAAGTCGAATATCGAACGTGTATTGTTCATATCGGGCCAGGCCGGATTTTCCAGCATCTTCACGCTCAGCTCGTAATCGTCCTGTATCGATTGTATGACAAAGTTCCGCACGATGTAATTATCTTCCGACGTTTCTGATACCATCCGAATGCGATAGTAATCACTTTCGATCGGTTCCGATTCGTTAGGCCAAAATTGCAAGAAAGACTAGAGAACGAGGGAACATAGTTAAAACCGTCATTATTCAATTTTCAATTTATTTACAAGCTACTATATGCTTACCATATTATCCACCGAGGACAGCAGCACCACTGTTTGAGCATTATGATCCCATACCATTTGCCAAAAATCCTTAAACGTCTCAATCAACGGATGTTGGGTAACAATAAAGTCACGCAGCCGGCGAAATCCGTGCAACCAGGTGGCGTTAATGTAGTCGCTTCCCTCAACACCTGGTTTTGGTGTCAGATGCACACGGCTACCTTCGAGCGGAACCAAAGAGCTGCGATTCTTGATTACATTTACCGGCTTCAACGAGGAGGTCAAATTGATTTCTTTCGGTTGATAGCTGACGATAAGCTGACAGGGAAAAAGAGAGAAAAAACGGTTCGAATCGAAAAATTAATACATATAATAACCAATCATAGCGAAACCTCTCAAATATAGCGTCAATTGTGACTTAGTTGAGTGTATAAAATAGTTTCTGACTAACCGACGCATAACAATAAAATCGGATCATCGCATTCACAAATATTCTCAAACTGTTCGGGCGTTCCCCAAGGAAATATTTTAGAGACATACTTCAGCACATCCCCCGAAGCCAAAAAATTACCGATGATCTAACAATCTGTTTGAACATTCATGACTGCTTAAAGCTAAATCTTAGCGTTATTTTAGACAGCAAATTATCTTTGCAAAGCCACCAAGCGGTACTAGTCGCCAAAGTCCTACGTTACCTTGGTTTTATAATACGTGTGTCCAACAAAATTACTGACCCCTTTTCGTTTAAATTCTTTGTATTGTACTATAGTCCGTTCTTTAGTAGGATTTGCGAGTATTTTCTGATCATCACAACAACAAAACATAATCCACAAAATTGGAGATATTCAAGAGAACATAACGAAGATTATGCACTATCGACTACTATGATAGCAGTCTGATAGCATCGTTTGCTCCTGATACCGTTCGAGATGGTTATTATTTAAACTGGAAATACTGGAACTGGAAAGCAAAGAAGGAGGACGGCTCTATTCATCTATCGCTATAAGATCGATCTCACAGTCCCTGAACGTTGAAGCCCTGGATTCTTTTAACGACGAATTTCCGTTCTATACACTTTGAATTCTAGTTTTATGTATCGAATATGTTGATGGTTTTTATGTTTGTTTGTCATTTCTTTTCAGTTGAGCGAAAACGCTAGGTTAGATTAGGTTTGAATTGGATAAGTCATGTTATACAGGCTGTATGTGACCAGATAATTTTGTAAGTCAATAAATAAATAAATTTATAAATTAATAAAGAAATAAAGTTAAAATGTGTTTTGCGAAACATACCTTGTACTGTGCATCGATGTAATCCAAATGATTCACTAATCCACCGATCGCTTCCATCCTAATGTTCGTCTCCCCGCTTGCAATCGCTTCCACCAGTGCGTCATGTATGAAAATGTACTGTTCCTCCGTCTGCACTAGATAATTTCGCTGTGCACGAATGTATCGCAAAAAGCCAAACACGTTCAGTGAACCTTTCGCTTCGATCTGTTTCAACATTGCGTCCAGCACGATGAACGTCCCAGTACGTCCAACGCCCGCCGAACAGTGCACCACAATCGGGCCTGCATCGGGCGGGTTAGCGGTCGTAGACTTTTTCACAAAATTTATCACCGGCAGCGGATGGTCCGGTGTGCCGTGATCGGGCCAGTTCGTATAGTGATACTGATAAACCGTTTTCTCCATTTGCGATTGTTTTTTCTTCTTCATTTTCAGATGCTTGATGTGAAGCGTTCGGACGGTGTAGGTCGCCATTACGTCCTCCTTCACCAGCCGCACCTGTATGATGCCGTACGTTTCGGTACCATCCTTCGGCCAGTACATATCACATTTCCGGCGGCCTCGCTCGACGAGGTTCGTTATCATTACGATCACCGCAACACGCTGCTCCCACACCATGCGCCAGAAGCAATCGAATGTGCCCGGCAGCGGGCCTTGCGTACCGATGAATGCGCGAGGCTTCTGGTAACCATCGATGAAGTTAGCGTTGATGTAGTCAAGATATTTCTTCTGTCCTGGCACCTGGCGCAGATGCACCCGGCTGTGGTCGTCTATAAACAAATGCATTATGCAAACCTTAAAGCATTTACTCGTTTGATTAAACATCGCTTTTGCACTTACAAGCAATTACATTCAAATAACGATTCTTGCCCTTGTTCTCCGGGTGCTGCGAATTCTCAGACGGGTACTCATCGTTAAGTGCCTCACCCTGAATCGCTTCATACTCCTTGCTGAAGCCGATATCACCGTCGGCATGCAGTTGAGCGACATGTTTAGCGAAGTCTGCCACTGCAACGGGACAGCGTACTTCGCCACCTACTTCGCTCGGCCCTTCCCAGTCGATGAGACCGGCCTGCGCGCCCTGACACGGCTGTGGATCGTCCAGATAGTAGTATGCAGCGTGGAAGCACTTCCTAAAAAATAAAAACAATGCGGAAATCAATACAAGACAAGTTGATACGAAGTTGGTCATCATTCCAACACCAAAATATTGTGTGAGAAGGCCTAGAATTGTGCGAGGCCTTATTGAACCACACCAGAAAGTACATTTCATGTAATGTATGTTTTTTGACCGATACGCGCACATAATGGTGATTCGTAGCTCTTTTGCAGTATTTTCATGTAAATCTCTCTATTTGTTAGTTACTATTTTACAATTCACTTTTACCGCCACTGGCCGTGCAACAAACATGGAATGTAATTTATTTTTGAAAACATATGGGAGCAATTCCGAGCTCTGCAATCTCATTCTTGCCACCGGCCTTGTAAGTGATGCGATCTTATGAACAGAAAGAGAATGGTTGATAAGAACTTGATCGTTGTTACGATATTATCTAACAAAGCAGCAGTAAAAGTACCACGGAATGCGTGAAGGAATATCTTTGTGTGTGATATTTTCCATTCCAGTGTGTCAGCCCACCGAGGAAAGAGGCATCATACTGTGTGCCCTAGTGTCTAACGAGGGTAATGTTTCTGCCCTACACTTCCCGAACCAACCCATAAATTAATGCGTCCAACACAACCACGTCGTCTTTCGCCTCTCCGTAATGCTCCTATCTTGCACTTCCGACCATTTGCCCTGATCTTGAATGTTGAAGGGGACACAACTATACAGCTCCAGGGGTGACAAACTGTACAACAAGCCGAGTCATAAAAAAGAAAGACGTATTAGCTTAATTACCTAAGCGAGCCATATGAAAGCTGATTCAAAAAAATGAGCAAGACTTCTCACGTATACGTATATTATTATAAAAGATCAAAGATTTTCACATTATTCTTAGCGAATGTTGGGACAAGTGTAACATAGTGGTAACTGAGCCACCTAGTATTGTTTCAGTAAAAATTCAGTTAGGCGTCCAAGTGAATGTGACTATGTATAGTATACCAAATTTCATGAGAAATAGTCGTTTTTCTCACTTTTATCGCCTTTTCTCTGGTGATCAACAAAATAGAGTTTAATCTTGTAATATATGTTAAAACTTCTTTAAATAAACTCTCACAAAACACAAAGAAACAAAATATTTAGAAAAAATGTGAATTACATGAAAAAGTTGAGATAAATAGACGTCGAATCAAAAAACAGCTTAGTTATTTTTTCACAAAGGAGCACCACTATTTGGGGCAAGAGTGCCGCACATTCTTCGATGATAAAAACTGGTATAAAAAATTGAGCTGAGCTATAAAAAACTTTGAATTCTAGGTTGGAGTTAACATCTCGAACGATCCTAGCTTCGTTTTCAGTTTTAGTTTCGTATTTTTTTCATTAGTAGTTCAGAGAGAGAGAGAAGCAGGACGGTGTGTACTTAAAGGCGGAATATGTCACAAAAAATTATAGGCAAGAGCTAGAATGGAATCGGCAGTGAGGTCCCGCGACCGACGGGAGCACTTCGGTGACACGAAAACACACGTGAAATGCTAGAAGCCCAAGGATGTAAATCGTAATACCAGCAAGGTACTTTGTTGTGGTCATTGAAACTATGTTTAAAACTCAAAGGAGGATAAATTGGGGAACCAAATTTACCCTTAGCATATAGCAATGAAACATCTGATCTACTATTCCATTTTTACATAATAAAAAATTTTATAAAACAGTTATTTATTTTTACATCGGCTTTTTTCTGGGACTGTTTAATAAGTGAAAAATAAATGCACATTACATGAAAGCAAATTGCTTCCAAACTTTGTTTACGATTAGATAGTCCTGTTTAGTTACATATCTGTAGTTTCGTAGATAGTAAGAAGACTACCGTTAAGGTAGCATTAAACCATCCGCAGAAAAAAAGAATTAAATTGACTGGAATCTCAAACTCTGTCGACCCCTGATCCAGGACCGCTTTGGTGGCGGAGTAATTATTTAACGCTAATTTAGCTTTTGGCACCAGGTGAGATAACGTTATATAATGATATTTGAGTTTTTTATCTCTTTCTCTCTCGCTGAAAGGCCAATAAATTGTTGATGAATCATACATCACCATTTGATGCAATTATTCATTCCATCGTAATTGAAATGCTTGACGTGACGGGAAACGATTAGCGAACACATTGGTGTTTGAACAAATGGTTTTGCGCTTAGTCAATAAGTCTGTTTTTTTGCCACCTGAATTGTAGGTGTGATCTTTTGTGTGCTAGCCAGACGAAGCGAAGAATGTATGAGTATGTATCTTTCACAGATTACAAATCGATTGTAAATAATAATGGAGATCATGTGATCGTCGTCATTGCACTGTTAGAACGCATTCGTACATTCTGATTGATAGTAACTTGAAACAGGCCATTATTTCTAGGACACATAACAAGAATAATCCACGAACTGTCCACCACCGTGCAACGGGTTTTAAAACTCACCTAATCCATCCACACCAAGGGGGCATTGCGGTTTGCATGAACTGGACAGTTGAAAATGATCCTCACTCACTCAAAACTAAATACAGGCACAATGGTCTGATAAATGCAAAAATATTTCCCTCATCTCTCACAGCGCATATAAAAGACGCAAATAAATGTTGAGTTGCTTTCCATCTATTAGAGTATCGCGATTATTTACTGATTCTGTGTAAGTTTTCTCGGTCGTAGTCACAGCTGCACAAGCACGGAAGGCAGTATATGTAAACTACCAAAAACATTTAAAAACACAAAGCTGAAAATTGCGATTTAAATCGCACGCATTTTTTCAGTACACTATGTTCCGGACAGATTCGACCGTTAAACGTTTTCGCGTTCTCAATTGCGCTCTGAAGGTACAAGGTTGTTTTTACGATCGTCCTTGTCACTACTGCCCGACGGTTGCGTTGCGTCGTTTTTGTTGTTGTTTAGGGTGGTGGTATCGCTTAGCAGTCGAACCGAACGACCGGTTTCACTTGCCGGACGCCGATACTCGCTTGCCTGTACGTAAGCGCGCGATGTCACACAAAAACTGAGCCATGTGCCGTTCGCGATGTTCGCTCGCCTTCTCCACAGCAGAAACAGAGATATGGGAGAAGTACCGAAGCTGAGATTCGCAAAGGTGGTGGTTTTTCTTATCTTTCTTATGACAACTAATAATGATCGTAATGATCGAGCAACGAGCACGTTCTAACGTCATTCGGAAGAACTTTGATATATTGATTTAAATTCAAATAAACTTGAAATACCATTCATGAAATGTGTTAATTGCACAATAGAGTGCAACGACAACTAACTATTTGGTGTAAAATATAGTATCAGAAACGAACAATTCGTAATTTTCGAATAAAAAAAAATATTTTCAAATATTTATAATTAACTATGACGGTCCATTAAGTATTTTCAAATAGTTTCAAATTAGATTGCAGCATTCATTAGATTGCAGCAGTTGCGAATAGCGGATTTGCAGAATCATTTCAGTAAGAAGCTTAAAACAATTCGCTTTCGATTGGAAAAACTCACCTCAGTGATTCAAAAACGTATCCATTGTATAGATCTAAACCCTGTAAGCTGGGGAAAATAATACACATATCCGTAGAATTCATCACTCATAGGTGGATCCATGCGTCCATAAGTTATCATATCGCACTGTTTACGAACACGACACAAGACGGATCATGTTTGCTCAACTGAACAGGTCCGGACAATGTTTGAAATTGGATACGCGTGCAGTGTTCAGTCGCAAGTGGTACAACTCTCGCCCATTCTAAACTCCGTGACAAAATTGCAGACCATTGCCACTCTTACTGCTTCTATCATTACAGGCTCAATCTTTCTCCTTCTCGGCAGGTTCTCTTTTCCTTGCACTTATTTATTGATATTTCAAATTAATGCTAACAATGTTCACCAAATTCACGCAAAGTTCCGCACTGCGAACGATAAGCAATGGTATGCACCGATATACCACATTCGAGGGTGAATCTAAAAACGAAAGTAAAACCCGGAACTGCTGGCACGAGCCGGCGGCAGCACGCGTCTAATAATTGTTTACTAAACTTGTCACGCGTAATCGTACCAACGCTTGATTTGGCAAGTTGGCACGCTACGCCTCAACATACGGAAAGTTATTATCATACGCGTGTCGTGTGTGCATTGATAACTTATGCCGGCAAGTGCAAATATTTAAACGATATGCTTGAATTATGCTTGAAATGGTTTTGGTAATGTTAATACGATCAGTTTAAGAATTATCATAAGTCACTTACTTCCACAGTATTAGCGCCAGCACGATAAGCAGCAGAACGGTGAAACTAAACACGATCCCAGCCAGTACAGCCAAATCATAATCATCGTACGCCTGTCGTTGAGATTTTAAAGGAGCCTTTTCACAGTTCGGCTGAAGAGATATCTAAGCAAAGGAAAAAAAAAAACATTCAAATAATTGTACATGCAACTCACTTTTTAAACAAAAGCGTCTTTAACAGGCTTACCTTACGCGGTTCCGAGTACGATCCGAGAATGATTTGCTTGGGATTAATCACACTGGCCGATGCTGCACGTACCTTCACCTCGTACACCGCATTGCTCGTAAGGTTCGGAATGATCAGCTAGCAATAAAAAGTAAAAGAAACACAAAACAAATCAGTTTCATCTTACATTGCAAACCCTAGCGGCAAGATTCAAACGTACCGAAGTTTCCATGATGGAAGCGTTGACTGTGATACGAATCTCACGAAATTCGTGGTACGCAATGTTCCGATAGCTGATGATGTACAGATCGATCGTGTTGTAAAACGTCTGCGGTATGCGCCAACCGTAGTACAATGCGTTGTGCGAGTGACATGTCAGGTTGACCACTTTCGGTGCACTCGGACCACTGACGTCGGTACGCTGCGTCACCTCGGACGGTTTACCGTCGTGTTTTTTCGTAAATGCCGTCACCAAGATGCGATACTCGGAAAAAGGTTCTATAAAAATAGAGTGAAAGCATATATTAGCCATTATGAGGAGCATTGCAGTGGAGCAGTTTGTCCTACAGATTACTTACTTAAATTCGAAAGAGTGTAATGATAGACGGAATTCTGCATTTCGTTCAGCTTTAGGATTGGCATGTGCAGATCAGTTTGGTTTTGATGGATATAGTACACACGATATCCGTGGATGGCTCCGTTTGCTTTCTCCGGTTCGCGCCAAGTTAGTTTGATAGTGGTGGAGGTTACCTCCAGCACGGTCAGGTTTTGGGGTGGGCTCGGTTCTGAGAAACATAATCAAAATATGGAAAAGATTAATCCCAAAATGGTGAAACCAAAATTATTTCACGTCTATCGGTAATTTAAATTGATGTAATCCCTATTACACTCATAAACCACCACAAATACAAATCCAAATAAATTCCAAAATAAAGATAGACCCCGAGTGGTAGTCCAAAGTGCTATTTTACCAATATCGTCATCGGCCGAAAATGTTGGATCGTGTGTGGAAGTGTGCGGTTCATCGTTGCTTGCCGCCTGCTCTATCGGCACTACACGCACCACTGCCGGCGTGGAGGAAGATTTCAGCGGAAGTACTCGGGGCTCCTCAAAGTCTTGTTCGAGCTCATCCAACACACCATCTTCACCATTATTACCGTCGCCGGCATCGTACGGGTGGAGGATGGAGGAGGGTGGGTACGGTTCGTGCTCCATTGCGGCCAGAGGCGGTGTGCTCTCCAATGCTTCCGATGCTAACGGTCTGGCAGTGGTGGAGGTGGTCGAGATTATTTCCAGCGGCAAATTATTCGAGCGTGTCGGAACCGTCGATTCCGTAGGAAGTGCCCAGACAGTGCAGCTAGCGAAGGCAGCGACCATTATCAATAGGGCACGCAGAACCGCGAACATGTTGTGAATAGTTATTATCTTCATTTTCAATTCTTTTCAATGCTACTTTTTCCTTCTCTTTCACAACGAGTGGGACCCTTTCGCACCGGGACACAAGGTGTAGGGCGTGAGCTTCGTATGCGTCTGTGTAGGCCGGTATTCGGAAGTAAATTTGCAACTCTTCGCAATTTTTTTTTTTCACTCGACACCAACCACGCACTCCTATTGCCGGTCCCTTTGTCCACCACACTTCCGGTCTGAGGTCTGGTGGTACTGGCACAGCTGGAGCACAATCGTCGTGTTGCCGAATTTTCTTTCCTACGACCCTACAGATTATCTGGCTTCTTTGTTCTATTCCCAACGCATCACGGTCTGCAGCAGGGCAGAGGTGGCAAGCGGTGCCAAACTTGCACAAGACACAGGTTTCGATTTTCGTTTCATTGTACACGTTTGAAACATATGTCTCGCATCAGCAGATCCACACAAAAATTTCCCCAAATGCTCCTTCTCTCGAGAGCACGGCCACCACCAGTAATCAGTTTATAGTGCAGTAGGAAGAAAAAAAGTCAATTGCAGGGGGTAAGGTCAGTTAAGTGGACGCCCCACACTAATTCTCGGCGGATGCTTCGTTCACAGTTTCAATTGCCATCAATTGAGCGTTACAACGGTGTCACGGTACAGGCAGGGACATCTACGACGGTTTGCACGGCGGTAGAAATGCGGAATGTGTGATTTACTTGCGGCGAAAGAGGAAGAGGGTGCCAAACCAGTGCAAACTTTTTCACGGTTCTGGTTCGGGGCGGGTTTTTTTTCTCCTCCTTTTGCTCTCGTATGGTGTGCTCTCCAGCGTACGGGGAGGCGGCACGGGTGTTTCGATCGATTTCAATGCTTGGCTCTTCTTACTCTTATTCTTCACCCGCTGTATTTTCCTGCTAATGGTGTGAAAAAGCACGACACCGCGTTTCGCGCACGATTTCAGGCATATAACTGAGCGAACAACTTTCTCGCTTTATTTACTACGGTTGAAACATTTTCTTGTACGCATTTTCACCAAACTTTGAGCATATTTAAACACTACCCTGCCTACGGTACGAGCTTGCTCGAAAGCCATATTTGTTTTGACAGTAAGCCTGTCAGCTGCATGTTTATCGTGCTTAGCTCAACGCTTGATGCCACTCCCGGACACAGGGTGAACAAACAGCAAACGCTTCGCATCCGAGTGCAAACGCACCGAGCGGTCTCTGGTGGTGAGGTTATGAACTACAATATGTTTGCAATTCGTAAAACACTATACCGTCAAATGAACGTCCATCGGAAACGATTGTGATTATTTCATCCGATTTTGAAGTTTTATTATTACCCCACATGTTAGACACATTTTTTACGTACTTAAAGGGGTAAAATAATAAATTGATTCCAGCTAAAAGCGAATGTATTTTTAGAATTTGCTTACATTTCCAACCATCAGAGACTCGTTATATGCTAGCTCGTGAACTCGGTTTGAAATTCTTACCGCAGATCCCAAGATGCACCATTCTTTTTCCCCTCTCACCACTATACGATTCCAACAGAAACACATAAAACGATTATAATAATTAAACGAAGCGAGTTTTCATGAAAGCTACCCTCCGAGATGAAGACAGCACACATTGGGCATATAAGAGAGATAGAGAGAGGGAGATGTGGAAATGTGATAATTTTCTTTTATAATTGAATGCCCAATCTTTTTCCACCTTCGCTGCGCCACACGGGCAGCTATCCCCCAGGGAGGCAATCCTACGATCTGAGGGTAATCAAAATTCGGCAGACTCAAAAAAAGGAAAAAAAAACTTATCCAACCAGATCCCACCGCAGCAAAATGGAATGAGTTGGTTGGTAAAGTAGAAAGTTCAATTCGTTCAAACATTTTTTTTTTTTTTGCAGAATACTATTTTGCAGCTTCGATGGAAAAGATGATTGCTCTCTGGGTTTGTGTGTTTTTTTCCTCACCTCCTGTCTCGCTTTTCCGTGTCTTATGTACCGAAAGTGTTTGAGAGGGGCATTTTTCACACCAGTGCAGAGTAGAGCGCCCGCTACGGTGAACCATCCCCGCGGTAATCCTATTAGGCAACCCGCAGTACGAAAAGTGGAATCGATGATGCGCCCGTTAACGGGCTGCCAATGAGTCTAGGGGAGGTCTGTGCACATCCAGCTCGGCCAACGTTTTTATTTTTTTTTTTATTGGCACGGTCAAAACCGTGACGATTCCAGTTCAAGGAATTTTGAATTCTTGGGCCCTGATGCGTGTTGAGACGTTTGGTGTGTGGCTGGGCGCCTTCAAAGTCTGCTTCCTTGTCACGTTCGTGTGTGCGCGTTTCAATAAAGTTTATGAGAAGGATAAAAAAAAAAAGCAATAACTTCGAATTGAATTCTGTCGTGGTTAATTAGCTGCATTTGACTGCACGTTGCTGTTGTCGAAATTCCAAAATACAACCGAAAACTACTACTACTAGCTCCCATTTCTTTTAGCCAATGAATAGAGCAGTATTTTTAAATTAATTTTCTTAGTTCTGTGATCGGATTGTGACTGAAGGAGGATATCCTTCTTACGTAGGAAAATATTTCCCATCCCAGCCCACAAGACCCTATTAAACTGGCATGTGTGTGTGTGTGCGTGCCTGCGTACTGTTTGCTGGAGCAAAACGAGCACGAGAGCACCAAGAAGAAAAGCCAGCTTCCGCCATTCTTAATCCCTTCCTTACAATCGTTAGCAAAGCAGCGAAGGATGGCTAGTCGTTGCAATCATAGCTCGAATGGAAAACAAAGCTCATTATATGGATGTCAGTTGTGTATAGCTTTTTTCCTATTTCTTCTGTCTCTACGCCCACTTGGTCCACTTGAAGTGCAGGCGAATGGCACAAGGAGACACCGCTTCAAGTGGCAGGATGTTTTGCTGCGGGGTAACAGCTCACGCCGAATGGAGCATTGAGTCGTCGTTCTTAATCTAGAGACTGGTTTTCATCTTGGTGCATGATGCAATAGTAGAAGTAGTAGTAGTAGGTTGCACACCTTCAAGGTAGGGGCTTTTTTTTTCTTTCCTCTTTTTTTTTTCTTCGCATCACCCAGTATCTTCGCGTGCTGTAGAACATGCCCGGGAAGTTGGCGTGTCGTGCAATCCGTGATGGTCGTCCACCGGGATTCGCCATTTCACGATGTGCCCAACCTTTTAACGTCATTGCATCGAGCCAAGGATGATGATGACGATGCTGTATGTGCCTTCTTGTCCATATTTCATTCGTCTGAGTTTAGTGTTTCCATTGGGAGATGTACTTTGCTAATGATGAACCATTTATTCGTATCCCCCTCCCCACGACAACCTGGCAACTTGACTTACCGCCCCCCCCCCTCCCCCCTTCGCCTTTTGCCAAGGGTTGTACCAATGATGGGAGGTGGCACAAGAAGAAAAAAAAGCATATCCTTTGTCTTCATCGCTCAACATATGCACGAGGACGACGATGACACCGGCGAGGACACAACACGTCACTCCAACAGAAACGAGACAAAGCGCAAGACTTCAATGCTTGCCTTTGCCTACCATTTTTTCATCTTCCCCCCCCCCTCCTCTCCCCCCTCTGCCTCCTAGCTGGCGAGACATGGTCGTGGGATGGGAGTTTTCGTGGCTGCAAATTTGCAAAACTGTTACACATCCCGAGGATTAATGCGGCGCGCGCGGAAGATGTTGATGTTGCTTTCAACTTTTACTACTGCCTTCACCGTTGACATCATTTCACGCCCGAAACGGTACTCAACATTAGAAGCGTCTGCAGTGCAGGCATTTATACCTTGCTGCAAACCAACCACTATCCGAACCCCCCTCCCCCAAATGCTCTACGACACACCCCTTCCGGTTTGTCGGTTGTTTTAGGTTGGGGGACGAGGGGGGGGTTTGCCATCGCATTGCATGCCTTCCGGCCGATTGCGTTCGCGCGTTCTTTGCACTTTGCTTTGGTACCAAGGTTCCACTTCTTGTCCCAGGCGGGTTGTCACCGGTACGGAGCACTGTTGCGAGGGGCAGATGTAAAGCATGCGAATGGAAAAAGATATTTTTGTTCGACCGTAATGATTATGTTTCGCAGCGGAAGAAATTGCATAACAGATGGATTGCATAAGCGTCATGCCAGATGCAAATGTGCCAGGATGCTCCACGATCGCAGTGCAATAGTATTGCCTAGCTCTAGTGGGAACGAGCAACGATTCCATGCACTAACGAACTAACGGTTAACTGTGACTTGGATACGGCGTCGTCGATCCATCCATCCCAATGATGGATCTTCGGCTGTTTTTCTCACATTTGCATATGCAACGGACAGAATGGGGTCGAAAATTAAAAGCGTAATCCCAAACCCCCAAAGGTTCCACGCAAAGATATTCTGCCGATCCGCTTTTTTTTTGCAGCATACTACTAGCAGTTCATTGCTTCATTCCACGCAAAAAAAAAAGCGTGTAGATACGAAGAATCAAACGATTGGCAAAACAAACGTTTTTGACACGACGGGTCAATTTTATCTCGGCCATGAACGTCCACTGATCCAGGGAATCTTTGGTCACCTTTTTTTTTGGTTTTTACGAATGATCCCGCGATCGGTGCCATGTGCTGCAGCGAGCAAATAAACCAAAATGGAAAATTCACGATGCATCGCTGCCCTACAGAACGCTGCATTCTTCTAGCATTTGACGGACAGGGCCCCATAGGGTCGAATGCTGCACTATCATGATGGAACACTGCTGCAGTTTTCGTTGCAAGCTGCATCTTTTTTTGTCTCTCGTATCTCCGGTATCTCTCTACCGCACCCAAGCACCTCGACCGGTTTGTTGCGTACTCGGATGATCTTGTTATTGCGTTTGCGTTGTTGGATCGTGCAATCACATAAAATTGTAAATTCCATGTCGCTGCTATGTCGTTGCTGGATGGACAAGCAGCAAAAAACAAAAAAAAACCCAGCATACCCATCCGCACAACAGCTCATAAAATTCAAACATGCGCTTGTAAAAGCTGTTTGTCCCGTACCCCGTAGGGTAAGGTTTGCCCTGCCATCGGATGTCTCTATTTCTCATTGACACTTTTCCGGAACGGAATGATTGTAAAAGACAACAAGAAAGACAAAAATAACGAGGCATTAAAAAAAAGAGCCTGCAATGGTTTAGTTCGATAAAACAGCATTGCAAAAGGAAGGTAACGTTTCACCGTCAATCGAATTCCCCGTTACCGATGCAGATACACAGCGTACACGATCGATGTTTCGTGTACCGATCCTGGACGGGTAGCACAATTCTAAAGCATTCCATAAGCTCCGGACGGTCGTATAGCTGGAAAAAAAAAATTGGGAACGCTACATCCATTTAGTTCTATTCCACACTAAAATATAGTGTGATGTAAACAAAAACGTTCCTCAGTACTTTTTTTTTATTCTCGATACGATACCACCGATACGTACCATCCGATCAAACACCTAAGGTACACACGAAGGTGTGAAATTAATAACAGATGCTAAAAAAAAAGTATAATAAAAAGCCTTTTCATGGTGCTTTGGTAGCACGCTTTAGTGAGATATTCCGCAACGGACAAGAATTTGTGTCGTCCAATTTTGTGCGGAATGTTTTTTAAGCATCCCGTATTTTATTTCTGTGGAAGATTTTGTTTTCCCAAACAAGCAAGCAGATCCTGGACAGTACTGTCGAATTTTATTTCCCTTCTCCGCTGTGCTATGTCCAGTTGGGTGGGAAAAGAATGTTTGAAAATGGTAAAACAAAAATTTCACCCTTCCAGCTGATTGCGCGATGCACGATGAATAGCATATTTCGCTTAACACGTGAAAGATGTGCTGGAAAATGTTTTTGTCCTCTCACTTTTGGAGCCATCGGACGTATCTTACGATGAAAAGCAGGTATGGTAGAATGCTAGGTAAAATCCGGATCTTGAGACAGCAAACAATTTATTTGCATGTTAATATGCAGCAAGAATGTTGGAAATATGCTGCTAACTATATATTACATGACCTTTAGCATAGCAGCATTGCGTGCCGTAGATTTAGAATTATTTTAAATAAAAATAATAATTTCAAAGGTATTTCTGTACACCATAATCATTTTCCCAGTATGTTCGATACTCTTGCATTTGTATTATTAATTCAATTCAATTGTTCACCTTAAAACAAAATTGATATGAAAAGCGAGCAACGTTTGCATTGAGCAAAATGGACCAAAATTACCTAATTTTCATGAATTCAGTCGCACCGCATATTAATCCAAGAGCCAGTGGACAAAATTTGACAGGAACTCTGTCCAGAAGTATGCACAATTCAAGAACGGGACCTCGCCGCGTCAAAAATGTATATCGTGCGGTACTTTGTGAACGCCCGGTACGCTCGTTACGGAATCTATAACATCTTGACCCTATTGGATACCAATCAGACCAGCGGACCCGACGGCCGATTACCCTGAGTGACAAGAAACTTCGAAGGAAACTGGTACCTGGCGAACATGAACGTACATGTCAGGAAGCGGAAGGAAGCGATCGCTGGGTGGCAATGACTTTCAGAGCACTTCGCATTTTACTACCCCCAAGAAGGGGGTTTGCTCCGAGAGGAAGTTCATTTGTTCTCCAAGAACCTGCTGATGTGGTTGACATTCAGCGAGAATGGGATGTCAAATCCGCTCTTCTTTCGCTACGAATTGAACATGATCGGGGAAATTTTTAGTACGAAATGCCTGGCAGAGTTTTCGGCGTTTATTAAGAAACACCATAAGGGCAAAGACACGGTGTTTCGGTCGGATCTGGCGTCAGCCACTGCTCAAAGCCATCTTTGGCAGAACATCGATGTGGTACCTAAGTCGGTTAACCCACACAACGTTCTATCCCAGCTGCGTCCTATCGAGAATTTCTGTGCTAACTTCAAGCGTGCGATCTTCTCCAATAATTTAGTCATGAAAACTGAGGAGGAATTAAAAAATAAAATGAAAAAGCTACCCATAAATATGCCCAAATGCATGTTTTTGCCGGCCATGGCAAATGTTAAATGACTACCTTTGATGGGAAATTTTTCAAAAATTTTTATTTGTTTGAACATTTTTCTACCGCCATCCGAACCTTTCATAGATTCCTAGGAAAGGAAATTTGTTTTCCTAGATTCCTTTAGAAAAAAATAAATAAAAATCAAGAACGTTTAAAGACTATACAAATTTCAACAATCGATTCAGATTTAAATGACTACAAAGTAAAAGTTTGATTGGTTTCACGTTTCTCTATCTCTCGCCTACATTAGGTTTCTTGCACTGCTTATCTAAGCAAAGTAATAACTTTACGGATATATGGAGTTGTATTTAGAAATTTTAGTTTAGGCAGTTTTGGCGATCTTCACTATACAATTAAGTTGTTATCAGCTAGTTTTAGTAAGTAATTAGACGGCCAATGTGACCTAAGTTCGTTAAGCTAAGATAAAGACAAAATTACCCATAGGCTCAAACCGATTTTTTTAAACAAATGTGCGATGTCCGCTGCTACCATATCGTCAGGCTTTGATATGAATATGAAAACTTAAGTATATTTGACAAAAAAAATCAATATTCAAGAATAACGTTTAAGTGCCTAACATAATAGCTCTGTTTAACCAAAAATGCAACAGAAGGGTGACGGATCAGTAAAGTGTGTGCGTGTGCGTGAATAAAATGTACTTTCGACTCGGCTTTCTTTCCCATGTTACCGATGATGGACGTTAAGCGGTTTGTATGCATGTAAAATACCCAAAACCATTTCGAGCTGCACTTCTAATTGCTTCCATTAGGATGGTTCTTTACGGTACAAGGGACACACGCGTCGTTAAGGAATAGACTGAACAAATACAACACTCGAAGAAAGATAGAAGAGGAAAAAACAGGCAACCAAACAACAACATCCATGAGGTTTACACTTACCTCCTTCATCTGTCATAACCAGAACGGTCGTCGGCGGTCCTAATCCTTCCGGGTTGAACACTTGTATCGAGACCAGATACTGCGTGTACGTTTCGAGGTTATGAATTTCGTGGTTCTGTAACGGTGTTGGGTAAACAGAAAAAGGTCATGAGCGAAAGAGGAAGGTAGTACGAGTAAGAAAGAGAAATTAATGCATAACCTTTTTTTACCGAGGCCATCGTCCTGACGGTTGCTACGTACTTTTCGGTTGAACCCTCCCCCTTTTTTTGTAAACCCCAAAAACTTACACCAGTCCTCTCTTCGTCCTCTCCAATCGACCACCTATCACCATCCCGGGTGAACTTTTGCTAGGCGGTAGAGGTGTGTATACTACCGTACTACCGCAATGGTCGAAATTGCAGTTACAGTTCGGTTAGAATTTGCACCATTAAATTAGTGGTAATTATGATTTTCTGCTACACCGTACGAATCACCTCCAGCGACCTGCGACAGTACTTTACCTTTGGTGAGGGCAACTCATCGGACCCGATGTCGAAAGCTCCCGAAAACATGACTTTCCACTTGCACGACGGAAGCCATTAAACCATAAAACATACGGCCCAACACTGCTGGCTTCTCAACACCGGCTTCAAGGATTTCGTTCCTGTTCCGGGACCGTTCCCAGGCGGGCCCTTGCGCTCGCTCTACCCCGTTAGTGGGGTGGCAGTTCGTGTGCTATCTAAACTCGTCCAGAGCACCATATTTAGAAGGGGCAGAAAGCTAGATCTTTGTGCAAGGCCAACACCCATCACGATGGAAGCGAGGTACGCTCTATAAAAGAAGCATTTCGATCGTACACTCAGGACACGGGCTGCAGCAACTGCACTACCCCACCCGCTCTGGGAGTGGACTGTGGGGACACAGATGCAGGGTGCATTTACGTGTGTAAACAGAATTATTATGCATTGTTTGCTGATGAATGCATTTTCTGCTCCAAAGCACACGGGAAGCGTGGTGCGGGTACTGTGCGGGGTATCGTTCGACGGCCATGCCTATTGCTACGAAACCAGCACCACCGGGTAACACCATGTCGAGCATCGACTTTTGTGCAAATACGGACGCCAAAAGCTTACTTGCCGAGAAGCGTACCAGGAATTGCTGGTATGCTGGTATCGAACCGGAGCTCGGTATCCTAGCGAACAGTAGAACATTCTCGCGTGGAAAGTCTTGCTCGAATGCAAGGGTTCGTGTTGAAATAGAGCAAAAAGTTTTGGGAAAAGAAGAAGCAAAAGCAAAACCGTAGAAAAATGAGGAAAATTAACAATGAGCAGCAAACAATGAGTGATCGCAAATCACGCTGGGGTGTAAAGTTTAATTGAATTCCGTGCCGTTGGACGACGGGTTTTCTTAATGTTGCGTTGTAGCGTATTTGTGTGAGTGTGGTTCCTATTAATTTTTAACTAACACTTTGCTACGACAATGGAACAAGCGAAACATGTGTACATAGAAAATGTGGTTTAATTTTTTTTTCTTCCCTTTTACAACTGCGTTTCCGCGATCAAATGGTTTCATACGAAGCTGCTTATGGTGGCAGCCCTAAAAATGCATGTTTCGTCGCCTTACAGAAGAATAAATAAACGATAAGCTGTCACTAAGGTTTATTTCAATTATAAAATCGTTGTAAAACTTCTTTAGATTATGGTTCCATTTTCAGCTGTGAAGGGCCAACATCTCAGAATCTGAATAGTTTTGTTTATAAATTGTTTACCTCAAATTTAGTTTTCAAATCAGTTTTTGTTGAATGCCCAAATATTTTTGTTCTCGTTTTGGGATTTTTTTAAGTGTGTCTAAACATTTTATTTCTCGTCACGAGGTTTTTTGTAAAGTGCCCATATATTTTGGTTCTTATCTCTTAATTTTAATTGGTATGCTAGACCATAGAGTGAATTGCTCGTTTGAAAGTTTATGAACACTTTAAGGAACTCTGTAAAGCTGTTACTTGTTTTAGCATGCAAACTAACCAGGGTGTATAAATAAATTATTCTCAGATAATATTACTTAACTTGCATGGCAGATGTAGCGTAAATAAAATTTAATTAAGTGGATGTATTTCCATACCCATGTAAGAATATACGGGCACGCATCAAAAACCCTAGGAACGAGTGAAAAATATACATGAGAAAGTACATAATCAACGTATATATTGCACCTGAAGATTTGAAAAGTGACCTTAATTTATGACCAACGTCGAAAAACAAAGCGATTTCAGATTAGATTTTCTAAATAACAATCCAATAATTGCTATTTAATGGAATGTAGAGAATATGGTTGATTGAGCACAGCACAGTTCGAAGGCCCACGAAGTCTACATGGTCTGAATGTAAAGTAAAAAGCCATTGGATCATACTTCGAAACATGCACCCCAACAAATGTAAATCATATTTATTCACGAAGTAATACAGGCCGCAAAAAAGCACAATTTAATGTGTTCTTTTAACATCCAAAACAGTATTTAAAGTTGATCATATCAAACAAACAGTTTATAATCATTTCATAGCTATGACTGAACAATTAAAAAGCCTTTGTTCAAGATTGTTAAACATCTCTTCTATAATAATAGAAAAAATATTTTTTGATAATTTACTTTAACCCATTAGCGTTACAATCATCAATGCCACGTATAGAAGATACAATCCAGCCGACTTTTTTACTCATGTGGTACGTTTTGTTGAGCCAAATACTATCGGAGACTCTCTTTAGTCTGAACTGAACTGATCGGTTAGTAGCTTGTACCTAATCTACGTAAGTCCGAACCTTTGTTCAGAATCTTATCCATGCGGTGGGATCAGTGTGGCGCATCATGTGCACCTATTAGAAAGTCATTTTACTGCCTACTCTCAGCTGTTTTGTGTCGAAAGTTTTCACAGCGGCAAATGAACAAGTTTAATAGCATTTAAACTTTGTAGTACATGCTGTTCGATGGGCCCACAAGCCAGCAAGCAAATGGTACGGAGATAAATCTTTATTAAAAACGATCCAAAAAAGGAGGATAAAAAGAAAAACGCTGCTTGCCAACTAAATCCCCATTTTTCCCCGACACGCTTTGTGTCCCTTTCCCAAAATGATTTCATGTAAAAATGAGCTCCCAAACTCGACCCCGAGACACTAGTGCTGCACTTGTTCGAATTGGGTTTGCCATCCGGTTGGAAAATGGATTAGCCGAACTAAAAACATTAACTTTTCGGAGGAGGGCAGCCGTGAGAGTTGGGTGTGTGAGTCCGTCCTACACGTAAAAAGGGCTATTCTTTACACTTATGTCATGGGGAGGCGAAAACGGTGATAATTTCTATTAGAAATTAACTCTTTTTTTCTCGTCGTTTCGTTCTATTTCACTTTTGCCATTAGCTAGTCCTTTTTCCGAGGTAAAGCATGGAAAACTTTCCAATTTCTGGAGCGCGGAAAACCATGTGGGCACGACGGACCGGGAGCATACGAGCATGGGTTTGTAAATTGGATAATTTAGTGAACTATGGGGCCCCAGCGCAGAGCAGCTATGTGCATCACCGTGCGCTTCGATGCAATTGCAGTCGCAGCTGCACTTCATGGTCGTGTGTGTGTGTGTTTGTGTATAGTGCGCGGACGGTGCACTTCGACCGAAAAGCTGTTCACTTTCTCTGCTCGGGTGTCTTACCGGCCCACCTCACCGCAATGCCCGAGGTTCATCCCGTTAGCCCGGCCCATTGCCTATCCACGAGGACAGACGACCGGCTGGCGCCAGCAACCCGGCACGAACAAATCGAATTTTGTCGTTCCTCACCTCGACGGCGCTATCACGAATGTAGATCTCTTTGACGTCGTCCGTGTGGTAGTCCCGGGGCCGGTACGTTATCCGGTAGCCGAGAAACTCGCCGAGTATCGATTCTGGCGGTGGTGCCTTCCAGGAGATATATACAGAGGTGGCGGACGTGTTGTGCGCGATTGTTGTTACCGGTTTTCCCGTCGGAGCTGGAAACGAAGAGTAAATTGAAAAGAGAGCAACAACGAAAGAAAAAAAAAATCAATATCAAGCGAAATGGAATACGTAAATGAAAAATGGTTCATCGCTATTATGGGCAACGTGCTTGGTCCGGCAAAGGTTCGGAGTCGACAGCAGCCCAGTGTGGGGTCTCGGTTAGGTTGGCCGGTAATGGTATTAGGTAAGTTTGATCATTAGGACAGGTCCCGGTGGACTATCTATTTTAGCGTACTTCCGCTTTCGTCGAGGATGTGGTTTCCGGTGGTATACAACCGCAAATGCGCCACACAGCAAGTCCGGAAGGGAAAAATTATCCCAAAATACCAGCTCATTTAGTGTAGTTTTTTTTGTCTGTTGTTTCTCTCGTTTTGGGGCAACTTGAAACGTACTTAACGCTAATTAAATTTAATTAAATGTACTACTGGGTGTTAGAAGAGCATACAAGTTTTTGTTTTGGTTTGTTTCGTAGTTATGCGGAATATGTGAAACTATTTTCTCTTTTTATATTAAAGACATGAGCTCATCAATTTGAAACGGTCTAATTGAATTTTTACCTTGAACAAACGTTTGATTTTCGAAGCCGCGATGTTTGATAGATGGTTTGGAAATGGTACAGAATAATGCAAATAAAAAAAAGTACCATAGATTCTTTTTAATTTGTTAAACTGCCCATTAACATTCGCGAAACACTCATTACACGATAGCGCTATATTGCAGGTGAACGCTTAACAAATAAGAATTCAGCAAATGAACCATTTTCCAATTCCATTGAAATGAGTTTTTGTCGTCCATTTTCTACCGAACGGAAACGAGCTGGCTCTGACTGGGCCAGATAGCCGAAAATTAAGCAGCTTTGCCTGACACTTACGGGCAACGTTAATTGATTTTCACGCTACGACGGTTTTGCCGGGCCTCACGGACATCGGAGACGCGCTAACAATCGGTCCATCCTTCCAAATGGAACATTTCTACGACCGAACGAACAGATCGCACCGGTCGAGCTTTTGTGTACAACTCGGCAGCACGTCTCTACAGCGTTCATCCGGCCATACTGCTTCAACTGGTAAACGCGCCAAACATCAAATGCTTTGAAAAGATCAAGCAAAAAAAAAATCTCCCCCCGCTCATGCTGGAACCCGATACGACTGGTTCAGGTATTCAATGTATTTAAATTTATTCAACAATTACGACCGTGGCATAGGACGCCTTCATAAGCACAGACATTTCACGCTTCCTGTACGCGCGGAATTTAAGTGTTACTTTGCCACGTTTTCGGTTCGCCATTCTCAGCGAAAGGAGGCGAGACCGTCCCACAGTCGTGGTCGACATTCCTGTGCTTGGGTCAATTTAAATTGTGTGCCTCGGCCGTAGCGGACGAGGTTACCAATTTGAACAGCTTAATTGGATGCCACCTGGAGAGAGCCTGGCAATGTACGGGTGGATGAATTATGGTGGAGCGTGCGAAGAAATATTTGGGCAAAGACACCACTAGCTTAGGATAACGATCGTTCGACTGGTGCGTACGTACCTTCACGCAATGTTACGAAGTAGTACGATTCCTTTGACGGTTGACTGTGACCGAGCTTGTTGACGGCGATGACCCGGAAGCTATAAACGGTGAATGGTTGCAGCCCTGTCACCTGGTACGCTGCCTGGCTGCTTTTCGTGTGTATCGGTGGTTCCTGTTCCCAGTCACCATTTTCGCCAATTCTGAAACAAATGATGGAATAAATACTTATACTTTAGCTGCATCAAATCGCTGCATCATTGCTTGGTAATAAACCTAGCTTAACAATGTTTTATGGTCTAAATTGGCAATATTAATCGATTACGTTGAAATCAATACATGGACCAAATCGTTAGCAATTTAAACCTCTTCACTCTGTTGTTATTAGTGTGAATTGAATTGGTGAATAATATCAATGAAATAATTTAAAGCCCTGATTTGCTAAATTCAATAATGTCGTGCACAGTTCAAATTTTGCTTAAACTGGATATTACATTCGAAGTCAACCTAATAAATCACAAATTAATTTAAAGCAGCTTTCGTGACGTAATAATTTTTGGATTTTTGAAGAAAAAAACTTGTCGAAAAATCAATGTTAAATGATTGAGTTGATCTTTTTCTTACTGAGCTTAGGACTTCTCTCTGGCCATCAATTGGCTTTTTAAACTTATCGATGAAACGTAGTTGGTTCGTTAGTCTTCAAATCTTTAGTAATATTCAACATAATTAATTTAATACTGTCTCAAATGTCAATAATTGTAATCCAATAATTACATACATGTTAACAGGCTCTCCAAAAACATTATGTTATTTGAAAATTATTTATTTATTTATTTAGCAAATTATATCAATAAGTCGAGCTAACCGAACAGCAAAAACCTAAAAATACATTTAATTCAATCCTATGCTCAATGTATTGTTCCTTAAAAAAAAATCAAAATTTGTATTGCTATTTCCATGATTGGAGTTAGTATTAGTAAGTCTGCCCTCCTAGATAAATGATTTTTTTACTTCATTAAAATTTTTTATATTGTATAGCCGTCATACTCAGATAAAATAAAATAAAATAAAAATCTTAAATTTTCACACTTGTGAAATGATCCTTCATTTTGCTTTTTATTCATGATTACTAGTCTAGTTTTTTTTTGTATCATCTCTCTCTCTCTCTCTCTCTCTCTCTCTCTCTCTCTCTCTCTCTCTCTCTCTCTATCTCTCTCTATCTCTCTCTGTATCGCTCTCTATCTCTCTTGCTTTTTCTCGTTTTGTGTTTAAAGTTATATTCGATAATGGAACGATTTTTATCTTTCTACTCAGTGTTGTGTCGGCCATTAAATCCACTATCCACTATCCATTTCACAGTTAACGAACTAGTGTTGCGATACAATATTCTAACCATAAGCAAACAAGCCACAAATCGATTGCATGTGTTCATGCAAACATTCCCAATCCGCAGTACTGTGCAGCAACGGTCATAAATTTCATCTCGCAGCAGTACTCGAAAACAAAATAAAAAAAAAAAAACACCACAACTGCCCACCCTTCAACCGCTTCTTGATTTGTCCTACCATATGATATGACACATTTACAACCAAGTAAACCACAGAGTATTGGGCGCCTGTGAATAGACCACCAAAAAGGGAGGAACTAGAAAAAAGTATTCTCTCATCCGACTAAACGCAAAACTTAAGCAAACATACGCGAAGCAAAAAAAAACCCTCATCGAGACACATAAACCGAAAGCCTATCGCGTTGCAAAGCTGAGAACGGTGAGGTATTATGGGAAGATTAAAAATTTCACCCAACCGTTCCACCGAACCGCTTCATCCTGGCGTTGCGGTTTTTGCCAAAAACTGAGCGGGCACGGTAGAGATAACTTTTGTTACGACACAACCGGTAGTGAAGAAAGTGAACGTTTGCTTCTGAGCGGTGGTGGAAAATGTTTGATAATCCTCCATTTTAAGAACGCGTTCCCTCCCATCTGCCACCTCTGCTCAGCAAATTTTGGCCTCGGGAACGGAGGACATGTGTCCTGCGTTGCGCACCGAACGTATGTACGTGTGTGCGTGAATGTGCGTGATTGTGCGTGTTCTAGGGGATCACATTTCCCGAGCTTTGTTTGTCTTTGCTTCGTGAGCCAGGTGGAAAATAATAACAAAAGAGATCCGGACGAACTTTCCGTCCTCCGTGGGGCTGTTCCAAAGTTTCCATTTTGCTAATGCTCATTCGCTCGGGATGCAGATTTGCCAGGGCTTACGAACCATCGGGTTTGCTATATTTATGCCCTGTAGGGACATTTCAGGGAGGTGGGCAACAGTGGCAACGATGAACGAAAGTGATGCCCTTGTCGGGATGAATTTTTCACGATATTTGTCCATGAAAAATTTCCAAGAATTTCAAACAATTCCAACGTGTCATGATAAAGTAGCAAATCTTTTTAAGACTTGTTTCGAGCACAGAATGAGCCTAAACATGAACCGGAACCAGCAATCGTAATTTTGCTATTAAATGTTTTCTGTTAGCATTCCAGTTAGCATAGTCATACCAGAATTATTATAAATAGAGTGATCAAAATTTTTTAAAGCTTTTTCAATGTTCAATATTAAGTTGAACATTAATGAGGAAATTAGATGAAAAATTCTACTTTTGGGAAAGAATTCAATGTTCTAACGGAACAAATAATACGTCTTCATTTATCGAAAGTAATTTAATTGAATGATTAAAATTAATGATGGATTACATTTTCCATAATAAAAGCAGTAAAGTCTTCATTTATTACGCCTTCACATTCAACGTCAAGTGAAAAAAAGAGGATACATTTCTTACCCAATTTCTTTGCAAGTGTTTACTTTCGGCTATTGATCTGCCACTCCTTTCAACGCAACGAGACAACTCATTCTACAAACACACCAGGGCCGTACTTTACCATAAATTCTCAGGACCTTCTCTCACTGATCTTGCCTAAATCAATACCGAAAGGAAATTTATAGCCTCGCAAGGGCATCTCGGCGCCTGAGAAAATACCTCACTAGCACCAGCAGCACACAGCGGAGGACGGCTTGGCCGGTAAAACCAGTTGCCAGTGGAATCAATTTATCTTACACTTAACTCGTTGTTTGCGAAGGTATGTGCTACCGTGGTTTTAGTGGGACTATTTTTTGTTGTTTTGTTTTGAAGAGGAAAAGGTTGTAAAATAAATATTCTAGCAGCTCCCGGAAGTATTCCCGGCCGACGGCGAAGACGACGTAACGGGCTAACCGTCCCGTCGGGAGCTTCGGAACGAAAGTCGGTGTAAATCTAAACATAATGTCGACGAAATGGTTTTCCTTTGCGTTTGTCCTTACCGTGTTTCGATGATGAAATTTGTAACCGGTGCATTTCGAGGGTCCTGCGAGTGGGCCCAGGATAAATCGACCGAACGTGACGTGAAGCTTACGACCAGCGGACGTCCGGGCGGGTCAGGTACATCTGTGAAGCAAAGGCAGAAGAATGTAGACGTAGCAAACAGGGCTGAAAAACAAAAACCGAGCATCGTTCAAGAAAACAAGGGTGGGGCCAGGTCGTTGCTGTGCCAAGATGAAGTCAGATCGTTAGCTTTGGAACCGCTGCTGGAACCGGAAGAAAATGATACATTTTCTTGTCAGCCGGTGTGGCCAGAAGAATGCCGACAATCTGTACTGTCCGCGTGTCTCACGTGCTTTCGAAACGTTACAGGAGATTTACTGCCACTCCGGCCGCTCATACGCCCATTGGTTGGGTGGACTGTGATGAGGGTGACTCGATGCCACCACATAAGCCCGGTACCGTAGCGTACCGTCGCTTGACACGCAAAAGGTTTATGCTGTACTATGCTTACCTTGTACCAGCAAGTCAACGATGGCTTCCGGGTTGTGCCGGTCGTTCAGCAGACAGCTGTATTCGGCCGTATCGGACGCGGTGGCAGGGCTGAGCAGCAAGCTGAAATTATCAGCCACTAGTGTGAGCTGAAACGAACCAAAGGGTAATAACAAAGAAGTCGTTGTAGTAATTAGTGTATTGCACAGGTACTGCCATCGACTGCCTGGAAACGCCCGGCAGGTGACAAAAAACGACGCAACCCATCCAGAACGGAATCCGCAGCCAGGGTGAACAGGAAGCGGATAAGAGTGTGAGCAGAAATGTGTCGATAAAGCTGACGATAATTACACTCGAACATCATCATTACACTCGGGCTCCACAACTAAGTGAGCACCTTTGTTTCGGGGCAAAATGTGAAGCGAAATGATGAGTTACATCATTATTTCACTGAATGCGGATGTGTCGAGGGGTTTTTCTCTTTATTGCCGTTGTTGTTGTTGTTGCTTTCTTGCAGAAACGTTCCAGGGGCGTCCGTTGAAGCAAAGGGTCAGCAAGCTTGTCAGTGTCTTTGGCTGGGATAAATGAGCGAAATTCCGCCCAAGCAAACCAACCGTCAGCTTAGCTCGGTAATGAATGGGACGCATGGTAGCCGAGCTGGGCCGAGCTTATAGGTTATGGTTTTGAGCGTTAATAGCTGCTCAAGCAGCACTAAGCTGCGTGGATGAAGTGTGTTTTGAAGGTACGCTGTGATTGAGCAGCGCAACGTAAGGATGCTGGTGAAACGTAGACGATTGGACTAATTCTATTCATTAGGATATTCGCTGGCCGAGTGTTGCAGACGCACTAATTAATCTTATACGCACTGCGTTGTTCAAGAAACGGTGCAATAATACCACCATAGGAAAGCCACAAGGTGCTACGGAGCATCCTAAAACAAAGTAAACAACGGTAATAACGGACGCGAGCTTAAATGATGCTCGCATGAAAAGAATTGCCCAGGATATTATTGTACGAGCTTTATTTAGATTACTCTCTCTGTGAGCACATTCGGATAAGTAATTTTCCTTATGTGAAAAACAACAACTACTGAACCGTTGGACAATAAACCAAACACTTTGTATGTTTCAATAACGATTACAGTCATTGAAGTGTTCTTCTTCTTCTTCTTGGTGTAACGATATGCTGGGTCATGCCAATCATGTAAAAGCTTGCTAAACCTTATTCATAGTACGTAGCAGCATAATTATTTCTTGTTAAGCAAAAACTGTTCAAGTGAGATCCGATATTCAGTCGTGTTTTACTTATTTTTGCGGACTGAAATTATTTCTTAGAATTAAGAAACCTAAAAATTAAACTCTGATGCTTTTGCGGTGCTCCTGAAACACGGGTTGATTTGTTCAATATCAAATGTGAATCTTTGTGTTACATTACTAACTTGTGGGTAACTAAAAGGTAGTGAAGCAGAATATTATATGTCTTCTTTAGCCATGTTATTAAAATGAACATTTTCGTTATTCATGATGCTACCGGATGAATTTACTTCGTTAGTTTTTTCTGCTTTATCATTTGTAGTATATGTGCAGCATGATGTCTAAAAATATTGCATCTTTAGTTATTTTACACCATTTGCAGCATTAGCAAACTTTTAACGAATTTAGAACACCAGCAATGGAGACGCCTGGTGTTTGACAAGAAAATCTACCGCTAATGGAGGCGCCCAGTGCTTGAAATAAACATAGAGCATGTGCACAAGATAGTATACTATATATTTAGTATATTTTTAATCATAAGGTAAATAAAAACATTTAATATAGTTAGCAAATATTGGTACTTAAATTCAACCATTAAAATACCTTGCCTCTCACAAAAAAAAAACTGTAAGTTTAATGTGATGCAGTACAGTTCATAATCACTAAAGCGAAAAATCAATCCTTAAGATATATAGATACGACAGTCACATTTCTTTTAGATTTAAATTGTGCTTGTTTGAAAAAAAAAGCTCGTAAAATTGTCTCACATTGGCGTCAAACATGACTGTGTGTGTCGACCATTATTTTCATCACCGTAAGCAGATTAACGGAGATGATCCAAGTTTTTCATTACCAAACCATCCTGTTTCGTCCAGCTTTAATACCCACAGTATCTTACCTGCTCATTGTCGATAGCGACCTCCCAACATAATACACACACACACACACTCGATAAACAGCCTCACCACACTTACCCGCTGATTGCTGACCAACGGTAAGCCGTTGACGTACTCGGCGATGGTATGGGATGTACGCCAAACTAGCGTCTCCACCAGCGAACGCTCGTTAACGCCCGGACAGTCGAGGGTAATGTTTTTCCCAGCTACCGCTACGTACTTGATCACGGGAATGTTTTCAGAATCTGCAACGATAAGGGAACGAATATGGGCACAAAGAGTTATCCACTGTTTGGTCGCACCGTGGCACAAAATGTACGCAAACGCAACGAAGGAACGACCGTCGGGAGCTGGGTGAAAAATGATGATGTCCATTACAGAACGCGGCCCGAACGCGTTGCCGTTTCAATGGGTTTTATTTTTTCTATCCCTGCGTTCGCATGCTTTACCGATTGCTTGCCACTTTTCGTACGATGATTAATGGCCGTCATGGCAAATGTGTTGCACTTGACCTGTGGGATTTCTCTTTTTCGTGTTTTCGTGACATCAAACATGCGTAAATTTAAAGCCGTGGCTTTCCGCCCGGCATAATTTAATGTTCGAGTTCGGTGCAAAGCTGAGGGAGCATCGTGGTTCAGCCAACAAAGCGGATAACACGGGAACAGCTTTAGATTTATTGCTTTGGAATAATATATTTTAACTTTAACAGGGCTTCACAATGTGAGTGCCGGGAACGAAAGTTAAACGATGAATTAAAAGCACTATCAGATATCAGATTGTGTTCATTTTTATTTTGCAAAACAGAGGCAAATGATTTGTATTGAGTTTTGTAATGAGCATCATGTTTGCAATTATTTATTAATATCGCTAACAGCCCACCATCACGCATATTAATAATAATGGATATAATTACACATTTCAATATCAACACATTATACCCGCCGGAGGCCTATACACAGATTGAAGCTAACTTACGCCCTCTTGCCAGACATCGGTGTACAGTTTGCTGTGTTTGAATCGATTAAAAACGGACACCTCGACAGCAGGCAGCACCATTGTTCGTGAACAATATGTTACCTATTCCGAAAATTACATCCCTTTACCGTCAAGAAACTGTTATCATCGAAAACATACACACGGCCAGCCAGCTATCTCTAGCAACACCAACACAGTCTGAATTTTGTACGGTTTCCATTTTTTTTTTGCCCGCCTAGTTTATATCCAACGCAGCCCAACCTACCGAATTTTGCACTATACTGTAAATCTGTCGCCTGCGATCGAATCCATTCCATTGCAAAGAAGCGATCGTGAGTGTGTGTGGTGTTATTAGTTTGTCGGGAAGTTTCTTTTTACGCCCTTACGTTACGCTATCCCGGCTATTTCCTTTCGCACGGGGAGAGAGTGTTTTTGTTTTGTTGATGCCAGCAAACGCTACACCCCGATACAGGGATAAAATCTATCCCTTCTCCAGTGCCTCATTCTTTATCCAATGGGGTATAATCGCTTGCAGACGCTTCGAACCGGAAAGCCTGCGAAGATTCCTGTACGGTAGAAAGTTTTGGTTTCTGTTTACCACTCCATTGCCGTGGCATGGAGCCACTTGCGGCGATCGGTGGCTTACGGTCGGGGAATGGCAACTTAATGACTGATAACTTTTGGAATTAATTGAAATAGTTTTTCTGCCGAAAGACAATCTGTCGAAGCTGTAAGACCCTTGCAAATGGGAAACTTATCCTGAGAGCATACATTGATTGATACAGATTTCAGCAATACTGACAGGTGGAAGGGATTTCGTTTCGTTAAGCATGAAACGATATGTAATCATAATTTAATTTTAAACGAATTTGCGATTAATTTCTCGTTGATATTTTGTATGGTAATGGTGCTTTGGAAACTTCGTTTTTTTTTAAAGACGCATTTTTTGCTAAAGATTACATATCAATCGATGTTTTTTTTTCACTAGATTTCCTTTCTTTGCGCATCAAGAACGATTGTTAGTTTGATAGAATTTATCAAGAAAAACACATAAAGTCGGGATCACAAACCAGTAATACCTGGAAAAGATATTTCTTGTGATCCATTGTTGGGATCATTCGTTGGTTTTTGCTAACACAAGCATATAGCTCCACACAAAAAAAAGGCGATGCGCTACCGTATCGGTTTTATGTTGCTACCATTTTTTGTGTGAAAAAACCTGAACGAATAAAAACTTATCTCATCTGGAGGAAACCCTTTCACCAAGCATATGACTTCACGTGTGATGGAATGAAACTTTCACTTTGATTTATAGGCAGTCTTATAAGCGGAATTGAAGAAAACGAATCAATGTCAGTTGTTTGGAATTTTTCTCAAAGTGTTACGTGGTACGAAAACAATCAATTGTAGGGTTTGCACTTTTTTGTAACGTTATGCGTAGGCGTTTATTCAACTCGGATATGAATGGATCATTTTTAAGAAACTTTTACTAAATACAATTTGTATTCTATAGTTGTTTTACGGTTTTGAAACAGTAGGAAATCTTCTTCTTGGATTGGCTTGGTTTGGAATGACTTGCCTAGACCACGTAGTTGGATAGTCAGTCCTCACACTAGAGGGGGACGGTCCGGATGAAATTTGAACCCCGGTCCTGCCGTTTGAAAACCTGCGCCGCTGTCACCTACACCACTGGACTGGATGTTAGTAAATTTTAAAACTGTTTTGAGTGCTTTAATAGTGAGTTTCGTTTTTGAGCTACTTACGCGTTTTGACATCATATCTAAATACAACCGGGTATGTTTGTGTTTTTCTTTGTAATTTGGGGAGTATTTTTTTTTTTTGAGCGGGAATTACCAATTATAGATTTAATACTTTAGCGCCAAAGTCCTAAGTCACAGTTAAAGTCCTTTATACAATAAGGAGACAAATTTTTTTAGTTACAAATTTTGTAGTTTATTTATATTTTAGCATAAAAAAATGTTGAAAAAGAATTTCAACCAGATCATTCTCCCGTAGTGAGGACAGATTATTCAACTATGTGATATCAATAAGCCTGACAAGCCATTTTATGGCCGGCGTGTATCGATAGGTCGTAAAGCCCAGAAAAAAGAAGGATTCATTTTGAAAAATTAAACCCAATGTAGAATATGATACGCTTAAAAAAAGCTACGTGAAACTTTTGTTTCCAAAAAAAATCGACCGGTTTTTTGTACAACATAACCATGCTTAACATTATCATAACGAGTTCAAACTTCGCCCAACATGGTTACATTATTTCAGCAATCTTTTCACGTAACCAATCGCCATACAAACTACCCATCGTTTCACAAATTTTGCCCATGTCTGATCGAGTGCATACAACGCTTCCAAAAATAGGAAAGAAGAAAAACAACACATCCCACCAAACTAAATCCTAACACTAAATCAGTGCAGACAGCAAAGACAGCCAAAGTTTGAACACACTCCGCACTACGATTAGGAAGTGGATCAGATAATTGTTTGATAAAACGAACCTCACCAGCCCCGGTTTCAGAAGCGATCTGCACAACTTCTCCTACAGCAGCAGCAACAGCAGCAACTACTGCTTGAGCTTGTGGGTGGTACACACCCTGGGCATGCCAAAGCGGGACAAGTTTCGGGATAAGCTTCAATAACACGCCCAACAACATACACACGCAGTGCTTTACGCGAATGCTTAGTCATTCGAAAACAGCTTTTTGCTCACAGCTGACTTCACCTCGCGCAAAGAACGCACATTGGAGAATCAGGAGAAAAAAAAACCCCCGGCTCAAGAAGCGTCACTGCCTTTTCGGCTCGGCTGCGTCTGAAGTGGAAAGGTTTCGTTTAACCGGTTGATTGAGTTGCTCGCAAAACTTGTTTGAAGTGAAACTTATCTTTTCTGATCTCCCATCGGAACTTGCCCCATGTTCTCGCCGATATACCTCCCCCTTAACACGCAACGGTAGCGAGTGCTTCTTTGTTCTGACCTGGCTTACGGTGGCCGTCGTTTACCGGGTACCCGCGGTAGAACGCGAAAGATGCGAACACAGAACACAGATTTCTTCGATCAGCAAGTACTGGAGCAGCAGGCGACACATTCGCGCGGCCGATGGTTGTGCGGGATTCGGTATTTCTTTCAGGGGCAAAACTTTCTCCTTTCGCCACGGCGCAGTGTTATCAGTTTTTACGAATCTTCTCACTGGGAAATATATATATATATAGACACATGCACACAAACGCGCACATACATACATCCGCAAACCCTCGAGAGTTCGTAAAGAACGGCAAAACTAAGACGTTCGATCTCGAAAGCAGTAGCTCAGAGCGCGTCTGGAGCAGACAACTGTTCTTAGTTCGTTTTCTTCGCGTTCGTATGAAGCAAAAAATAAAATCAACTGAATGCCACCGCTAGCAGCGGCAAGGCTTACGTGGGCCAACGACTGGTACCGGGTGCTTGACGTTGCAGAACCAAGACCTGTCGAATGCAGAATCCGCACCGAACCGGCTGTGACATTTTATCAAACTGGAATGACACACGACATGACGTACCCGGGCAAAAAATAGAAAAGTAAACCTACTACTATTGCTAACCTTTCGTTTCACACAGTGATCGAAGAAAACACATCGTTGCAAAGCTCCTCCAGTTTCGTCGGACGGGTCGGTATCAATCGGTTGTAGGATTATAAATATTTCGTCCACCCTGATTGGATGCCGGAGACAATGTGACGACGATGGCGACGTCGGCGAGCGAGAGTACAAGCACGCTGGTACCATTTTGTAGCCATTCCGAAGTGGGAGCAAATGGCTAGCTTGGGGTGCAGAGCCCGTTCGCCGAACACGGGTCACAGACTTACTTGTTCGTCCACTTGCTTCCTGCGTCTTCCGTTGCCGTGCTGAATGGAAAATTCTCTAGAATCAAATTACCAAATCATAAGGGCAGCAGGAATACTGGGAAACGGCACGAGGGATGGAGTCGGGATCGTTTCGGTTTAAGGATAATCTTGTTTGCCGAAGGACCTCGGGTTAAATTAATTGGATTATTAAGAAGGTGCAAATGAGCGTCCCAGATTCGTGTCGTAAGCCATTTGTCAATTATGTGGCGAAAGATGGAAGAATCGGATACATCCGATTGATGGTAATGAAATGCTTTAATGCTACGTACTTACTGGTCTACAATAAAAGGTTACTTTAGTTGTTATTGTACTCGTTTAGTGGGACAATAATTAAACTGCAAGTGGTTCCTTCCTGCCAGAGGAAGAAACTTTGTCAGCTGTGTACATGTGGAAGGATCCCGGAAACCGGATACATCGATGCACAAATTTACTGGAAAATATGTAAATGATGGTAGCTTACATCCTTTACTGCATTTGGCACACTTCAATGCTTTTTTACCATTGAAGTTATTCTGCCCACTGTTGTTGGCTACTAATGATGTCATTTTCGTGAAGTGTAAGCAGATAATTTTTGCAATTAATTATATTTTTTTCAAGATTTTATAAACATGTCGGTCCGATGGTAGAGCCGATGTTCAAGTCCCATCCTTTTCCTCGTAGTGAAGCAAAGTCTATCAAACTCTAGGTGATATCAGCAAGTCTAGTATTCCATTTGATGGCTGGCGTGACCTAGCAGGTCGTTCAGCCAAGAAGAAGAATATAAACTTCACACATTTCTGCCGACCAGCAACACTTGCATATTTGAGAAATGAACTCACAAGTTATGAACAATTTTCGAAAAGAAAAATGATCCCTTTCGTAACAATGAAACGAGATCATTGAATCGTTTTCATCAGAAAATGTTTCACCTCCCTTAAAAATGGCATAAACAAAAAGCGGTACATTAATTATATTCCATTCCAGCCGAGAATGAAACTAAGAACCCATCGTACCTCCACTTCTTTTCGTAAGGGTTGATGATTGAAACGATTGTCGGTAGACGCTCATTTCAACCCTCAAAACCTTGGGACGACACCAAACTGTAGACGATGCGTCCCGAAATTGTGAACCATAATTCAACCAAATACTTCACCATTCATCCTAATTCAGTTGTGATTTGTTTGCCCAGCAAGCGGCCCTTCCACCCACGCAAAAGTAGGGGGTTTTGCCCGCAAGAAAGCTGGCACGAAGCAAAGGAAATGAAAATGGGGTTTTTTTCCGCCTCGCTTGCGCACGGCCAAACATGGCCCGATCCCCACCATCTTCACCATGGCACGAAGCAGAAAAAGAAGAAACCCCCAAACACGGTCGTCCTTGTTGTACTGGTCCCGAAATCAATCATTTGTAATGTATCGTCGAATAAATTGTCGAAACACTTCACCGAGATACAGCGGCTGCCCTGCCGCTGCTGGTGCCGATTTCGGACGGATGGTTTGAAAAGCTCGTTTAAATGTCCGGAATAAACTTTCCCACCCGGGCGGGGTTTTCAACTGGTGGGAGGGACCTTAAGGGAAGTGCCAAGTAAACGAAGGTTTTAACAGGGGGGAAATTTAGGAGTAGAAGCTGCCCCGATGGTCGAAGGGGTTGTATTGAATGTGCTCCTTTTATTTTGCTTTCCCTTTTTTCCCTGCCAGTACATTTTAGTACACGAAAAGTGGCCCCAAAACTCCCACTCGTATTTGGTGGCGGATCGTTTGCGTTTCGCTGCGTGCTGCGGCCCGAGGAGCATCGGGGACCGTGTGGAATCGAAGCGTTTGGGGCGATGTGTATTTAAATTGCTAATATTGACAAGGATGTATCGTTCCTCCCACCGGGGACGAAAATGGTGCTGTTGTCATGCCAGACTCTGCCGTCTGCATGTTGGAAATTTGATGATGTGTTTCATCTTTTGCGTAAACTCGTTTTATGTGTTTGTGTGTTGCGAAACAAAGGGGGTGAAGCGTGTGGAGTAGCTGCCCTGAGCACACCGAACAACACACTTACGGCGACCGGAGGTTTAGCTTCCAATTGATTTTGCTCTCGAAACCTCGCGAGTCAATCGATTATATTTGACTAATATTGAAATATTAGACCGATGGAAAGCGAACCCACGCCAATCGCTACGCGCCAGCAGGAATGAAATGTATGCTTGTTGGGGGAAATATTGAGCTCAGCATGGATTAACCTTTGTTGTACGGAAGGGTTTCTAGCGTACGGCCATACCTTTCTTTTGATTACATTGTCATGGCTTTAGACAAACACAAAAAGCCACATTTGGCAACATATATCATATGCTTTTAATATGTTGCGTGTTTGATATGGGTTATTGAATTTTTAAATCATCCTTGCGGTTTAGGTTTTTTGCTGCCCAAATTGAACAGTAGAAGCGTAAACAATTAGGTTCTATCTCTTCAGGCAAGTTCTATCTAAGCAGAATTATCTTTCAGTTTACGGCTCTAAACGCTAATTAATCTATAATGAAGAGAATTTAACAATAATATTAAAACAGAACTAACTGTATTATAGGATCGATAATCAATGCGAAATCAAAGCGAAAGAATCTTTTCTTACTTTTAGTTATACTTTGAAAATGAAAGAAATACGAATGTTACTGCCAATTGATTATCTGTCGGATGCTATTGGATCAACATCAACATATCAACAACAATACGGTTGAATTGATGATGAATAAGCATCTTCAAAGAATTGAAAAATTGCTGATTATTAATTTTCTCAAATTTCTGAGTACTCCTCATATGTCAAAAACGTTGTTGAGAGAAAAAAAAAATTCAAACACAAAAATAAATTTGCCGATGAAGGTAGTTCTGAAACTACAAATATTATACATAATGGAAGTCACCAACAAACAACGTATAAAAATACTTCTCTCTTATTATGTATGATTTTTTCTATGTCCATGAATATTATGGATTAATCTAACTCTTTGTAGCCTCTGTACTAGGTATGTTTATTTATTTGTTTATTTTTATTTAAATTCAACGGACCGCGTGAGGCCCTCTTACAGCGAAATATCAAAACAAGTGCACAGTATATGAATTTAAACGCGGACGAAATAGAATAACGCAGATAAATGTGTGACCAACTATACATCAGGAATGTAGTTTAAAAATTTGGAGCATGACAAGTCCGCTTGGTGACGGCGTTAAATTCATGGCATATGCATAAAAACGGATCAGAGGCGCCTAGTCGAGTACGGCGATCCTCTAAGTCAAGCATCGATCTGGCGCGAAGCGATCTCGGTGGAATGTATAGGCTAAGAGGCTATACAGTTGTCCCGGTGAGTTAATACGGTTGTCCAGGAGTCCCACGACAAACAACCTTCGGGCGTTGCAGTTTCGCATATTGTTTATTTCTAGTAATTGACTAATGACTAAGTGTTTTGTCGAAGGACATGTGGAGTAAAGGGATAATTCCACTGGAGTAAGTAAATGATGAAATACATAAGACGGGCGAGATAGAAAACGAACTGTAGATTATGATTAGCAATGGCCAAAACATTGGAAAACCTACGATTGAAGATTTCGTTTCATACTATGTGTGTCCTAATTATTCGCCACTATTTCCTAATTCTTCTGAAAATAGTGGTAAGTTTACCTGTAGGCTCTATTGTTGTTAATCTTAGATACAGCAGATGTGTGACTTTCGTCTTAAAGATCTAAATTATTATAACCAAGTTGGCAAAGCATGCTATCCTTGTATACCTAACTATCATGGCCAAATGGACAGTGAAACGTCCAAACTAGGAAGGGAACGAATCGCCAATTTAACAGTCACAATACCGATCTCTCGGTTTTGAGAACTTTTGATAAATAATTGAACATTATATTTAGCCATTCAAGAATCGTACGCCATCTCTAGAGTGCTTTTCAGGTATTCAAAATAACAGAAATAAGCGAGCCAAGATTTCACGCATTCTCACAAGTTATGAAAATGTCATTGTACCAAGAAAATTGTCAAAATGTTATTAAATTTCGACTGAAACGATTGAAATTGAGAAAAAATTGTATGGAAAAAAGCATTGGATTGGAGCTCTATCGGTTTGAACGTTTATCCGTTTAAATTACCACGCCAAACAGTAACAGCGTCGATAATGAACAATCGATAAAACTGATGGCATCCCTTAGCGCGGACGCGATACGATCGGATCAAACACTACCTGTGTCAAGCTTCACCGACCAAAAGGATACTTCACCTGTGAGGAGCTCACTCTTGTTTTGCTACAACCGGCTCGTTATCCATCCAATACTTCGTTACACTAAGCTGCGCAAGGCCCGAAGGTTAACGGGGTACGGCCAGTAACTGGGAGGGGCAGATGTGGAGGACGCACAGAAATAAGTAGCATCGACATACACATCATCAAAACCCAGAGCATCGAATGCCTATCCCTTTCAAGATATGATGCACGTAATAACGTTAGAAAGATGCTTCAAAGTTTAAGGAGAACGTTTAATAAAAATCCAATAAAGACAAACGGAAGATGGAGAAAGGTTTCGGCAAGCAAGGGCAGGTTCCCTGCTTCCAACGTGTACCGACCTGAAGTGCTTCTAGGTAACGGCTACGGTGGATCCGGCAACCATCCATGTGCTCTTGATTCTCGATTCCCTCCCAGTGGAGTGTGTTTTATCGCATCGGGGAATTGTTGTAGCATTTCATTTGCTGCTGCCGCTACTGCTGCTACTCTTGCTGCATAAACCGAAAATCTTCGCCAGATTGTGCTTTAAGCGACGCAGTAGTGCCACATTGAAACACATTCGTAGCACTTGGTTTGAGGTTTGGTGCGAAGCAACAAATTGCAACTAAAGTATCGAGAATAGCTTTTTTAAGCAGCTCGTCATTTTGTCGGCAAAGACTTCATCAACTGTCAGCTCGTCGTTCTGTCGTTTGCAACTCTACTCGAATATTTCTATTCTGGCTGCCCGCTTAAAGAATCGTTCCTTCGCCGCTGACGTCACCGTCCACCGATTGGGAACACACAAAACAATCTTACCAAAAACTCTACTCGTGCCGGAACCGGTAATGAAGGATGCTGCCAAAATTAATCCACAGACGATAAATTTCCACTTCGCAGCGATGGAATACCTCATGGTTACGGAACCGATGACCGTGCTGTTGAACCAGTACAGTACTTGCTGCTGGTGCTGTCTGTTGGCATCCAAGTGAAAGAAATCCGTTCTTCGCCACTATCGCACCGTACTTGTGCACCAACGCCTCCTAGGCGAACCCTGACCAGCCCGTGCGACACTACGGTAGGGTTCGGTGCGGTCCCAAGGATCAGGCAGCAACATTAGCGGTAATGTGACCGATATTTCATACACCGCACACCTAAAACCTCCTTTTCGGATGAATATTTCCTCGGTTCCGGTTCCGCTGCGTACCGCACACCGTTGCGACAGTAGCTGAAGTTGAATTATTATGCTAATTCGAACCCCCGTTCTGATCCGCTATTGGCCCGGGCAGGGTGATACGCCTTTACGGAAGGCGTACTAGGCGCACGCAGCAGCGTACTGGCGGGTGAAATGAAAATACAGCTTCAAAATGCTCTCCATGCCAATGCCTGGAACGTAGTACGGCATTGGACACAGCACACACTATGGTAGGGAACAATTTGCCACTCGTAACAATTTCACTACCACAATAGGATGGTTATTGGAATTATTTCACTAAAGTGCACTCTAGTGGGTACACTTTTTAATTACTTTTTTTATTTATTGCACCATATAAGCTCATTTCGGTTGGAAACTATCACACACAGACGCACACTTTTGCTCTTTTGCACTTCACTCTGCGTATATCACGGTAATATTTTGGGTTTTTTCTTCAAATTTTGTTTTCACCATCGTTTTATCGACACCAGAAAGATAAACTGCTTTTTTTTACTTTGCGTAATGCTTGGGCGTGCTAATTTCCGTCACTTCCGTACACTCTATTTAACTGACACCACTCAAAACAATGCTACGCCGTGCGAATGCCTTTGTTTACACAACGGATCTTGACACTTGTTTTTCCACCCGAAACCTCTCACACGGCGAAACAGGACGAGGCGGGGACAGCGGTTGGCAGCACGGTAGGCATGGCCAGCGGTTCCACACCGAAAGCTGCGAGTCGTCGATTTGTCTGGCCTCAGCGACCGGTGACACGGTACATTGCCGCTGACTGTTGACATTGGTACGTTTTTCTGATGGCATCAGCGAAAGTGAGAGCTGTCACATTTTATTGCAACATTTTCTTTTTATTTATACTTCCGCCTTCCTACACACACGCACACATACACCGTGCGTTTTGGGAGTTGCAAAACGATATCAACAAGGACCAGCAGAAAAACAGACGATGGCAGACATCTTCACGCACGCACACACACACACACTAGAACCGGTGCGTCACACGTGATCGTTGAGAACGCATGACGAAGCGCACAAAGCAATGGGGCGGTGTGTTCTGCCACCGTGCCAATCCAATAACACCCACCAGACTGGCCAGATGCTTCCTTTAAACGAGAGGCACGGTTTACTCCCTCGCAAACGCGAACGCGGTCAAGGATAACACGGTACTGAACGGAACAAAACTGGACTCCGTCACCGGAAGCTCGATGTCGTGAGCGCACAACTGACGCACTGCCTCCGTTCCACCTGGAAAATTCAAGAGAACGAGAGCGCGTGAGAAAGAGCGCAGAGAGCTAGCTTACAACAGCAAACAGGAGCACCGGACTGCTCGAAAAAAGGGGAGCCTGACTGTTTACTACAGCTGCTCGAAGCACTGTGTATAGCAGCTGTGTACTGTTCACAGCAATTTTCGGTTGCTCAGCAACGTTTCGAGAGCAAACGCGCCTTGTTTTGTGTATGCGACCTTTGCCAAAAAAAAAAAAAAAATGCCTGAAAGACACAGATACAGACACCAAATGGGCGGAAATGGGACAAAAGAAACAGCAATGAAAAACAGCGCTTACTTTTCGGCTTATGGCTAAGGATTAGATGATGCCGGGACTTTCTTTTTCGAGTGTGTTTTTTATTTCTTCCTTTTTGTTGTCCTTGCCCATCTCTTGCTTCACCCATTTCCTGTACCCATCGACAAATCGGAATATCAAGGGGGGAGATACTGTGGTGAAGCATTAAAGTGCGGGAAACCCATTAAAGAGCGATGATTTTCACTTAATTATTTTTTACCAGGTACCCCCATTCAATTAGCATTGACAGATGAAGATAGCACTTCACTTTGGTGCGGGAAAAGATAAGCTCATGTTACAAGACCGCACTATTCTAAAGAAGAAAAAGAAGCAGAAAGAACACACAAACACAAGTAAATGAACATGTTAATGGAGGTGTTGTAAAACAACTATGGTGGAGTAAAATATACAACAGTGGCGGCGGCGCAAAAATCTCTGTCCATGTTGTGCTTATTAAAATCATGCCTAACACCGAACAGTGTACACAAATTCGGATGCTAATTATTTTACGCCGGTTTCAACGCCGGACAAGCCATGACAGCGGTCGGGCAAAGTTTTCTCCACTTTCAATTACATCCAATCATCCGTGAACATGTACACGGGGATAGGTTTTCCCGAATGTGCACGAACAACCGTACCTTCGCCACATGCCAAATGGAATCCGTTTCCCAAAGGTACCCCTCCAACAGCAGCAACAGGAACAACAATACCACCAATGGGCATGGTGCCATGGAGTGGCCATGAGCGAATTTCGCTTCCTGCATACGTTTGCTGTGTATGCTCCCGAGAAAACATAGAACGGCATGTTCATCCCGAGCGAAGGATACAACCCGGTGGAGGCCGGGGCGTTCCCTGGCTGGGGGCCTGGAACTTAGTATAGCGAGACGAACTTTATATTACACACTGGCAGCATGATTCTGTAGGAAACAAATATTTATCGTAATATACGCCACGCAAAACCAGACCCGAAATTCGATTTCACCAGACAAATACGTAAATATCGTCAATTTTACATTTCTATCGAACCGTCGACCGCTGGTGGGGAATTGTGTTTGTTATTCTTTTAATCAGCATTCCTCCCCTCTTCGCTATCCTTGCCATCACACACACACACACACTAATTTCATCAATGCTACGGTCAACACAGGTCAGCATTCGGCAGCATTGCGGAAGCGCGCGCTTCCCAGTAACGGATAGCCCGGAAAATGATCTATTTGATTAAATATTCAACAGCGTCGACGGACGGTCGGTTGGAGCTCGCGCGGGTTTGGTTGTGTTGACTAGTGTCTTGGTCCTTGTACTCTGGCGAAGAACGAGCCTGTCCATCAGTATTATCGTTGTGTGGTGCCTTTTTCCTTCCGGATGATAACTCGCTTCGGGAATGAGCGGGAGAGGAAGAGGGGACGTGATTCCATTTCACGCCACCGTACACCGTTACCACGCATTGTGTTCTGGTCAGATAACACTGGCGTGGCTTACCGCAACGGCAAACCACAACCACCAGCAAGGAATGGTACAGTCAACTTGGTCTGCTTGAAGGACAGCAACATTCCCCTTGACACTGTACGGTTTTACGGAAGCGGCGGTCACCGTGGCCATCATTGTCATCATCGTTGGCCAAGTAACAATGTTTATCTTGCTGCAGAATAGCTAATTGTTGTTAAGTATAAACATGCCCTGATCCTGTATGCGAGTCTACTCTACTGTGCGACATTCCATCTCGCATGCTGGAATTTTCCGAACTTCCCATCTTCCGACCAGCCTCCAGCTCGCCGAGTGATTAATCTTGAAAACGTGATTTCCTGTTACCATCCTTGCCTGTCGGCTGGGCTGGCTCCATCTGCACGATTTGTAATTACGATGAAAGGCTGCGAATCTGTCGGTAACGGAAGCGAAATGACCTGAGGTGTCGTCCTGTGCGGCGGTAGTCGATGGGTGAAGGGTGAAACAATTGATTGCCTACCGATGTAATTACTACCACTTGATAATGGTGGTAGAGTACTGGCCGTCAGGCCTGGTTTACCTGCATGTTGATTTTGCTCATAGCTGAGTTATCAAGTCGATAGAGCTGAACATTTTCCTTCAAACAAAAGTAAGAAAGTACATGTTGGCACATGTTCTATACATATGTAATGCTTTGATAGTATATCTAGTTATTCCCTTATTCACAAAACAAAGGTTAAGAACATTTCAACAATGTCTTTTGCTGACATGAACATGATTTTGCCAGAGGCAAAAAACAACAAAAAATCACGTTTTTATGGCTTAATACAATGCTATCCTTTATTTGTTCACATAAAAGAAAAACCTTTGAATGGGACTTTGATGGAAATAATTTAAAAATAAACGTATTCACTAAAATTAGCTAAATCGCTGCAAGCTTTTTTGCTGAATGGAACCGATTGCTTCAATAACTCATCCGCAAATTAAGCAATTAACCATAGCGTACACATTAACAGACACAATTGCCCACCCACTGTTTCGAACCGATCAGCCCCCTTCAATCTATCGAGCCTACCGAGAGCTTTACGAACGACCCCTCCCCGGAAGGTGTAGGCCTGTTATCATTATCGTTATCAATATAAATTTTCATAAAAGCCTAGCGCCTAGATTGCGTACCTACGCTTAGCCTACGCGAATGATTCCCTTTCTGCTTTGAACTTGGCGCAGCACATCATAAATTTCCCGCTTGTACACGCTTTCCATACACGAATCTCGTGTTTCCCTTCACGCGAGAAGTACGCTTTCTTCGCTGCTACGGCCACAGCTTTCCATTATATAGTTACAGACAAACATACGCACTCAAAGACTGCGGACTGTTGCCAGCGAGAAACAAGCATTTAAGACAATTTTCCTCTAATTTATGATTAATTAGTATGTATAGACTTCACATTAAATCAGGATCGCTGCTAGCGGTCAGGTACAACGTTCAGATGCTCCAGGCGATGCCAAGCGTGAGTGAAAGATCTCACTTGAGCTTAGTCACTCACACACAAAGGCAAGCTTTAACAGGCAGACAATGCGGGACAGGGAAAATTGTTCCACTAACTTAAAATAGATTATTTGCTACGGTCTGTTAAATCCGCTGAGTCCAGCGATATAATGGCTGCAGGACCAAATGGTCGCATGAATATTTGGTCAACATCACGCACAGGAAAAACATAATAATTACGTTTGGCTCTTTTGCTTACAGTCAAATACAGTCGGATTGTCGGATTCTATCTATTTTGCCCGCCTGTTTGTCGTTTTCTGATTATGTAATTCTGGCTTTCCCCCATTCCCTCGCTCATTATCAGCACTCAAACACTCGCCCCATTCGCCACAATGGTACAGAAACCATCTTGGAACCCTATTGGTGTCACACGGGAGGTGCAATTTGTGGACAATTTTGCATACCACCTACGCCGGGGAAAACGCTTATGAAATCCTAAAACGGCAAATCCGGCGATGGTAAAAATAGACTTACGCAAAGCCATCTTACAACACCCAGGCCTCTGGATGCGTGGCGCCCGAAAGGATGGTATGAACTTTTCGCTACGCTGTTTCTTCGCTTTTCAAAACTTTTTTGTTCCGCGTTCTTTCTTCTTGGCCTGTGCGGTGTTCCGGGTGGTTTTACCGAAGCGGTTAGGTTTCGTTGGAGAATAATTTCTGTAATTTATTCATCCCCTAGCTATCGATGCTTGCTCTATCCGGCAAAAGTCAATCCGATGGGCAAAGCCTGCAGGGTACGGACGATGAACGCGGACACGCAGTGGATGCCCCTGAGTTCAAGGATACACACCCGCCCGGGCAAGCGGAAGCGATCTTTTTTATTTGTCTTTTGTGATGTGTATTTTTGTTGTTGCTAGTTTTCTTCGTCCACTACGTCCCAACAAGGCACAGATCGTGTCTGGAGGGGCAGAACCAAAAAAAAAACATTAACGCTACACCAAAGATTGTGGTGTAGCAGGTAGTAAGGAAAGCCTCCACGTGCTGAAGGTACTGCCTTAAAATATTTCTATTTACTTCCGATGGGAACGAAAGGTGTACATTATTAATGCTCCGAATGTGATGAACGGACTGGGTAGGACGGACGGCTCGATCGAGTCCCTGTGCTTACAACAACAGCAGCGCGTTGTGGTGCTGTGAAATTTCTTCAGCCCCAAACCCGGCTTCCCTGGGCTCGGTCACCGTCTGCATATTTTCGCTAGATTCTGATGCTAAAATATTTAAAACATCATATGGGTTACGGTCGTTTCTCCCCGCATCGTACCGAGCGTGCACGGAGAATCATTTCTCCCGGTCGTGAGGAGAGATATTGAGGAAAGGACCAAAAGTAAGCTGGTGGGGCTCGGTGGGTTCCTCTGTTGTGTTGAAATCTAGACATCACTTTGCAACAGATTTTGTCGGCAGGTTTTGGCGTAAACAAAATGTAAATTTAAGTACTAAATGTGATCTTAAGCGTACCGACAGCTCCACATCGTATACTAATGAATATTTTGCTCAAACCCTCGCAGGCACACGCAGCAGAAACACACGTAGCGCTGCCACATTCAGGTCAAACCATCTTCTGAACCAAACGCAGCGGGCGACGGGAATTAAAGCGAATGCTGCGAGAATAATTTGCCAACAATTAACTTAAGTAATATATCTTTTTCGGGCTGGTTTCCCCACCGAAACTTTTGCCCGAGAGTGGTAATGAAGTTTCGTCCTATTGCAACCACAGAGGTTCATCCCATCCGTACAGCATCGTGCATCAAGGCCCGGTGTGTAATGCGAAGTTTTGACCGTTGGCAGCGGAATGGACCACGAAACAAGGTTTTTCGAACCGATGGCCCAATTTCGTACGCACTGGACAATTTATTCAAATTTATGCCATAATTAAAGAGAGATGATTCCGTTCCGTGCGAGTCAAGCATTCTGCTGACCGTTTTGCGCGTGGGTTGTGTTCGCAAAACATGGCTCCGTGGTGTATACACAGGAAGCGGCATTGCGCTGGGATGAAAATTATTCAAATGCTGGACCAGCAATCGATGTAACTTGTTGAGCAAGTTAAAATCCGGATAATCTTTTCATCGGCGTGCACCTGAATTGTATGCCTTCTAAGCGTGGTGAGATACAATGCTTTGGGCGGGATTTAGCTGCTCGTTTGGTAAAGCAAGAGGAATTAATGAGGCTGTGATTAAGTAATATCTGTAATGCACGTACGAGGTGATAACTGATGTTCATGCTTTTTGTCTGATTATTCCTATTTTGTTTTTTTTTTTGTGTGACATGGTGATCCTTCCGAAATGTCTGGAGGTATCTGTGAGAACTGAGATTATTATCTTCTTCTTCTTCTTCTTCTTCTTGACTTGCTCAATCTAAGCTCGATCTAGGGCTGCAGTCCTCCATCCACGGCTGCATCTGATCTCCGACAGGGTAAACTCCGCTTGATCCAGCCAACGAGATCGCTGTGCTCCTCTACGCCTCGTGCCAAACGGGTCGCTGACGAGCACCTTCTTGATGGGACAAGAGTCTGGTATCGTTATCACGTGGCCCTAGCCATCCTATCCTACCGGCGTTGACTACCGGCTGATATCAGCACAAGGATAGTCCTTATCACTCGCCGTTCGAAAATTGCGTGTGTATTGGCTTCCTCCGTCAGCATAGCACAGGACTCGTACCCATAGAGGACTACTGGACGTATCAAGGTGCAGTATATCGTACATTTCGTGTGTTGTTGAAGTCTTCTGAATCGCAGGAGTTTGTGGAGTCTGTAGTAGGCACGATTCCTCTGAACAATGCGCCTTCGGATTTCGCTGCTTACGTTGTTGTCCGAAGTTTGCTACCGTTTCAGCATTTCATTCCAAAAAACAGCTTATTAAATCATGCCCATTTTATGGACTTATTTAATATTATGGAGTTTTTTCAACTTAATGGTGTGGCGAACGTAAACGATCGTTTTCTTGATCTTATTTTGCTGCATTCGGTTGATTGCACTGGGTGTTTAGTTAATGAGGCGGTAAATCCACTTGTGAGTGTTGATTCTCATCATCCACCACTTGAGCTAGCTCTTTTAGTAACAAAGAAGGAAGTGTCTTCCGTTAGTGCGCGTAATGAGAATGAAGAATTAGCGTATGATTATAAGAAGGCGGATTACGGTAGGCTTGGGTCAATCTTGTCGTTTATCGATTGGTCTTTTTTGTTTTCTTGTGCGTCAATCGATGATGCGGTATCCCAGTTCAACGATGTTCTCATTTCCTCACTTAACTCCTGTTCCCCTCTCTACACGCCACCTCACCGTCCCCCATGGTCGGACCGCATGTTGCGCTTATTGAGGAGTGAACGTAATCGTGCTGCCCGCATGTACCGGGCTGGACGTACACCGTTCTCTCGAAGATTATTTAAAATTGCTGCCGCTGCATATAGATCACATAACAGATATCGCCATAGAGCGTATGTTCTGAGACTTCAATCTCGTTTCCGCGTGCATCCACGGTCGTTTTGGCGTTACATAAATTCTAGTAGAAAAAACAACGGCTTTCCTTGCAATATGTACCTAGGCGATATGCAAGCTGAGTGTCCAGTTGACATTTGTAATCTTTTCGCCAACCATTTCTCTAGTGTTTTTGAGAAACCATTATCGGGCACGCGATGCTTGGAAGCTAGTCTTTCCTATATTCCTGAGAATATATTACCTGTCGATTCTTTCCCTATTAGTGTTGATTGTGTTTCACGTGCTTTAGTAAAACTTAAACCATCGTATGGCCCAGGTCCTGATGGTATTCCCGCTGCAGCCTTGTTTTATTGTCGTGAGTCTCTTGCCTATCCTCTTACTCTTCTCTTTGAGCGATCTTTATCCTTAGGTACTTTTCCAAACGCTTGGAAAATGACATGGATAAGGCCCCTGTTTAAAAAGGGTGATCGAGCTGACATCCATAATTATCGTGGTATTACAAATCAGTCTGCCTTTAGTAAAGTATTTGAATCGGTAATACGCACCCAACTGATGGGTCAAGTCAATTCTTGGATTAGTCCCACTCAGCATGGCTTCATGCCTGGTCGTTCCACTTCCACTAATCTGGTTGATTTTGTTTCCTCTGCTTTAACCAGCATTGATAGAGGCTTCCAATTTGATGCAGTATACACTGATTTTAAAGCTGCGTTTGACAAAATACCACATACATTGCTTTTAGCCAAACTGAAACGTCTGGGGTTTTCTCCTGGTTTACTGGCTTGGTTACAGTCGTTCTTACATGATCGTGTAAGCAGAGTTAAGTTTAAATCATGTGTTTCATTCGAGTTTCACTGTTCGTCTGGGGTTCCCCAGGGTAGTGTGCTGAGTTCCCTTCTTTTTCTTCTGTTTGTTAACGATGTTAGTTATGTTCTTCCTTCATCGGCTCACTTAATGTTTGCGGATGACATAAATTTTTTTTGTCGTATAACCGATCTTGATTCGTGCTCGTCCTTACAATCCTCCCTAGACAGTTTCTCCTCCTGGTGTTCCTCTAATTTTCTTTCCTTAAGTATTGATAAATGTTCCTGTATATCTTTTTCTCGCTCTACAAATTGTATTATGTTCAATTACATGTTTGATTCTGCGGTTCTAAATCGTGTGAATGTTGTTCGTGACCTTGGGGTTCTCCTAGACGATAAATTAACATTCAGTGATCACATCGATTACACTGTCAGCCGAGCTAACAAGGTTTTAGGAATGATCTGTACGATGTCTAAGGATGTTCGGGAACCACTTTGTCTCAAAGCTCTGTACTGCAGCTTGGTTCGACCTATTCTTGAATACGCAAGCATTGTTTGGTGCCCGACTAGTCAGACTTGGAGCACTAGAGTCGAAAAAGTCCAGCGTAATTTTACGCGGTTAGCAGTGAAACGCTTTTTAGGCAGATCGTCAAATATCCTTCCTTCGTACCCTGCACGTTGCAGGTTACTTTGCTTAATGTCGCTACACGATCGCCGTGCTTTCTCTCAAGCATCTTTTATAAGTGGTTTGCTAAGAAACGTTATTGACTCGCCTGCTCTCTTATCTAGAATTCATATGTACGCTCCATCTCGTGTGCTGCGGCAGCGGAATTTTTTGTTTATCCCTTCGAGACGGACGATGTATGGTTCCAGTGATCCTCTACTTCAATGTTTTCAGGCGTTTAACAATGCTTCACACCTATTTGATTTTCATCTTTCCCATCAGTCTTTCCAACGCCTCCTCCTACAATTCATTGATTCGTTCTTTCCATCCGTGTAGTAGTTTTTTTTTTTTTTCCTTTCTGTTTTTTTTTTGCTTTCTGTTTGTTGTTTCTGCAATGCCTAGTTTGACCGAAGCCTATCGATTGTCGTCCGTTTTAGCCTATGCGTATTTAGTTTAGTTTAATTTTTAAATTATTTAGCAATTAAGTAACTTATATGTAGCCCTAGCGGCAGATATTTCGTTTGAAATAAATAAATAAATAAATAAATAAGTAACGATCGTACCAAGGTAGCAGAACTCCTCTACCACCTCGAGATCGTCGTCGTCAACTGATACTCTGCTTCCGAGTTGGGCTCTATCGCGGTTAGAGCCTCCGGCAGCCAGGACTGAGATTTTACAATATCTGTATCTATAGTCCTGGTTTCGATTGTCGCTACAGGTAAATAAACTAAATGAATTGCAAAGGTTAGAGCCCCACCTAGTTTTTCATTGTTCCGTTAAAAGTTGCGTATGTTCGCATGATTTCAATAAGAATTTTGTGGATTTCGAGATCACGAGCGAATAAGACACGATAAACAACTTGTTTCATTAGCAATGCTGCTAATTTTCATGCATTAATTGGTGCTTTGTTTTTCTTAACACGATATCTCGACCATCTGCTAACAGAGCCTCTAATTACTGGTTGAGATGATCATTTAGTAATTACCCAAGAACTCTCTCGCCTATACAGCGTTGACATAAGGATCCATTTTTGTCTCGTGAGTATCGTTAACGCCTTAAGCCAGTGGTTACCAGTGGTAACCACTTAGGCGGGCTCAGCCTCATGAGTATCGGATCCTGTAGCAACAGGAGGTCCTTTGCTACGGGATACAGCTTGCCTTTCATTTTTAAATTCGATTCTGACCTGATCGAGCTTAAACTATTACTGCTGGGCCGAACTGGGGACACGTTACACAGACAAAATCAATGTTTGTGCTGTTGAAATAATTATCCTTGTTTTAGTGTTTTAGTCTGGGCAAGAAAATCCAAATGTCACCAATAAAATAGCCACAACACGCCACAATAGACAAATTGGAGGCACTCAACCTTCATCAACTCAATAGCCGCATGAAAACTATCAGATCAACAGCAGATACATCTACCAACAACAATCAAAATAGACTAAGATATCAACCTCACACTCAACACACATCGACAACCGAGCTTGCCTGAGATAAGGCATAAAAAATGGGCAGGAAACGCCCTGTTAATTATATACACAGTAATCACATGCGGCGTTGACAATACGGTGCAAGCCATCATACTTCTAATAAATAAATAAAATAAAATAAAAATAATCATCAAGTACCATTTCGATTGGTTTTTATATGAATCCAGATCAATTCATTTATGGGTTGAATTGAAAAAATAACGAATTAATTAATGCTCTTGTGAGTTGTGATAACTTTTTTGGTCATAATTCTGTAGGTTATTCTGCTGAAATAGATCGTCTAACTTCATTACATTCAATCAATCGCAAGTAAGTGTACGAATTTTCGAATTCGGAAATGCATATTTTAACTACAATCACGTTTCATAGCAATGCTTTGATGGATACGTGCTTATTGGAATTTCCATTGCAAGAACTGTGTGAGATAGGTAACGAAATCCTGGCACAATGCTAGTTTTTATGCCTTCAAAGCGACGTGTATCAATTTCATCACAAACAATGCATATTAATTACCTTTATTAATATTTTTTTGCTAGCATGCGTGAGCATAGTTCATCAATTGTAATAATGTTGTGCAAGAAGTAATATGGTTTTGTTGAATTATAATTGAATTTTTAACATCAAACAGGAAACAAAAACTGAGCAATATATCCCATTTTCTTAAAACTTAACCCTGTGAATCAGTTAACTGAAACAAAACTCCAATGCCCGGTAAGGGAGCCAACCGAAACGAGCGCACAGGGCTCATTCCTCTCTTCACGTGCACCTTTGTTACGGTACAGTGCATTTCAAAGGCTATATTATTCAATGAAACACATTTCCCTCTAACGCCGGTCGGTTTAGGTTCGCATGAGAACCGAATTTTCCACGACGTGTGACGGACAAACGCACTGTGTAAGGACAGCATCTGCTTTGATCTTTCGACCCCTTTTTGTGTTAGAAAAGAAACTAATTGAAGAACAACACACACAAAACAGTAGCAATAACGACGTTTGCGTTTGTGCTGAAGAAGGAATATGCACGGTTTTAGTATGCACGAAAAATGTAATAAATTTGGAGACACTGCGGAAGGAAGATGCCGAATCACTTTTTAATATGATATTGAGGCTTTTAATTGTTATTCCTTATTATTTCTCCTAAATATATCTTGGTCTTGGATGATGATGATGCGTTTCTATCCAATGATGGATTATTTTTAGGAAATATTTTATTAGGATAGGGAACAGGTTAGTTCTAATGATCAAAGGATTTGTTGAGCTGTCGTTGTGAAATGTTCGTGACGTTCATACGATCCATAAGATTGTAGGACTCTATCATAGAGTTGTTCGTACTCAAGTTACAATACATGTACGAAAGGAATTGTCTTTTGTCGAGCTTTTAAAGGCAACGTATTTCTTGTCTCAACTGATAAAAGTTTAGAGGGTTTAAGGGAATGTAAGTGAGTTCCTGTAAATCATGTTTTAAGCCTGTCTAGTTCCAGCATAATATATTTTTACTGAAATAGCATTCTCGCAAGCAACTGTTTTCTCGATTGATGGTATGAACAGTTAGATATAAAATTAACAAAACTAAAGTTTTTGTTATGTATTATCACACAATCACAGATTTTCTCTTAACGACATTAATTTAATTAAAATGATCATTATTTGATACCAACAACATGATCATCGCCTGTTTTGAAAAGCGTCGGACGCCCTAAGGGCACATTTCCTATTTATCCTAACGTCGCCTGTAAACAGTGTTAGTTTGCTGCAGCGAACCGTAAAGATCTCGTTTGGGCGCTAAATTAAACGATTCCAAACACTCTGTGCAAAGGTAACGCGTACCTGCCCCGCGCTGTAGCCACTTACAACCCTACCCGTGGACCTGACGGACACCACAAACACGAGCTTACTCACAACAACAGCAGAACGGAACTATATACAAAACAAGGAAGAAAAAGAAAGTCTCAACCAAGCTGCTTGAAACTTTTTCCACCAAAGCACGTCCCTTCGGCAAACGGGTAAATGGAGTGTGGTGGAAGATGGTGGGCCGGATGTTTCTTTTGAAATTAAACCGAGCACCGAGCAGTGCGGCAACCAGCGATTGAGAGATGGGTTTATCCGCCGATTCGTCGCGCGAATGAAGGAAAAACTTTTCCTAATTTAATTGACGCGAAAACTCAAAACAAGATAATCCTTGCGCACGCGAGTGACGAGGGAAGGAAACTTTCGCCAGCTTCTTTAATTAAAGTGTGGTGTCAATGCGCTGGGCAGCGGTGGTACCCACCGCACCGGTGTCGCTTTTTCCATTATTTATTTGCCAGTGCAGTTCACCGTGCACCAATCTTCCATCTGCGCCCATGGAAGGAGGTGTACGGGAAGGCATCGACTTCGGTCAAGCCGAGCTGAGAGGATGGCAAGCAGTGGGTAGGTGGTTCCGTGCTCTATCTGCTTACCTATACGAAAAGCACAACGCTAGACTGTGGCTGAAGCAAACTCTGCCCGCGAATGGTTGCCGCCGAGACATGGGGCGAAGGCATAATAGCCACTGGACGGGAAAGTTTCAGATACACTCGCCCTATCAACTGGCCCCAGCTACACGGTGATGGTCGTGCGCAAAATAATTCATCGAATGCATTGGTTCAGAAAATCAGAACCATGTAACGTCGTTTCGTTTTCTTCGAACAGCGCTATTCTATCGATAGAGTGCAAACACTCATCCGAGATGCTCACACTATCTTCCCGATCTGATGCAATCTAGTTTTAAGATTTGTTCCAAAGTTTTCTCTCTATTTTGCCTAACACTCAATTTAACTAACATTGCGTGTGACCGGAAACGAAAATGAGCATCATCCATGTTGCGTTCGTTGCACGCGGTCGCATTACTTGTGGGATAGCGTTTACCATCTCGCCACGTAACGTAGCCATAGTAGAACCGTAGGCAACCGCAACAATGCAAACCACCACTAGTCACGTACGGCCATACACTTCCGTGCCATGGAATGGCGTATGTAACACGCTTAAGTTACGGATAGATGAGAACATTTGTGAATGGACGGTAGACGAGTGGGTAACGAGCGGGTAAGAGAAGAGCTACCGAACGGTTCCAGCTGATCGCGACAGTTCCTTGCCGATGCAATGTACGGCGATATTATTTTTTGCAAACTTATTTTTAACACCATTTTCTTTGCATGCTTCTTCTTAATCTCACACTTACCTCCTTTACATTCTGCCCGTACGGGAAAGGCTAGGATTTTCTTCAGCGTACTGCTACTGACACGGCAATCGCAATGCATCACGGGCCAGGGCGACCGTGATCTGCATAACACTTCTGTATGTACGGGCAAATTTCGGTATTATCTAGAATTTAAATTTTTGGCTAGATAACGATTTGTCTACAAGTGTGAACAAACGAGGTGACATGGTTGAAAAAGGAACTTTTTCTTTTGGTTGATGAACGTTCTTAGAAAACTGATTTGTTACAAGAATATCAACTATGAATTTTGGACGGAAAGGATTGAAAATTGACTCTGAAAGTTGATTATAAACTGTTTCAAGAGTTTTTAATCAATTTATATAGCAAAACACAATTGGGTTTGCATTGAAATATTAAGGGAAAATTTGTTTAAGTTAAGGGCGTTCGGGATAATTTTGACAGTCACCTACGGAGAAAGAAAAAAATTTTTTTGGCAAAATTAATGATCGGGGAAATATTTTTTGTTTTTGAAATAGTAGCTTACCATGTATTTTATTCATTTTATTCAAAATATCCGCCCTCGGCTTCTATTACGGCCTCCACCCGTCTCCGGAACCGGGAACAAGCCCTGGCGACAGTTTCGCGGGGTAGGGCCGCGAAAACGGACCTGAGCTCCGCCTTGGTGTTGCTGGAGGTTCTGTTGGTGTCCCGTTCCACCGCGCCCCACACGAAATAACCCATTGGATTAAGATCCGGGGAGCTGGGAGGCCACACATTCGGCGCGGTGAAGTCGTTGAAATTGACAGCCAACCACTTTATCGTTTTGGAGGCTGTATGGCACGGAGCGGAATCCTGCTGGAACACGTACGGTCTGCCGTTGGCCACTCTCGTGATCCAAGGCTTTACGACGGTGTCCAGCATGGAAATGTACCCGTCCGCGTTCAGCCTCAGCCCCTGCTCGAAAAAGTGGGACGGCATCGCGTCCCCTTCCGATGACATGCAGGAAAACACCATCACCGCCTGGGGGAACTTGGTTTGCGGCACCCGTGGCACGTCCGCCGGGCAGTAAGCCAGCCACCGGTTGTTTTGGGTGTTAACCGTGTCGGCGGTTGTCGCGTCCGGCGCAGATCATCATGATGCAAGTGATCCGCTTCCACAATGTACTCGTTTTTGGCATTTTTTTTATCTCGGGATGTTTTTGCTGCTTGTTCCGTACACTTTTAGCTGTCGAATGACGTATTGCTTGTTTTCCTATGCCAACTCCATCACGAGTTATAAACAAAAATGTAACTGTCAAAATTATCCCGAACGTCCTGTAGATGCGATTCAAAGAAAACAATAATAATTTTAAAACAAAATCTTTCTTAATTTAACTTCACACAAATAACGCCCCCTGTCTTACTTCCAAAGCCTGATCAGTTGCCTACTCCATTTAAAACTCACCACTCCACTATTTTATGGTAAATCTCGTTAAATCTCACATCGCTTATGTATCGCAGTGAACCGAACCAGCTGAGCCTTTCGTAAGCAAAACCCCGTTACTAATACCACATTGTTTGTAGCGCACACCTTTGTACCAAACTTGCGCTCAATGTTTACCACCTTTACACCGCCTTTGGGCCGCTTTTGAAGTGATTTCAAAACTTCATCTAAAATGTTGCACCAACGAAAAAAGAAAGTAAACTTTCACCGTCTTCCACACGGCAAGGAGGGAAGCCTTTGATGATAAATTTTACAACTTTTCCAGGCAAATAAACGGTACGTGGCGTATTCGTATTCACACCGTTCGCATACTGCTCGAGTGCATTGGCATGCGCCGCCAGCACAAAGGTTGACCGTTTTCAAACAATTATCTGATCGCAACTAATCTCCTGTATCAACACCGAGCAAACTTCTGAGCATTTGTGTTGTTGTTTGCCACCTTTGCATGCACGGTTGAGTTTCCTGTTTGTGCTTGTAACGCTATGTGTTTAGTGTTTGTGTTTTTGCAGATTGTAAAAGTTTTTTCTGTGCCGTTTTTTGTTTGTTTGTTTGGTTTCTGTAACGAAACACATTCGCCGCCTCTTTTGTGGAATGAGCTTTGCTGGAAAACTAACACGAGCATGTAAATAAAATCATTACCATTCCTCTCAATGAATTGCATTTCGCTCTGTCGAATGAGCTACAGATCTCGGCTTCTTGTTTAGAAATGAACCGAAGAGAATCGCATTCCACCACACATTGTGGATGCATCCTGTAACTTTACAGACCACACGTCTACACACACAGCCACATGCTATCCGGCCTTTCAGTCGTCTTACGACTAAGCTTCAAAACTGGTCTGCAATTGAAACATCACCCGTTTGTCCGTGCACACCTATCGCAGACGCATGGTGGCAGGATGCTATTGTTAAGAAGGTGCCATCATACCTAACGCCATGTTAACGTGTGTCGAACAACTTTGAAGCCGTACTGACATCGTTTGCGTTGTCTCTCCACCTAGGCGCACACGCCTAACCGCCGGAAGCCACGTGGAAGGCGGAAATCAGGAAGTTCAGTCAATAAATTTGCGTTTAAAGTTTTGGTCCCGTGGCTGAAGAAGAGCTGCGTACATAAGTTTCGGATGTGACCGAGAAATCGTTTTACATCGCCTTAGGTGCTGCGGAACATGCTAGCACGATCGATTGATAATTTTCATCTCCCTGGCGATGTATGACGAGCAGACAGAAGGAAGTGCGGCATAGTGATGCAAGCATACAAAACCTTTGTACGGGTAGCGATGTTTGTAAGATGTATGAAACTATTTTATATATGGATATAAGTTAAATGAGTAGACACATAATTTACTATTAAACTATTGGTGCTTCTTTATCACATTAATCTTTGATGAATTGTACCGAGCGGCTGCTCGATGCTTAATATTATATGATTTAAATAGTTTTTCCCACACACACACACCCACCCAGCGCCAGCTTAATGCAATAAAAATTATCCCAACGTTCGTCGGTGTGTACATGATTGGCAGCATGGAAAAGCTGGATAAATTCTCAGCACCTCAATGCACCGTTCGCCATTGTGCATCGGGAGAGGCCCTTGCACATTCATTCCTGTTAATTCATGCGCTTGCATTCATAACGCTTTGCATTACGCCTGCATAGTTCATATGCATGCACGGATGCGTGAAAGAAATGCTATCGAAAGCATCTCCTCCCCGTCGTTTTGTGTCGTTCAACCAGTGGCAGAAAACGAACGCTCTATCCCCCGTACCTTTCCTCTACATCCGTCTGCCCACCTATTAGGCTAATTCCTTTGTTCTGATGCCTTCGTTATTGAAACTTATCATCAGGAGGTACCAGGGAAGATCGAGAACGGTCACCATTTTCACCGTTTTTGCACATACACACACAGTGCACAAATCCCACTGACAGACGCAGCTAAAGGAATGAGGAAGTGAGCAGGGAGGGGATAGTTTTCGAAACATAATTCCGATGATACATGCCGGCCGGGCAAATGGCATAACCCCAGCAACCACCCCACAAGGGGCAATACAATGCGTGTCGTTTGCTGTCGTTATTATTTTCCCTACGACATTTTGCAGTTCTCGTACAAGGGAACGCTTGCATTCGTTTCCATTTGTTTTTTAAGAGTCGAAGTGCACCAGAGACACACATTAATGTTGTTATTTTCGATGTTTCAAAAGAACAACACTGCTGAACGGAGAATGTACGGTGGGACGGTGGCGGAGACCGTTGACAGACGAGGGATGTTGATGGCTTGTTTTGCATGCAAAAAAAGAATTTTGTTTTAAATATTTCAAATGAACTGATCATGGCTAGCAAAAAGTTGGCTAAGTAAATAAAAAAGCAATTTGAAACTAATCAATCGGTCAAACAGTGCAGTATTGTTAACAATGGTGCATATAAACAGGAACAATTGAGTATACAGCTATCGGCAGTCGTTACCATGTACCGTTTATGTACAAATATGTAAAATTTTTTTTTTTCAAAAATCAAACACATGGTCTAAACATTTTTGTCTTCGTGCTTTGTGCTTTATTAATTAGCTGCACACGTGCATAACATTACAATACAATCTGAGATTTTTTTTAATCAACATATAATTTCAAATTGAGAAAAACGCTAATAGAATTACATTTTTAAAATACTTAAAACCTTATTACTATATATAAGTTATGATGTAATAAATATTCAATAGAAAAATTACTATAATGAAGTTAGTTTCTTCTTCTTCTTGGCTTAACGACCTCTAAGGTCATCCCGGCCATCGAAAATGGCTTTCTAGACTACCGATACCACGTAGTTGGATAGTCAGCCCTCACCACGGGGAGACGGTCCGGATGGGATTGGAACCCCGGTCCTGCCGTTTGAAGACCGGCGCCGCTGTCAATTAAAATAAAATTTTATTGTTAAACTTTGAACTATTTGCTACTTAATTATGCATAAATTTCAACAAAGCTTGTGTTGCAATTTCATACTATATTGATATACTAACAAATGTATAAATTAGTACATAAATATTTTTAAAGGTGTATGTGTACCGTATACAGTATATTCCAGATGCACTTTTCTTAAAACTGGCGCAATGCTGCCTCAAACCCCAAAATAAGATCACTACGCAAGATCTGAAACATCCGAAAGTCATTCGAAAATGAACGCTACTGCGCCAAATCCACGTCCATAGCGGTAGGCAGCTATTGATTGCCTGAAGGGCTACTTAATTTGTGCATTACCCATACATGATGAGTCGAATTTTACCCCGACCGGTCGTCGGTATTGCTTCAACACATTGTTGCATGGATAAATTTGTCGGCGTAGTTCTTCGATTGAATAATTGCATGGCCAGCGACTAGTTTGCCTAACTGACCGAACCAAAAGCGCAACGGTGCAAACCTTCAGATTCATGCAATTCCCCGTACTCCGCAAATTGGCTAGGTTCCGTTCCGATCACGGAAAAAGATGCAACTCTCTCTCTCTCTCTCTCTCATATGCACACTCAACCACATACATGGACACTTTGTAGGCTGTAGTATGTGGAACAACGGCGATACTATAAGCTTTCAACAAATGCAAGGTCCCCTCTATCAAGCCAGCTAGACTCCGGTTTAGTGAGAAATGGATTATCGCACCCCAACACTAACCCCTGTTACGCCGCACTGCAACCCTTCATCTGGCATTCCGCGCGCTCAGCACAGGGTCATAATACTGCTGTGTTTAGGTGGGCGACAAGAAGCTATACTTCATCATTTATTGAAACAGAACGAGTGAGCTCCGAGTCAAACAAGTGCCGACTGGGAACCAACCCATCCCGGGCAAACTTCAGGTCGAGAGTCGTTTGACGCCGGAACCGCTGCAGACAGCCGGACAGCCGGGCAGTGCCAGGCACCGAGCGTATTGAATCTGGGCGGTAAATGCATTTGCATAGGGGTGGATGCTTCGCTATTATAGTGTGCTCTACGCTACGGACCGCTGTTTGAGAACTCTTTGAGGTAGCGTTTTAAGTTTATCATATCGGCGTCTCTCGCAATTTGTGGCGTAACGTACGTGTTTCGCGTGCAAATTCATCCAGCGATGATACTAAAACCATTGTCCCTGCTGGGGAGACATTGGATTGTATACGGGCTTTGCATGTGTGAGTGAAATTTTACTATCTTTTTGCGTAAAATTACATATTTATACACTTGTTTTACTACGAATAGCTTCGTTTGCGTTATTTTAATATAAATAAATCAGCGATTAATAAATAACCAAGTGTACAGTTTATAACTATAAGAACCTAAAGTTTTTTTTGCATAATTATTCATCGACCATTATTTTCATTACCATATATTTCAATATAAAAAAACGGTAGTGATAAATAACCTTGTTGTGCTAGCTATAAAAAATACCTTCGAAATCACAAATGGTAAACTTGACTTAAGATTATCTAACCCTAATCTCACAAAGCTCAACTTTCAGTCAAATATACTAGCTCTAAGGTTGGGAAGTTGAAGAGGAAACCGCAGCAAAACGTGCTGCTGAACTGTATCAAATTACATTCGATCTTCCATCCAATCATGAAGGATTACCACCACTGGATGTTATCCACACCAAAGATGCAATCGTTCTACGAATACTCTGGAACACCCATACTGGAAATAATCGGCATGAATTTGTAATAGATACGAAACACAACCAATTTCGCCTGTCCATCTGTACTCGATCAACAACGCACAGTTTCGAGCAGCGCCAGGACAATGGCATTGTGCTCCGGCATTGGCCCACCACCACCGTTTTTCAACGACCCACTTGGAGAAAGTTCATTACCACTCGACGACACCTAGAACGATTGAACGCGAGCAGTACAAGTAGGCAGCTTGCCTATTTAGGTGGAAAATGGAGAAACCAACATCGCTATCAGCACAACAGTGCCAGCGAGGGCGATCATTGCTCGAGAGTGTATTAGTATCTCGCCGACAGGGAAGCCTGTTGTTCCCACGAAGCCAACCCACTAAAAGCATTGTACTGTGCCAATATTGCAGCCGGAACGCTTCACATCGACCCGCCCGACGCGTTGGCCGCGATGCACCACCACGATGCAAACATCGCTTGACACCCTGGGAATGCAACACCGGTTGTCTGAGCAGGCAAATTGAAATAGTTTTACAAACAAGATCCCGACCCATTTGTCGCCGCACCCGACGGCACTACCCTTCACGCTTTCGCCTCGGGATGGACAGAAACCCGGTGAAGCAAGGAAACGCCTTCTTAAGTATCAGGGAAGTGAAGACGGAGATGGAAATGCGTCCAATGATAGTGAGATGGTATACTCAAGAACATCTCGATTGGAGAAGAGAAACATTCAATTGCTATCGGTATTGCTCCTAAACCTAAAAATCGATCGCACAATACGTCCCTTCTCGGAAAGAAGTGTTCCGTTAATGTGTCTTCGTCGGAATCGTCGGCTATGGGAGGCTGATATGCAATCTACGTATCGCAGGTGTCGTCGAAGATAGTTCTGAGTAATAAGACGCTAAATGGAGCTTTATCAAAGAGCAGCTGGGGGAGCGCTGACTAATAGGTGCTACGGAAAGTCCATTAGGAGGAACGGTAGCACTAAAGCTAATTCGCTATCGTGATAAATCTGGTTTAGAAGCGAACGAAAAATCAATGCTATGCAAAGCGTTGGAACTGGAACTGGAACTATCACTGTTGGACTGTTTGGGGACAGGACTGTGCACAGGAAAATAATTGTTTGTGCTGTCATAACAATGTTTTTATATGTTAAAGCCCAATGCCTACAGAAATTCACAATAGCCACCAAACCACAATAGCCAACCCAGAAGCTAAAAACTTCCATCGCTGCAATACATACCAACACACAATAACCAAAACATACCTGGACAACAACCCCACATCCATAACCGAGCATGCCCGGGATGAGGCAAAGAATAAGGTGGAAATGCCTTACTATTAATGTTCATTTTTTCAGTCACACATAGTGTTGACAATACGGCAACGTGCCGTTATACTTAATAATAAATAAAATAAATGGATACAAAAAGCTGTAGGTTCATTCCTTGGAAAAACGGCAGATATAAGGTAAACTAAAATTGTATTCCAAGAAGCTTATGCTGGGGTGTAACCAATTCAAAAGCCTGTCATTGTACACACCGCTTCGATCGAAGGTAACAATCAATGCAGATCGTTACTGATTTATTTACTATTAATTATGAAGGTACAATGCCGTGTTGTCAGATAGCTTTTGATATCAATTACAAAATTATAACAACTGCAAGCTCGAAAAAAGCTCACGATCGAGATTTTAAGAATCAATTAAAATTGACCACCAATCATCGTAAAGAGGTTGATTTTATAATAACGGTAGCCATTCTATTACCATTAGTGGCAGCCAATAGTGGTCGATCGTCAAACCAACTAGGTGATAACTACTACAAATTTCAAAAATAGAGCAAGAGAAAATTTATTCAGCAGCGTAAATTCTACTAATGAAGTTAAGCTATTCGATAGCGTTTTGATTATTTAATTTTGCAATTCTAGCTTTGCGGATTACTGCTCGTAACTCATAGCTTCCTATCACCAAACTTATGGAAAAAAATATCGATCAATTGATAGCAGCACAAAGGAAACAGTCACCATCTATTTTTAGCCTATCGGTTTCCATTAATGCAGTTTACATCACACATTTCACTAAGCTTTGTTCGAAGGCAGGAATACTCGTTTAGAAAACGGTGGGGAACCCTATGATCAACTAATTAAGTACCCTCGGCGAACAATAATGTGCCACATGCAATGAAAATTTCAACACCGTGTAGTGTACCGCTCTTTGACAAGGTGCTTTAGCACTGCAAATCCTTCTCGGGCGGAAAGCAGCAGAAAAATGGATACGATGCGAAAGAAAGAAAGAGAGAGAGAGAGAGAAAGAGAGAGAGAGAGAGAGAGAGAGAGAGGGAGAGAGAGAAAGAGAGAAAAAGAGTAAGGTAGAGGGAAAGTTGAACGTGTGCGATGGATAGATTGCCACGAATACACACGGGAAAATAGTGTTTTACAACGCAGCAGGGTGTCCAGTGGATAATCCTTTCGTAATGCAACACTGCTCCCCTGATTCTCGTTTGCATCACATTAAACACTATCGTTTTAATTGTACCCTGCTATGAGAGTAATCATCGTTATCAGTCCGACGGGGATGGTTATTGTCGTGGTACAAAAAATACATACAAAAACGAAAGCTGTTTGGTGCGTACTTTTTCTGCGTACCAAAGTAGAATCGGGTATGATAATATATAATAAATACAGTTGACTACTTACACTTCAACAGAGTTATTGTGTGAAAAAACAATGCTCAATGTTTGGTGGAAGTACATTAAACCACTCACACTGCGTCATGAATTCTAATCTAAATCCGCTAAAGTAAACAATCGTCTGAATCCCAACACATCCAACGCTGGATTTAATTTTGCAGCCCACAGCTTCCTTCCATTTCCGACATAATATAACAAAACTAGCAACTTGTTGCCTGTTCGTTCCTGGGCAGTAGTACCATTGGAAGAAGGATCTTTTCAAACGCTGCGCTTGTTTGTCCACCCAGGACAGGGCTGCGCATTCCATCATAGATAAAACTACTGCAGCATTCGAACGATTCTGCCGCAGCCATCGACGGTCCCCGGTTAGGGGTTTCGCGATAAAATCTCGATCAATACGGCATTTGTTTACGTAGCGTAGGGGCACATTAAATTATTGCGAATGAATAAAGGAGACCGCTTTTTGCATTGATCTAATTTATCGATCCGCAGCCGGACCGAACGACCCAACAATGGAACGATACAGCAGTCGGTCGTGGGCGATGGACGCAAGCACGCCGGATCTCGGCAGGATGCTGGACGGTTTCCTCCAAAACAGTCAATCTATTTTCCACGAAATCAAATTCTACCGCTCCGATAGATGAATCTACCGTTTGCGAAGTGCTCTAAACCGAAAGGGCCGAAAGTAACCAAACCCCCCGGGGGCCGGTTACGAACACGGTTGCCGTACAATCAATGCAAATGATCTCCATCAATCTCGCTTCGAAGCGGAATCTTACCGATTCGATATTTGAACCTGCTTGCCAAGTTTAACCCAGATTCTTCCGATTTGCTTCCGGCTTCGATTGAGACAATAAATTCCACTGACACAGGCAATATATAATGCCGCTTCTACGCGCATCATACGCCAATGCCTAGCCGTATAACCGTGCAGGATGTTTTACAGATAAGACCCACAAAAAAAAAACAATGAAAATGCTTTGCCAAACGAGAGCTAATCTCGACCATGGAAACAAATTATAGGGAAGGAGTAAAACAAAACAAAAAAACGGTTCCGGTAATGAGGAGAATTTAGAAAAATAACAGTCACCGTATGCAACCCTCTCGGTAGGTTTCGATTCGTATCCGAGATCCCTTTTTACAGGTGGCAGGAAAAAAAAAACACTTCGGAATAAACTAAACGCGATGATAGTAAGCTAGCAGGATTATTCGGAAGAGATAAATGCACTGAGCTGTTGGTCGAGAAAAGAATTTTTATACTCTTTTATTCTTTTCCTGAGAAAACGTGACAGTCACACTGAGCATAATTATGTTCTTATAACCTGAACAACAGGTTATAACTGTATTTATTAAATAAATAAATAAATAAATAAATTGTGTTCTTTTCGAATTATAGCAGCAATACAAAATGTACTGAACGCTTGATATATCTTTTTCCAGGTATAATGCAAACCAAACTGATTAAATTAACTATTAATTCCCAGTAGATCCATTTTAGGAACATAGTTTTGAATTCAAAACGACCGATGACATTACGAAAACGACTTAATTTATATTCAAATGTATTACACAAAACGGCGACAACGGCGCCGGTCTTCAAATCCCATCCGGACCGTACCCCCGCAGTGAGGACTGACTATGCAGCTGCGTGGTATCCAAGAGTCTAGTAAGCCATCCGATGGCCGGCGTGACCTTAGAGGTCGTTAAGCCAAGAAGGAGAAGAAAAATATCAAAAACTTACTTTATTTGATTGCAAAGCGTAGCTACGAGTGACGCAGTGTATGTGTCCAAGTTGAAGAATTTTGTGTATCTGGAAAAGTGACGCTGAAATGACTTTCTAAAACTTTTTAAGATCGCAACATAGGAAAAGTAATAAATGCTTTAGCAGATTGTTTCGCTCGGAAGGGTTTACGCTCCATAAATTGCATAAAAATCACTCAGATGTAATACAGTACAGGCATGAAGACAATCGTAATCAGTTTGCAAAAAATAAAGTGCACACAAATAGTTCTGACCAAAGTGTATGTTAATATACATCTTCTTCCTCTCTTGATGCTACCTGGTGCACTGAAGTAGTTTCTTTCTCATATCCTACACTGTCCTACCCTTCCAACGATGAAAACTGTTGGCAGATAGAAGTGGCTTAAGGCAATAAACATCAATTTACATGACTGTAGATGAAAGTTCATACTAATTGGACTGGTTCGCTTATATTATCCCCCCGGCGATTGTGTACACTTTGCAATAAGTTGTATGAGCGTCAACTATCCTTTTCCAAGAACAAGCCTGCTGATTATACTGCAAATTGACCTTCGGACGTGTCAAACTGGTCTATTTGTAATTTGTGGTTTGTTGATAAAGATTCTCCTGCCGTCTCCTCTCGATAAATGTTAAAGATATCACTGCTGCCTTAAGCATCTTCTGAATGAGAACAAAATCTTCATTTAATCGAATTGCCGATGGCTTTCTGCGCCTTACCTGGATGTGTGTTTATTTGCTCTGGACAGAAAAGAATAGCGCACTCACACACGCACACACGCACACATTCATAGCCATGCGTGTGCACAATGAACTTCGCCAATTAGCAAGGCAATTCTCAGGACGAAGGACATCTTTTCACCTGTCCCAGGATTAATCACCCGATTATCGGATATAGCTGCGGGCACCGTAGCACTGACTTACAGGTTTCTCAGTTTGCATGCCGGCTTGCTGCCCATCAATTACTGACACCGAACTCATCCCAACTTGTCGGACCACCGCCGGCCGTAGTTCCGTATCACCCGGTGCTCGCTTGGATCCCTGCCAATCACGAAATGTATTCCACCCCACCACCACGAACAACACAACGAAAACCTCGTGTGCCCGTCCCCCGTCGGCCATTAGGAAAGCGACAGACGTTCAAATAAATCCTGTGTGCATCGGCAAAGATTCATCCCTCGCTCGGATACCAGGCAGCAGCAGCAGCAGCAGCAGCAATCCGGTGAACCGGGTGAACCGAAGCATCCGTCTTCCGGTAACGAACGTGGGCTATCGGGTCAGCCGCATGCAGCTTGTTGAATATTTAATCAAACAGATCATTTTTCTCTGTCTCAGTGCGGGACAGCTAAGAGGCAAGCTTTAGCCAACCATATTGCCGAGATATAAGGAAGGGCTGTACGGGCACGGGGTACGCCGGTGGCGTTGGGAACGGGAGTGCGGTCGACGAGTAATTGTAATTCAACATGCTGATGGAAAGTGGAAAGCACTTTGTAAGATATTTCCCCAACAGACAAAAGCTTCGTCCTTCATAACAGGATCGTGTTTCGTTTCGCTTCGGAACCGGAATAAGGGTGGTAAACCAGACGATGCTTGCTGTGAAGGCGTGTATATTGATGTAAATTATTATTGCGTTATTTCACTTACTCCGTGTACAGGCAACACCTTTCTAATGAGGAAAACGAGTGTCCCTGCAGGGCAAAGCAATGGTTATGTATAGCACCAAGGTAACAAGTTCTGAGGGAACACTCATTTTTTGTTTTGTGCCCTTTTAGTTCCCAATGTTTTTGCTCGCCCAATATCTAAGCATATGAGATAAACGAACAATCGTAAGGTTCATAATTGAAAATTTGTTTTTCAACCTTAAAACCATACCGCCCATTGGGAATCACCCTTGGCTACGGCCCAACTAAAGCCCAACACGAGTTTTCAACTTTTTTACAACCTGCCCTTATGGCGCGCTTTCCCTCTGCTGGACAGATGAAACTTTGGACGGTGTGGCATGAGAATTCAGTTAATTAATTTGGGGATTTCCATTTGCTCGCAAGCTCCCCGGGTGTTGATTGACTGTAAGCTCCGAATTGCATCTACCTTCAAAAGACATTTACCAACACAGACCCGTTATGTTGCCACAAATTGACCGGTTAATCCGTTTGGTGTGCTGCCTCGACCGTACAGTTTACGGCGATCGATCTGTAACAAAAAAAAAGTTATGCAATGATCAGAACATAAAGCCAGCAGGCATAATATTCACACCGTTGTACCTGTAACGCTCCACCGTCAAAAAGACACGAATTGAAGGGAAATGTCGTTTTTACGGCGTTGTTTATTAATTACGGCCCAGCAGGAGAGTTGATTGATACTGGTCGATTTGTGTGTGATTTATGTACAGCCTCACAGCTCACAAGCGGCACGGTGTTGGTGGACGTTTTTCGAGCAGTTGAGCCGGATCGGTGAACCTTACGCTCTACTCTCATCTAATTCACTCCCATTCGTGCTCAGTTTTTCTCATGCTCATGTACGCTACATTTCACACTCCTCGCTAGCGCTTGGGCCTCTCACCGTGCGAGGCAAGAATTTGAAAACTCTCTGTTTTCTTTTACTCAGCTCAGCCCTATCACCCCATTCACCAAACCTTAGCCATAAGCGCACAGGATGGGAAGACTTTAGCACAACAAATGGCTGGTTGGACGCGACACCATTCACATTCAACGAACCGTTGTGACGCTTATGCACATTCCCCCGGCGCGGGGGCGTTTTGCAGCGAAAAGGCTTTCGCGCTTTGTTTTTCTTGAGCATTCGAGCGTCGGGCAATTGTTATGATAGGCGAACGGCGTGTTTCCTTTCCGGTGGACCCCGTCTAAAGAATCATCTCACGTGGGGAAGATGGCACGGAAATGTGCCTAGTTTTTTTTTCTGTACGTCGGTTGTTGAGAGGGAATTAGTTGCTTTTCCTGTAAATAGGAGGTATTGAAAAATGTATTTCTATAGGAACTTTTCTTTGTAAGGTTGATGAGGACAACAAGCAATTTTAAAATCAATATGGTAGTAGCAATAAAATTAACCGATGTTCATATTGAAAAAAAACTTAACATATTTTTTATTTCCTATGGTTGTTTTAAAATCGTACCATTAAACAAATATTAATTTAATTAAACGTTTCTGTTGTTTCGATTAACTTATTAAAAAGGTATTTTCACAATTTTGTAAAGTATTTTAAAGTATTTTTTGTATTTTTTTTATTTTAAAGTATTATTTAAGCTGTTCTAGTGCTTCGTTCCCGATCGCTAGAGCATTCTGACATTTTGCAGTAATATAAAAGACTAGCATTATAGCAGCAATCCATCAATCGATTGACTTTGATTGAAGCATGATGTTGAATAGTTAGTTTTACGTACAGGTAAGCTCTAATGCATCCCAACTTTCGCTACTTATTACTCAATTATTGTAGATTTTTCATACACACACTACTTCGCTGATTATTTCACATGCTTTTGATATAAAGCAAAATATTTTAACATACCAAATTTCTACGTTACTGTTAAATAGCAACATTGACATGGAGTTCTGGTCGTATAAATATGCACTCCCCACAGGGGTTGTTCTTTTGCATTGTTATTTTGCAGAGTCCTTCGTCCCAGAGAGCAGCTTATCCATTTGATATTATACATCCCATTCATCAATCTGCAACAGGTTGAGCTCGCAATCCATCATTTAAGGTAAGACATGTAGCATCCCAATAGTTTTTCAACCGATAGTACCCATCAATACATACCGCATGGCTAACACATATCAAGTGTAATTTAAAATGAAAACTGTCGTTTGTTTTCACATAAAAGCACTACAAAAAAGTATGTGTAGGACCCTTGGTTTTTGGTTAAATCTCTTTAAACTATTTTCTAGATGTGTTACATAAATTCTTTATGTTAGCAAATGCATCCACGATCGTGTCGACGCAATGATATCAGATCCATTCGGAGTTCTTATCCTTAGTGTTACTTACTTCTAGGCCCTTGTAGATAATCTGAAGGGCTTTTAGTTTCAAATCTATATTATGCTTACACAAAAATCACATTAATCAAATCCAACTCGCACATAATTCAGTGTTAAGAAGCGTGTTTCTTATTAAACTGAAACGAAATACATGATTCTTTCTTTAGGAGTTCTGCTGCCTGTCAATCTTCTACAAAAGAAAACCAAATTAAAACGTCTTTCAAAATGTTTATAAACACATTGTGTGTGAAAAACTCTGTAAATGCGTCACACATCTAAATTAAAAGTTATTTTTGATGCTCTCTGTACAGAATTACTAATAGAATAACTATATGCCAGCAGTTCTATATGCATGTTCTGCTTCGACAAAGCTATGTATCGTTAACGACGGGTATATCCATTAATGAGTACTGCGAACAAAGCATTGAAAATAGTGCGTTGAGAGCACGTAAAGCTTTGCTTTACTGCTGCACATGCCACACGTGCACAAATTCTTTAAAAAGAACAAAAGAATCCTTGCAAACGTACCGGAGTATTTCTATTCATCAACAATTCTCGTTATTAGCACATTATTGGGAAAACAATATTTCTCTTATTAATGTAATATTCGAATAACTATTTCTAGGTACAGGTATGCAATTGTCCACATAACAAATTGCGCAACATTTACTTTACATGGTGTTCCTCTCACACAGTACACTGTTTATGATGTTAGGAAGCTTTCATTCATTCAAGTATACTAAATAGAGATATTATCACTGCTCAATGTCAATTTAATTCCTCGATATCTATCTGCTGCGTGCGGCAATCACTGGAATGTAATTATCTTTATGTTTTGGTAAATTACCTCCCGCTAAAGTGGAAAGATAATAGATAGTATCGCTGCAATAACATCGTTATGATAAATACCAGCGATACTAGCACGATACTCGCACGTGTTCTTTCGCTACAAACGTCGAACGGTTTGAATTTTTAAAATAACAAAGTAGATTGTTTTGTATCGCTTAAAGATACTAGCAGAAATATGCTTCAAAACGACTCAGACTTGCATCGCACGACGAAGTGCCCCGAGCCCTAAATGAACCTTCTAAATTGTTTCGAAGCCTAGTACCATTCGGTACCATTGCGTTAATCTTGGCAATTATGGCGTCGTAAGCTTTTCCATCCCGAGCCTCACTGTGCGAACCCGGTAAAGATCAATAAACATAAAAACTCACGGATAAACTCCATCCTGTGTGCCGCTCGTACCCATTTCCGGGCGGGTTTCGGACGTTCCTTGCCCGTACATAAACACACAAAACTGCCACTTCTCACGTGGTTGGCTTACCTGTTCACAAATGCATGATGAGGTCGCCTATTGCAGGTTGCAACGTTCATGCCAGCGCATGGTATGAAAAGTTTTAAAACACTTTAGCACCATCCATCTTTCATGACGCTTCTTGTCGCTGGACCCGCCAGCGTTCTAATTTCAGTGCAACCCCGGCTCTCCGGGCTCCAGCCGGCCACCGGTGCCACGTGCCAGACGAACCGTATAAGCGAAAATAAATCCAATAAAATATTCAAAATTGTTCGCCATGATGAAGCTCGGGCTTTGGTTTCCGACTCGGGTTTGGGGTTTTTTTTTTTTTTTTGCCATGTTCGGCCGACCCCAACTCCCCAAGGCGGCCAGAATAAATTTACGCTAACAGTGAGAGAGAGAAAACGAGGAAACGAGAGAAAAACCCAAAAACAAATAAAACAACAAAAAATGTAACAAATACACACACACACACAGAGCGGCAATGCAACAGTGCACGCGATGCCTTTGTTTGATGCACCGGGAATGAGCGTGTGGAATGAGTTTTCGCTCCTTTTTTTTGGTTGTGTGCAAGATCCGTTGCGTTTCGTGGGGAATTCGTGTGTTTATTTGCAAATGCATTTCCCATGGGTTTGGTTAACCTGATGGTGGAGTGCAGGTGCGGCATGGTTTCAGTTTTTCAGTCATCCTTCCCCACCGCGCCGGAACCCGTACTTTATCTCATTTTCACGCTCTGGCTGCTCGCTTTCGGTGACATTTTACTTTTATTTATTTTTGATTTTCCCACATTTGTCGCGTTTTCTTCGTTTGCCAGCTGGTCGGGTGCCGTTGGGTCTATACATTTCCACAACCATGCGCTGGCCCGCACCCTTCTTGCCCGCAAACCACCGTTCTCGTCCGAAGTCGACCGGGGTTTTTTGACCGAAAGGCCAAATATTGTTTTCAAATGGAAGTAACTTTCAATTCACAATGTTTTTTTTTTTGTTTTTTGTGCAAGCTCTCTCTCCCGTTCTCTTTCCCTTTTCCTCAACCTTTTGTCACCACACATGGCGTCCGGCGTAAGCTGCGTTATGTTTAATCATATTCATAACACGCTGCACCAGAGCATGCATTCCAGTGCGCAGCTTCCATTGGTGCAAAAGCGGAATAGAGTCGTAAACCAAAAGGTAGGTAAACATAAAATAAAAACAAATAACTATTGGCAATCTACAGTGTACCGCAGGGTAAGGTTAGAGTATCCGGTGGCAGAACGAGTTTGTTGCAGCACAAATTTCGAAAACCTTTCCACCAACACCATGGCCGAGATATTTTTGTTTTTTCTCCTGCAATCGGTCCGAACATTCGATTGTTTCACCAGCTGGAGCGTTCATTAAACGGGTACCGGGTCTAAATGTGGCTCGCTATCACCCGCCACTGGGATCGATGGAGTGTGATTGAAGATACGGTGTTTCGTAATTGAATCGCAGTGAATCAATCTTGATTGCAGCGGAATATTGATTCGTTTCAATCGTGAATCTTTTGTCACACATTCCACTTTTTTTTACTGTTAGCAAAACACTCTGGCTATCGAGGTTGGATAGTGAGATTATTACCATCCAACTGGGTTTGGAGCATTCTGAAGTATCAGTTGTATGAAAAAATATATTGTAATAAATGTATATTTTATTTTAAATATATTTTTCAATAACAATAGAATGCCCTGGCCGATCCACTGCACATACAAATATATATAACCATTCAAACAAAACGTTTCATTTGCATACCGTTTAATTAAGATTAAACAGTGAAACATAGCAACATTTCCATTTCTCTAGCAGTTCTCATTATTGCACGAAAACTCACTCATACGTATCATTCCATTGGTTGTTGGTTTGCTCATTTCCTGTAGCATTGAATCCAACAGCCTGTAAAATGTCGGGTTCGTGCAAAACTAAGCACCAACCGAGCTGTTCTGCTACATAACATTTTGTCTAAAAAATCAAAATTGCCAAACCAGCATGTACGTGGTGGTGCACGCTTATATGTGCCACACTTGAAAAACGCAAAAGCTTCAACATTCTACCTTATTCCCGTGGCTCGGTGATAGAACCGAAGCGCAGATATAAGTTTCATCTTCATACCACAACTTCCCCAGTGCAGAGCAACCAGGCGTCTCCATCGGAGCGGCTAGAGAGATTATCGTTCTTGTCGATTCTTATGCAAGCTTTCGATTTTCTCACTCCAATAATTTCAAACACTTCTCAAACACCTCTCTCTCTCACTCCCTATTGCACCACATGCTCATTTTTGGTGCCATATCCTCGACGATCACACACACAAGCACGCATTCCAAATTTGAATTCTACTCCGGGGCGAAGCAGTTCAAATGGAAAACGCAAAATGGCAAATGAATTTGTTGAATTTCCATGCATTAATTCATATTTATGGCGAAAAGTTTAATAGGATTTCCTTTTGCGCCTATATCTTGCAGCACCTCGCCTCGCCCGGCGTCACCCGATACAATTCTCAACCGAAAACCTAAGGCGGCAGCGAATGAATTATGGACTGTTTTGCTCAAGTGCACGACACAAGCACGGCACGGTGCACAAACCACACACACACACACACACACACACACACACACACACACACACACACACACACACACACACACACACACACACACACACACACACACACACACACACACACACACCAAAGTGCAGTGCAGTGCTTTTGTATTGGCCGCCAGCAGTGTTGCACTAGCTGGGAAGGTAGTGTGAAATTGTAAAACGACGGATAGCTGCAATGGAGGGGATATATTAACAGCGATTTATGCAAGCGTGATGAACGGAACAAACCAGGAGAAGAAAAAAAAGAGCATTCCTACAATAATCTATCGCTATATTTGCACTGATTTCGGTACCGTCTTGGTAAAGCAACAAGGTATTTGTGAGCTGTAATTTTGATCCATAAAGTGAAACGTTTCTCAAAGTGTAAGTATGCGTTTGCTTATAGATTTATTTTTTGCCACTGCACAATACCGAACGGCACAAAATAGCTCTCTATGGTGTTGAAAAAAAAAATAGAGCCCTGGAAACGAAATGGTTTACCAGATAGGCAAACGGAAAAATAAAACGTACTTCAGTACTGAATGCACTCACTTCCCACGCCGAGAGGATTTGGCAAAGCTGCTGGGAATTACTCGCCGTTTTTATCATCCTGCAGCTGCTACTTGCTTTGCGTAATAAAGCGATTATTAACAACCATCAACAGTCGCCAGAGCCAGTAGCTGGCAACAAGCGTAAATTACACCGGGCTGCAGCCTGTTCACGAGTTTCCACTAATTGAATCGATTCGTGATGGTGTTTGACTGTTACTGCTAGTGCACCTTTCGGGTGCTATGTTTTGCAGTGTGCAGGCTTGTGTCTGTGTGTGTGTGTGTGTTTGTGTGTAATTTTCCCTGCGGTGCAGTGAGCAGTGAAAATTTAATGTAATTAAATGAACGATCATTGCACTGAATTATGTAAAAAGCGCTCATGATGAACTATTCAGTGAGGTTTACGTTGGTTGATTTTCCCACCGGCTCCAAATAAACGGTGCCTGCGTTAAGATCAGTTAATGTAAAGTTGCGAGTTTTTTTATTGACTGTCTTTTTTTGTAACGCAAGCGCGTGAACGATGAATAAAATATTGATATACATTTTTATTTTTATTATTATTTTATTTTAGTTTATTTATTTATTTATTTAACCTAGGTCCTAAACTTAAAGCAAAGTATTTAAGTGTGAGCGAAAGGAGATTAACGAAGAATGAAAATTAAAGCCGTGAGCTGCAAGGCTAAAACAGGCCATAGCACGAAGCAGAGGACTTCGTCTTTGCGACCAACCCCAGAGCGCCTATTAGGGGTAATTAAAGGAGAATGGAGGGCGCAGAAAGCTGCAAGGCACATAGAAGTGGATTGAGAAAAAGTGAGCAGTATCAAACCTGGTGAAAGACCTCTGAACCCGCTCAATACGATACAATACGATGTGAACCCTAGCAGAGAGGGTCCAGACAACTGAGCAGTACTCCAGCAATGACCTGACCAATGAGCAGAACAGAGCCTTGAGACATGTATAATGTTGATTTTAATTCTACATAAATTCTACATTACCTGTGCACAATGTTAATACTTATTTACTTCTTCTTCTCGGCTTAACGATCTCTAGTGTCACACCAGCCATCGAATGGCTTACTAGAACTCTCCCATACCACGTAATTGGATAGTCAGTCCTCACTACGGGAAGACGATCCTGATGGCATTTGAACTTCGCTCCTGCCGTATGAAGACAGGCGCCGTTGTCGACTGTACCATCGGGCCGCCCCAATGTAGTGCCTTATTTACTTATCAGGCACTTAAACCGCTTCGAAGTCTTGGCTTGCTTCAATAATTCTTCAAAACGAAAAGTACTATACGGACTGGGTCGTGCGGTACCATTCTCATGACATGACCAACCCATCGGAGACGGGTAACTCTAATTTGTTGCACGTTGGTAAGATCACCGTACGTCTCGTAGAGCTCGTCATTGTAGTGATTCCCCTGTTAACCTTCCACCCTTTCGAGACTTAAAAATAATCTTTCTCTCCAATGTGGCAATAAACGTTTCGTCAGTTATGAGTGAAGTTCCTGTCTTAAAGGTGTACGTAAGCACTGAGACTATAAAGGTTCTGCACAGTTCCAGTTTCGTCCATCGCCATCCATGTACTTTGAGTATGCGAAGTTTTGCTCAAGCTGTAGTACGACCGGTTGAAAATCAGCACCTTTGCGCGTTGCTCAACATCTATGTTGTTATCTTTGCTAACTTCGGAGCCCAGATAGGTAAAGTTTTGTATGATTTCGTAGGTACCATCACCTATCTGCACATTCTCTCTGGGTAAATCAAAGTTTGTTAGCAGGGCCGCTGGTGGTGCCATCTCCCTGACGCAGGCTTTGTGCGGTAGCAAAGGCGTGTAATGTTTGTGATTCTTACAAGTCTAAGGTTGGCCAAGATTTCAAAAAAGCTCATTGAATCGTAAATTTATACCTTGACTATGCTATTATTTGCCGCTTTAAAATCGATGAATAAAATCTCCATAATTCCATAATCCATAATCTTCTTCATAATTTTGTGCATGATCTGGTCAGTGGTTGGTCTTCCGTTAGAAGAAAAAAAAATCCTTCGTTAATTTGTTGTTGTCGTTATGTGTAATTATTACCCTGTTTACAACGTTTATGTGTTTTTAATCTGTCCCAATGAACTGTAGTCTGAACTAGAACATGTTAATATATTTGACAAAGTCTCCGGAATTCATTATTTAAAAATACTTCATACAAAATCAAGAAAAACTGTTCAAGTTTTTCTGTTTGAACATACAGTTCGTGCTTGTCAAAAGAAGAGCTATGACACAATAATATCCAAAAATCGGAAACAACCACTAACCATTGATGCAATAATCACATCAATATCACCGAACCACAAATATCATATATCCCATACACTCATGCATTCAGCACTCATCCACAACCGAGCATGTCCGGAATATAGGAAATAACAAGAAGGAAATGCTTTTTTAAATGTTTTGTATGTTACACATAGTTCCCACAAGGGTGGACAACACGGCAGTAAGCCGTATTACTATAAAAAAAATAATAAAAAAATACAAAAATAATAAATAAATCAAAAATATAACTCGTGGAATACACATGATAGGCCGATTTTTCAACAGTTTTAGTGGAATGTGATAGGATCAATTGGGACTATTACAGTGACACTCTATTTTTTGCAACCAATCAATATTATTTTCCTTGGTTTTACATTCGCGATAAGCGGTAGAAATTAAATGCTTTTTCCCAAAATAAAAAAACCTCAAACCTACAATGCTACAAACTCTTCCGTTATTTGCATATATTCAGCATTGATTGAGAGTTGTGATAATTGACATGAGTCCCATCAATTTACCACCTTAAACTGTTTTCCAGTGGACTTCGAATTCATGCTACTGGGCATGGTCAATCCGAAGATAAAAATCTATCATCATCATCATCATCATCATCATCATTATGATCATGTTGCCCTGCACTTTTCAAGAGCACTTCGTCGTAACATGGCCCGGTAAACAATAGATCTCCAGGAAACTCGATCCCTGGCTGCAGCTTCCCATCCATGTAGGCACCCGATCTCCAACAGGGATCTCCCTTCACCTGATGCAGCCAACGAACTCGCTGTGCTCCCCGACGCCTCGTGCCGAGCTGGGGGTCGCTGACGAATACCTTCTTGGCGGGGCATGAATCCGACATCCTCATAACATCCCCCAGCCATCGTATCCTGCCGGTCGTTGCTACCGTGAGGTTGTCCGGATAGCTCATCCGGTTTGCATCCTCCGCTCGGATGCTCCAAGACTCGTGTGCGATATATCTCAGACCGCACAAAAAGGTCATCTTCGCGACCGCACAAAAGGTCTCGAAGCCTTCTGGATCTCAGCAGACGGTGAAGGCCGTAGTAGGCACGATTCCCGTGAACAATGCGTCTACGGCTTTCGCTGTTGACATCGTTATCCAAAGTTACGACAGTCCCAAGGTTGCAGAACTCCTCTACTACCTCGAGGTTGTCGCCAAGCCTCCGGCATCAGAGCATCAGAGCCTCCGGCATCAGAGCCTCCGGCAAGCAGGTATTTCGTCTTCGTCAGATTGATCATCAATCCAATTCTTGCTGCTTCACGTTTCAGTCAGATGTGCGCCTCACACACCTTTGCTGTCGTCTTGAAGAAATTGAAGAGACCGGTAGAGAATCGTGCCACGGATGTCGTTGTCTAGCCCCGCGCTTCGTACGACACCCTCCTATGCTGTATTGAACAGTAGACAGGAGAGTCTGTCCCCTTTCAAGCCACTATTTCGAACCGTGAATAATTTTCTCCATTGGAGTTATAACATTGTAGAAGTACAGGATATTTTTAATTGCTACGATTAAAATTTTTTATTGAAAAAAATGTACATTAAAGCAATGAGCTTTCATAGGATTTACATATTTTTTAAAGATCAAGATGGCTTAAGATAAATGCTGGTAATATAGGTAACAAAAGAAAAGCAACATACTTTCATAACTTCGCGGAAAACTAATTACCGTAAGTACTTTATTTATTCGAAACATCTCCTTGTGCAGTTTAAATATTGCGATTACACTAAACTGTCAGATACTTGTCACTGGATAAAAAGTAGCAAAAAAAAACCAACAGCCATTTTAATCCTTCCATCCACTTAACTTGTAGGCCATACCGAAAATGAAACCATTTTACCTTGCCCGATTGGAAAAGGATTTGCAAGATAAACAATAAAATTCTACCTCCACCCGGTTCACTCCGGAGAGCACTTAAGGCCGGTCGCTCCGAAGAAAAACGTAACCCTAAATATGTCCAGGTACGGGAGTCCAAGAATACAAATGTAAATAAAAACGCAATCTTCCATTCCGATACACTTTTCGGTACGGCTGGCACTTGAAGCCCTTTCAAGCGTCGTAGCTTCGAAATCCCTTACTCCCTTTGCTAGGAGTCTCCGACAGTATCACGGTCAACGGCATTCCGGATCGATGAAAGCCGCGAAAGCGGCCCCACTTGAGCCGGCCGGTCCCGAAAGTTGCCGTTTGACTATTTGCATTTCTCGTAAAAGAAAGTTCCCGCAAAACGCACCGATGGTAGCATAAGCAACGCCGACGACCACTTTCATTGCTTCCACTCAATATTCTCACCGAAATCAATATTCTGATTCAAGGGGATGATGATGAAGGACAAAACAAAAAAACAAAAACCCAAAAAACTTTCCCAACAAACGGTTCCCGAAACGTTTAACCTCCGACAGAACTTCACACCCCGTTTGCTTCTCACACTCGGAGCGTTTCTCAAGGCGTCCCCGACGTACAAAACATATGCAGAAGCAGATTTGCTTCAAATGGACCGCTTTTATCGATGCTAATTATTGACTAATGACTTTTCCCTTTTCCCATGTTGACCAAGAAGGGGGAGCGCTATATCGATATCGCTCTGCCCCTCTTGAACCTTCGGTGCAACCTCTGCTTAGTGCTCGCAATTTTGCTATGAATAATGAATTTGGACGCCGTGCCCGTTTTTCGACGTCAAGAGTGAATTCTAATTCGGTCAAATTGCCTTGATGCCTATATTCTACGACCAGCGGAGCAGGTGAGCAGGGTGTGCAGATGTTAAGAGAAAAAGCCACGGGAAAATGTGCTGTTCATTGAGCTATTCTCTGGTAAAGCCTTTCGAGAAGTTTGTCGAAGCAAAACTGGGGATGTTCTTACCCCCAACAAGTTTGATTATCTGGTTATTTATTTTTAACTTTCAGGAGGTAAAGTACGTTTACCCTCCCTTGCGCCAAAACGTGTTGATGGAAAGATTCTTTGAGGCTTTTTAAGGACCTAGAATCTCTCTCACTCTTCAGTGCTAATCTTATCTGTGTTGAAGTGCACTTTGAGGTTAGAAAGTTTCGCCTAGCGTCCGACTGTATCGGTTATCGTATCAGATCCTATGATTGTTCACTATAGGTTTTTGCGGAGAGGTTCTTTAAAAGAGCAGGATTTAGAGCTCCAAACGATCGATAGCAAATTGTTGCAAAATTCAATTAAATCGATCATTAAGTCCAATGAAAATATTTATTGTTTTAAAATTCCCAAAATTTGTAGCACTAAGGTTGCTTAATTTGAAATTTCATACTATGCTTTGAATTAGTTACTGCTAAATAATTACCATTCAAGCATTAAAATATTAGAAATTTAAATGTTGAAGATTTTACTAGTTCATGGCGGCGGACAGCCGGGAACAAAGATAATTAGTATTTGCGGGGTTGGTGTGCGAGATATATGGTAGAGATTACCCTTAAAATCGAACGCTGCTAAGGGGCCAAACTTCGCATCCATAACACACACACACGCCAACAAAATGCTTCCCACGATCGAGCGACTTTCGAACCGATGGTAATCCGATCGATGGCGATCTCATCAAATGCTCATTATTGGCACTATCGACCGCAAGCGTTTAATTGCCTATTCTTACCCATTACTGTCCTGACAGATAATTACTATTGCCATAAATTAGCTTACCGTTTCGACCGTGCCGCGAGTGTGCGAGTGAGTGTGTCTGTTCACACATAAGCTTCACGATACGCAACGTCGCAAACGTACCCACAGCATACATACCAGCACGCATCGGCAAAGCCGTATGCTTTAATCCTCCCATTTCACCTTCGACCAGCTGAGCGCTGGACGTACATATTGCCATTTTCCGGGGAACGCATAGAAAACGGGCAAAGTAGACTTGTGCGGTGTGCAAATTAGCAGTGTCTAATACACCTACATACGGGCCACCATTTAAATCCACCCTTGAGGTCAATGTCGGAGGTGTCCATCCGCTTCGGTGGAAAAGTCGTTAATTGAAACAGTTAATTTACAAAACAGGCAAACTGACTCCGTGCTTCCGGTTGCGTGTTTGCTACGTCCAGACACCTGTCACGCTACTGAGCATCCCGAAAAAAAAAAAACAAAAATCAAACCAAAAGTAGCGTCTCTCCGATTCGTTAATACGTTTTTTTTTTTTGCCCTTTTTATGTTGCTTGTTGGTGCGTTGCTCGGGCAGGAGCCAGACTGGGCTGCAGACGGGCTAAGGGAAAGCGAAGAAGAGATACAGAGATTACGTTTTTACGACTTTAACCAACGCAAAATACACCAAATCACAGATGCTAAATAATGTTGCCGAGCGAGCGAACGAAGGTGAAGCATATAAATTACTCTAGCGTAATCTGTATCACTGCGCCATCCTATTTGCTACCGGTGCCGGCAGTTTCGACTTCTTTTCACACCGCTGTCTCAAATCCGCAGGTTGTGCTGTGTTTTAAGAAATGTTTTACATTCTTTTTTTTTCGCAGAGCTTTGCCCATACCATACCGGACACGCTAGAGAAAAGTCTCGGTCGGTTAAGTGCGGTCCAGTGTGGTCCACCAGCCGAAATGGAACGTTGCTGGAGTGGAAGCATAATTTATGGTTTCTTCTCATCCTTGGCAGCAACGTGCACTGCAATGGACACTACTGGCTGGGCATTGTGTCGGGCTTCCCGGTGGACCGACAGACACCGTCAGCGCGCACAAGAGTTAAAAACAAAACAACAAAAAAAAGTACTCCAGGAGTTCGCGGTGCTTACTGCAGGTGTGGGAAAAGTTTTTTTCCTTTCAGTGAAAAATATACTCCTCCTGCTTCTTGACACTGCACTCGGAAGCCGGTACCAAAGCGTTGCAGTTTGTAGAGGTTTCCGGGTCGAGGTTTCTGCTTTTTTTTTTCGCACAACCGTCTCGCCAATTGTGCATTACCTTTTGATGGAAATTTATTCCGTTTGTTTTACAATCCTACGCACATTACACTGTGTGGTAAAGGCGCTTGAAAATAAGGGAAAAAAACCTTTGTGGAATGTAAAGAGTTTGTGTATTAGAGTGCATTCAACCGCTAACAAAGAAGACCCGGAACTACTTCAACTTTAATCGACCAAAGCAAAGCATAAAATGGTAAAAGGAATCGAAGTGTTTTACAAAATGGATACGGCACCGTTTACGGTTTGTACAACTCTTAGTGCCCAAAAACGAAACATTTATTACTTTATTTAAATAAAACTTAAATTAAATATTTAAACTTCTGTTATAATCTCTATTAACAGAAGGAGACGCCCAGTACTCGTTTCAATGACATATTGACGCTCAGTGACGGCTGCAATTCGAAGGCTTTTCTTTTGAAACTCGCAGTGCAGTTAGTGGTGTGCATCAACAAAAAGCAGCATGGCCATGAATTTGGCTTAAGGTAATTATCTAACATTATTAAACACGGGTCAATAGTTGTTCTTACCAGGGCTATTCTGCTTTTATTCGTGGAAAGTTTAATAATAATATCAATGCGAAGAAAATTGACATGTGTGCTCTTTTATCTACTGACTTGGTCTCGTAGCACCACTACCCTATCCCGTACCAGATGTCTGTTATTTGGACTGCAATCCCTTCAACATAGACGAAGGACGGCGCAGTGCGTTTTTTTTACATAAGCTCATCAGCGGATTTATTGACGTCCCTTTAAACTCTTGAAAGTATAAACTGCAAGGCTTCTAGTAGGAATTTACGATCTAGGCCACTATTTAGCTCCGTATTCATATCGACCAAATTTGGTTCAGTCGATCCTTATATCAAAAATACAGCATTACAAATACTTTAGCATTAAACGATTGAAGCTAAAACTCGTAACTTACAATTGAATCATTGCTATTTTGTTTTTCATCTATGTTTTTTATTGTGCTTTGAAAAGGTTTTTCGGTTAAAAGTCTTTTTCACTTCGTTAGTATTTTTCTTTTATTTTACGTCAAAATTAGAATAATTTTGTACGCCAAAATCGGCTAGATGTCGACAGTTTGAAGACGATTAGATAACGGATGATAATTTTCCAAAACACAAAATCAATTTAATCCGACCATTCCTTGTTAAAAGAGAAAACAGGGTTCCATATCCATATGAACCTTTAGCTGGCCCTCCCCAGGGTATCATCCTGTCACCATTTTGCTTTAATATTTATATCCCAAATGCTCAAATTACCTGTATGCCGAAGATTTCGTTAGTCTTTCTTCTTGGCTTAACGACCTCTAAGATCATGCTGACCATCGAAATGGCTTACTAGACTGTCGATACCACATAGTTGGTTAGTCAGGCCTCACTACGGGGGACGGTCCAGATGGGATTTGAATCCCGGTGCTGCCATTTGAAGACTGGCGCCGCTGTTACCTACACCACCGGGCCGTCCTTTTCGTTAGTACAGCAGCAGTTAAAAATCCCAGACTCATTCTTAGTTCATCAATAAAAATCACTAAAAGCATATGAAAAATTCTGTAAATTCCGAAAAAATTCCGGAAAATGAAATCGAACTGCGAGAAATCTGAAGCAATATAGTACTTTACGAGCAACACCAGCTTGCATAAATTACCAATTAATTCAAAGTGAACTAAAATTCATTCGTGGAACCATACCTCAGAAAGACACTATTAAATACTTACGTGTTCATTCAGAAAAATGCCTGTCATTCAAAACTTACATAGACATTGTGGAAAGAGCAGAAAATTTAATTAAATCACTTTACCCTTTTTTTGAAAAAAAAATCAAAATTAAACGTGAAAAACATATTACAACTATTATAAAGTGCACATTCGAGCTATTCTCACATATGCAGCACCTGCCTGGAGTAGTTGTGTGCTTCTGTTCACCGTAAAAAAAAAACTACAAGAGGTCAAAAACTACAGGTCGTACAAAACAAAATACTGAAAATCATTTTATATTTCCCTCAGTGGTTCAGAATAAACGATTTACACAGAATAGTTTAAGTTATAAAAATTGATGAATTTATTAACAAAATTCATGTAAATTATCACATAAGATGCTGTCAAAGCTGCAGCACTATTGTTCAACAACAAGTACAATAATGTTGATACAATTCACAACTGTCTTTCGGACAGTTAAATTCTGGACAGTATTTTTTTTCTTACTTTTAGACTAAGCTTAGGTTATCTAATTTAGTTAGTTTATTTTAGATTCTAAGAATGTTGTTTCTTTTTTTTTGTCTTCAGTTTTTTACCCACAAATTAATATTATTATTGATCAGGAACATTTCAAGACAGTATACGCTAAAATAACAAAAAAAAATAAAATAATTAAATGCGGAGTGCACGAAATTCGAACCCATAATATATGAAAAGTTATATTGTTACATTGTTTAACACATAATATATATAACTTCTAAAAAAATACTACTACAGCTACTACTATGTTTAAGACACGCATTGTTTAAAGAACAGACCATACTTTGTATAATCTCCGGTAATAACAACGTTGTCCAGGAAGTGATCTACGGTAGCTCAATACGCTTAAGAACTGTACCAAATCAATGAGAAAAAAAAACTCCCAATGCCACAGTAAATTCACCCATCAACCCATTTGCAAAACACAAACGAATGGTACCGTCCCTTTGAATCAGTCACCAATGGCGAGGGAACGCTCTGTTGCATACCCTCTGTTCAGTGCCCGATGCCAAATGGTGAAGCATAAAATGGAATAAACTACTGACCACCGACCGCCAACAGATGTGTTCTACTTCATTTGCCAGACGTCTCGTTTCTGTTCACTATTCCCGCTTTGCTCAATATCATTGCCAGTCCGCTCCCTTTGTTTGACTGTCGAACACTTGGCACAGTACACTTTTAGCTAAGGAGTTTAGCACCAAACAAATTTCGCTATTACCGGAGAGCTAGCAGCACGATCTCGGTCCGGATGCGATGGCAACATGAGCTCGAAAGTAAACTTTACCGATGGAGTCGCTTTTGCAACGATGCAATTTCTTTGGTAACACTCCTATCCTTCTATGGTTCTTTGGTGAACCGACTTAACGATCTAGTTTGTTTGCCTTTATTGCATGTCGTACGTTTGCTAGCGTCAATCCGCCTTTAATTTAATGCTTTTAGTGCTTTAGAATGTTTCCACTTCAACGGCTATATCATTCATATCTGTTTTATTATTATCTATGTACATTAAATTAGTGCTCGAAAGCAAGCAACATTTTGAAACTATTTGAACTAGCTCTTCCTTCGCGCTACTGTCAACCCGTTTAAAGGCACAACTGATTCCGATCAACCGAAGAACGCCCGACGCCTAATGGCAGCTTCGGCAGGATCGCGATAGCACAGCGATTGTTTCGCTGCACAGAGTCTCGTCACTTGCTCTGGCCGAACTGTCCTAATTAAGTTTATCATGCATAACCGAATAAATGTGCATAATCAATGGCTCAGAATTGTGGTTTGATTACGGCGCTTTGACTCATTTCGATCGATATCGCTTTCGCACGTACCGGAACAATGCGCACTGTTGTACTGTTGTGCACCCATAAACCTTGCCCCCTTCCCTCACCACACTCTCTATCATCGCCAAGCAGAATAAGCTGAAAGATCTTTTAGTTCGTATTGGTTACCACCACGGTGGTGCAATAAATCGTGCGATTGTAGAGAAATTTAGAGCAATCGATAAACTCCATCAATCATGGTTAGGTAAATTGCTTCAGTTTGGTTTAAGCAAATACGACGGTGTGGATTGCTTTGTTCCATCGACAAATATGAATTCCGCGGCGTTCCAGCATTTGCGGCGCCCGTACGGTTTTACCGGGCATCTCTCGAATCATCTTGAGATAATCGGCCCGCTTACCTTCGAACTTGTAACGTTTCAACGGTACCGTGCTCTCATGAGCCGGTGCATTCGAGTAACATCAATCATTTGCGCTCGGCGTAGCCGATAAGCATCGTAGAATACAATTATTCTGATTCGATAAAGTACAGCAATGTTCGATGATGGTTTTAGAGGTGGTGTCCTACCCAGCATGTTACATTAGGCCAAGATGTTATTCGATAAACTACGAATTGTGCGTTACGATCGCGACGATATTATGTGATTTTTTTTTTTATTTGTCGTTATGTAAATTGAAGCTTAATGAATGTATATTGAGTCACCAACAGAATAATACGAAATAATAGTAAATAAATTAATATTAATTATCTGAAGGCTATCTTCCAAAACGTCCAATTAGATCAATCATCAAAGTACCTGATTTTACAAGTAGTGCATTTCATCTGATTCCAAGTGAATCTGTTAAAAACAATCTGAATCAATCCAAATGCCGTAGTTATGACATAAAAAACACATCTAATTACATGTTGTGAGAACCGATTGCAATATTCAGTATTCAATATCGACAAATATATATTATAAACATATAAACACCGTTGTACTTATTTGTTATGCCAAGTTATTTTGTTTAACATAACAATTTTGTTAACATTCTCACTGGAAGTATCGTCTGGTCAACATTGCTACAACGACTCGATTTATACGCTTCACAATATGCCTCGCGACCGCGTCCGTTGTTAGGGATCCATAGCCGTACTAACTATGGATCTAGAGACCCTCTAATAGCTATATATGTTGCATTTAATGAAAGCTATCAGCTCTTTGACTTTAATACACCTATAGAATCGTTCAAAACCCGCCTTAAAACTAGACAACATTTATAAATATATTTAAATTACACTTAAGATCGTTCGTAGGATCATTGTTATCCATTGAATGTATGTATCAAATAAACAAATAAACAAATATTATGACAACTTTTTCTTCCTTTAATTATACAACATCGTGGCTTTTTGTTGGCTTAATGACATGTTAGAACACGGCGTCCATTTATTGGGTCATTAGACTTGCCGATACCACGTAGTTGGATATTGAGTCCTCACTACGGGGAAGCGGACTGCATGGCATTTGAACCCCGGTCCTGCCGAGTGAAATATACAATACTGCCTCGCAATACAATACAACATATTTTACGTTAAGTCACCAATCGATACGTACTTTTCTGTTTAATATAAAAATGTTTGAATGTTTAAAAATTTAAATTTAAAATATATTCCGTTCGACACCCTTGATCTTTGCTAGAATGAGTTTAATTTCAAACGAACCAAACTCGAAAAAGGGATTATATTTTTTACTGTTTTATAATTTAGTGTGACGTGCCTTCACGTTTTATTTCCGATAAATAAGATTTCCAACGAAAGTTTTTATTAAAAGCTCGAAATAAATTATAACCGCACCAATTCACTTTTGAAACACAGTGTAGTAGAGCTATGATGACCGTTGTGCCTACCATTGTGATGGTGCACAGTAGTGAAGTTACCAGCATTTTGGACATACGATTATTTTCGAAAAACTTTTTTTTAATACACATTTGTTTATATACTATACACTATTAAAACTCTTTATGCAAATTCATTTTTATTTAATTATTTTCACTTTTTTAATTCTGGTTCCCAAAATCTGTTAGTTTACTTTACTTACTTATCAGGCGCTACAACGTGCTTTGCGTGCTTGACCTGCCGCATCAGAGACCGCTCACGGTCCCGCGCCGTCGTCCGGCATTCTGTTATTCCGGCCTTGATGGCGGATGATTCCACGCCATCCTCCCACCTCAATCTGGACCTACCACGCCTCCTCTGTCCGTGTGGACGGCCTGAAAGGACTTTCTGAGCTGGGTCGTCCGGTGCCATGCGTATAACATGACCAGCCCATCGGACCCTGGCGAGTCTAATTCGCTGCACGACGGTGAAGTCGTCATACAGTTCGTACAGCTCGTCGTTGTAGCGGCTCCTCCATTGTCCTTCCACACATACGGGGCCAACGATCCTTCTGAGCATCTTCCTCTGGAAGGCGGCTAAGAGGTTCCGTAAGAGGTAGTTCCGGATTTTTTCCGCTAAATCTGTTAGATATTCGTTTTGAAACTTTGTTCACATTTAATTTATAACAACAACAAAACATATAAGGAAATATGTTTAAAAAAATATAAGGAAATATGTTGGAAATATGTTTGTTATATGTTGTAGAAATTCTTTCTACAAAAAAATCTAATAGTCTATATAAAATGTTGGCCCGTTGGACTGTAGCTATTTAGCTCCTCAACCTTTTTTCAAATAATCGAATCAAAATACATCATTACACTGACTGTAGATAAAGTCTTTACTATACGATACGAGCCAATACTACAAGATACAGTGACACAAACGATACGCTATGCACGTGTTGGCGATAAAATGCGTTTCCTTCACCTTGGCATACGTGAAGTGACCCGCAAAGGGCATTCCATTATCTTTCCACCTTCTTCACATGCACGAGCAGACAGAAAGGAAGCTTGCTTAATCGTTCGCCGGATCAATCATTTTAACCCTCTCCGACCGTCGCTTTGTGTTTGTGTTGCTACTGCTACAGGATGCAGTTACGAGCCGTTTCTACCTGGGTGTTAATATCGGTTAAAACCATTCCCACTTTTCACAAGACGTCGTGTCGTGTTGGAGGTATTATTTATTGTGTTTCGATTTTAGAGGTAAATTTTTAATCCAGCCATTTAATAAAGCCACTATCTAAACACCTGAAGGGAAAAAATAATTTAGGTCAATCTTACACTTTTAATCTTACAGCTGATCGATGTCATTAGCGAATAAAACAGTTACGATACTGGGAAAATGGTTTGGTGAACGTTGAATTGATTTTATTTTTCTTTCACAAACTATGACATAATAATGCAATCGACAACTATTACCGTCCGTAAAACTTATACTGGCATTGGATAAAATAGCGTAACAAAACCTCACTAAGAAACACAAATGTACAAAACAAAATTAAAGCTTTATTCGTCTTCATTACTACCAAACACGAACTATCTAAACCGGAAACAAGCGCGCTTATTTTACTATGTGATTCACAAATCCACTGAGATCAGGGTCGGAAATATACCAGCGCAAGCTGTTAGGCTATCTAATGAGATGGAATTAGTTGACGTATAATTGAATACAACCTGATCGCCGATCCACCGATTCCATGAGGTAAGAACGTGAGAACGTGAGATGTTAAATGATTCACTCATCCCGTACGGTGATTTTGTTTCTTCTAATAAATATGTATATACTGCAATGTGCCGCGCTCAAGTTCACTGACAACGTACACGGCCAAAGGTGAACGTGCCGGGAGGTTTTTTGTTTAATAGATCCGTTTCAAAACAGCACGCAGAAACATTATTCCACGGAGACGATTGTTTGCCTTCTCCTAAACAGTTTCTCACGTGTTTCTGATTTGTTTTTATTTTCTTTTCAACCCATCAAAATGTGTTTGAGCGTTCGCTCTTGTCCTCTTCTAAACGACAGCACATCGTGTAAATTTACGCATGGAAAGATCATGGCACACACAAATCAATTAAAAACTCATCGTAAACGTCATCTTCCTAAAGCATCGAGCACCCTTGATCGGTACCCAAGGGCACGGCCATAATGCCGCGTGAGCATCAAAAGCTTCTGAAGAAAGCTCAAAGGGTTAAACTCAAATACTCAACATGCTCCGCACAATGCCATGCTTACTACTGGATAGAGCGACACACCATATCAGGGTTTAGCTTTAAGCATGTTCTTAACCAGCATTAAGCAAAGGCTGAAACACAAATCAGCCGCGCATTTCAACCACAACCAACCTTGAAGGTCACGCTTCGGGCATGTTGGCTACTTTTCCACTCCAAAAGTAGCAAAGAAAGACGGAGAGCCCAAAAGAGAGTTTTTCAGATTTATATTTATCTTTTAAACTCAAGCATAAAGCTGTTGCACAATGTAACAGCACGCACACGCCACCTCCCACTAAGCTAGGTGGCATGTTTATCCAACCCGCACAACACCAAAATTCGCTCAGCTGTAGCATTTTTTTTGCCAACCCTTTAACCCCATTTCCCACCTGATACACGCGCCATCCGTAAACCGGCTTCTGCATTGTTTATGCTGACCTTCCGCTACTAAATCAACCAATCCTAGCGGAGCAACGGATGGTTAACATCACTGTGGGTGATGCTCATTAATGCAGTTTTTATGCAACCTCCGGTAAAAGCTGTACTCTTATCACAGGAAACATATGCAAGAAAGAGTGCGAGAGAGAGAGAGAGAGAGAGAGAGAGAGAGAGAGAGAGAGTATGTTTGTCTTGGCAAAAGAAGCTTTATGGTGCGAAAAGCTCCCAACGCGAATGGTGATCTCTTTGATGATCAAGTGGGCAGTACGTGTCGCTTAGTTCTGTGTCTCACAACACGCTCAGACGCGATCCCGAACGGACACGGTTTCTCGAAGGGTTTTGCTCGTGTGTTTACGTGTTTTGTTGGTTCAAACTGTTTGTTGGTGTCGTTTTTCGCCGATCGTACAGCATTAAGTGTGTGTGTGTGTGAGAGAGTTTTAATTCATAAAAATAAACATAAAAATTGTGCAGTGTAAGTAAAGCATTTAAGGACGGAGATTTTAAAAGAGAGAAAGAGACATTTTTCTAAGCAACATCACTGAAACTTATCTCAACTAAGTGGGTGGCACACGATCAGTCAACCGGAAGCACTGATGTGTGCTAATAATTGCAGCAATTGGAAAGCCTCGGCTAAGACTTCGAATGTAGCCTGCATTAAGTGTGCAAGGAAATAGCCCAAACGAATGCAAAAGCAGGAAGTGTATCAAGAGACACCGGACCTCAAACACTGCATGTAACCTGTTTTATCTGTTATTGCTACCCTTTTGGTACGAAACATGTTGTGTGTCGACGATCGCTGCATGCCCGTTCGTTTTCCCTTTCGTTGGACACACTCCTTCGGCGAGTAGATTGCAGCAGATCGCTGCATCCAAGGTACACGGAACTGCATCCAGCGATAAGGGGGGAGACAAGCAATCTACGGCTGCAGCTTTCCATTTACAGACAATGGTGGTTCGTTCGAACGGGGAGGGTCATAAACAGCAAGTGAAGAATGGAGCAAAGCAACAACAACAACAAAAAAAGACTTCAAAACACACAAAACACAGCTTAAAATAACCGGGCGGATAGATTTCTCTTAAACCATCCCGGTTACCGACACTCTCTAGCCTAGGCGAGTGAAGCTGATGCCTATAACTAGCTTGACCGTTGCGAACAGCGTGCTGCAAACATTCATAAGCGACGAACCCGCGCACTGGTCTGGTCTGGTCGGGTGCTTTAGTGCCTACGACTAACCACTAAAACGCCAGAGATGGACGTTATTTTTTTCTGTGTATTACAGCACTAGCAAACGGGTGGTAAAATGGGGGAGAAAAATGGCACAATACAGATGAGAGGTGTGTGTGTTGTGTTGTGTTTGTAAGGAAAGAAAGTGTACGACCAGCCACCAGATTGATTACACCGTTGGTCGCTTTTTAGTGGCCGCTCTTTGAGCCGTGAAATTTTGAGGAAGATTTTTTTCCCATCTTATTTTGGTGAACACAAAACGAGAGCAAGTGTGAAATAGCACCGCTATTGGAGCAGGTGATAATGAAATCGTTCTACAGCGTTTCCCACCGGCTTTCGGCTGTTTCATGGGTGTATTTATTAAAGGCTTGTTATTTCATACCGTGGCGCCCAAAAAAAAAAAACAACTCTCCAAACCTAGTTAGTAGTTGACATCTTACCGTCGTATCAGATATTTCATCAAGACGGTTTAACTTTGCTTCATAAACCGATTCGTAGCTGCACGGATGCATTACCTAATCGGTATACGTTTAACCGGCCGTTCAGCCTAGCCAGTAGTGCCCATTGTAGGAGGTAACCAAGATGCAACCGAAAAAAAAGGAATAAAATTCCGCGAAACTGCGTAAAAAAGTTTACTATATCGCTGGCTCATTCGTAATCATTAACGATGGTTCGCTGCACACCTAGGTGTCCCTCCGGTTGTGCTTCGTACTTCGTTTCGTAGCTCGTTTCATTAGCTGGAAGATGCTAAACATCCATCGTGTCGTTATGTTAGCATACATATTTAACCTGCACGACAGAAAACATAAACCCCATTAACTATACACCCATCTTTTTCTTTTTCTCTATTATGTTTAATTGCTGCACGCGAGAAGCTGTGGCGGAATCAACTGCGGCGTTTGCATGCTGTAATAGTTAAATCATTGCGAAGTCATTTTAGAATGCTAATTTTATATTAATTTCATTTTATTGAAGCATTTCACAAAGAATTGCTTAAAAAAGTCTGGTAATATTGTTTTAGATGAACGTCATAATAGGCTCGCACTATTTGGGAATGCCAAATCATTTTGACTTTCAACCCCAATACATGCCGTAGCAAATCAAACATGGCGCAGTTGATCGCAAGGCTACGGCTCAGTTACAGTGATTAAATGTTAGCTAACATGCCCACGTAGTTCGTATTGACCCCGAAGGTCGAGGTGATACTAAAGTCCTCTGTCACCCGATAGTTAAACACACACCACGATCTGCTTCAAACGCGCTGCTGGGCGGTTTGTACACTAGAATCAAACCTTTCTCATTTTCGACAACCACATCAAGCTGTCGTAATCAGACGACCGTCAATCACTCGGATCAGATTGATGGATTTTGTTTCGATCACACTTTGATTAGGCCACACAAACTCACACCCTCCTTTCCTTCTTTTACAACACTCAGCCCAACAAAACTAATTTAGGATTTACTAAATATTTGGCACTTTTCTTTCGCCTCTCTTTTCGTACTTTGCGATAACGTCGACCGATCGAACCATGACGAACGATGGAATGGTGAAATGCTTCGTTTGCTCAATTTATCACTTTCGGTGGTTCCGATTCCGTGCTCGTGTGCTCGATTGCATGCTGTTGCGTCCCATGATTTAGATTGCTTTTTTTAAATGATAGTTTTCCTTCTCTACCAATGATCGCGAAAAATTGCATTTTGTTGATGATGTTAAAGCCACTACTCCCACGTTCAAAGAAAGGGAACATTGAAGGTTTACAAGATGCTTGGACCATACCATTCCATCACAATACCGGGCGTCACAGTGGTCTTAAACCAATAGACCCAAACAGTTTGCACCTAAACATCACGATTTAAACGCTGCTTTAACTTGCTGCTGCTGCTGCTCTCGGGTCACCGTCATCACGATCACGTCATGTCAACATGTGGCGTGCCGAATACCGTTCCAAAGAATGAGAAACATGCCTCCTAATTTTTCTTTTTTTTTTTTGCTTACCAAAAGTCATTTTGTCACCGTTAACGTCTTTCGGCAAGGTGATTGACAATGGACCACTATTCGATACGTTCACAGAAAAGGCCACCGAGTTACTAAACAGTGGTGAAGGTTAAAGATGATATTAATGTACCAACCCTACAGTTTTTTCGTCTGGGAACAGAGATTTGCTTTGCTCCCACGAGAGTCTTATATTACCTTTTGTAGGGAATAACCTTACCCGGCCATCTTATCTTAAACAATGTGAGTTCGTTGTGGTGGCTTATTTGAAGTGATACAGTTTGAACATTCCTCGTTAACTCTTAATTCTTTATCATTCTTACGTTATAGGTAGTATGGTAAAGCAATAGTTTAAAAACACACTAACAATAGTGTATGTCTTCATACTACAAAAAAATGGGATCATTTCAAATCACATTTTCTTAACGTGAATGTTTGCAAAACACAAAACCCCCAATCCCATCTTTTCTACCTTTTCGGCACGTAATAAACAAAGTAAATTTGAAAAAACGACCTGAAAACCGGTGCTATTTACTGTGCGCGTTAAAATGTTATGGACAAATGTTCGAAAACCGGTAAGCGAGTTAGATTGCTTCGCGAAGAAGCTGAAAGAATATTTACCATTCTTTTAAACCCGTTCGGTGGCCAAACAAATGACGCCACACAATGGAACCGGAGTACGAAATCCAAACAAACCGGTACGAATTTCGCTCGATCGCGTGCGTATGCAAAACAGGTCCACCATTAACCTTGGCCGCGCCAGTGATTTATCTGACAGTGAGAAACGCCTATATCGCCGGCTAATCGAGGGAATTTCTGCCTGATTTTAAACTGTATTTGGTTGATTTTAAAATGCAATGGTTTGCGGTTTGCGGTGGCCACGTGTTTGCCGTAAGTAAAGATTTGGGATCGAAACCTGGAGGCCGCGGGCCACGGGAGATTTCGTAATGAGAGTTTAAGGTGCTCATGAGTGTTTGTGAAATTTTCTCGCTTTAAAATCGCTTTTTGAGAACCTGGTTCATACACAAACAACCTACACTAGACAATGGAGATAAAACTGAAATCGTAATTTTAAGATTTTTTTACAGTTTCACACCAATTTCAACAGTGTGAAAATTCCCGTGGCCCGAGGCCTTAGGATCACAGAGATTATGTTGCTACTGGACAGAAATAATATACAGGGTTTCGATTCATATAATAAGGCCACGAACCACGTGAGATTTCAAAATAAAAATTTTAAGGTTCTCATGAGTGATTGTGAAATTCCCATGCTTTGAAATCGCTTTTTAAGAACCTGGTGAATGCATCGGGCAATGGAGAAAATTCTGAAATTGCATTGATTTCAACAGTTTGAATTTTCCCGTGGCCCGAGGCCTATATAATTGTACAATCACTTAGGAAAATATATCAAACTAGTATTTAAATCCTGACAATACGGCACTGGACCGTAATAATCAAATGTAAATAGTATTTAAATCCTGCAAGCACATTGTAGAACTTTGCAATCATATAATGGAATTATGCATTCACTGAAGGAAAATTGGCTTCGCGACTGAGAAATTTAGCAAAGCAGGTGGTTAAAAGCAGCAGTAATTAGAACAACTTTTGCTACTACTTTCTGCGTTTCAACCCGTTCTAATTTCTGATATAAACAAGCTATTGACAACAAGCACTGCAGAAACTCCACTGAATCATTGCAATTTTCCAATAAATTAATTTAATGTAAGGTTCTATTATGCGATTGCAACGTTCCACGACGATTTTGCAATACTCAACTATCCATTTGAAAAATTAAACTAAGTGATTCGTGATGAATGAATATGGATCGAAGCCCTGTAAGATTGTTTTATTGATCCTTTTGTGTATGCTTTAATATATAAATTTAAAATTAATACAAACTAAACTTACTGGATTTGATTTATGCTTGATGTATAATGTCATTTACACTAGTCTCGAATTAAATTTGTAAGAACTAAGTATTCATTTAAAACCCCTTTTTGTGTTCCCTTCCCCAAAAGGCCCGGAGTGAAACATGGGCATCGAAAAGGAATTTAATCTAGAAGAGGGCGCAGAACGGCTTAAGGACTGGATTTCCACACAACCCCATCTCCCACAAAACATACGTAAGCAGCTCGTTGTTTTTAGGTTTATTGTTATATTTACAGCTTTGTTATGTTTGTCTCTCATTTACCTTCCAAGATCCAACACTACTGCAGCGATATATTCACTCAACACGTGGCGATCTCGAGTACGCCAAGAAGATCTTCGTTCTCGGTTACACCATCCGCCAGAACAATCCGGCCATATTCGATAACCGTGATCCGCTCAGCACGAATGTGATGAGCATTTTAAAATCAATGTATGGGATTTGCTCTTTTGCAATAGCACACTTGTAACAGCGATGAGGATAATTTAACAATTTAAATTACTTCCAGTGATATGGTGCCCTTACCGTCTGTGGCAGGATGTGAGGATAAATTTATCTACTATCGTTTGGTAGATTGTGATCCTGATAGGGTATGGCTGCCGGCGAAAAGGACACTGAACCAACGTTGTTGCTGAACGTGCAAAACATTTTCCACTTTATTTTAGTTTGATTTCAACGATGTCATTAAGACGTTTTTCATCATTGCTGATCTTCGCATGATTCAACCGGACGTTCCAATGAACGATGGGGGAGACGTGCCGATATTTGACATGAATGGCTTCACGCTTCGGCACTTGACCAAGGTCGTACTGTCGACATTGCGCGTGTACATGCGATACACACAGGTAACGACTACAAAAACGCCCGTATTTGGAAAGAGAATTTTACTATTTCCCCCAAAACACAGGAAGCACACCCCGTCCGTCTGAAGGCCATTCATGTGATCAACTGTACACCTTTTCTCGATCGGGTCATGTGTTTGGTGAAACCGTTCATGAAGAAACGTGTGGCCGAGATGGTACGATAAACGGGAAAGAAAGCCTGCGACGTTTGCTGATTGTTGTGACGCATTATAAATTTTCTCTCATTTTTAGTTACATTTCCATCTGCCCAATTCTGAAACGATCTATGCACACCTTCCTAAAGCTGCCCTGCCGGACGAGTACGGTGGCGAACAGTCGATCATCAAGCACAAGGAAGATTGGTTCAACAGAATCAGATTGCACCGGTAAGTAGCTAAATCCAACTAAACTAAGCATTAGCTAGATTCCTTATCATATTTTCGCATCTAGTGATTACATCAACGATGCAAGCCGATGGAAGATTGACGAATCGCGCCGAAATAATGGCAATGATCTCTGCGGTACGCTGCGAAAGCTGGAAATTGATTAATTCGTTGTTAGGTTCCAGAATGCTTACCTGTATGATCGTGTACATTTTTATATTGTTATTCTAGAACCTTGTATGACAAGAGTATAGATAGTATTATGAGTGCATTATAAAAGGGGGTTTTTTAAGGGATTGTAATGAAATAAATTGAGATTTTTGTAATATTTGTAATATTACCGAGGTTGTAAAAAAGAATCTAATTCAAACGATCCGAAAACAATTTTCTAACATCAGAAAACCACAAACTGAAATGAAACCAAGACCAAAAGGAATGTCAAATATGCGAGTAAATAGGTCTTTTTCAACAATTATGTTGCTAGAGTTAAAGTAACAGCAATCGTTCCTTTTCTAGGTGCATTGGGTTCCGGATGACCATACACTTTTCTTCACCTACAGGTCAATCTGAACTCATTACACTCACGAGTTGAAATCGATTCCTACAGGAACGGACCTAGCTCCGGTTCCATCGGTAAAAAGAAACGTATGACCCATCACAAGTATATACTCGAAAACCATCCAAATATATACACCTTAATAAATAATTATTTAAGAACTGTCAAGGTAATAGACCGCATGGCTGACAGCTGTTCCCCACTGACAGATGTACCCGGCGTGAAGCAACAAATCACAACAAAATCCCAAGCAAAAAAATAGACGCTGTCTACGGCTCGCTGCCCAGTGTCTGTGGTGTGTTTTAAGTATGTTTACCATTTGTTTGTGTGCAGCACATTTGCATAATTCGACTTGAAGATGCACACAATTCATACCTGAAAGTACACAACGCATCGGCCTAAACATTCCGTTTATCCAGAAACTTGTGCAATAACACTGTTGTAGTTCAATCAAACTCTTTTTACTTACTAGCTAGTATTAGCGTATACCCTTTCCCACACCAAACACAATGTCGTTGTTTCATTGGACGGATGGCAACATCCACACCACGGCCCTTACACCACGCGATTATCAAACCGAGCTGCTGGCCATGGCTCGGGAAGAAAATCTGATCGTGTGTTTGGCACACAATTCGGCCAAAGAGTTCCTTGCCGTGAAGTTAATCCAATCGATGCGGTCCGAGCGTTGGGGCCACCCGGAAGCACCACGGAAAACTGTTTACCTAACGCCGCGTGCAGATCGAACCTTGCTGTCGTCGATGGTATCCAATTTAACCGATCTGAAAGTGATCAATGTAGGCACGGAACACGGTGACGGTGATTCGCACGAGCCTGATTGTATACAAACGGGCACTACAACAGTTGATGTGGCATCTGCCGATGTGCTATTCTTTGGCAGTGATTTGAAGCTGTTGGAAAGCATAGAGCAAGGCATTGTTCAGGTTGAAGATGTAAGTCTCCTGATCGTGGAAGAATGTCACAAAAGCTATGGCCATCAGGAACTGTGGGAAATATGTTCCCGTCTCGGTCGAAATACGAAAGAAAGCAACCCCAAACACCGGACGAGGATTCTCGGCTTGGCAGGTCCTTTACATGGTGCCGGTTGTACGCCCGAACGGTTGTGTTGGGAATTGCATTACCTTGAACGGTGTCTGGGAGCGCGTATTGAAACTGCGAGCGACATTACTAGCGTTCTTAGGTAAGGATTAGTTTGCCTTCGCAATGTGGGTCATAGTTGGCTTACAGTTTTATTTGTGTTAATGTTTTAGATTCAGCACAAAGCCGACCGAACTGATACTGGAATGTGTCCCAACAAAACCATCCAAACTTAGTCAATATCTTCGAAAGATTGTACAAAATCACATATCCTATCTGCAGAACCATCGGTACGATCCATTAGCACTGTACGACCTAGAGAGTAGTGAAAGCTCGAGCGATAGGCTGGCCGCCGAGGGGAAATCTGACTGTGATGAGGAAGCAGACGATCTGCGCCGTGAGTTAAGGTCTATTCCCGATCCAACGGTAGCACCCTTGGCCTATCTTCACCAATATCTCGATCTGTTGGACGAGTTCGGTCCGTGGGGTGCGGATCGTGGTGCGCTGGAGCTGCTAACGACAATTGAGCGAGAAAAGATTCACACACCTTACGAACGCCATTTCCTACTGCTTCAACTAGTGTCCACCGTGCTGGTTACAACGCGAGCCACCGTTGCAGGAGTTTTCGCCAAACATTCAACCGAGCTGGAGCGTATAAAACGGTTCTCCACGCCGAAAGTTAGCCGACTGCTCGAGGTACTGGCATGGTTTGGAGAGCAGCGAAACCGGCCGAAAGAACGATGCCAGCTGTCCTCCCTTCATCATCAACAAATTGTGCACCACCAGCAAAGAATGAGGTACTGCTTCTGCCGCAACGCCGAATGTAACGAGCTTGAAAAACGGTACCACTCATTTGAAGCTCAAATTTTGGACGTTGATGAAAGGATCGCACGGTTGGGAGAGTTGCTAAATGGCGCTCGCAAGCAGGCCGAAAAGTTAAGTCAAAAGTATAAAGCTACCGAAATGGCACCCGCCGAAGGTGGTAGTGGAATCGCATCGCCTCGGCACGGACACGAGGGCCGCGTGTACAATTTTCGTAGAAAACGCTTCCCTGGCGGTGGAATCGGTGGTGGTGGAAATCCGCACCATAAGTCTACCGACACAACGGACGCACTGTGTGGGTTGATTTTTTGCAACAATCGATCAATGGCACGCATACTGTACGTTCTGCTGTACGAAGTATCTCGCTCGCAGCGTGAGTTTGATTTCATCAACCCACAGTACACGGTCGACAAGGTGGCCAATCCACAGACGGATGCACAGCAAGCTGCACTAGAGCATCGCAAGCAGGAGGAAGTGTTAAAACGCTTCCGAATGCACGAGTGCAACCTGCTGATAGGGACGTCCGTGCTGGAGGAAGGTATCGAGCTGCCAAAGTGCAATCTCGTTATCCGCTGGAACAGTCCCTCAAACTATCGATCGTACGCTCAATGTAAGGGTCGTGCGAAAGCACCGGGTGCTTATCATATACTGTTCGTCACACCGGAACGTTTGACCGCTGTTTCGGCTGAGCTGGAAGAAACGGAGTATATGGACAACCTTTCACTGGACGATGATGCTGTAATGGCGGATAAAATGAGCGATATGAAGGCGGAACCGGATGAAGAAATTATCAAACAATGTACCGATCGGATGATTGAACGAGTTGCCATCTATAGAGAAGTGGAAAAAGTTTGTCTTTCATTTCATTATTTCTTTTTTTATTAATAAAAAAGCCTTTGCAATACTTTAAACTAAAACTTAGGATAAACTAGGCAATTACAAATTAAAACATAACCATAAGCATTTAAACGTGATTCTGTCGTGTTTTTAAAATCGACGCAACAGTCAAGAGTGTAGTTACATAGAATCCTTCTTTCATTACACATAGGATCCTTCTTACGACTAAACTAAACTAAACTGACTGGTATAGTTATCAATTGTATGAAACCCTGCTCTAGAATTTCGATTAGTTTTGCAACAACACGTGTGGGAAGCTACACCACGATAATATAACCTGTGTCAGGCCTTATTTATGAACATGAGTCTTACAAGTTTTCCAGGTAATGAGATACTGTGAGCTAAGTAGAGAGAAAGATAGAGCTGAAACAGATGTACTAGAGGTTATGAAGCAGAACTTGAGCACTTTATTAGGAGGATAGCTAATTTTTTTATAGCTTTTTCTGCTGACGTATGTGTTGAATGTTCGTGTAACTGATTTTTTAACGGTTTAATTAACTAAAATTTCCTACGTTTCGTTACAGCTACTGCTCGCTAAATGCCGCAATGGAGAACCGCTCGAATGGGAACTGAAACATGCCGAGTGCTTCAATCACTGTATCGAAGTGTACCGACCAGGGAACGTAAGTACAACGAACGGACCGGTAGCCTCCCTATGGCTTGGAAATGCCGTCCAAACACTGAACAAATACTGCGCAAAACTGCCAAGCGACACCTTCACCAAGCTTACACCGATCTGGCGCTGTGCAACGACCGTCCGGAAAGGCAGAAAGCTGTACCAATACACCATCCGGTTGCCCATTAATTCACCCTGGAAGGAAGACATATTGGTAACCCAAAAAGAATGACCGCCGACCATTTTGTATTGCTATGTATTCTAACACATTTTACTTCTTTGCCTTGCAAAAAAAAGGGTTTACCAATGCCCACCGAAACGTTGGCACGCCGATTAGCTGCATACATTACCTGCCGGATGCTGCACGCCGCTGGAGAGCTGGACAACTCTTTCCAGCCGTACGGCAAAGAAGCGTTCCGTGCATTTGAAGCCGATTGGGAAAACTTTGAGCTAGAGGAGACGGATGCGATGATACTGTCTAAAAACAGTGACCCTCGGCCGGGTACAACGAAACGACGACAATATTACTACAAGAGGGTACAGTGTGTCCTGTCGTTCGTCGAATTGTAAGATTTTGATTTTCTAACATATTTCCTTCATTTTTGTAGATTGCCTCCGTATTTAACGACTGTCGACCGGATGTGGATACGGTAGCGTACATGTACCACATACGCATGGAGCTGATCTGTCCCATTCCGGAGGAGCAGAATACGCGTGGCCGCAAGATTTACGCACCGGAAGACTCTCCGCAAGGGTTTGGCATCCTGACAACGAAACTGATACCGAAGATAAGCTCTTTTCCCATCTTTACCCGTTCGGGCGAGGTGAAAGTATCGCTCGATCTTTGTCCTCAGCGTGTGCAGCTGTCCGTGCAACAGCTGGAAATGGTAAACTGTTTCGTAAAGTACACTTTTACCAAGGTGTTACGGTTGCAGAAGAGCCTCATGCTTTACGATGCGAATGCAACGGAAAACTGTTTCTTTATCGTACCGACCGTCAGACGATCCGTACCGAATGGCGTTGGCAACGGTCCATCGGACGATGTCATGGTTGACTGGGAATTTGTGGAGAAAATTGCCACCAACGTGCATCGCAGTGGGCCAACGTTTATTCCGGACGAGGCACGCCAAGGCTACACGTTCGACGTAAGCAAATTTCGGGACGCCGTCGTAATGCCCTGGTATCGCAATCGGGACCAACCACAGTACTTTTATGTGGCGGAAATCTGTAACCATCTGTCGCCAAAAAGTGCCTTCCCCGGGTCTAACTACGCCACGTTCGAGGAGTACTACCATCGTAAGTACAGCATACACATTCAAAATCTGCGCCAACCGCTACTGGACGTGGATCATACCAGTGCCCGGTTGAACTTTCTCACACCACGATACGTGAACCGGAAGGGTGTAGCGCTACCGACAAGCTCAGAAGAAACGAAGCGCGCGAAACGTGAAAATCTGGAGCAGAAACAAATTCTAGTCCCCGAACTTTGCACGATTCATCCTTTTCCCGCCTCACTGTGGCGTGCTGCAGTCTGTTTACCGTGCGTACTGTATCGCATCAATGCACTACTGTTGGCGGACGAGATACGGTGTCAGGTGGCGCGCGATTTGCGTCTAGGGTGGGAAAATGTCGACGAACTTCGAGATGGCCAATTTCAGTGGCCAATGCTAAGCTTTGGCTGGAACTTGGCGGACGTGCTGCGCAAAACAAAGGAACAGAAAATAGCACAATCAGAAGCGATCGTGAACGAACTGGTAGAAGCACAGGCAGTACCGGACGAAACGGAAGTGGCAAATCCTATGGAAGTAGAGGCCGACGAAGAAGATGGTTTGAAAAAGGAAAATGGCGTGATCGATGGAGCCGATGATGATGGTGGACAAGTCAGTGTAGACAAAAAGACAGAAGAAAAAGAGACTGATGGTGATGGAGCGCTGCTGCTAGAGATCGGTACATGGTCCAACGAAATGGCGGCTGGAGTGGGAACCGGTGATGACAACGATGATGAGGCGGGTATGTAAATCTTTCCTAGTATATAAACAATTAGGGTCTTTCGTCAATTATAGCACACCAAAGCAGAATTTTCAGAGATTTCATATGGGTCCAACTAAGCGACGTTCGAAGACTCACCCAATCCGTGTGTTTTCAAGGTAGGGTTGGCCAAAACTGACAAAAATATCAATTCCTTTTTTTGTTTCGCAATCACGACGTCAGGGCTATAACTTATCTTCAGCAGAAATCTTCATTAGTTCGGGAAAAAAATGACGTCAGTCATTAATGCGTACTAACCATTTACAAGAATTTTTACAGAGTGTGCATAGGGTAGTGGTGTGCAATAATTGGCAGCTTAGCCGATCTAAAATCTTTATTTTGCTCCAGGCCGAAGAGGTGCATCGTCACCTTCGTTTCTTCGATACGATTCGGACTGTACTAGCAACAGTAGCGCGAATTTCTATTCGTCCGATGAATATGACGAGGATGAAGATTACTACCTGTTCGATGGTTCGGAAAAGCCACCAAATACTTTGCTAGCTATCGAAGGTCCAGAAACGGCAACAAACAACACGGCTATCGAATCAAACAATAAAGCGAGCAAAAAGCAGAATGTAACCCAACAGGATCCAGCGGTAAACTTGGGCGGACGATTAAAGATTGAATTTAAATCGGAAACCGTTGCCGAAGCGATCGATTCCGAGTGTGATCTGCAGCGTCAGCGTACGCAGCAGAGCATCATCCAACGCTTGCGTCAAAACGATATGCTCTATCAAAGCTCCAAGAACGCTGTGGATGGGTTCTGTTACTCGCCAACGGACCAGCTGTGTGCGGATGAACGCCAAACAGCGGAACAGAAATTTGAGGAGCAAAAAAATCACACCAAAGACGCTATCCGACATCAGGGAACGCTAGTGCGCTGGAACGAATCACTATCCGTGTGCCATTGGCGATCGAAGCTGGAGGAAGAAGAACTAGCAACGCTTAGCGCTCTGATGGACGATCTTGGTGGGCTACCGTTCATGGAGTTCGTACCGTACGTGGAACCGGAACAGTTGTTCGAGCTGCTGGTACGCAATGGAAGCAATGGCGAACGATGGCTCCGTTTGCAGGATCTGTACGTGTTGAATGAAAGTTTCTTCCCCGAGCGGTATACGGTACTTCGGGGTGGATCACAGTTTGATAATTTTCTGGACGAAAGCGAAGAACGATCCGATCCAGCGGAGGCGAAAGTGATCGAACTTATGGTTTGCGATCCTTTTCCGGCTATTGCCGCAGGACAGACGGCGTGCAACTACAAACCGAAACATTCCATGCGCAATGGAGCAACGGGCAATGGTAACATCAACACCAACAATTTGACCCCAACTTTAATGGAGACGGATGGGGATTGTTTCAGCTTCGATTATCAGCCCGATTTGAATCAACATCCCGGGCCAAGTCCGGCCATCATTTTGCAAGCGCTTACCATGTCGAACGCGAACGATGGTATCAATCTGGAACGTTTGGAAACGATCGGCGATTCCTTTCTGAAGTATGCGATCACGACTTATCTCTACTGCCGGTACGACAATGTGCACGAGGGCAAGCTTAGCCATTTGCGGTCCAAGCAGGTGTCCAATCTGAACCTTTATCGATTGGGTAGACGGAAACGGTTGGGCGATTGTATGATTGCGGCCAAATTTGAACCACACGACAACTGGCTACCGCCCTGCTACTACGTACCCAAAGACTTGGAGCAAACGTTGATCGATGCAAAGGTATTAGAGTTCTTGGTATGATTTTCTATTAATTTTGTTTGATACGATGTATATTGTAGATTCCAGCATGTCATTGGAATTTGGCCGATCTGCCCGATATCAAGCGTTTGTCGTGTGCAGAAATATGTGAACTAGTCAAGGAACGCGCCCGTGCCAAACGGAAGGAAGAGCTCGAGCAAACGGCAGACCATCGAACCATCGAATGCAACGGCGATGAGGAAAGTGACGAAGACGACGATGTAGCAGACACGCTCAACGACGAGACAAACGAAGACGAGATGGATTACTTCTCCTGCTTCATTCCGTACAATCTGGTAACGCAGCACAGCATTCCCGACAAATCGGTGGCCGACTGTGTGGAGGCGCTGATTGGCGCGTACCTGATCGAATGTGGACCTCGCGGAGCCTTACTGTTTATGGCATGGCTTGGTATACGAGTCCTACCGATTCGGGAACTCTCTTCATCGCCATCTCAAAAGACCCAGGATGCGGCCGTACCCTCCCGGTACAGAACGATCGAACAGGATGCGCTCCAACACTCTACCGCTACAATTTCTGAGTACGGACATTGGGTTGCGCCGCCTTCGCCGATGGTCCGAGCTAACATAACGTTCGGTGGCATCGAAACCGGTGCCACTGCAACGGCCCGCGAGCTTGCCAAACTTTTAGAAGGGTTCGACATATTTGAGCAAGTACTAGGCTACAGCTTCAAGGATCGGTCGTATCTGCTGCAAGCCATGACACATGCTTCCTACAGCCCTAACCGCCTAACCGATTGTTATCAGCGGTTAGAATTTCTTGGCGATGCTATCCTCGATTACCTGATAACGCGCCATCTGTACGAGGATCGCCGACAACATTCGCCCGGTGCGCTAACCGACTTACGGTCCGCGCTAGTAAACAATACAATTTTTGCGTCGCTTGCCGTACGGCACGGGTTTCACAAATATTTCCTGCATCTGTCACCCGGTCTGCAAGAGGTAATTGATCGGTTCGTACGCATCCAGCAGGAGAACGGTCATCGGATTACGGAGGAAGAATATTATCTACCAGGGGAAGATGACGAATTGGGCGAATTTGGTGCACCGAATGCACAGGGTGGGGGTGGTATCGGTGAGGAGGGCATCACCGCTGGCAGAGGCATCGGTGAAGCGGAAGACGTCGAGGTGCCAAAAGCGTTGGGCGATGTGTTTGAATCGATTGCCGGTGCCATATTTTTAGACTCGGACATGTCGCTCGATACCGTGTGGAAGGTAATCAATTTGTATGCTCTGAACTACGGCAAGCATGAAAGTGAGTTAATTTCCTGCATTCTTTCGGAATAGGTTTATCGTAAGATGATGGGTCCAGAAATAGAGAAATTTAGCAGCTCAGTGCCGAAATCGCCAATACGCGAACTGTTGGAAATGGAACCGGAAACGGCCAAATTTGGGTAAGGAATCCTTTAATCTGTAGACTTGTATCTTCTTCTTCTTGGCTTAATGACCTCTAAGGTCATCCCGACTATCAAAATGGCTTACTAGACTACCAATAGCACGTAGTTGTTTAGATAGTCCTCACTACGGGGGACGGCCTAGTTTTTGTATAGTTTTATCTAACAATAACCTAGTTTGACTTGTATAGTTTTATCTAATAATTTATTTGCTTACTTACTACAGCAAACCGGAGAAACTAGCAGATGGGCGACGCGTACGTGTAACGGTAGAAGTATTCGGCAAAGGTACATTCCGTGGCATTGGCAGGAACTATCGCATCGCCAAATGTACGGCAGCGAAGTGTGCCCTTCGACAGTTGAAGAAGCTCAGCAATGCTGCCAACCACCACCACAAGCGTCGATAGAGAGAGATAGTAAGAGCGCGGATGCAGCATCTTCCTGCCATTATGTTCCTTTAGTGAATTTTACATGTTTTAAGCAGTAAGTGTGTGTAATTAGAATAAATATTGTGTCGTCAATTGTGTTGTCAAAGAATTGGATTGATCATTAATGCGACGAAGATGAAATGCCTGTTTGCCGGAGGCTCTAATCGTGATAGAGCCCGAGTAGGAAGCAGCGTGTTAGTCGACGATGACAACCTCGAGGTGGTAGAGGAGTTCTATCTTGGGACTGTCGTAATTTCGGATAACGATTTCAGCAGTGAAATCCGGAGACGCATTGTGCAGGAGAATCGTGCCTACTACGGCCTTCACCGTCTGCTGAGATCCAGAAGACTTCAAGACCGCACAAAATGTGAGACATATCGCACACTGATTCGCCCGGTGGTCCTATATGGACACGAGTCTTGGATGATCCGAGCGGAGGATGATCATCTTAATGCACAGTTCTACTATTAAATTTTTATTATTACTTCTAAATCATAAAAATTATCATCGCCTTTGTGGGTCAGGATGGAGGATATGAATAATGTTTCGGCGATAATTCGACGGGATACAAGCGATTCCAGGTCAGCGTTCGACATCTAACCGCGTAGGGCGGCAACGGACCATGTTGACGAAAGTATTTGGGGAAGGCAAAACGTGTAAAAGCATTTCGTACACGTTGTAATCTTGGGATAGCTGTAGCAGTGGTAGAAGTCTATATTAGGGATGCACATTCAACAACTTGGCTAACCAACGAACAATATAAAGCTTTAAAACAGACTAGATTGTTGAATTCGGATGCTATTCTTCGTATCATTCCTAAATATTTGTAGGCTTTGGTCACAGTAACAGAACATTGTTCGTCAAAGTTCAGTTTAGGTCTTTTACATGATGTGTGCGGTATTGAAGTGGAGAGCAGTCATTAACACCACGGATAGGGTAGAAAATTTGAGGTCATCGACAAAAAGCAGATAACCATTAGGAGGTAGAATTGATCTAATGTCATTATCAAATTGAAGGAATAGGATGGGACCAAGAACTAAAACTTCCTTGGGGGACTCCATAGGCATTAAATCTTGAGAGAACCCCAACATGAAAGGGTAAATGGTTTCGACTTGATAACCAGCAGCCTAACTGATGGGGAACATTAGAAACAAAGCAAAATATGTTAGATGTGGTATACCGGACATAAAGTCATGTTGAGTAGGTCTAATCCATGTCTTGGCAGTTGAAAAGAATAGAAGGATGAATTATTGTTGCGAAGACTTTTGGCGAAGCGCAGAAAAGAGCTTGGCTAGGGGTGGGACATCAGTACAATGCGACAGTTTATCAGGACATAGCCCGGAATGCATTTGATAAAAGCTGTATGCCTGCATAACTATCGAAAATCCTAGGCTAAGTGTGAGGCATCAGTACTATGCGGCAGCTTATCAGGACATAGCTCGGAATGCATTTGATAAACGCTGTATGCCTAGCATAACTATCAAAAATCCTAGCTATAGCAACAGTAGAACGCATCCTAACAGTGACATAATGACAGTAACGCGTAGCATAGATTTGATTGCATTTTTATGCATTTATCTGTCAACAATATTGTTTTAGTTCTCTTCTCCTCGTCGGTCTCTATTGCGTGCTATCTGTGCCTGCGCCGTTCCGGATTGTTGTTTTTCCTGTTTCGTATAATATAAAATCCCGTTTTCTTTACAATGGATTACGTCGATATACAGGCCGTCGAATCGAAGCTTACCGACGTGACGGTCACTCCGATACCAATGATAAAGAATGCACACACCAATCACAACACCAGCGGTAGCGGCAGCAGCAGTAACTACAACAACACGGCCAACATTACGATTACTCCGCAGGTTAATCATCGCAGCAGCAGCAACAGCACCAGTAACAATATCAACAACCATCACAGTGGCCTATCCTCGGCGGTCAACGATATGTCCTCGGGTGCGCTAGCATTAACCGTCGCATCAAACAACAGTGCCGCGAATCTTGTCGCACCGGTCACCACGTTTAATCACTTCCCCAACAATGCCGGACTGTCGAAGTACGCACAGCTGCTAATGGTAATCGAGGAGATGGGGCGAGATTTGCGCCCGACGTACTCCGGCAGCAGGAATTCAGCCGAACGGTTGAAACGATTGATCGTGCACGCACGCATTCTGGTCCGCGAGTGCTTGGTAGAGACGGAACGATCCGCCAGACAGTGAACCATGCCTGGTGGGGTTAGCCAAACAACAAACTTATCCCACACCAACCCAATCGGTCTCTCATCTCTTTCTTCAAGTGCATTCGTAAGCAGTCTTCGGGGCTTTTTTGTTCTGGAGACGACTCTGTGCCGGAACCGGATACCGAACGGTAACGGTGCAACATAATCAATAGTACAAAAGCAGAATAGTGGAACGGACGGAACGTGACCGCGGGAATGGGATGGATGGTGCACAGTCCGGCAGTGTGCGTAATCAGTTAACGATAGAGAGTTTGGGAGCAGCCTTAGCTATTAACATAGTAGACTGTGTATTTATATGGTAGCAAACATTGCATCAAGCTGAACGAAGTATACCAAAACCACAAAACCCATCAAAAGTGCAGCAGCATGTATACAGATTTTGCAACGAGAGCAGACGGATCTCGCTGGTGAAATGCTCTCTTTTTTTCTACAAAACATAATAAGCAAGCGTAATAAAAGACGAAACAATGTGTAGCCTTTAAAACTATATACAAACGTATTGTGTAGAAATGCCCCGTTAAAAAAGGGGACTTGAAATGAAGAAATAAATGCATATTTAAAGTACCATCGATTTGCATTCAATACGGAAAGTGGAACCAAAAAAAGCATCTCAAGCAAATTGTACATTTTTTCCGCTCTTCTGCAGCGTGTGAAGTAATAACAAGCGACTGTAAACGGCTGGTTGTTGATAAACAACAGTGGGCAGCGCATTCGGATTATTCGTTCGTAAAAGTTTCGTTAAAAATGGCGAAAATTTGACAACAGCTTCGTTAAAAAAACTTATGCTTTCATTGAACAAAATAGGCAAAAAGTTGGTACGAGAGATTTTTGTTTGGAACGCTTGCACGATCATTTTTAGATTGAAAACGAGTAATTTCATCACGAATACGGTAAGTACGGTGGTGCTAAGTACAGCTGTAGCATATACGATTCGTCCGTGGTACGATGCGCATGATGTTAAGCTGTTCAAGTTGCTGATAAAAAGTCGATCAATCGTAATGTTTTTGCATGAACTAGCTGTGCCGAGCATAGATGGAATTATTGAATCAAAACATTCGTCGTTCAGTGTCTGTGATGAGATACGAAATATTGGCGGCGGAGTGAAACTCACCCACATTGTAAACATCCTAACAATACCTCTGTTCTATATAAAGGTTGAAACAGGTGCCTCACGATGCAATGAAAGCAAAGCAGCAGCGTAAACAAATACGCAAACAAGGTGCACATATTCGCTCGGTGAACGATTGAAACGGTTCCGAGTTCTTGAACGATTCGGGCAGAAGGACACCAAGCTATCCGCACATAATGGTAGATGTTTGACGGGAAAACATACTCTACCATAGCAGTTCGGCAGCTTCATCGCAATATTTACCTGTCCGGCCGGATAGTTGAACATTATGAACGCACCATATCCGACAACGAACGCTTGCTATACGGACATCAAGCATGGCATTCTTTCCTACACGCTACCCCTACGTACAGATCTTAGCGACATACCGGGGCCGCCTATGAGCCTGCTGCCCGCACCACCCACCACCAACTTACTACCCGGCTCGGACAAATCTTCGCCCACGTCTGGCCAGAAGAAAAAACGTCGAGCGTACGTAAACGAAAGCGAAGAAGCCCGGGCCCGACGGTTAGCCCGCAACGCCGAAAGAATGCGCCAGAAGCGTGCCAACGAAACGGAAGAAGAGTACCGCCAGCGGTTGGCAAAGAATGCCGAAAGCAATCGGCGAAAGCGTCAAAATGAGACTGACCTGGAACGTACCATCCGGCATGCACGCAGTGCGGCCAGGGAGCGATTAAGGCGGGCCATGGAAACTCCCGAGCAGAGGGCTGTGCGGTTGGCGAAATTGGCCGAAAGAATGCGTATTGCACGAGCGAACGAAACGCCCGAACAGCGAGCGATCCGTTTGGCAAAGAATGCGGCCAAAGCGAAAGAACGTTTGCTGAAGGAATCGCCCGAACAGTGGATCGAACGGAAGCGAAAGAAGGCGGAATACGCACGGCGCAAACGGAGCGGCAATCCGAGTTCGGCCGGCAGTAGCAGCAGTAATGATGCCGCCATACACAGCAGCAATCTTGCCTCGCCCGAGCTTTCCTTCAGTCAGGTAGGCAACAGCCATGGTTACGTGCCGGACCTTGGCCATGGGGTGCCACCGGACGTGAAGGACATTAAGCTGATAGCGTCACCCAAGCAAAACCACGTGCATCAGCAACCGGAACAGATCTACAGCACACCTCATCTGCCATTTATGGAGCACGAGGTAAAAGCGTCCGAATTTCTGCCGGGCGCCCACCACCCGGGCTCGGCCACGCTACATCCGGACATGTCCTGTCCAAACAATCTGCTAAAGTTTCACGTGCTACCCTACTCACTTCCACCCGGTGCAGTACCAACAACGGCTGGTCCTGGTATGCATCATCCGGGGCATCCGACGGAGTACAAGAGCAAATGATCGGTGAAACGGGCGAACCTAGCGTAAGATCACGAGCAGGCAAAACCGATGTTTGAAATGTCCCTGTGTACATCGTAAGTAAATCTTTCTAGACAGTGTAGCTATAGTGCATTTGTTGTACTAGGAGCAACAGGCAGCAATTAAAAAATGTGCAAACAGTCAACAACAGTAACATCAACGTAACAAACCCCTTAGGCAATATAAAAAAAAACTATCTATAACAGACACAATAAGTTTTAAGAGGAATACAGCAGCTCCCCGATATACGCTAATCGATTGAGACCGATTGCTATAGATTTGCAGCTGACGGTCAAGTACATATACGAAAGTATTTGTATTCATGTACATCGAGTAAGGTGTATATCGTAGAAATAGCTGTGTAGGGCGTTAGAAAGGGAGTCCTTACTTGTTTTTGTTTTTATGATTTATCAATATGTAACTATTGCACACACACACATGCAAGAGGAAGTATGCTGCATTCGACGAAAAGCATTAAGCATTGCTAGTTTCTTTCGTAGCGCGCAACTCAAATTGTAAAATAAAAGAATTTGAAATATCACAGCAAATCTCTACTCAACGTGTATAAAATCAGTGTTTCACGTTTTGCACGATAAAAAAGAGGGTTTATATTAAACTTTGATTAAGCACTCGAATCGCAAAGAGTGTTTAAACTCTTACCATCGCAACATACAGTTTTGAAAATTATGTTGGGGTTCGTAGCACAATCGAATTACAGCTTATGAGAGGCGTGACTTTGTTCTGCGAGGTAATAACCAAGTTAACCTCCAGCCCTTGCCTCATCTTCCGCTCATTAAAAGTTAAGTTAATTTTAGAAATATATTTAAAATATCTTCACCGGTTACCTCTCACCCAGCCCAGTTTTGAGGCCCTTGTGCCTTTCGACTCCCGAAACAGTTGTTAAAATAATTAAATCCCAGGGAGTGAGTAAGACAGGATTAATTCCTTGAAATGAGTTGTTCTCTAAACTAATTCTAATCAAAACGGGAACGAGTTTTTTTTTGTGTCCAGTACTGTAAACCGTCTGTCAACTGTGGCGTTTGCCGAGCGGAAGTATTGCACACGGCAGTATATACACGCTGGTGCAAAGTTTTTGGTGAATGTTTAGAAAAGATCAATTTCCAAAGCCAAGGGGAAAGTAAAAAAAATGCAAGTTTCGCAAAAGTGTTATTGATCGGATGCAAGCGCGTGAAGTTGACAGTAGAATTGTGCGGGCGTGCGAATTATTGGGTGCTTTATTTTGAAAACACTTGCTCTTCTAGCGCTTCCACCAGTGTCTAGTTATGTTAGAGGTGTATCGTCTCGAAATATGAATGGATTTTTCCAAATCAATACATTCTACAATGAGTTTAAGCAAGAGGTCAACGCTGCTTATGCCGCTGCACCTATACAACAGCAAACCCAGCAGCAGCAGCAGCAGCAACAATCGCAACGACAGCCTCCACAGCAACAACCACTTGCCGTAACCGACGGTAGCAGTAGCGTCACGTCCTCTCAGCAGCACGCGCTGAACCAAACCCCTAAGCAAACCAATTTGTCCAAAAACCAGCACAGATTTTTGCACGAAAGTGACGACGCCCGGGAGAAGCGCCTGGCCCGGAACGCGGAACGTATGCGCCAGAAGCGGGCAATGGAAACGGAGGAGCAAAGTCGCAAACGTATGGCCGAAAACGCGGAACGCATGCGACGAAAGCGAGCAGCCGAATCGGAGGAAGATTACCGAATGAGAATGGAGAGAAACGCGGCATTCAAGATGACCGACGAGTATCGGCGTCGGCTGATGGAAAATGCGGAACGCAACAGACGAAGGCGCCAGAATGAAACTGAACTGGAGCGCAGCATACGGCGGGCACGGAGCGCCGCACGGGAACGTTTGCGCCGTGCGATGGAAAGTCCCGAGCAGCGTGCAGTGCGTTTGGCTAAGCTGGCCGAACGGATGCGTATTACCCGGGAGCGACTGTGGACAACGATTGAAACACCGGAACAGCGGGCAGAACGGTTGGCAAGACTGGCCGAACGGATGCGTTACGCGCGGGCGAACGAAACACCAGAACAGCGTGCGACTCGGTTGGCAAAGAATGCGGCCAGGGCACGCCAACGCTTCCTGAACGAATCTCCCGAACAGTGGATCGACCGGAAGCGAAAAAAGGCCGAATACGCACGACAGAAACGGGCGGCAGCAGCTGCTTTAGGTGAGCCCAGTGGAAATGGTACCTCTCGGCCCCCCGGTCCGTCGGGTCGAGCACCATCCGGTACATCCATCGGTCATGGAGCTAGCTTGCAGCATCACACAGCAGTTGGTTTTCCGGGCCATACACCTGCCACATTGCCGGAAACTATTCTACATACGAGTGGGTCACAGCAACCTCCAAACAGTAGCACAAGCAGTGGAGCAACTTCTTCGTTCGCGCTGAATGCAAAGGGAACTGGCAAGAGTTCGTCCATATCGACGAAACACGGAACGACATCATCAAGCGGAGCCTTGCAGTCCACACAACCAGAACAAATCTACAGCACTCCGCAGGTTTTATTTAGCGGTGGTGATTTTAAACCACACGAACTACTGAACGGGCAACATTTGGTGATGCAGGCGGATCCGAACTGTCCCAGCAATCTATACAAACTGCACATACTGCCGTACCCGTTTCCTACATCCACTGCATCCGGTACGCCGCACATGGATCAAACGAGTGCGTACAAAAGCAAGTAAACATCCAGCATGTGCGAAGAAAAAAAAACTGATGAGGCCATATACTGGTGAAGAGCGAACTCTTCATAAAGTCGTGAAAAAATGGTAATAATTTAGACAAGTAGGCGGCACTATAGCCAATAAAGCTGCTGCTGTATGCAGCCAATTGGGCCGCAACAATGCAATAATGCAAGGAAACCTACATCCCGGTAGCAGCAAATATGAATTTGAAAATTTAAATTACCTACTACTCAACCGATACGCATCGGTTGAACGTTATGCATTATAGTGTGATTATTTTGTATGCTGATAATTTTAAACTTTTCACATATATATATCATTTACGTTTCAACGGAATATCTTCCAAGGGTTTGAGATACCGATGATGTGTGCAATCAATTTGGCCGAGGAACAATTTTATTTGTTTACTCTTACACTGCTAGCCGTTCTAGGGGAAACAATAAATGGATGTTTCTAGTGAACAAGCAGGACGTAGTTTTCCTTTTCCTTCATCAATTCCTATACCATTTAATCGATGAGTGTGTATGTACATGCAATCAGGCAAGATTCATCAGATGATTCGCAATGCGATACTTGTAGCAAAGTAACGAAAAATAAACTTATGGATTACAGTGATTACATTACGTTCCATTCTCTCTTTACGGGCTATTGTTTTGACGAAGAACTTCGTTCATACGGTAGCTAAGTTGGGGCAAGTTTTTTGTTTTTTTTTTTTAGTAAAAATTCAGTTAAGCGACCAAGTAAACGACTAAAAATCCCAATTCAATAATAAAATAACTTTTGGAGCAAAAGGACCACCACTGTTTGGGGTAAGAGTGCCGCAACTTTTTCGCTGATTTTAACGACAGTTGAACTTAAAAAAATGTCTACAAACACAAGATCTCAAATTAGGATTGGAATTAACATCTTCGATTTATACGACTTGGGATTTAATTACGGAATCAGATTCCTATTGTTTTCATTAGTCCAGAGAGAAAGAGAAGCAGGATGGTGTGTGCTTATAATCAGAATAAGTCCCAAAAAAAAGATGGCCTAGGTCTAGAATGGAATCGGCAATGAGATCCGTGACCGAAGGGAGCACTTCTGTGAGAAAACACGCTTTAGAACACGAAGTTTACAGCGATAGCATACGTGAAATGCTACAATCCCTAGGAGGCAAATTCTAATACCAAAAAGGAGGTACTTTTTGATCGTTATGAAACTTATTTTAAACCCCCAAAAGAGGGGAAATTGGTGAACCCAATTTGTCTCTAGCATATAGTAATCGGACGTTTCATTTTTACATAATTTTCGATTATTTTATTTAGATGGCCGTCTTGCACCGTATGGATGGCCCTTTTGTCCTAATACTCAAAAAACACCACATTTTTAACCATTTTTCAAACTTTCATAAAACTTTTTTTCTGGGACTCATCATTAGGTGTTAAATGAAATCGAATACAGTTGAGTAAGTTACATTAATGCTTGCTACTGCTTAAGAGCAATACGAAAACTACCAGAGCAAATAAGGTGAAACAAAATATCTTTAAATGGTATGATAGATAATAATAAATAGCAATACAAACACTGCATAATTTAGTGTACAATGCAAACAAAAATTGCAAGTAACGATTTCTATTTCATTTAATTTAAGCAATCATACAAATAAGCACCACTCTGTACCTGTGGAGATGAATGCGAATCTATCGACACACACTTGTAAACGCAGTGCATGTGTCAGAAGCGTAGCTAAAAATAAAGCTCAACCTGCAATTGTTTTGTGTGCGATTCGATTTGTGAACAAGAAAAGTTGTTTTGAAAAGTGTTTTTACTGCACGAAGAATCCTTTGACAAAAGCAAAAAAAAAAAACGTAGCGGGACCCGCTGGCCGCGAATGTGTTCCATCGGGCAAGCATGTAAACACACTACCAGCTAATAAATATGAATGGATTCTTTCAGATCAATCCATACTATAATGACATTAAGCAGGAAATCGTGGCCCCATACGCAACAGCAGCAGCACCCGTCGTTGCAACCGCAACTTTACCGCAAGCAATACCGAGCATCCCTCCCCAGCAGCAGTCCGCAAACGGTGCTAGTGACGGGCTTCCCCTAGGCGTCATCCATCACTCACTGTCCAAAAGCCAGCGACGGTTTCTGCACGAGAGTCCGGAAGCCCGTGCCAAGCGTCTCGCTCGGAACGCGGAGCGAATGCGCCAAAAGCGTGCGGCAGAAACGGCCGACGAGTATCGCAAACGAATGGCACAGAACGCAGAAAGGATGCGAAAGAAGCGTGCCGCCGAAACGGAGGAAGAGTATCGGAACAGGATGCAGCGTAATGCGGACAGCAAGTCAAGTGACGAGTATCTGATTCGGTTAGCGAAAAATGCTGAACGGAACCGGTTGCGACGGCAAAACGAGACTGATATCGAGCGTAGCATACGGCGGGCCCGTAGTGCGGCACGCGAGCGGTTACGTCGCGCAATGGAAACACCCGAACAGCGAGCAGTAAGATTGGCCAAACTGGCTGAACGGATGCGAATTTCGCGCGCCAACGAAACACCGGAACAACGCGCCCTGCGGTTAGCTAAAAATGCGGCCAAAGCGAAGGAACGTCTGCTAAACGAAACACCGGAACAATGGATCGAGCGGAAGCGAAAAAAGGCGGAATATGCACGGCAGAAGCGCAGTGCCGCTGCGGTTGCCGCCAAACTGGGCCTATCGGCAACCGGCAGCTCGCCCAACAGCAGTGTTAGCTCCACCAGCCTTAGCGTACCGTCCACGCCGGGCGATACGGTAACGTTTACCCATGCGCCAACCACAAATCCGACGTACAATCTGGAACCCAGCCATGCGCTGTCGCAAACGTCGCTTGTTTCGCTGTCGACGACGAACCTGAAGGACATCAAGCTAATAACGGCACAGAAGCCCGGTCAAATGTTGCAACTGCCGGAGCAACTGTACGCCACTAGTACGTCACACATTCCCTTCAACGGGACCGACCTGAAACCGCCTGAATTTTTAACCAGCAATAATAGTCAACCGGGCCCTCCTCACATTATGCAGCCGGAGTTGTACAAGTTCCACATACTACCGTACACATTCTCTCCCACGGCCGGTGCAGTGCACCCGACGCAAGCCGATTACAAAGGAAAATAGATTTTAAGATGGAACCATTTTCCCCGTACTTGTTCGTACTTTAGCCAGGTTAGCTCCTTGGCACAGCTTCGGAGCAAAACGTTTGCTAATTTTAACGTTTAATTTACTCTAAATTAGGGTTAATTTTAAATGCAGTTGGCAGCGTCACTTTTACGTAAGGAACTATTCTCAGCAATTATTTTCCTACTGGCTTAAAATTACATTTTTCGTTGGGCTTAGGAAACAGATCGCAGGAGGACACGCATCTTTCATTCCAAGCGCGATCACTCTTCTAGGACCTTAGTTTCGTGCACTTCGTGTTTATTGGTAGTCGTGCAAAATTAGTATACATAGGAGCGCTGCACCGCAACGGATAGAATAAGTGCTGGTCAGCGGCCAGCTACTACTGTATGATAAGAAATCTTTTCGAATGCAGTGTCATTATAGTAAGCAAACAGGTAGCGCTGTGTTCGAGGTAAATTATTTATCCTAGTCATTTTCAGCATAAGGAAAGGTTAAATAAAAACGGTATTATAATCTTTAAAGCGTTTCCTTTTCTATTTTAATTCAAAATGTATTCAACACAACGCAGGTGAGTCAACATAAAACATGTAAATAATAACATGACAACATACACTGTGTCAAAAAATTTCCCATACAGTGCTAATGAAAAGAATCCTTTGAAAAAGCGATCTTAAACAATGTGGATTTTACCTTCTAGAGGACAAAATCGATGGGGACTCCTCTACTTAAATAAGCTCACCAAACTTCACAAACGCCTATGGGAAATAGAACAAACTCCTAAATTTAGCACTCTCAAAATTGTAGACAGCCTGGCACTGCACACAAGCATGAAAATCAGTCTGTTAACAGTACATAATGTTATCCATGCAGTAGGGTATCGAGTTTACTTTGCAGAAAAGAAGAAGCTTATAAGAGCGGTTAGAGTATGCCCAAATCTACTTGCCAAATCAAACCGAGTGAGTTTTGGGCAGATGATCATAATCGCGGATGAAAAGCGAATTTTATATCTTTGGGTCAGACAGATTAGTGAATGTGTGGCGCAATCCAAATAATCAATTGAATCCAAAAATTCTCTGGCCGACTATGCAGTATTGTGGCGATCATGTAATGGTATGGAGTGCCTTTAGAGCAAATGGCACAGAAAACTTGACGTTCATTGATTCTACGATCGATCGATTAAAATATGTATTTGGGTATTCCGAAAAATAACTTGAAAGCATGGATCAAATTTAAAGCTTGTGCAAAATAATTATCCGAAGCATACTTCTAGGCTGGTCAAGGAATGGTTGCTGTACAACTTCAAAACAGTGTTTACGCATCCACCCCAGTCTTTAGATCTTTGATAGTTTGTAGGGCCTTTTGAGCGAAAAATTCTAAAACTCCAGATCCAGATTAAAAACTAACTGAAAGAGTTTCTCATGCAAAAATTGGGGAAAATTTCCTCTGAAATAAGTGAAAAATTAAACTCGTTTTCCATCAACAGAGTATTACCTTGATCTATCGAGATAAACTGTGTGTTTATTCGTTAAAAATTGGTTCATTATTTTTATCAACAGATAGAATTGTTTTTTGATAAAATCAAAGCTGGTTGATGATAATGATACATATTATACTGCTTTGTGGAATGAGCATATATTTAATTGATAGATTGAAAATATTTTATCAATTATTTTATATCGCTGTCCTGTGTGCTGTACGAACAATTGTTTGACACAGTGTAAATAGTAACATGACAACACAGCTGTTGCTGTTATTAACTGTTTCAAGTTGAAGAAGGAAACGTGTTTGCTTGCCATTAATCTACAAGATCAATTGGACTAACAATTGGACTCCTTACCAATATGGATTGGTAAGGAACTAGTAAAAGATGGTAAGGACTAGTAAAGATAGGTGTAGAAAATGCAGTTAAATTTTCTGAAAAACATGGTGAACGATCTGAATAGCACGTGTTTTATGTTGTTTAGAACATTCTTCTATCAAAACATGGCTAAGTGATAAGTACGTAAAAACTAATCGGCCGACTCATTACAGTCAAATGATCCGGAACTAAAGAAACGCTGGAACTGGACTATTGGAAGATTACAATGAGCAAACTGAACATTCATACGCTGGTTTCATATGACACCGAACAACCGGCCGATTCCGTCGAATGGTGTCCACAGGAAGGATGGGAAAACTTGTTCGTTTGCGGCACCTATCAATTGGAACATGACCAACAATCCTCATTGGCAAGCAGGAAAGGACGCATACTGTTGTACCGTTTCGACGTGGATTCTACCAACGAATCCCTAAAGCTGCTGCAAACAATCGACCGATCGGCAGTGTTGGATCAAAAATGGAACCCAGCCCAAAGGAATCAATTAGCTGTAGCCGGAGCAGATGGAATGCTTGCATTGTTCGCAATGACTGATAAAACCGGACAACCTCTGCTTGAACACCAAACAAGTGTCGCGCTGTGTGGCGATGCAACCATCGACCGAAATCTGTTGACTTTGGCATTGGATTGGAGACACGACGGAAAGCGGATCATTGCAAGCGATTCGCACGGTTGCGTGGAACTATTCAGCACCGAGAATGGACTACAATCCATACACAGCTGGAACGTGCACGGATTCGAAGCGTGGACCTGTGCTTTTAGTCGGCATAACGAAAATGTCGTTTTTAGCGGTAAGTCAATAAATTTACTATAAAATTGGAAATTGGAAAACCACTAACCTTATGCTCTCCGTATCTTGGCAGGAGGAGACGACTGTTTTCTGTGCCTGCACGACATACGCTGCTCAGCCGAACCAATTATGAAAGGAAAGAATAAAACTCATTCAGCGGGCGTCACCTCGCTGCTTTCGTTTGCTGGACGGGATCACGCACTACTCACCGGAAGCTATGACGAAAATGTGCGCCTGTTTGATGAGCGTCAGCTAAAGTCCAATGTTTCGGAACTTGCTCTAGAGGGTGGTGTCTGGCGGTTACGATCGAATCCGCACAGGGAGCCGAATCAAATCTTGTGCGGTTGTATGTATCACAACTTTAGTGTGGTCCAACTGCAGTCAGACGATTCGTTCAAATTGATCGGTCAGTACGAGGAACATGAAAGCATCTGCTACGGGTGCGATTGGCAACAGGTTGGAACAAACTATCGCACTGGCAGAAGGATAATAGCGACGTGTTCTTTTTATGACCATAAACTGTGCGTATCCGAGATAAACGAATAAACGAAAATGCCTCGAGTGCGCGCGTTCTGCATTTGGTTGAATTCACGGCGCAATACACAATGCTGCATGCACTGTTTCCACGAAGTTCAAAACTACCGGTTTCCGGGGGTACAGCAGCTCCTCGATATACGCTGTCGATTGGAAACAATTTTTTCCTGTGTATCTGTCTGTTCCCATATAAAATTTGGTCAGGGTCATGCGAAAAATCGAAACGATTGAGCTGTGCCACAGGCCTTACTAGATTTACCACACACTATGGAGGAACGGTCCGGATGGGATTTGCAGACTGGCGTCGTTGTCGCTGTTAAATTATCGAAGAATTTCGATGTACCTGGTTTATGATTTCAAACCAATTTTTTAAGAAACAGTTGCTAAAATTCAACCATTAATTTCGCTCCCATTTTTGGCAGGATGCTCCTATTATCAATGCAGAATGGTAGAATGCTTCAGAAATTGTTACAAGCTGTTAAATAATTCAATTTATGTTGCTAATTTTCAATTTTAAACTGGCAGATGCCTTGTATGGCGTATATCGGGCAGCTGCTGTACTTTTCAAAGCTGCCCCAGGTGGCGCAAGTGATATTTTCGTTCGTTTCGTCGTCTGACAGTTCAATGATAGCTTGTGCAGGGATATTTTCGTCGAAATGGTGAGAACATATAGAAGCAACACTATCGAGTGAGGAAGATTTCCAAGCGCACAGCTAGCGCAAACCGATTTCTTTCTTAGCAAAATGTCCGAGAGTTGGCAGGTAAAGACGTCTAGCGGGGTGATTAGTGCTATTTGGAGCAGTATCATAACCACCCCAACACGCGAAATGGAGCAAACACGACTGGTTAAGCAGCTCTGCAAAGCGTTGCACTTGGATAGCCAAGGTAAGTTGTTTCCTCGGGTAACTCGAATACGCTCCGCCAATTGCCTCTAAATCTGATTGTGTCGTGCAATTTCTTGCGTAGAATTGGCCCTTCGACATATTAAAACAGCGCTAGAAGACCAGCTAATCGTTTTGAGTGTACGAGCAAAACAACGTGGGAAACCGAAATCGACCCCGAGCTACACCATTCCAACGATGAATAAAGTGCCCGACGAACAACCGGACCGGTGTTGTTACGAATGTCACAATACGGGCCGAGTGGTAAAGTGTGAAGGTTGTGTCAGAAGCTTTCACGAGCACTGCATAAAATCTCCCGACGAGAAGCTGCTCGAGCTGGGACAGTTTGTGTCGAAGGAAAAGCAGATAATAATATCCGCTTCCGAACAGCACAACGCGCATCAAACACCGACAAGAGCAGCCAGACGGGTTTCCACTGCATCGGTTACCGTGATTGATGAGGGGGACGGGAGTTGGTCAGCCGATGACGATTCGGATGAGATGGTAGCGGCGGAGGAAAACACACCCGCATCGGTGGTAAAGCATGAATCGGGTTTGGACGGTTCCTATCAGAGCATTAAGCTAGAGGAAGACGTAAAAGAAGGGCTGCTTACGGACGAGCCCATGTTTGTGTGTATGGTACGACCGCCGAACAGACGGCTGGAACGAATGCTTAACGTACCAATCATCAAACCGGAAGTGTCAACAGACAGCGACGACATTGAAGGGGAAGCGACTGAAAATAATACGATGTCAAAACGATACTGCTATGCCTGCCATGTGCTGAAGAACAGTGCACACAATGTACCCCCTAATGTGGGTACGCGTGAACTAAACTACTTACTAGGGTTCGCAGTGGAGCAGTACAAATCATGGGTGAGTAGGAATAAATCGCTTTGAATACGACCCACGATCGTAATAACGCATAATCATCATCTCTCCAGCTTCCAAAAGATACTTTTTCGCCATCGAAACTTTTTCGAGACAAACAAAAGTCGGTGCTGTCAAGCAAAACCATTGATGTTCTAAAAAGCATGCTGCTGCGTACGCCCACTTCGCTCTTGGATGTGCAGTCAAAGATCGTGAACGAACAGTACAATAGTCTGGAAGAGTTTCATGTTGATTTACTGGATATTGTGCACAACGTAGGAATTATCCATGGAGGTAAGGCCAGACCATCCTGCAAGGCTCTAGGATAACGGGAACTTTAAAATTGTTGATTTCCTGAGAAACTGACATTTACGTTTTGAAATTTCTCGAGGCCTTATATCTCTAGCCATGTAAATCCTATAATATTTTAAACCCTATACTTTGCAGTTAACTCGCTGGATTACAGTGCGGCAATGTATTTTCTAGCAGACTGCATGTATGAGGTACGAGAAATACGCCAATGTTCCGACTGCTATCGTCATTCGGCCGACAAAGCGGTCCCAGATTGGTTCGCACGACCATGCCGAACGCGTCATGAGCTAGTGTTTGCCAAGCAAAGAAGTTACCAGTACTGGCCGGCGAAAGTAGTGCGAGTCATAAACAATAAGTACGATGTGCGGTTCTTTGGCGACAAACATTTGCGCGCGCTGGTGAATGCCGATTGTGTAAAGCCGATCGATACGGATCTCCGCACGCTGCAGGTTAATGTGAAGCATCGTGGATTCCAGCAAGCGATGACCGAAATGCTTCGATACCAATCGTTGTCTGAGAACAGAGAATATTTTGCCTTTTCGTCCACCGTCGGACAGCCGGTGCCGCAGGTATTGAACACACAGCAAACGGTGGACAGTACGGAAACGCGACCACCTTTGCCTAGTGAATGGGACGAACTAGCCTCGAATGTTAGCTTCAATATTTCACGCCCGGTAACGAGGAAGCGTGCTAATATAAGTCAACAGTCTAGCATCGCTGCGTCCCTACAAAAGCAACGAAAACTTCTGGACCGCTTTACCAACCCAGCAGATCTGAAGGCAAAAGCTTTACAGCTTCTTCAGGAGAGCGAAGAACGATTTGCACTGAAGCTGGAATTGCTGAATATACAACACCGCAAGGAAATAAGTGAAGTAAAGAAGAAACAATGGGTAAGTCGATTGTGTTCTGCAGCAGCGTATTCGTATTTAACCATGCTATAACTTTTTATCCCACCCGCAGTGTGTCATGTGTGAAAAGGAGGCAAGGATTCAGTGTTGCTGGAACACGTTCTACTGTACGACAGCTTGCCAGAAAAATCACTCGGTGCAGCATCAAAAGCGTCACCAGGCTGGCAGCAGGTGCCATCGGTTGCGTTCAATTTCCGTGTGCCCTACCTCGCTACCACAGCATGCCAGCTAATCCGTACCAACCCGTGTGCCCGTGTAAATACTATCGAGATGATGTTTTTTTTTTTATGCTAACGACGATAAGCTGATTTTCCCCTTTCCTGTGTACATATTTGTATTTATTTGAAAAAGTACACAGTCTTTAATTGATGATGCTACGGTTTAACGAACCTACCCGACGGGTGAAATATCGTAACTGAAGTTTTTGGCTGTTATTTACAGTGGGTTAAATGAAATGAGATACGAAAAGAATATTTGCAAAGTTGAATTGTGTTGATGAAAATAAAATGGAGATCAAACGAATTACAGTGGACTCTCTCTAATCTGGAATTTATTTGTTAAATAATAGGGTACTGATGGTAAAGCTCCTTATTCCGGAACTGGACAGATTTTGAAAAAGGAACGGAACGAGCCTAGTAGATTCTTTGAGCCTACTTCAACAAAACATAAAAAAACCCTCAAAGTGTCTGTCTATGCAGGAGTTGTTAGAGCTTTGTCTTCAATATCATCGTCCAAGTACCTTCATTCCTTACAGAAGACCGCAAGTTACGCAAATTTTTGGTTTTTATCCGATTTCTTCTTCTTGGCTTAACGTACTAGGTAACGCTGGCCATCATCGAGTGACTTACTAGACTTCCAGATACAACTTAATTGGATAGTCAGTCTTTGTTACCAGGGCTACGGCCCGGATGTGATTAACCTGATTTTACGAAACCTAAATAGGATAACCGTTAACAATGCTCTGCCACTTTCCGTAGTTATCGTAACATAATGAAGCTCGTTATACAGGAATAAGGTTTAAAGAGAGCACGTTTTAACATTCTCATGGGCAGCGAAATATCGGGGAAAAAACCTTCTTTTCGATTTTATTTGAACCAAGGCTCGATATTTTACATGGTTCTGCCGTGGATTAGGTTACAACACTTCACTACCTCAATTTTTGGGCTACTACTCCGGCGAGTAAACACATCAGCTTGTAATTGTTCCACTGGATGGGATTGGTCCTGAATCTCCGCTCCTTTCATTTTCTCCACTAGCGGTGAGGTGTTTCAAACGCTGTCTTTCCACATCTCGTCGCACTCCTTCATGCAATCGTTCCCTGCAATGCACACGGCGGAAGAATTATACGTGTTTTATGTGAGAAATTTCAACATTTTTGCTTCAACTTACCGGTCAGCCGCTTGACTGTAGTGTACGTAAGCAATCAGACTACCGCTGGCAATACAGGCGGAAACAAAAGTTAACTTGGCCGCCGTCGACATAATAATTGTGCACTTTGCAGGAAGATGCTGCAAAACAACAAACAGCTCCGCGGCCCGTTTGACGTTTCTCATACAAAATGTAAACAAACTCCCTTCTTCCGATTTCTTGTTTCCTTTTCATCATCATCTTCCTTTCCCACACCACAGAAACAGACAGATTTTGTACCAAAAATGTTCTCTTTATTAATGAAAGGAAATTAGCAAAAGTTTTTGCACTTTTTGCGAGTCTCAAACCTTTAAAATCACTGCATCCTTTTGTATGCAATAGCATACCAAACAGGCCATCAGAACACATATATATCTCAGTCCTCCAGTTCAGTCCATATGAGGTCATTCAGCTCGTGCCCATCCGTCCACTGCAGTATCTTGGCGACGTACGGATGTTCCAGCTTGCCGATTGCATTCTGTAGCGCATCGTGGCACGTGTAGCCACGTCTCGCACAGGCGTACCCGTTGCTACCGAGCCGCAGCATCGGACAGACATCGTTTTTGCCATCTCCCGCGTAAAACACCTTCTCGTACTCTATCTGCCGTTCGTCGTGCTGGCGGCGTAAAAATTCGCTCAAAATCTTTCCCTTGCAAAGATTCTTCGAGCTGAGCGAACACTCCGTCTGGAAGTGGTACGGTTTCAGCTCCAGCAGCCCGTTGCTATCGAACCGGGCCGGATTTGTGAACACTGTGTGTATGTACGGACCGATGTCATTGAAATCGTTCCACAGGCGTATAAACTCCGAGTTGGAGTCGCTTATTATGATCACATCGAACCCATGCCGTACCAGATTACCGATACAGGACTTCATGCCCGGTACCTCCGGTATACCGCGTATTGCTGAGGCTATGTCCATCGGTTTGTATCCGTGCTGGTGCAGCAGCCGAAAGATACGCTGCATGTACGGGATCCAGCCGCACGAGCGAAGTATGCTTTGCACATCCGGTGGAACGCCCCCGGGACCGAGCAGATCGCGCACCACTATGTCCGTGTTGTGTTCGCAGACGGTGTGATCAAAATCGAGTACCGCAAGCCGCTTCAATATCCGTCCACTGCTGGAGAACATCCTTACGCGGCTCGTACGCTCCGGTTGCTTGCCGTTTGCTGCCGTTTTGTACACTACACACAACACAACAAGGGTAACAAAACACTCAAATACTCCGCAGTCTTTTACGTACAGTATCGCTAAGGTCTGTGGCAGTTCACTGAGCAATGCATTCATGAATGGTGAAGTTTAGCGAGAGAAGTGTACTACGATGGGTGCATGCGGACCACCATACGGAACCACATTCCTGCTGTTGGATACTTTTCGACGTCGTCTTGAGAGTGTGCCGCCCCCGATTGTGAATTTTGCCCGTGCGCCACGTTCTATTTTAGATGAGAAAGTTCAATATCAACAATTGCGCCGGATGGGGGTGCGTCTTCTGTTTGTGGTTGCATCGGAACAGGCACACTGTATACACTTACCAGTGCGCGGACTGCGGGAAGATGGATTCGGTTGGTCTACTTTACGTCAACAATAACAATCACTGGCAAGGGAACAGGCTCACACACACACCACAACCCGCGACAGTTTCCTGCGCCACAGAGATGACAACAAAACAAGCCAAAGAACGATCCCACTATAGGCGAGGCAGTGTGGAACGGTCGAACGAAGGACACGAGCGATGGGAAAACGTTGGAAGCAGGTAATTTATTTTGTTTCTATTTTATCGCGCCACTCGACACGAACATTTGAGCCAACAAATTGGATAGGTATCGTTTTCGTTCTGGGGTGGATAGGAAAGCGCGTTTAGATTTTCATCTTGGCTGTACATAAAATTACGTTCAATGTATGTGTGAGGCGATCCCGTTGTGGAGCAGCATATCATGCAGTCGGTCTAATACAGCAGAGATTCAGGTTCAAATCCTTGTTGGAAAAGCAGCATCGGCAGTGTTCCTGTACCAAGTGGCGACAGTTATTTGTGTAAAAAAATAATTTAGAGAAAAATGTATCATAACATTTTTTATACACAAATTTTTTGAAAAATCTGATCAAATCATTTATTCAAAACAGTGTGTATTTTTATCTGGTAAATGTAAAAAATTGTTTCGTGTATTTTTTCAAAAACCATTTAAAAATCATTACATCTCTCATACGCTATCATGAACACGTGCTCCAACTTGCAACACGTGGTTTAAGTCTTCATAGTACAGATAACAGAGTTTCTTGTTAGTATATATATATCGTTCGAATTACTTGATATAACTTGAATAAAGACTTCTTTTTCTCGTTTTGCTCTGCACACCTGAGAGGCCTTTGGATATTTAGTCATGCTAAATGGCATGGCCTGCTTTATTTCGTACCGTCGCCGCTTCCTCCTTGGCCACTGGAAGACATCAAATTGAGAGTGAGTCCACATAAGTTTGGAAAATTAAAGTAAAATAGTATTGCTATTTGTTACTTGTCTAGTTAACTCAATTTTGCATGCTTTTCGGTTGCACAATAGTTTCTTTTCCATTGTCAAATGCTATTGAAAGCTCAGGACAAATATGCTAAAGGGATGTTGAAAATCATGAAAAGAATCTGAGACAAGCATCGAAGAAAAACTAGCTCTGGTGGAAAATCAACATTCATGTGTATGTAGAAATGAATTCATGTAACCCTAAGTAGAAATGAAGAATCGGACAAACAAAAGGATTTTTTTTTTCGAACAGTCCAGGTGCGAAGGGCATGGAGCCATAGAGCGGGGCGGTTATGAATTACCCGGTAGGGGATCCACTATAAAATGGACGAGAGTTGTAAAGGAGTACTGGTATCCAGAGGCAGATCTTACTATAAGCGAACTGAGTGGAAATGGCCCGATTAAAATGGGGCCTCGAGCTGAACGCAAAACGAATGCTGAATCAGTTGTTGTAAATACTTGTATCACCATGGCTTCGGTATCACCATGGATATGAAAATGTCAATTACGCCACACCTACCCCCAACCCCTCAAACAAACTTCTGCGATCCAGAAGACTCCAACAAGACACGAAATGCACGATTTACCGCACCTTGATACGTCCGGTAGTCCTCTACGGGTACGAGTCTTGGACTATGCTGACGGAGGACGCCAATCCTCTCGCCATTTTCGAACGGCGGGTGTTAAGGACTATCTTTGGGGGTGTGTGGGAGCAGGGCGTGTGGCGAAGGAGAATGAACCACGAGCTAGCTGAGCTGTTTGGCGGTGCTGATATCCTGACGCTAGTCAAAGCCGTAAGGATACGTTGGCTGGGGCACGTGATGAGGTTGCCGGACTCATGACCCAGTTTCCAGGAAACCGATTGGAGACCTGGCCATGTCGACACGACGTGCTTAATCTTGAGCAGGCCAAAGAAGAAGAAGACCAACAGAAGAGACACAACGGACTCCACACGACAGGACCAGGGTTTAAATCTCATCCGGACCTTTTTCCCCAAGGGAGTACTGAATATCCAACTACGTGATATCTATCATTCCAATAAGTCATCTGATCGCCGGCTTGATCTGGTAAGTCGTTAAGCCGAGAAAAATAATAAGAAGATCAACAGAAAAAAATAAAGATACGAAATCTTCGGTTGTCCAGTGAATTACAAAAATTAATACCTTAAACGCGTACACTGAGGTAGGGTATATGACAGGACTATGGAGGCCAAAGTAATAAACAGTTCTGCAGGATCAAAGTAACCAACTAGCAGTAAATAGTACCCTCTTCAAAACTAAGGCCATTTATTATTTTATTTAATAATTGAGTATAATCGAGTATTGTCTCAACAGTTAAGATCATATAGAATGAATAGATCATAATAGAATGAATGATAATCGGGAAAATTATCATTCATTCTATTGCGGTTTTCTTGATCATTCCACAACTGTGTCTCTTAGGACATATACTTTTTTTATTTTTCTTATACTATCGATACCAACCACAAACATAGTATGTTTGATCGTTTGACGATCATTTTTCCAATTTATGTATAGTGTTGAGGATATCGCTCTATTGTGAAGTTTGTTTGATATTTGTTTTTTGAGAAGGAGACAAAAACTAGAAGAGATAACTTAACTTTAGGTTGTAGTTTGTTGGCTCTGATCTTGTTATGAATTTTCTCTATTTTTACTATGTTATCTAAGATTTTGACTGTCTTAAAAGGTACATCGCAGGGAGCCTTTACTAAAATGATTCAAAAATGTACGTACAATAATAAAACTTACTCTCTCATTTGTAGAGTAAATTATGTTCTATAAGTTATATCATACATTTGCGTCATGTAGAGTAAGAAGAATTTTTTATTTGCGAAAGAATTCAAAGTGTGAGTAACATTATACAAAAAAATCAAATGTGTGTTTTATTACTATCAACAACTTACTAGAACATAATTTTAAGCTTTCTCGACAAAGTTTTGTGTTCATATAAAATAAGTATTCATACATCTAAGTGAAACACTATATCAACTATATCACTATATCTTTAATGTTTCTGCTATCTGAGGTTAATACGGGAAGAGCGCAACACCGGCCTTTCAAACGGTTCGGTTTGAACGGTTCAACGGTTATCAAACAATTCGTTATCAAAACTCATCTGAATCCAGACCGGTAACATAATAATATTTTGCTGTCCAGGCAAACATTCGATTGTCAGTAACATGTTCATGTCATGAGAACGACACCTATAAACCTGGTCCGCCAAATCCTTTTGATCCTTTAACAAAAACAAAGATACACTAGACTGAGTCAGCCCTAGACTAAAAAGATGAAATCATTTTTAGGATGCTGTAACTCATACGCCAAAATCTTTAATATGTTGCTGAGTCATTGATTACAAACGGCCACATCACCGATCTTTGTTAGCAGTTATCAATGTCGATCAGAGTCGTCCTGTCCGAAAATTTCATTCACAAACGTTTACATCCTTACTTAATTAGTTTCATAACGTTACGTTGTTTCATTTAAAAGGAAAATCCTCAAACAATTTCATTAGAAGATTGAGCAATACCTTACGCTGTACTTGGTACTGTTCTTGTACAGCGGCACACTCGTTACAGCGGTTCAGACAAATCACTCAACAGCAAGCAAGCAACCAGAGATTATTCGGTTCACCATGAATTGATAATAGATTTAAACAGCTCAAAGTTGGTTTACTATTTGGTATTTTGATTTAATCGAATATCAAATTTGTCACACATACATATGTAAAAGTTGATTTATTTTAATATCTTAGTCCTGATATATTAAAACGGTTGTCCTGATCGCGGATCAGTGCACGGTTTGGAAAGCAAATTGTGATAACTCATTGATTGGACCAGCGGTACCTTCTTTTAAATAAAACATTTGAAATTGCTGTTATTTGCTTTATCATGTGTAGGTGATAATTTTCTTCGTATTTGTTTTAGTGTATGTCATATAGAAAAAGAGTTTCTATCTTTAAAATGTAAAACCCATAAATGGTAAATGGCTTATTCAGTCGATAGTATTTCAGATCAAAGATAATGAAAAACTAAATCAAAAAGGAAAAAAAAATTACTAAACTTCGCCTTTAACGTTGACTCTCTTATTAAAAAAAAAATAAAAATTTTAAGTTCATAACAGTTTTTCTTCAGTACAAACCTTCACTTGAAACCTTGAACCTTGAATAGCAATCCATCTTAACAATCTTACCGTTATTTATCTATAATTTAATAGCGAGTTCCATCAGTTTGTTGGTGTACAACATGGGGTAACAAGAGTTCATCTACTAATCAATAAATGATTTGTTTTGTATAGCTATAACATGCTTGTACTTTAATAAATTTATGTGATAATGTCAATGTTTTGCTACTAGCAAGTGTGCCGCAGGAATACTGCAATATTATAAAAAAGGTGATTTTTTTGTGATTTTTCATTTTTCTAATTGATTGTTTATTTGTTTATTGTTTTGCATAAAAAAACAGTTCTTTTGAAGTTATTGTATTTGTACGTAAAACATCCAAAGGGATACCAGAACCCGTTGACAATTTCTTTAACTTAACCCTCAATTGCTACAGCCTTCTAGTGTGAGTCATTATTACTACTGTCATGTAACGATCTTTGTAATAGTGTTGCATACAAATACTTTATTGATTGTACATTTAAAAAAACAGAGCCTTGTATGATTGCAAATTACAAAAAAATTGATTGGAAATGAAATCATACTCAAATCCATCATACAACTACCAACATGATTCGAACAACGTAACGCTGTTGGTTAAAAGCCTAAATTTAAATGACAATTTGTGATGAATGATGTTATAAATGCCCAAATATTAAATATTCTTTTCCCCTCAGTCAATACTCCGCCTTAACGATTAGGTAGCTTTGTGTGTTGGTAAATGGTTTTTATCTTACTCCGCTGATCGGCAGCACGATTTTACGTATATAAGTTAAGCTTTTCTATTAGGAACACATACAGGGCAGCACATAAGGCAAGAAGCAAATGGCATGTTTTGGTAAGGCATTCTTCAAGTATCTTTGGCACTGGGTCGTGGTTGATATTCAGCTGCGATCCTCTGTTACTACTCCTGTTGGAGCTAGTGGTCCGGCGTGATCTGCAACACCTGTTCGATCCAACCGATGTAGGACGAAACGCGCGTGTACAGTCCTGGCCGATTAACCGTACCGCAGATGCCACCGTTCGACGTGATTCCGACGATATAGTAGCGGTAAGCTTTTCCACTCGCACCAGCGAGCGGAAGCTTCATCTGCAGCGGTCCACCCGAGTCGCCCTCGCACGTATCCTTGCCACCGTGTGGATCTCCGGCGCACAGTTGGGTCGGTAGCACACCTTGACGGAGGCGTCGGTTGCGGTACAGCAGCTGGTTGCACTGCTTGTTTGGCACGACCGGTATCTGCACACGTTGCAAAGTCATCGATGTTTCTTCAACTGCAAATGGGAGAAAAATATTCTTGTAAGAAATTGACAATATTTGTCAAACAAAGGACAACGCGACAACGTGCCGTCATACTTAATATTAAATAAAATTTGTCAAACAAAAATGTTGAGTAATTGCTTTTCTTTAAAGCTTTAGCTAATAAAGGAAAACGAAAGGGAAGGGAATAGAAACGATAAGCGGGGATAGATTAATTGGGACAAAGTTTCAAACGTGTTACGTGTACGTGTGTATGTGATGGTGCGCCAACAGTGAGATTTTAGTATTAGTTCCTTGGCCTAAAAAATCCTCACACATATATTTTCTTTTTACACTCTTATGAAGTAAGTTCTCTAACAGTTAAAAATTAAAAAAAAATCCATAACATTACACAAAACTACTCATTCTGTGCACAAAGAAGTTTTCGCTTTTTTCGTATCAAATTACATCCACTATGAAATTCAGCTGCTTCTTTGTAGTTTTTTTTTTGGTCTAATTTTGTTCAAAGTTTCTACTTTTCAGCACATTTTCTACAGTTAAAATATTATAGTTCAGCTCCAACACTAGCATCCAGTATTGTCGATTTTTCATAAAATTGTAAAAAATCTCAAAATAAAATCTTTTTCTATGCTTCGAATGTTGATGTGTGCCGCAAAAGGTTGAAAATTCTCTTCACTATCGTAGATGAAGTTCGTGATGGGAACTGGTTTGCATGGAAATGAAGGCTTACTTTAGTATGGATGTCGTGACGTAGGCCTAATTAAATTCAGTAAGTTAAATTTAAAAAAAAAAACTGGACATTTTTTAGAGGTTTTGTAACATTTTGTCGCACCATCCAATGTATAAGAGGAACTTTAATTTCATAAAATTGTCCGAAAAACTTATCAGACACCATTATAAGCACTGCATTTTCATAGAACATGAATGCCAAAGGCAGAAACACTAGAAGTTCATCACAATAACTTACAGTGGCCAAGTTTTCCCCACCCAGTAGCGACCAGCGGTACATTCTCCGGAAGCGTCTCACTCGGCCACAGGTAGGCTGGCTGTATGGTGGTTACAGGCGATGCCAGCTCTATCAAACCGATATCGTTGTACGACAGTATGCCACCATATCCCGGATGCAGTACAATCGCCCGCACAGCAACGATCAGGGCCGGGTTGAGCAGATCGTTAGCTCCGAGTTGAATCACCGACGGGGGATTCGACATGCCGACGTGAGCGCAATGGGCCGCCGTCAGGACGAAGCGCTCCGATATCAACGAACCACCGCAGAACCATTCGTATCCACCGACACATCCGCCACCGTCAGGATAGAGACAGGACCGCCCAAGTGCGGCCATATGAGGGTATTCACCGTCGATCGCACTTTCGCCACCCACTATTGCACCCACCACTGGTATTAGATGAAGGTACACACTGAACTGCACCAGCGATATGAGCACGAACATACACCATTGTCTGCACCTCATTCTGATGGAGATCACCCTGTCTGTTTACAGGTATTCGAACATATATTGAATTGTAATACACTACCGATGCACTATGAAGGATCTTTTTGATTTTGAAAGTTTTTTTTTGTTCTCTCTCTCTCTCTGATGCACAAGCACAATCATAACAACGCACTCTAATGTTACTCTAGGAATTTTTAACACTATTGTACCGTTTCTTACATTTGAACTCCACCCTTGTTCCCGATGGGTTGACACAATTTACTAACAGCGTGTTCACGGGTCAGCTGGCAGCATCCTGCCGAAGGATAACATTTTTCGCCACACACAGCACATCCGTTGCGTTCTTCCAGTCGATGCGAAATGAGCGAACCGTCGATGACCGTGCGCGTTTTGAGCGAGCGGGCGCACGCGTTTTCCGAAGCGTTCGGCGATGGTGCGTCATCGTTGTGTCCGTTCGCGGTGTCGTGCCGAGATCAAGAATTGACACGATCGAAGATGGACTGCTGAAGACGGCTTGATACTGCGCTAAGCTTTACGCCCCGAACTTACGGCCGACCATACGCACGCACGCACACAGCTTCGTTTTGCTTCGGCGTTCCAAAGGAGCTTTGAAGGTTGCGTATTCGCGCGTACTACTGCGGAGGTATTGCGATCACAGTGAGGCAAGGCATGGTTCATGACGAACGATAACGTAGCAGGGTAAAAGGGATGGGTGGGGAGCCAGTAGCAGTATTGAACGAGAGAAGCAGGCTCAGGGGAGAAGAAAGTGGTGGGGCAGTATGTAAGAAGCTCGACTTCTTTTGGAGTTGCATCGTGTGTGAGGCGAAGGTCTGTGAATGGACAAAACGGTAACATAGGGACGGTAGTGACCTTCGCCGCTAATGAGTATGAGTCCTTTGCTAGATTTTGAACGAATTTTCATAAAATAATCTTGTGAATGGGGAAGCTGCAATCTGGGTTAAAAACTGGATTTATTTCTATTATCATTTCTGCTGGATACCGAACTGGTTGATGCCCTTGTAGTTTAACGGCTCGTGCCTTTTCGGTGCTATTTTTAGACGACCCGTTTCTATTTTACAAAAGCTAGAACTACAGAGTGTATCGAGCGAAAAGGGTCGATATGTCTGTCAATTAAGTAACTTCATTTCAATTTATTCGTGTTTAAGTATGTAAACGTAAGTACATAAACCTAAAATTATATTAGTTTTTCTAAACTAAATCTAATGTTTTTGTATAAATTTGAAAATATTACAATTAACAGCTTTATGATTGAAAGGTTTAGCACCCAGTGTGATGCATAGGGTGGATCCTGTCTGTCGAGATTGGTACGAATGTTTTTTTTTAGATTTTACGTGAGCTCCTGCACATGGTACTGAACGTTATCATATATTTTAGAATGATTTTAGCAATTTCTCAAAAAGCGACGAACCGTATAAATTTGCATTTCCATATGCCTGCATGACCAAACACCTGTCACGTGCCTAGCCCATAGTGTATCTACACACTAAATATTGAAAGAAGAAGGCGAATGCATTAGCGGGAAGCGTGGTGGTATTGAACGGTGGCAATGGAGTTTGGCGGTGGAGCTGCCCATGAATCATACTCGCCACGACGCTTAGCGGCAGTGGACACTGTTCAAGCATGTACGCACATTGCATTGCATTGCGTGAATGAGGGGTAAATGGGGGGAAGGAGGCCGATTCGAGGGTATGTTATGCTGTGCCGGCTTCAATACATCAACAGACCGGAAAGCTGCCGGATTGCTGACCAAGTAAAAGCTCTCCGATCGATACCAACAGGATCACAAAAGTCTTGTTTACTTTTTTATGCTCTCGTTTTTAAACTCTGCCTAGCAGCCTGTTTACGCACCGCACCGCAAGAATGACGTGGCAGCTCGTGTGAACTTTGGATGCTGAAGGCTTGGCATTCGGTGCACTGTTGGTGTATGTTACATTCCATCCGTGCGATCCCTTTTCAACCGGAAACGGTTCGGAAGCCTCCGCCGAAGCTATTCCTTCATAATGTTATGTGCCGCCTGACCGATCCGCTCGATTGGAGCTTTGCTTAGTGTGACGCCCGAGAGGATGCTGCATTTGGCAAGGTCACACGTGAAGATGGTGGAAGGGTGCATTTGGGGTGAACGACGTATGAATCATCAGTACTCAAATGGAGGCCAACGGTTGTTGAATGGGAGACGGATATTGAGCGAAATTTTCGGAAGCAATGGAATGTAGACTTTGTTATGATAGATTAGATAGCGTTTTCCAGGAACATTTAAAGCATGCTTCATAAACACGTGATACAATTTTTTTTGCACAAAGATGGATGCAAATTAATACAAAAAAAATCACATTAATTTTGGGGTAAGCATATGGTAAGTATAAACTGTTTTTGTTTTTTTTGCCCCATTCCAGCTTTCTTTGTGATTCATCCATGTGTGTAATAGTTATTGTACATACATGCTAAAATTTATCAGTACTATTGCTGTGTGCGTCCAGTTTATGGATAGTGAACTAGTTCGAAGAGTTAAAACAGTGGCTTAAAACTGGATTTGTTAGATTTGCCGTAACAACAGTATTGACGTGTTGAGCAATACTTAAATTAATTTGTTTTTCAGCAACACGACCCGGGAGTTCTAATTAAAAAAAATCTTTTATCTCTATACGAAATTGAGCACGTTTTACAGCTAACAACATCACAGATCATAGACTTTGCTGATACCACTCACTACAGGGGAACAGTCCAGATAGAATTTAAGCTTCGGCCCTGTCGTGTGAAGACCGGCAATATTGTCGCCTTACCACAGGGCGCCCCGGTTCTTTACAATGTTGCTTTATTAATCCTAGAACTCCTGCGATTTTGGCGCGTGCAAATCTACCGCGACCAGTGCAAATAATTGGAGGTCATCAAATAAGTAATTTTTATGATCTGACTAACACTTTCATATTTCTTTACGTTCGTATCCTTATCTTAATACACATTTGACTCGTTGTTTTTTACACTTTATTGTTCAATGGTTAGATCGATCCTAGAATAATCATCTAACATTTGGACCCGACCCAACGACTGCTTCGGATATTGTTCGAATCGAACGCATCCAAAAGAAATTTACCCGTTTTGCGGGCTGCAAAGCAAATGCCTACGAATACCATATGATGCTTCTTTTTCTTCTTCTTGGCTTAACGACCTCTAAGGTCAAGACCGGCTATCGAAATGGCTTTCTAGACTGCCGATATATCACGTAGTTGGATAGTCAGTCCTCACTACGGGGGGACGGTCCCCGGATGGGATTTGAACCCCGGTCCTGCCGTTTGAAGACCGGCGCCGCTGTCGCCTACACCACCGTGCACCAACTGCGCCCACGCCCTCTCATCTTTGTAGAATCTCGCCGTACGGCAATAAGTGCCCGCGATCTGTTCTTGCGTGGCATTCGTTGCTTCAACAATAATTATGCTCTGTTCGATTTTAGCCTTTCCTTAACATCTTTCCATTTACGCCTCCGTTTTCCAGCTTCCTCATAAGTGTTCCCTATCTATCCCCAACCCCTACGTTTAGTCTTAAGAACTAACAATATTGCTAAACCAATGGTGGATAATTCTTACTAAACAATACAATACACCAAATGGAAAAACCATCAAATAGAACCAATAAATAATTTTACCTGATGTGTTGCAACCTCGAAGATTCAAATCGTTTACAGCAAAATGATCAAAGCATCATTTTACTGCAGCCTTGTAACTTATAAAACTGTTAAATTATACTTTATTTCTTGTATATTATATATGATCTTATAGTTTTATTCGTCTGTCGGTTATAAACAATAACTTTTTTGGGAGAAATTTGCACTACTCTACTCTACTCTAATTTAAATACGTTGATCATCTGATCATCGTTCCACAAACCATCAGTCAAACTGGTTGGTTAAGGTAGAATTGCGCATGATGTTATTTAATATCAATATTAGATTAGATTTTTAATTTTTGTATGTGTTTGTGTAAAAGTCATGCATCAGCATCGGCCGAATTGTTTAATTGTTTAAAACCAGCCTGAAATGACTGGTTCGGTCATTTTGAACTGAACTTGCCTAATTAATAGACCATTAGATCTTAGTTGGTAGAACCAGGCTCATCACCAGGCTAAAACGGTTTTTTAAACTAACACATTTGCCTCTCAATTTTAAACAGTGCGTTAACGGAAACATTTTACTGTACTAACTTCATAACAATCAAAATGGCAGTAATTTTTGCGAAGTGATGTCTCCAGGAGGTAAGCGACTTCGAGTCCACAAAGCACCTTCCCCTCAACCAGTCACCAGATTAGAGGGCGGCCCGGTGGTGTATGCGACAGCGGCGCCGGTCTTTAAACGGCAGGACTGGGGTTCAAATCCAATCCGGACCGTCCGTCCCCCCGTAGTGAGGTCTGACTAACCAACTAGGTGGTATCGGCAGTCTATAGAAAGCTATTTCGATGGCCGGCATGACTTTAGAGGTCGTTACGCCAAGAAGAAGAAGACGAAGAATGAAATGAGAATGAAAATCCAGACAATTTTCAATGGATCAATAAAAGTTGTAATAATTTAGTGTACAAATTATTTCACCAAAAAAAAAAAAAATATTTACCTCACTTTAAAAACCCAAAACTAGTCAAATTGTTATAAAGTCGTTGAAGAGTGAAATTCCTGTGTCATCAGATGAATAGACATATTTTTTTATCACAATAAAACATATTTTGATACATTTTTTCCTCTTCGCCTAACGAACTACTTAGGTCACGCAGTCCATTGAATGGTTTACCATACTTGCTAGTATCACACAGTAGGATAGTCAATCCTCAGTATGGCGGGTCCGGTTCGGATGGTTTTGATGCATTAATTGTTTCATATGCGTTTAAATAGTACAACATCGCTTCATTATGCGCCCATGCTACATTGATATTCACGCTGATTGTATGATATTGACGTGCGCTTCGCTTCAGTAGTAGCTATGAAATCACATTAACTATTAGATAAATAATTTATGTCACGGCCACAAAGGCGCATCTATGAGCCTGATGAATCATTTGAGTCGTTTAGGGTGTTGGGTGAAATAACATTAACTGATTGACGCTAAATTACTCATTACAATTGCTTGGATCAACTGCAGTCGCCTTCTCTCGTAACAGTCTGCAGAAAAAAATTAATCCAGTGTGAGTAGTGGTTTAATAACGCTTGGGCATTATTATTTTGAACTATCAAACCGTCGAATTGTGCGAATTGACTTATTTTTATTCAAGGGCGGTTTTTAGACGAAGAAATTTATGTCTTTAATCGAAAACGTCATCAATTGTTGTTGCCCTCAATGTCCTCCATCGTTCCTCCACGTGTTCCGTATGCTGTACCTTTCATTGATCAGCCGATCGTACTGAACGTGCCGAATATATCAATCGCCGCTTATTATGAAATTTGGTGACGTACAGCTAGCGTCTAGTCCGGCCTAGTATAAGATGGAGGTCAACACGGCCAACAACCAAACCACAAATGACGCATGCGACGTAATCGTTCACGGATGCGTAGGTTTATGCTGCGACTGTCGTCATCAATGTACAGAGCGTGTACCTTCAACCATCGTCACCGTCCGCTGGGTTGGGTAGATCCGGTCCATTCATGAAAACCAAATCGAAAGGTGTGGAGAATAAAAGAGAGTACAAGAGCTGGATGTGAAAGATGTGAACATGCAAGTCATCGATGGTCAGTGGCAAAACAAGCAGAGAGAATTTGTACACAGTTTGTAATTGAATCTAATGCATGTGACCGGATCTGATACGGGTTTGGCTAATCTTTGTGCAGCTAGCATGGTAACAGGATCCTGTGCGTTCATGGGATGGTTCTATTTTGGATACATTTTAATATATTCAATAAACCTGTTGGGAGTACAATCTATTATTAGCGTTTGGGCTGAAATAGCCTTCAAACCAGTTAAGCTTTTTTATGAACGATAAAGAACGTAGTCCATACGAAAACGTCACTAATGTTGAAAGCATTTATCTTTCACGTCATAAGAATGATACCAGATGGAGTCAATGGCTGGTGAACTGAAGGATTCTTTTGACACGTTCGTCTAAAGAACTTTAATCACGTGCACCATCGTGTAAGATGGATCAAATCAAAAGCTTTTTTGCTGTTGGTTCTTCAGTGACTAAGCCACTAAGTATTTTCAGCATGGCGACAATCTTTACTAATACTAACGTATATTTTGCGATCGATCTTCGTTTCCTTACAATTGTAATAACTATGATTGAAACCTGAATATATCTACCACAACGAGAATGTGAATGAACTTATTTCTCCAGCCGGCTATAAAACTTTTTCTGGTACCAACATCAACACCAGGAACAGTCGAACGACAAACAAAACAATCGTGGTTTAGTTGCGCCTCACGTCTGCGATGCATGAGCCAGTTTTCGGCTGTTCGGTGTAAACAATCCGATGTGTTAATTTGCGCCTAAAGAAGGTGGTTGGTAAGCGCTGAAACAAGTTTGAATATTTGACAGATTGTGAGGCTGCAATCGAAAAAAAAAAACAGCTACCACGCGCGACCTCACGATTTGGAAGAAAGAGAGACTTAAAAACAAAACGGATAATTTATAGCTTGTTATTGTTTTGTTTGTTGCTAGTGCAAATTTGGAGCTTTGCTTTCAGGATACGAAGTAAACAACACACGCCCAATGCCGTGTGCAAGTATTGTGGTGTATTTATAGCTACGGCGCAGTAAAACAACGGTAAAATGGATGTCGATTTTGTTGATCATCTCCAAGCTTAAAAAAGATTTTAAAAAATTTAGATGATTTTTATTCATTTCTTTCTTATGGAATAATAATGTGTATTAAATTCTGCTGAATTAAAATTCACTGAATTTTATTATTCTCCTCGTGTTATTATATCTCTTCCACTAACGAACTTGCGAATTGGAATAAATGCAACATTAAAGATAAAATTTGTTCACTTGTTTTGGATTCAATCATTGAAATATAACGTTTTAGTACACACAACCGAGCGACGAAAATTTCAAACACTGCGTAACGCACCTCTTACGCGCCTGTGTGCACGCTATCTGATGATCGTTTGTGGCACGTAGCGAAAGCACAGCTTTAGGCGCAAGGTTTTCACAATCTTCACGCACTACTCCTCGATCGAATGATCGGGCATTATCGCGACGGCAGGGCGGATAGTGGCTGTGAAGATGTAAAATACCACACAACCAGCTAACCACACTGCCAGAGCGTATATTGCCGCTTGGACAGAAAACGACGACGATCAGGTCCGCTGGAGAAAATGACACCTTCCTGCCTGACGATCAATCGCTTACTGATGATACTTACCGCGAACGGGAATGTTGCCCACTGCCTCTGCTGTTCCGGACGTACAAATGCTGTTGTACGAGGAAGGATCGTCTAACGATTGACAGCCCATTTATTGCCGAGTGGACAATCTCCTGACCGGGATCGGGCAAGTGTTTCCGTTCGGGTGGCTTACCGCATGGTTCTAAATTCTACATTCTACGTGCGCGTGGCTACTGAGCACATTTTGGCGACATTCAAATGTCTTCATCTGCTTACGGTCAGAGCAACCCGATGCCCTTGGCAGCCGTACTGGCACCAGGTTCCTACCGCACGAGCGAGCAACGTTCTGAACGTTCTGGATGATCGAAGGGAACAAAAAAAAAAAAACGATAAAAATGAAATCGACACAAATCTCCCACGGGGGATGGTTGCGAGACTATTTCACCATCGATCGAGGGCATGCTGCATGCTCCTGCTGCGAAAATTTCGTTCAATTTTTGTTTTTAACTGTTTGGCTGATTTTGATGGTGCAATTATTCAGCGGTTTCGCGCATCGCAAAAGTGAACCGGCACGTTCGATCGGTATTGCCACCGTTGCACGAGCGCATGTGTCGTTCAGCGTCGAAAGGTCGGTCGAAAACCTGCGCTACAGAATGCAAACAGATGCAACCACACGGATCGCGATGCAGCCCGATCTCGTCCCTGGCGCGGGAAACACGGTTGGGCTATAAATAATTTATCTTGCTTGCCAATGGGTACCACCTGTAAGCGTTGCAACTGTCAGCGTCCTGGGAGCACCCAGTAACTGGTGCCAAATTGCCCAAAAGTATTACACCCAAAGTTTCTATGTGCATCCTTCGTGAAGTACAAAATTATTTCATGTGAAATGTTTTACAAGGTTCTTTGCATGTGGCCGAGAATGCATAGAAATTACTTATATTTAATTTGCATTTTGTTGGATGATTTCGCATCGAAGAAATCGTGCGAATAATACTTTGAAATATTCTCTGATAATAATTGATGCAAGAGATGCACAGATGCATCCTTACCGCGTTTCTTTCGGATAGTTTCTTGATCAGTTGTGTTTGGAGGGAGGAAAAATAGTTTAAGAAAACATAGTCAAATAATAAACAGTTTTATGATGTCGACCGTTGTGATATTTATTAGCTCATTTGCAAACTTGTCAAACGCAACTAAAAGGATATTTATGGAGTGGTTTCATTATTACAAGAATTCTTTTTTATTACGCTCTTTGAATGAAAATATATAGAGTTAAAAATGTGTGCGAATAATCCAAGAGCTGGTAGCACAATTTATTTCGATAAGCTAAACACACACTGTTGCCACCGTAGGGCTTAAACTATTACTGTTCTCTGTTGCTTTACTGCTGCTGTCATTAGCCATAATAATAAGAATGTTCATATTTTGTTTTCACCATCATTTCATATTTCATTTTCAACACTCGTATACAGACACACAAACACTCTCGTCCTAACGCTGTGCGCCAATCAGTTTGCGCATCGATGATTCACCATGCGCACGTTTAAAATGTAAATTTCCACCGTGCCCTCGTCTGGGGCAATCATCTGCCCTCTTATACGGTGGCGGCTACTTCTCTTGCTCTTCCCGTTACGACGAATATCGATTCTGGAATGTCGTACCAGATAGTGCATTTACAAATACCTCAATACGGAATAGCTCGATGTAAATGCACCTCTGACACGTACCCCAAAACTTAACCAACAGGAAAGTAAGCCACCAGAACTATCATCATCATCAGTGTCGTTATTAATATGTTCACTTGCATCGTCACCGTCACCGTAAGCATCATTCTAGTGATAAAAATATAGTCGTTTCGCTATCTGCTGCCTTATCATGATCTTCGACTGCTCAGCTCCATGTGACAAAAGAGCATCCAGTCGCGCCGAAGCAATCGCACAGTGTACGAATGTGTTCTTGTTTTCTAAAACCTACACACGCACGCACAGGTTCGCGTTGCTGCAAGTGGTGCAACACGAAACTGCATTCTACGCACATTTTTACCCCAGAGTCCCTGAGAAGAAGTGTGTGAGGTTATTCTCTGAAACGTTACGCCATAAGTTTTGTGACGCATACGTTGTTTTATAAATCTAAAAGAACCCCTCAATATGTGGTGGATTGATTAAAAACACCAGGAAGAGCATTGATCTAGAAAAATTATGTCTAGGTTCAAGTGTTTGGGCAGAAAATGCCATAGCTGCATTTTGCAACACTTGTACGTATTATCGTACAAAGTATTCCATTTATACTGCCAACACAACCCGGTTTGCAACAATGCATTGTATGAGTTCGTTTACTTCGTGAGAGAGCATGTTGGATACTGTGTGTCGTCGTGAGGCCAAGTCTCAACCTCATCAGTACAATCTTAAGTTGCATTTTAAGTATTCGCTGTGTGTGCATCAGTACACAGATCTTGTTTGTATTTCTGTTGATGATTCAATAGTGAATCGTTATACGATTTTATAGCTGTTTCGTTTGATCCTACCTAGCTATGGACGCATCCTTTTATAGCAAGCTTTTATATAGCCAAATTGCCAAATTGATTTCATGTAATGTGATCTTAGGGTTGCATTTTTATGACTGAATAAAAATTAAACAACGTGCCATTGGCATCTTCCTTGTCTGGAGTGTCTCTGTCACAAGGTCACTGCAAATTTTGCACTGCGCCTGCATACTAGTGCAGCTGAACGAATGGATAAGTACAACGCGCACAGTTATGTGTTTGGTACACGACTACACCTTTGGCTTGGAACACACTAAACGTGTGCCTAGCTTTGAACATAACATTCGGCTACACGATAACGCCATTTGATACGGTTTATTGAACATCAGCAGGGTGGTTTGCTAAAAGCAAGTTGGAAAAACTGTTCTTTTACACTTCTAGCAGCTCACATTTTCAAAGCATCTTTATCGTGTGCCCGCTTACCGTAGCCTGATTATTAGGTTATATTGGAATGTGGTAGCTGTATCATCATGCACATGTTACATGTCAGTCTGATGTTCTTTCCCTCACCGTAAGCAAACCGTTTGCTGCCGACTCCACACACACACACACACACACGATTAGCGGTACCAGAGCGGCGCGTCGGTGTTCTAGTTGGATGAGTCCGCCTTTTCACCCACTACGCTCGAAAGCAACACACTGCTTCAGCGGCAGATGGATCATAATATGATAATTATGCTTTAAAATTACGCACCATCTTCGAACGGTTTGTTTTCTCGCTAGAAGAAATACACACAAAAACGAGCTTTCAAACGGATCTTCCCCAACGGTAAGGGTTGTCTGGGTGGGGGGTAGCGTTGCTGCGTTTCTTGGTAGCATGGGAAAAAGTCCGTAACATCTCTTCTGGCCACCAGTTCCAGCATGACGTAAGGCCGTAAGGCTTGCGAAACCTACAGTTACACCCTCCGGCCAATTATCCAGCTTCCGTTTGTTTCCATCCACCCACCAAGCCGGAAGACTGAAATTGGGCTAGATTGGGTTGGGATTTGCAGCGCGTCACTTGCCGGCGCTTATCACAAGCGCGATAGTGCGGGCTGTGGATCTTTCACCGTTTCTATTTCCACCCAGCCACAGACAGGATGGTCCAAATCAATTCCTTCATTTTCCGTTGCCAGCTTTCGACCGAACGGTATCACAAACACCGCTAGCACAAACCCGGCCAGCGAACACTGATGGGCAAATCGAAATCTGATGTTTGGTTTGAAATCACTAACCGACGCGGCCTCCTGTATACGGTGCGTCCAGTTCGGGGTGCGGTATTGTTTCACCTACATTTTACAGGTCCCGCCGCCTCGATCGGTTATTGTAACGGGAGTTTCGTTCCTGTGCGTTCCACAAATGTTCACCCGTGAGCGTGCGTATGCGTGTGTGTGTGTGTGTGTGTGTGTGATTGGTGTCACAACACATATTCGAGACAATAATTAGAATGGCGGCAAGTCGTCCCTAGCCTAGTGTGCATCGAAACACGCGCTGAGAGTTCCATTGTTTTCCCACCGAATGGAGATAAGGGTTGTCTGAACCGTGCGATAGCAGCACGACGTGACACTGGTACCATCCCTAGACTGGGCCATTATTTAATATGTGTGTGCCTGATAACCTTTCCGTTCCTGTAACCGCTTTAGCTAGAGGCATGCAACACGTTTCATCCACCAAATAAATGTATTTAAAAAAAAAAACTACCAAAAAAATCCATCCGACCAGATCAATCCGGATGTGAGGTCCGGTTTTGTGTATTTCGGTCTCTAGCAAAAAATACAGCTCAAAAGTCTAGCTGCTACAACACACACACACACACTTAATCGTTCGTGTGTCTTATCTTATCACACTCAGTTTGCACCTTTGCCGGCGCTCTATCGGCGTTTATCTGTTGCATGATGCCTTCTCATGGTTACATTCTTGCAAATTTCCCGTCCTCAACAGCAAACAAAAAAAAAAAGGTTTGTTTTTAAGCGTCATGATAAAATCTGGGTGACGACCTTTGAAATTCGCCATCGAGTCGTTCGGTACGATAACAAGCCGCCATATTGTTGAGCGCGTAGTAAACTTGATTGATAACGAGCATTCGGTACGGAGAATGATTAGCTATTATTATGCGTGCTGGGACGTTGTCAAACTCTTCTGACGTCTTTTGAAAAACTATGACTCAAGTAGTGTCAGATACTTGGCACACATGAAAACACATTTCACCGCTTCTTGGCCGAACAGTGAAACAAAACTGTGAGCGTTCCTTATGTGAAGGACGAAACTTGAGCCAAGTTTTACATAACGAGCAGACAAAAGGGAATTTGATTGCCAATGGTGGAGGTTCTTTGGCCACCACTAAGCTTAGCATTTGCCAATAACACTTGAAGGATGTGCGATGACGAAGGAAACGTTCATACACGCGCGCCTACATAATGTCACGATGCGTCATTGTGAGGAAGGACAAATACATTTTGCAGCCCGTGCAGCAGCCAAATGCATGTTCGAAAAAGGATCCATTATGGTGGGACATTTGCCAAACACACACATACACACACAAGTGGGTTGCATTTGTGTCGCTTCCTATGCCATCCTCGAGTGCAAAACGAGGCGATGAGCGGCTTGTTAAATAGCAATAATCATTTATCGAATTTTCTTATGACTCGGGCATTTCAACACAAAACACAAAACTGAAGAAACATACATGTCAACGTGGTCAGTGCAATAAAATTCTTGCACCTTGCATAATTCACAATGCATTTTGTACGGAACCGGTAGCTCAAAAAAAAAAAGCAACATCAACATACGAGTGTAGTCTAGTGGTGCCCTAGTTGCGCTGGCTTATTTTGGACACAAGCTCTAAGCGAAGTAAAAAAATAAAAGGTGGGAAACCATCCATCGCCACCGTTCGGTTGTCATCGTGTGCTGTTCCCAAACCGATGTTGTAGGTGTTTCCTCGAATCGCCCGGCACCGGCACTACGGCTCCATTCCACATCTAGGACGACTTTGTGCAAGGTTGTGTCTCTCCATGTGACCTCCCACACAAACACATACACTCGTGGGGACCCCCGTGTGAGACTTCCCACTTCCCAAATGGCTTCTCGATGACGGCTTCCGACACACATCGGTTCGACGTGCCCTATCTCGACCCGTTTCCTTTTAACAGCCACCCCACACCGGTAACGCGTGTAGCCTAACCCTGGCAACTCCACTACTAACCCGCTTTTTTTTTTTATTTCAGCTCGATCGCTTTCAATGAGCGAATGGTGGGTGGGAGAGGCACATATCATGGGGAACACCCCGATGCCCTCCTAACACAGCTAGACACCAGCAGTCAAACATCTTTCGTGCACCTTTTTCGATTAATATGGTTGGAAATTTTCGGGAAGGGAGCGTTAGGCTGGCTAGGCAGCTGAAACGTGGAAGGTTTTTTGCATACATTTCCGCACTAAAAAATTCCACGCAGAATAATAAAAATTGGATGAAAATATGGGATGAGAAAAACAAAAGCCCAGTTTGCTAGTTACAATGCATCCTTCTAGCATTCTATTGCTATTCCATTGGTTCGGATACACCGCGCACACTAACACACGCTAGCCATATGCAATAAAAAATGGCTACCGGCTATCAGAACGTAGCTTTACCCTATTGGCTCATGTCCATCCAAGAAGCACGGCTGGCGGATGTTAGACGGACGAAGGGGTTTTGCTCTTTTGAAAAGTGTGGTTTTTTTTTGTTTTAACAATCCCCCCCCCCCTCGGGGTAGCGGGGCAGGTACTCGAATATACACCAACGCGAACGGATGGCATATCTCGCTGACAGACACACTCGCAGCAGCGTAAAGTGGCAGCCGACGTCTGCCACTGCAGCTGCAACATACTGACCTTCATTTGCTATTGCACAATTTTTGCACACCGGCCTGACTACATGACGAGTTCCACCGCCGTTTGAAGGCTGCTTTTTTCGCATTCCTACTTCCTGGCCGTACGTTGGCTGCCCTTTTTTCTCACCCTACTACCGCTACACTGTAAGCGCGTCTAGCTCCCCCGGTTGGTAGAATACGTTTAGGGAGCTAGGGCTTTATTTAGAAAAGCCCTAGCACAGTCACACACACACACACACAGCGAAACACCATTGAAACCTTGAACGTTCTGATGTAATAAGATCCATTGCGTTTTGCTTTTCTCTAGCTTCCCTTGGAGGTGAGCTGGATAAATGAGGAGAAATTGCGTAGTGTTATTTGGATGTTTAGTTAGCGGTGGTGTAAGTTGTACGACGGTTTCGTACATTATGATCGTTCGTACACGACCAACACCTATTGCAATTGAGCGTTTATGCAATCTGCCCATGTCCCCAGCTTCAATCTGAAGTTTTCTACATAATTTTCTTCTATAAGCTTCCCCCCCCACGGATGGATTACGGTTCGCGAACTCAATTAGAGCTCCGGTGTTAACTACCAGTGCTGCTAGCCGCTCGTTCCGTCACAGCTTTTCCTGGCTTAAGAAGTGCTCTAGATGCCAGTGTTTTGTACCAGCAGCAAAAAAAAAGAAGCTTTCTCAACAGGCCAGCTCAAGTTGAGCGATTCGATTGTGGTGACGGTTGTTTTTTCAACCATTCAACAACGCACCCCGTGGGGAAGAAAAAAAAAAGAAGCTTTCGCTGCTCACACTCACACAAAATGACACGCTTTGAGAGAGAAAATAAACATCGTACAGCAGCAGATCAAGACGTGATCCAAAAAGGTGTAACGCTACGATCTTCCCCCCCCACGACCCGTTCCATCATATCTCACGTGCCGCAGAATACACATAAATATATTACACTCCATGGAAACCATGGCGCTGGCGAAACGGTTGGTCAAACATGAGCGGCGATCAACGGCCGCACACGCACTGCACCGCCTCGCTTACGGCCGTAAGTCCGTTCCATCCCACGGGCTTGGCCCGTTCTCCGGCGATGGGGACCTTGTGCAATCGAACGACGAATCTCGTACGTACCCGGGTGTACCGCTTTTCACCGCTGTACAGCACCGAAACGGTAGCGCTCCGAAAGATCCGAAAACAAAACCACCGTACGATCGTGGCCATACAAAAATACATCAAACTCACACACACATCCACAGGCACAGGCACTTTTCACCGACCTATTTTTTCCTTCCTCCTTCGTTGTGTTCTTTAGCCACATTGACGAAACGGTCGGAACCACACCAGGCAACAGTGGAGCAGTGAAAATAAACGCCAACTACTTGTCCACGCGGTCCCGTCCAACTCTCGCTCGGTTTTTCCACCTTATTTGTGTTGTTGTTGCGGTCGTTTCTTTACCCTTTGTTGGATTTTTCCTTTTCTAAAACATTTTGTAGCTTAATATTACTTTCCAATGGCAATTGGGTGCATTACGCTCGAACTGCTCAAGCCCGGTGGCCTTCATTTCATCTGATCGCACTTCAAATGTGTGTGAGTGTATGTGCGTTATCAAACTGTGTGTGTGTGTGTGTACAAACAATTGCATCGACACACAACAGGATGCAGCACGATGCACACAGCAACGGTTTCGATGCATACCACAACCAAAAGAGTGGAGAGTTGACACGTCGGAATACAAGGCAAAACACGTCGCGTATCGGACGCCGTGTTGTGAATCGCGAGAAAACTCAACCCCGCTAAGTATGCGACACTCTCGGTGGTGGAGAAAGCGATAAGAAACGTCGTCCGAGCTACCCCAAACACACACACACACAGACACAGATGAGAGCCAAGCTTGTTGTGTGACGATTGTAAAATCGTTGAATCGGCAGCAAAAGATCAAGAAGTTTTTGCTGGGTGTTTTTTTTTTACTGTGTTCCTCTAGTCCACGTTGCCACGCGGGTGGGCAGTGCGGGCATGTTATATCATCAACTGTGAAAAGGTGTGTGCCAGCTTCGACATGCTGTCTCGTACGCATGATCACGAAGATCAAGCGCAGGGGACATCAATTCCTTGTTTATGAATCGCTTCGGGGGTTTCCGTTTTCGGTGGAGAATGTCCAGCACTGTCACCAACCACGGGTAATCAAAGTACGACTGCTGCTGCTACTACTATCTGCCAACTAGCGAATGATGCTGACGATGACGTTTGACGTTCAGTTGTGAATGCTTAATAGTGTCACAGCACACATCTTGCTAGCTGCTGTGTGCTGTTTTTTTGCGTCTACCCCTTCGGGGTGCACCCTACGACATAGGCTATAGGACGAAGCGTCCAACACGTCAGCGCTTTTTGAGAAGAAAATACGACTTAAACAAAAAACGCTACAACAGTGGCCACTTCCTGTCCAGCTTATTCTGTATCCTGTCGTTGATTTCAGCTTCACAAGCACGCACACATATACAAGCACATACACATCCACATGTACAACGATCGATTCGATCCATCCGAAAAAAAAATGGATCGCGGGTCCATAGCAGTGCGTCATAGTAGCGCTAACGAAAAAAAAAAACTATCCACCGTTCGTTGCGAAATTGTACGATTTCTTTCCCTGCCCTGTTTGAATAGTTTCACGTGGCCCTCGCGGCCACAATTGAACAGTCACAGAAAACACTCACACACTCGTACACACGAACGTTACAATGAGAAACCCCCAAATGATGGTGCCCCGGATCTTTGCAATTGCACTCGCAGCCAACCAGACACTACGATCGCGTATTGTGCTGCGCTTAATTGAAGTTCCTCCCGGATGAAGAGCAACCCCTGTGCAGCTGCTTTCCTGGAACCGTTGACCGATACTACTGAGCATCCATCCCGCAATCCAGTTGGGCAGGTCAGGGTGTTTTGCGAATCCAAGTCCGTTGCCCAAAATTACCCAATCCGGTTCGAAGGTACGATGAGTACGATTGTAGCGCCAAGCAAGACGAGCGCATCCCAGCAGTGATCGCGACCAACTGACGGATGGGAACGCGCGCACACAACAGCTGAGCCACCGCCACCGGACCAACCGTTCCTGTGGGGGTTTCGCGCGCGCTCTACAGGTGCCTCCATGCTTCTCGATCACGTCTTTATGCACACATTCGGTGTGTGTGTGTGCGCTCGTTCCCTTAGACCGTACGGGCGTGTTTGTGCTGGGGCCGGATTGTATTATGTGGGAGCGTACGGCACACACCTTGCCGGGGTGCCAAGTGGAAAAGCACTGAAATGGCCTGGCCGCGCACTAACGGGTAAATAGCTTTCAAGTGCGCGCATACATGCGTACTAAATAGCCACCTCTCTATTTCGTGCACACACGAAACACTCTCTCTCTCTCTCTCGCTCTCTATCTGTTCGCAGAACAACGGATTTATCTCCGTCCATCGATACGCGAACCGCGCGAACCGTGAGGAACCGAGAGACACAGCTACGGTTCCTGAACACTGCCTGCCCCTAAGCCTGAGCGAGACGGAGAGAGCAGTCGTGGTGCCCTTCCCTGCATCAATGGGGCCGTAAAGGGCCGAACGCGGGCACCACGATCACTGCGAGCGGTCAAAACCGAATTCGACAACAGTCGAAAGAATCTGCCTCTCAGCTGTCTACACCGCACACTCTCATGTGACTTCCGGTGCTGGGCACTCAAACGGTGGTTCAGAATCTTGGGACCACCGAATCCACGTGATCGATGACCGATCGAGCCGTGAACAATGCAACCATTCTTCAACTCATTTTGTGTGTGAAGAAAAATATCAAAACAATTCGCACGTTAAGAGAAAACGCTCCACGCAAACCACGAACGCCGTCGATACCAACTGAAACATTCCGAGGATAAGCGCGACTAAAAATAATACAAAAACAGCACGCGCACTTACGATGGGGTTCGGAAAATTCTTTGAAGAGTGTCTCTTCGTGATGGTGGAACTCATCTACCAAACCCGCAAAAGGTCTATACTTCGGTCCAATTCGCAATCGGTCCATGGTTGTACCGACACTCAAATGCAGTGCAAAAAAAAAAGTCGTGGTGGAAATCACCCGATGGTGAAAGTTTCCCGATGGCGCGGGAAAAGGCAAACGAATACGTGCGATTTGCTTTTCAATTTGCGTGTCGTCGTTGGTACATGCCTTTCCTTTGCATTCTCGTACACTTTTCTTTGCTGGTTTGGGGAAAAATCCGAACACGCTGTACGAGGCAAAAAAAAAAAGCTAGTGTTGAGGGTGGAAAATGCTTTCTCGGCTGTTGGCTTTCGATGCTCGCAGCAATGCAGCGGCACACCAAACAAAGCTCGCCAGCGGTGCGTTGCTGCGTTCCGAGAATCCGTTACGCTTCTTTGCCGACTGTTTGATGGTAGAAGCGATGGCAAATTGATGCGCTTGTAAGATGTAAGAGAAAGGTGTGTATCTTTGTGTTAGAAAATCGAATCTTTTTAAACGATTGGTTGTGCTATAATAAGGCAAAAGTTTGATGCTGTAGCGTTGTTTTCATCGAACACAAAAAAAAAAAACGTAATGCGAATAGTGGTGATAAGACTCCCTCGTTTTGACTTGCAACAAGCAATTGTTCCACAATTGCTCTGCGACGTGTTCATTAAAATGCAACACACACAAATCAAAACACACCTTGGCTTTGACATTCCATAGACGCAACACACAAACGCAACCAATAAAATGTACTCCGGGGGCCGTTCAGCCAGAAGCTAATGTGGCTTAATCTGAGGTAAATTCGTGCGCAATTGGAGCGCAATTGAGCGGTATTAAAACTCCAAGTAGCAAAATAAAGAAACAACGCTACAAAAATTGTGAACACATCTCATAATCTCATAGATGCAAAATGTAGATAGGACATCGAATGTGTTGTGGCGCGGGTAATGAATCATAATTGTATGCGAAAAAGTGGAGAAATCCAGTACCAACGGTTCATTAGACAGGCTGATATCCCGCCGAACCTGGACATGGATCTTCATCGTGTAACTGGAACATTAATTTTGATAGTGTACACGGCAAGTAAAACGCAAAAAAGAAGAAGGTCCCGAATGGTAGAGAAGCTGTTTAAATGCAATTATTAACATATTTTACCCAATTCCGTCTCATTTGCACGTTGCAGGCCTAACGCGGTTGTGTGTTTCATTTTCCTTTTGTTTTGCCTCTATGTGCAGTTAGAAACTTAACAGTACACTTATTCTCCCTCTCTATCTCTCTTCGTTATTCTCTTTCCTTCCAGGGGGGGTTGGTTTTTCATTCTCCCCTTCTATCGCTTTCCCGTTTTCGATCGCTGCACTCAACTGTCTCTCTCTCTCTATCGTGCTTTGGTATTGTTCCGTTGCGTAGCGGATCTACTAGCCGTACAGGGATTGTGCGTAACGTTGCATTTTGAGAAGCGAACGTTGCGGAGGGTGTGTGCATCAGACAATACTGTTCCCCAAAAAAAAATACTGTCCCTCGTTCGATCTCTCGTTCCTATTTCTATACCGATCGCATCCGATCGTACTGTTTCTTCTAGAAACGCTCTCGTCAACGTAAATGCATTTCTCTTTCGGGTTTGCCATCGGGTGTTGCAATGGTGTGAGGAACGGGATAGTGGCTAGAGCGTTTGAGGTTTTTAGAGCGCTTGCATTCCCACGTCCCGTCCCCGGACCCCGGAAAACCCTAACCCCCCTCGGGGGGATTGCTGAGAAGGGTAGAACGATTGCGAAGCGAACAGTCGATGATCTAATGTGCAGCCGAGTTGCACACGGTAAGAGATGCACTCGAGGAAAAGAACAACAGCGAACAAGAAAACGATCCAACATCCAAAAACAAAACGCACACGAAGACAGGCGCAGAGGGCGAGTCCGTGTCACTCTTAGTGCTCTTTTACGCAATGGGGCCATGTATGTCAACTGAGTCGAACAAAAGATGAGGCGTTGTTTTGGCGTATCTCCCAAATCATAATTTTCGCACACGATGTTGTGGGATTGGTTCAATATTTAATTGCAGTTTGATGAATTAATCAGTTAAAAATTGTTCCTTTTAACAATTTTAGAAAGTTTTTTTTAAATGATTGTGTAGTCTTTTAGAACTACAAGAGCCAAACGTAGGTTTGAATATTTAATAAAAAAAATTTCTTCCTTGTCAAAACTTTAGCCGAATATTTTTAAACCTTTTTTAATCCTCAGTTCATACGATTCTCACGTAGTGTTCTTCTTAATAGCTTAACGGTCGTAAGATCACGTCGACCATCGAATGGCTTACTAGACTCTCTGATACCACGTAGTTGGATAGTAAATCTTCACTACGGGAGGCCGGTCCGGATGGGAGTTGAACCTCATTCCTGCCGTTTAAAGACCGGCGCCGCTGTCGCATATACCACCCAGCCGCCCCATAGTAGTATTATTGTTTTGAATAAATATTCTTATTATTGGTTTAACGCTCTACATCGGCATGGCAGTCATCTAATGACCGACTAGACTTATTGAAACCACGTAGTTGGATAGTCCGTCCTCATTACCGGGGAACCGATCCGGGTGGGATTTAATATTTAAACATTGTGTTAACTGACAATCGGAAAGTATTTGCAAGTAAACATGTAACACCATTTTCTACTGTACTTTCACAATTACTATTTTTTGCACCACCAAGCCCACCACCATGGTGGTGAATCCTTCCCCTCGTAAGTTAACAAGTGCTTCTGTTGCACCGATATTGCAATGCACCGGCTCTCCCGTGCACAACAATCAACGCTTTAGTGAATGCGTTCGCGCGTCTGCCAAATGGCTTTAAGTAGCGAAAAAAAAAGGCAATGCGCTCACTCTAGTTTCCAATGCGCGATGGAGTGAATCAAACGGAACACGGCACTGTACGATACCTTATTTTGAGCCCTCAGGCATGGGGGGGTGCGGAAGGGCAGCAAAATTCCCGCTACTACATCAGACAGCATAAGCTAGTGCCGACGCCCCCGAGCGGACTAAATCCATCGGCAACAAGTGCAGTAAACTGTAGTTCATTTAGATCAAAGGGATGGGTGTGGATGTGTGGGGTAGCGGAAGGTAGGAAAATGCTTCCCCGAACCCGCATCCACCCCATTTACCCTTAAGCAAACCTTCCCCAAGGGAAGTTCAATGCTATTCATCGCAATTAAATGTGTTCTGGTGGCATTTCTTTGTGGCTATCATAAGTGAAACTACCGACCGAGGTGGAGAATAGTCTCACGCCCTTTTAGATGTGGATTAGCGCAGAAACACTTTCCCTCGGAGACACGCTGACACGCAGGTGTGCAGGGAGTTATGCTTCGCAGACATTTGTCGCAAGAGATTGTTGAGTGTCTGCAAACGAAGACAATAGTGAGAACAAGACTGTAGTCTCAGGAATAATTTTGTTTGGACGAGTATGGGATGTTTTACAAAGAACATTCTTATCGACGAAGATGACAACAGCAACAATAACAGCAGCAGTTTTGGGCAATTCAAGAACAGTAATGGTTGGTCGATGTTTTATGAATAAATGAAATAAAAATTGAATTAAATCTTTAAAGACATAAAACAAATAACGCGATCTGATCAAGAAACGTTCCTGAAAACACGGTTTGCTTGCAAATTGTATCATTAAAGTGTAAACATTTAAAAAAAATAAATTAAAGCTTGATTGCACTCACCTGTGAGTATGTCGATTCTATTGGTTTTGCCACAAGTGTTGCTTATCTTCCACGAGCATCCGCGAGACCATTCTGGAGTAACAATATAACCTGAGAAAAAAAGTGAAACTATTCCAAATTTGTGTAAATGATTATCGTTAGAATTGTACAGTGATTTAGTTAACATAAACGATGTGTCCTTTGCACTGTTGCTGGCATTGGCTAGAAAAGCTAGACCAGTGCTCCATATGACTGTGACCGTGAAACAATACGCATAGCTACCTTCACCTTCCGGACAGGAATTCCACCTACCAAGCGGGTGGAAACAACTCAACGTCTGACGGAATGCAGCTGTTAAGGCTGCCGCCATTCTACATCAATACGGTATCCCTCCGATATCAAACATATCATCGTTTGTATGATGCCAGAAACAAACAAAAAACCAAACACATGCAGTACAACAGCACACCAACCGCTGGTATGTTGGTGTTGCATGCAAAAAGTGGTGGCAACTTTCCTCCCCCTGCTTCTGATCGTGCATAAAACCGTTGCGGCACTCGGCCGCGGACAATACTGGGACGATCCGGGACCTTCACTGCATGCGAGATCCCGCCGTTCGATGCACTTTATCTGGTGCATAGAGAAAATCACTCAGCAGTAACAAAGCGTGCACTAACGCGGTTCGCGGTGTAGTGACTGGCGAACCGTTCGCTTAGTAACTGCAAACTCCACGGTCCATAAATTTAGCTGCAGCTTGTACTGTGAAGGCTGGAGAAAGCGATCGCGGTTGTTGATCGTATCGAAAATGGAAGAGAAACAAAAATCTAAATTATCGACAATTATTATTCTTGAGATGGAATCTGGCAATAACGGGCTGGAGCAATGTGTGAGAATTATAGTTTCTGGCATGATGCCAAAGGGTCTTTCTAAGATTGTATGGGGAAACAGCCACCTCACTTTGTAGACTATAAAAGATCAGTTTTTCAAACACAAAAAAAAAAATTCAAACCACCTCAAATCTGCCAAAAAGGTTGAGGAGAGAACTTACAGTTCATTTTTTAAGGGGAACATAAGTGCCTGCCAAAAAGGACGAGGAAAGACCTTACAGTGGATTTGTTAAGGGGATTTGCAAAGAAAATAGAGCTTGATTTGACCATTACTAATTTTAGTCCGAACTATCAGTTGCCATCAAATGGTCACTAACCTAACACTCGCTTGCTGCTGCAATTTGTTCGAACACCACCACATGTACACGCCCACATCCAACCATACAAACAACATGTGGTGGATATTTTTAGGAAAACTTCTTTTCTCGATGTTTAGTTTGGGTGTTGCATTTCTGCTACCCCCCTCTTTTCTGCCAAGTGCAAGCCAAGCCAGAAGAATGTTTGCATCGGTTCGAAATCTCATAACCTCCGTCGACCTGCAACAGCCGTGTAGTGTTGTGGGCAAATTAAAAGCAGAGAATTAGCACCCAACGAACAATTTGCATCCGAAACCATTGCAACACATGCAAGCACGCGGCTTGCGTGTGTATGGTTGTGCCTTTTAGCCGTGCCTCGTACATACTATGTCACCAAAATGTCTCATTCGATAGATTAATAACGATTATCAATATTACGAGAAAGATGCAAAAGGCGAGAAGTGTTCGCGAAGTAAACCAGGAGAAAACCTTTCGTCGTCCAAAAAAGTCGTTCAACATGAAGCCACCCCAGGATGGGTGTGCGAGGGGTGCATTTATGGGGGGGGGGGGGACGTGTGACGTATACGAGAATGAGAACGTCCTCGGCATCGGTGATAGGTCGAAAGTGTCGCGATGAAGATTTGGCACAAACATGCCATTTACGTGCCGCTCTGCCCCGTGCGCGGCTTGCTGCATTCAACGCTGCGCACCCATTGCACACTGCACAGCGACCACTTGCGTCTAATGCATTAAAGCGAACCACGCTGCTGACCGGGTTTTGCAGCGCTCTCCTCGCGCTCCATAGTACAAGTCATAGATCTTGGTGATGCCCGATCGCTGCCCACCCAGTGGTGATGGTGCACGATGGTGTGTTCGTGTTGATAAAAATAAATCGTAATTACATAAAATAATTGCACTTGCCAAGTAGGCAGGCTTGTTTGCTCAGCGTTTTTGGGACGGCCAGAGGTGTTCCGTGGCGGGAAGGGTGGTCGGCAGTATTTTGGTTGGGATAGTTAAATTAATTATTCATCACCAGGGGGATATGGCTGTGCGCAAGCAATGGACACTATCTTCGTTCTGTTAACCTTTTCCTACGGGTAGTTTGCTCAAGTCAATCATAAGGAGCGAGAATAAGTATATTGCAGTAAATGTATACTAGAACACCTCTAGAAGCCATACCAGTATGACAACCAAAAGTCGATCATTTCCTCTGCTTGATGCGAAGCAAAATCTATTGAAACGGTGTGTAGTGCGGGTTGCATACTTTTTGGCTGAAATCCTCGAGGGTTAATTTGAGCTATTTTTCTAAGCTACCTGTTCGTTCGTGGCAACCGCATCGGAAAGGAAAACGCCCCCATCCCAGCTAATGTGAGGAAAACTGTTCTCATAATATAAAACTATGCTATTGTACACAATAGATGGTTTAAATTTGTATACAACTTGCAACGGCTAGGGACAAGGGTAACCTTGTTTTATCAACGATCGAGGTAAATGGAAAGCATCGTTACAGTGAAAGGCATGCAGGCTAGAAAAAGCTTTCCGTGGAAAGCTTTGAGTTTTCCCGAGTTCCACCATCGGTCACTCATTTCCCCGACACACGAAAATATACATTGTACAGTTCGATGTGCTGATTTGAAGTACTCAACCGGATGGATCGATTATCGTTGTCGGCTGAGCGCTCGCTTGGATGACGAGGTGGGAGGCGGTGAAGGTGAAATATTTTTCTGCTTTCAGCGATGCATTCCTCGGTGCAGTATGAACTCAGCCCTGCCACTGAGATACCACCAGATGTGTTCACTAGTTCGAATCGATATACACAGCGAGCACAAGGAGTATCCCAGTGGCAGAGGTTCGTGTTTAGCTTAAACGAGTTCCATTTCCGTTTTTGAGAATAAGAGAATGTATTCCTAAAATAGAAAAAAAATAGCTCAATAAAATTTATGTAATAAACGGATTAAAAGATTTTATGACAAGGTGAAATAGGGCACCGTGCAAGTAAAATTACAAATTCGCAATAATCTAAACTTTCCGCTGTACAGCTCATACGATGTACCAGATACACTTGCTCGATTTGTTTGTGTATGATCTCCGCTGCATATTGAATATCAAAATTAGCGTTTCGTAACCACTCGCGGGACGCCCTTTGTGATGAAACCGGAACGAAGACGATTCCTGCCCTTTTGTGAGCCGTGTGAGTGTGTGAGGGGGAGTGAGTGTGTGCTGTCGGAGGTATATTTTGCACTCACGTTTTTGCGCAATCGCTTCCCACATGACGCCATACACAGTGCCATTAGCGATAGTCGATGTTGCCGTGTGACTCACGAGTCACGTTTCACGCCCGGCCATACACGTGCTGTTTCTAATTGGTACAGGAATTTTCGTGTGTTCGTGCGGTGGGACAATAACTAGAGCGCGGTGGGACAGGGCAGGTTGAAGGAGTATGGTAGTAAATGTTTTCGACGCGTTTAACCTAATAAACAGCGCGCTCCATTGTGTGATCAGATCTTTAGAAGACTTATTCAATGTTGGACAATTGTTTTTTTGCCATTCGCATCGTTGCTGATGTGATGTAACCGTGGGCACTCACACTCACTCACTCGTTTGGCACTCAACTGTTGGTCCCAACCGAAAGGGGAGACCTGCAAATGAATCATCCCCATCGTGCCCGTGTGTTCACGTTTTGGCACAGGGGATGAGGGTGGTAAGTTCGAATGGAGACAAGTGTTTGCTTGGCACGTTCTGAGCTTCGCTTTGGCGGTGTGTGTGTGTGCGTGTTTCAAGTTACTGGTTGGCAGTGTATTCGAATGAGACCCCTGTGGCGAGGCGAAACAGAACCGGGAGCGTGGAGCAGCAACAGAATGGAGCAGCGTCATGCTGCCACCAATACTAACGCATCTGGTGCGCTTTGCGCATGTTGGTGCTACCATCAAACCAGTCGTTTCACGTTCAAGTTCAAGTTTAACAACTATGGCACATTATCTGGTTCCCCTGGTTTTTCTTGCTCCACTGATCGTTGCACACGGGTGCCGGGTGCGGCGGTGCCGTCGGGGATTGTAGCAGCTGTTGCCCCAACATTCACATTATCTTTCCCTCCGTGTGTTGTGGCACATAAAGACATCTGGAACGATTTGGCTCGCTCTTTCCTTTGCATGGTGGACGGGGCCGCACACACAAACACACTGTTTCCCTCTGTGCGTCTTTCGCTTTCATCTGAAGACGCTGGAACGGTGACCATTGAAGGATGTGTAAGGGTACGATGGTAGCTCTTGCCTTGCCCGTTCTCGCCACAGTGGTTTCACTTCTTTCGCGGTCACCATTCATCGCTCTTCCGTTACAAGTTCAAGGTATATGCAATTTGCTGCCATTGCTCGCTTGAAGATATCTCTCTCTTTCTCCCTCTGGGATCGTTTGATACATCGTTTCTACTCCCCCGGTGGAACGTCATGTTGAAGGGGGATTTTTTCTTCTTGCCCGCAGCAATTTATGTGCCGCCAAAAGGTTTCGCTAAACTTCTTCATGATGGCCTACTTCTTCGCACTTTAGTGTCCCCTTTTGCTTGCGTGTACGTTGGGGTTGATTTTTGTGTTTTACAAATGTAAATGTTGTGGCGCACGGTGGTAGATGTGATGTGGTGAGTGGCAAATTTTTTGTAACTGGTTCATTTTTAGCTATGGGCACCGGGGAGCCAGCGAAATAATTGGCTTCAAGTTGCCATAGGTTTCGATTGTTTATTTCTGTAAAAGATATAATAAAAAGGTGAAGGAAAAATATTAGAATTTGTTTAACTTCATTTGTTCAAAATGCTTCAATTGAAGCTCTATCACAATCTTACAAAGATCAGATGTAAAAATTCAATCTAAAACACCGTCATTAGCGTAGACAATAAAACAAATGTACCAGGGTCATAGACAAGCTTGAAACGAACGAAACGAGTTTTGCAAGTTTGCGAAATGGGTAACTGTTCTGTGATCCACCTGGTCGAATGAGACGAAGACGAAGCAAAAGATGAGAAAAATCACGTATCTCTTCACCAGCAAAATGCTTTAGTGCTGCCCAGATCAACCGAAGCAGAAGAAAAAGCACAATAATAATCACTATGGTGGAGAAGACACAATAAACGACTTAAACATTGCATGTTAGCGCACAACACTTGTAACCACACACGAAAGCGGTTTGCAATAAAATATGGTAAGATCGCCACTAGCTTGAACGAACACGCAGCGAAGCAGTTAATAAGGTAAAAATGAAAATAAAAGTTTCACATGCTGTCAGCATCAAACCAGGTTGGGCGTCAAGTTCAAAGTCAAAGGCGAACTGTGCGGTGGGAGAGAGAGAGAAAAGTCGTAAAGTAAAGTAAGAAAAGTTGCGAAAAGAAAAACGAAATAAAGCATGGAAACACTAGAATAATTCGTACATTGAAAGCTACTAGTCGATCAGTGAAGCAAAGGTAGATTTTAGGAGCAAGCTAATGTTGGTTTTAACAAGAGAAGATAACAGCAAAAGCCGATGGATGTAGTGGCAATAAAAGTGAGATAAAGTGAAACCGAAAGAAATCGGCAGTAAAGTAGCTAACAGCAGTAGGAAAGAAGCGAGAAGAAAGAAGAAATGCAACAGCACACATACATACATGTGTTAAAAATGGAACGTATTAAGAATGAAATGGAGAAGCGAAAGCGAAGTTAAGAAATATGATCAGAAAATAAAGAAGTCTTACGTAATAGCTTAGAACAGGGTGGAGCTTTTAGGCGATCGTATAGCACTTTGTTTGAGAAGCTTACTGTAAGACTGCTTTTTTTTATTCAACTTTATCTTGTTGTTTAAGAATCGTCTAGCTCTTTCTATGTTTGTTTATTCGTTAGCTCATTTTATTCTAGCATTATTTTGTTATTTAACGTAATTAGTTGCTCCAAATTTATGCTTTCTTGCTCGATAGTAAACATTGCTTTATTTTATTTCTGTGAATTATTTCAGTCAAGAAGAATATATTAATTATAAGAGAGTTGTTTTAATACAACGATTAGCCTGGGACAAAACAAACAAATGCGACCCATTAATTTATGCAGACGTTCGGCAAAAAGCGTACATTCGGCAAACCGGTTTTTTTTGGGAGCGAATGCCGCGTTTCTGGTTTTAGTTTTTTGATCGCCTGCTGGTTTGATGACTCGTTAACAGTCAACACAACACCCTACAACGCCTGGCCTGTTATGCAACGACTGTGTACATGAGAAAACCAGTTCCACCCCGCACCAAAAAGGGAGTCAAATTCAAAGATTCTAAGACCGGAACGGGGTACCGATACACACAAACACACGAAACTTTGCAAAAAATGGGAGACAAATGTAAAGGAAACCAAAAAAAAAAAACTTACAAATCTTCTTCGTTTCGTGTTGCTCGTATGCTAAAACTGCGAATTGTTTGAAAGCGAAGCTTTGCGTTTCGTCGTGCGTGCAGCTACCGGATGGAACGGACATCTATTGTCTATTTAAAATAAATGAAAAAAAAAATTCTCGTTGTGCCACGCCAGTAGGAGTTTTAGTTGTGTTCCATTTGTGAGTAAAAAAAAAGAGGGAAAATAAGACTGCTGAGTATGGCAGCCCACTTAAAATCTTGTAATTATGGAATGAAATTGGATGTCAAATGTATGTTCGTTAATCACGCAACAACGTTTAGCGAAGGCACATGTGTTTGTAGGACAATAATTTATTTTTCCAAAAGTATTTTTACGAAAAAGGAGAAACAGATTTTTTGCACACACAATTGACAAACTAGCTTAAAAGCCGGATGCTATAAAGTGAGTTGAATGATTACTTCAACAATAAAGTATGTTGTTTGAGCTTTTAAGGGAGCCATAACTCTATAGAGTGATTTCCAAATCCAATTTCATTAATTTTATCGTAAAACAACAGATTCACTCGGCACAAAATAAAAACGCCAACCGAAAACGTTTGATTATTTTGTTGTTGTTTTAATCCATCCCACCTGGCATGTGGCAAAAATGGAAGCGTCCAAATCTCATGCACTGTGCATATGTATGTACCTCATCCCTAGTCCCATCTCTGCGTGAGTGTGCGTGGTTGGGCTTGGCTGTCATTAACGTCGATAATTAGATCACACGCAGTGAGGATGGAGCTTGTGGTGGAAACGATGCACTCATTGTAGCGTGTTGTTATATCGTCGATCGATTGCACACCGTCGTACATTGGTCGTACTGGTGTAAGGGTTCAACTATTACCACTACTGCTGATACTATTATTACTACCGACACCACTACTGGCAAAGTTGAAAAACAAAATGGAACCCATTTTCATCATCACCATCATCATCTGCAGTGGCAGCAGCATGCAATACCTTTATCAGGAGCAGCATTTCTTCATAATTTAGAGCGATTGAAACGAATGTGTGTACCTGTCTCCCACATTGTGTGTCTCTCACCCTCTCGCATTATGTGCTGTCCCTTTCCAGCAATCCTTTCGCCGTACAGCTGTCTCGCTTTAAAGTGTATATCTTTCACCTTCCGTCATCTTTTTTGATGCAAAATGTCTTTCAAGATCGATTTTTTTCAGAGAACGGCAACATAGATTGCAGAAAATTGCATCATATGTTAGATTTATCGTTTCTTTTTTTATGCCGAGAAACAGCGCGTTTTTGCAGATAAATTATTCGAAAATAATTGACAAAATCAATCATTCAAAATATTGCCTCATTTTAGTGTTTAGTGTTTTGTTTGGAAAATAAAAATTCACACTCATACTGCAGCTCATGAGCACGAACAACATTGCTGGTCACGAATACCAACACACATGTACAGTGAGTACATCATACAACCATCGAGCTACACTGGAATATGCGCATTTTGTTGTCACACCGCTGATAAATATTGTGGGCGGCATATTTTCGTACGTCATCATCGCCCCTATCGCCCATTACGTCTTGGAAGCGCTAGAAACCTACCGCTGCTCGGGAAAGGACTCAAGGAGTTTGCAAAAGAAATTTTTTCAAACGTGAGATGTTTCAAAACTCGAAAAATCGGTCAAATAGTACTTCAATAAGCACCAAAAGTAGTATAAACATACGATTAGTGGTAATGGAAACCTAAATTGAACGTCGTTTTGTATAATGATGTTTACCTTTCACACCTGACTACCCTTTATGTAGATTGCAATGTTTGTTTGTTTTTTTTTTCAACCATAAATTAAGAAATATAAATTGAATTTTCGTTTCAAGTGCACTACCGCTAGATGACGCTAGCACAAAACAAGAAGAGTTTTCACTTGGCAACGCCATCTTGGATCCATTTACGCCAACACGGTACCTTGCACTAGGATAGCGTTTTGTCGTTAAGGGCTAGAAACAACCGAGAGCGGATAAGCAGTCCCTGGGTTGCGCTTCCTCTACTAGCACGGCAATGCACTTCCGATGCAGCTTTTCTTCGCTATCATTCACCGGGAGCATCGAATAATCAAGTGCGAGCGAGAGCACGGTGACGATGGTTCAAAGTATGATGGCAGAGAAAAATAGGTGAAAAGCAATGGCAGAGCGAGATAGAGAAAAACAGACAAAGAGATGGACAAAGAGAGCGAGAGAGTGAGAAGACTCTAGAGACAGAAAGCGGGATACGAGATATTTTTCTCGTGGAGACTACAATATAATCTTCATCCACTGGCCGAAAAGGTCTCCTCTAACAAAATGTGCCACGAAGGACGCAGCTTTGTTTTCCCTTTTATTATATTTCATAAAAATTGTTTTAAGAAGAAAATGCAATTTTCACTCTACTTGAAAAAGAATTTTGGAAGTTGTACACGTGTTTAAGGGTTGTTGCAAGCGATGGAGCCGCCTGGTCAGCTGTGCGTTTGAAAGTTATGAAGCGTTGTTTGTTTTTTTTCATTCATCATTACACTAAACACACTCACATTCACTTTATACTATTAAATGAGAAGAAAATAGTGTCTTAAAATACGAAAATTTACACTTACTTGAAAAAGGCTAGAAAATTTAATTATTAAATAAAAAACACGTTTGGAGTGTACAATTTTCAATCGTCCTATATAATCATCACAAGTCACTTGTTAATCCTAAACACACTTAAAAGCACATTCACATGAAACTATAAAAACTTGTAAGCAACTGGGACAAGCAACCAGCATTCTAAACTGAACCGAAAAGTGTATTTTCCCTAAAAGAAATAACCTGCATCTTCAGCGCACACCGTGCACACAAGGGCAAAATACGCGCGGCTTCCAGCACCAGCTGGAGTCAGGCATGCACACTCCGCAAGACATCCGTTGCCGTGTATGAATGAACCGGAGGGAAAAAACACAATGAACTTGAACTTGGAAAACGGCACTGGTTCGGCGTTCCGATCCGGTGTGCGCATTTCGTTTTGTCCCGACGACGATATCAACCGACACGCACACACCCTTACCGGGTTTGTTGGCAATGTATTGTGCACTACTACCACTACGGCTACAAGCAGAAAATACATAGCATACATTGGGGTGATTGTAGAATGCATGCAAATTTACCAGTTCGAAGGGCTTCTGGCGAGGGTAAAATAATGAAAGCGCATACAGCACAATGTTGCATCGGGGCCGGGTTCGTGTTTTGGATTGATTGACAACAAAATAGATCTGTTTTCGGTCGAACATTTGCAATGAAATCAATAGAAATGCTTACGAAATAATCTCACTAAATCCATAAAGAATGCTCATAAAGGAAATTCTAAAAGAGAACCATTTTATTCCTCCAAATATAATATTATTTATCAATTAATCTTAGCTTTTTTCATCATTTTCAACCCGTTCTATACACTTACCTCTTGTTTAACCTTTTATACACACATACACACACATACATTGCAGCCCATTGCATCGAAAGAGAGGCAACAATATAGCTGCCTCGAGCGTACCGTTTGCATTGCGCAGCTGAGCTGGGCGTTTATATGCATTCGCGTGCATTCCGTCCGTGTCAGCTGGGATGCGGTGTGGAAGACCGTATCAGATGATGAAATCGATCGATCGAGCACGGCACACGGTTTCACTTGCACTCATCGCAGCACGGCAGAAATGTTGCGACCCGTGGTGGCTTTCGATTTCAATTAGCACCGAATTTGTTCCTTTTTGTTCCACTTTGCACAGCTGGTTTTGGCGTTTGATGATGGCAAATTTGTTTTATTTATTTCGGTCACTCTAAAACACACGGGTAACGTCAGCTTTGGTGGTGGTGTAACACACATGCAGACATTAGTAATCGTCACAAGCACATCACAAATGCAAAGAAAGAAGGAAAAACACACACTCGAAATCGTTCCAGCAACGCTGGAACTCTGGCAGAAATGTACGTCAGTCGACTAATTGTCGTTCACTAACTCGCTACACTGCGCACAGGTGTGTTCCGGTGGCATGAGAGGCCGTTTTCGGGTTAGGCGAAGACAACGTCAACCGCTTCTGCTCCAATCGGCTGACGATGGTTGAGTGCGGGAACAAAACAAACAACATCCAATCCCTACTCCAATACGGGGCAGCACACGGATAACGAGTACGCATACACACACACACACACACACACACACCAACATACACGTGCATACTGCTTGCTTTATCACTAACACATCAACAGCATCTCCGCCGATCATCATTCACCACCACCACCTCCTCCTCCCCCGCATACGCGGCGTACCGGCACACCCTATCACCGTTTTCCCCCCGAACCATTCCCCCGTGTCCCTGTATCGTCCGATGTTCCCGAGGGAATTTGCACACTTTTTCGTACAACGCAATTTCTTGACATTCCCGAACGTCGTCGTCGAACACGACGCGCGCGCCTGTCACACGCGATGGTGGGGATGCTGTTTTTTGTTGTTGTTTTTGCTTCCATTTGGCCACAATTTTGATCCACCACCGAAGTGAAGGGTGCTGGGTGGTGGGTTTTATTTCATATTCGAATAAATTTAATATATTTTCCACAATAAAGGGTTTTTGCTCGAGCTCGAAACATCCCGTACGCGGCTCAGTGTAATTGGTGAAATTGGGAAATTGTTTTGTGTTTGGGATCTTAAAATGCAGTTTAAACACTCCTACATGCACACATACACTTGCAAGCTCACACATACACCCGCCAGCGCAATTTATAATTGTCCATGTACGGTGGAAAATTCCAGATTCGGGCGTATAATTGTTGTTGTGTGTTTCCCGACGACGGGCAAACCGTGACACCACTGCCGGGGAAGACTTCCGATCCTTCGAGCCCGAGATTTTCTAACCGACCACACCGTTCGACTGCCGCGGCAATAATGAAAATGGCTGCAAATTCTTGCACCATCGTCCCTGCATGCGTCGGCCGAAAATTGATTTCCAATTTGCGTTCTAATGCGTCCCAACCCGTACCAGTGTGTGTGTGTGTGTGTGTGTGGGTAACCCACATCTACACGCACCACCCAGTGTTTGTTGTTTTGTTTGCTGGCTTTCGCCTCCCCGCCTGTCGCCACCCGGTTCTGGCTGTTGCGCCAGATCCAGAGCCCCGTATCCGATTTATTCTAGGGTCGTTACTGTTGGCAGCCGACGGGGAGCCTTCTAGGGGTTTTGTGAGAACAAGTGCGATGTCGAACGAGAGAGAGTGAGAGAGTGAGAGGTAGAGAGTTAATATAGAATAATGCGGCTGTAAAGCCATGAGCGTGAGAGAGGGTGATAATGTTAGAAGTAACAAATAAAACACACCGTCAATGCACTCCCAAAGTACACACGAAAGTGTGTATGTGTGTGTGCGTGTGTGTGCGTGCATGTATTTTTCGTTGATGGTGTTGAACGGGATGAACACAGGAACAACGTTCCTCCCCCAAACGGGGTGTGTTGTGCAATTGTCGAATGAAACAGGGTGGTGTGTCAGCAGCAGCACAAATGTTGGGGAATTTTGTAAAGAAACCATCGGAGCGCAAAATTAGTGTTCGGAACAATTCTATGAGCACTATTAGCTGGTTTTACATGATTCGTAGATTCTCCCCATTTCTTACGAATCACCCTATGCACACGTGTTTGTTATTAGTGATAATTTTTGCAATCGAAAGAATAATCGATACTTTACTCTTACAAATGTCTTATTACGTGTTGGTTCGTAAGCAGAAATTAAGCAGTAAAAGTCACATTCAATTATATACTAATGTAAGCGTTCCCATCGAGCAAATCTCAAAACACACATCAACATCGCCATTTACATCTCCTATCGTCTCGATCGCGTACGGTGTGGCGGGAGCAAGTACGGGAGCAAGAAAAAAGTTATAAAACAAACGCGATTGATGCGCACCGTGATGATGTCATCCGGTTCGATGCCTTAAGATTGCCAGTTCCTTCGGTTTCCCGGCTTCCAACCATACACCCCGGTGCAACTTGACAGCTGTGGTTCCATCCATCGCCATCCTGACCTATGCTAACTCGTGCAAGCCAGCAGGAAGAAGACACGAGAGCGAAGAATGCGGCACATAAAACTGCATTCATCATGCACGGTGTGTAAACAGTGCCGTTATGATGGCACCAGTCAAAAACCAGCGTGCCCGCTGTGACTCTATGGCCGATGGACGAAACTGCACGTTAGTGGAAACGATTGGTTTAATTTGCTTTTAAACCCCCTCTCCCGAACTCCCGCAGCTGGAGGTTGATCTGGTGGCGGACAAGATCTACGTAATTAAGGTTTCTCACACGCGAACGAGGTTCGGCTGAAGGAGACGAAGACACATCTGCACCAATAATCAATAGCAAAACACAAGCGACAGGCGAGTTGGTCACAATTTTGCCCATAATTGGAAGTAGCTTCGTTTCCCAGCGTAAGTGATCGAGCAAGGAATACGACCACACACAAACGCTTAGCACACAGTGGAGTACACGCACAATAAAAAAGGCGGGTGCGTCATGATCGAGTAGATCAATTTCAAGATGTCTTCCCGTGCTGGAATGTTCCCACAGGAATAATATTCGCAATAGTTCGCCCGTGCATGTGTGCGGTGTGGTGTCTAACCGTTGTTGTGGTTGTTGCCATTCCCATCTTGTTTTTTTTCTTTTGCCGCGCTGGCCACATCGCTGGCCGCTGGTGGTAGGTACGGTATTGGTGGAGCGCCCCCTGTGCTCCAAGATGTTATTTCATTTTGTTTTCTTTTTGTTTCAGCCCATCCCTCTGCCGTAGTGTTTGTGCTGTGGTTGTGCGCCACCCTATCTTTTGAGCTGGTGTGCGTTTCATCGGCGTGTGTGTCTTTCGTCCCCCCCCCGCTCTCCCCCCCCCCCCTCTTTGCTGTTTCCTATGGTTTTTGTAGACGTTCTTGTTTCGTTTCGCCCGTTTCGCGTGCTCCTGCAATGCGATGTTCCCGAGCGCGCTTGGCACGCCTGCGTATCGCGCACGACCTTGACAGTGAACTTGAATTTTCCTCTGTCATATTTATTAGCGACCCACTTCCACTGGCAGCTCGTGCACCCTTGTGCCCGTGATCCGGGTTGGGGAGGGCGACCTCTGATTTTTGGTTTCGCTCGTGCAAAAGTGGTGAGTCGTATGGTTTGGGGATTTGGGGGGTTTTCTTCTTGGCTAGCTGCTCTTTGCTGCCCAGTATCGTACAGTGTGCGAAGGGTACAGCCGTAGCGGCTGCATGAAGCTGCTACCTGTGCTAGTTCGTAGGTGCTTTGGTCATATCTTTGTGGTTTTGGAATAGAATGTTTATGAAATGATGGATTCGAATAGAAACAGCGAATCAAGCTGGTCAACAGGCAAAAAATATGTTCTTGTACACAAACACATATGAAAAAGACATTATATGATGCGTTTTTAGACATAATTTGATCTGTAGCTTTTTAAATTCTGCTGATTGTTTCAATGGTCTGCAAATAATTGATCAACCTCGGTGAGAATTTATCCGTAAATTACTCCTTATAACATAATTTTAACGACCATTCTTCACAAGTGAAAATACCAAACCAATTTATCCTTCTGCTCTTCATCAATTAACTATACCGTCGTTGTGGTGCAACACACGCTTTAGGTATTTAAACTCTTTCCCTTACGATCTTTCAGAGCGCTTTCCATCACCCATCTTGTAAAGCCATAGTCGCTAACATTAACCTCCCAGTTTGCTTTTGTAAAGGGATGCAACACTAGCACGGATGGAAAATAGCTACAAAAGTGCAATACCACCAGGCGTGGAAGTACTCACGCGCAAAACTGACAAGGTTACAGCTGACAGCAAATGATAGCAGAAGAAATCGGAAGCGGAACGGAAGTAAAAACAAATCAAACATCCGAGCTCGAACCCGAACGAATCGCTCACCGGCCAACGGTTGCAACGGTTCGCCCATCTGGATTGTTTATTTTTAGCTTTGACTATTCCTGGGACGAAACCCTGGGTTGCAGGTTGATCGATTCATGCCTTTTGGGCGGTGGGATGCCGCATTCGATGCATGCGGGAAAAAACGTTTGCCGTGTGCTTGACCATTTAGCAAGATGTAAGTAATGGGTTTTAGATACATTTCCATCGAGTTATGCTTGTATTTAATTTTATTTTCATTAATAAAAAAAGTCACAAGGCAATAGTGAAAATAAAAACTCAGTAAAAAGTGTGATTAGAAAACGCGATGTGTTCCATACATACCGAACAGCAAACAATGGTGCGGGTTTTGGATCGCGACCATAGCTTACGAGAAGGGTAGAAATCACAATAAAATGCACGGTCAATTATAACCTTGAACGGTGGGGCACTGGCAAAAAAAACCCCCCCCCTCGAAGATGACGCTGGCAGTTGCATCGTTTGCACTGCGCTGGCGCACGGCTTGCAATGGGCGCATGTGCGCGTGCATATGCGGGCACGTGCGCGCCAGAACAGGTGACAACCGTAGGCGGAAATGGGGCGGAAAGGAGAAGCAGAAGAAAGGAAGAACTTGGGTACCACGGGAACGTAGTCGCAGCTGTAGCGGCCAGTGGCAAATGTAATTATTTTTCCTCTTGTTCCTCGCCCGGGTTTTGTGTGTGATTTTTCTTCTGCTGCTTCTCCGTTCGCTACTCCGCATTTCACTGTTTGCTCCTTAATTCCCCTTAATACACAAACAAAGGCAAACCGCAGCTGCACTGTGCAGTGATGTAGTCTCTTAGCAGGGTTCATCCGAAACCCATCCGAGGGTGTGATTAAGTGTCACAAGTTTGTAATCGCAAGATGCTGCAGGCGCGAGTCGGCAGTGATGCTGATCGATGCAGTTTGATGCTAGTATGCAGTCGAGTAGGGAGTGGGAGGAAGAATGAAGGGGGTTTGCAATTTGCATGTCAATGGATAGGAACTGGGAAGCCGGTCGCGTATGTCTTACCTTAATGCAAAGCATCTGACGTACAGTGCACTGCAAAGCAATCCATCGAATTAAGGCATTAGTCTATTTAGTAACCATATTTGTATTAATATTCCCTCTGTAATGTTGGTAATAAATAAAATAAGTATTTTCTGTATGTATGGTTGCAGCAGCACAAGCAGGACAAAGTTCAAATGTGGCTATAACACTAAACATCACGCTAGTCACTGTGGTTTTCGCTCGGTTGCGTGTGTGTGTGCTTCATTGAAATAAAACAGCACCTCAACGAACGCCATTAATGGATCGAATCGCGTGAATAATGTGTGTCTGTCGGTCGCTGGAATTGAGTCAGCAATCGGTACCACACAGTGGCATTTATTTCACCCTTTGGTTGACGCATCTCGATCATTTTTCTCCAAGGAAGGTTTTGCTTTTGTTTTTACGTATATGCAGTTCTTTGTTTTCATTGCTTGTGAATATCGAGACGTTGTTACTGGCACTGGGATGGGTGCCAAGCGTCATTACGTAAGGTGGCAACGGGAAAGACAATAATCGTACCGCCCTGAGGGTAAGGGCAGGATCGATATGTGTTCTAAGGGAAGCGGCGTGCAAACGATAGCAACCGGGCGTCGATTTAAATTGCGTTCAAAAGTTGTATAATTTAAAAGTTTCTTTAGCATAACTTAGGCTACTTTATTATATTGGAATAATATCTAGATGCTTACCCTTTGTTGTAGCAATGTGCTATTTTTATTGATGACTTTTTAAAAGTTTTAGTTTACTTTCAATAAGAACAGTTTGCTGTTATATTCACTTTCGATATAACTTAATAATTAAGCGAGCTCAGAAACCCTTCAAACAAACTTTCAAGTAAAAGCTAACACCCTTTTGTGGTCAACTTGCACTGAGAAAATAATGGAAGAATTTTCGGGAACAAACTATCGCCACATCCTTGGTCTGGCCTTGGTAAAACAGGACAGGCGTTACACTGTGAACTATTTTAATCGTCTCCAGCTAGGAACACGCACACTACAGAAACTCTCCACTGGATGGATGCATCCCCGTAGCGATCTCTTTCTCCCTTGCAGCCCTAAGTACCTTGTCCCATCTCTAAGGTTGTACACCGTTACCAACCTGCAAGTGTTATCTCGAGGCAGCAAACTTTACTCACCTCCCATGTTACGATTAGGGATGTTGAACGGACGCACAACACACAGCCGCTTGTTCGAGTACTTCGAGCGCGATAAATTTGCAACCCACCGCGCTCGGCACCAAGCTCCGTAAAGGCATAAAGGCCGGCGAGAGAAACACAGTTGAAACAATTTGTTCGCGGGCAATTCGTGCTATCACGCACGCAGGAAAGCTTTCGCTAAATAAAACATCACCTACCCAAAACATACACACGCGCTAATGGCGTGTATGCCAGCCAGTAAGCTGCTGTTTCCTGTCCCGAAAACGAATCACACTATGCCGTGACATTTTTCCATCCGATCGATTTTTTTCTTACCAGTTCGCCAGTACTCGTGAGAACCCCTTTGTTCCCTTCATCGTCGTCCGTGGGGAGGAAGCTTTGCTGGCGTTTGCGTGACGATGGTTGTGTTAGTGCGCTGGCCAAGGATGACCGAAATGGGATGGAAATTTGAAGGTCGCGCACCACCGTGCCAGGATGTCGAGTTGGTGGAAAAATCGATTGAACTTGAGCTTGAAAATTTTCCATACACGTGCTATGTGTGTGTATGTGCGTGAATGAGCTTTTCGAGCTTACAAAGACACACATACTTACATTGCTATATACAATAAGTTTGGTACGTGTTCACACGATTTCGTTCGGCAAAGGGGGCAAGTGTTAGCATGTGTCAGTGGCCGTTAAAATCGTTCTGACATGTGTCAACGTACTGGTAGTAGTGCGAAGGGGCAATGATTGTTATTTCGATATTTTCCATCGGTTTTGTTGTTGTTTTGAAAAAATCACGCCAGCTTGCTCGGATACAAAAGGACACTGAGCAATGGTGGATCCTATCCGGCGTGCAGGGACCGGGTGTGGTGCAGAGTGTGTGCAAACATACACTGCGTTTGGCAATGGTTGGCCCATGCGCTTCGACAACGCTGTCCCGTTTGGAACGATTTGGAACGATTCCATCTTACGAAATGCGCTTTTTTGGGAGCAAGGAAAAGTTGCCAGAAAAGTGCCCAAACCACGAACTGCACGTCGATCGAAAGATGTTTCTGGTTGGTACAAGCGTGGCATGCGGGCTGTGTTGTAACAGTGGTTTTGTTTGTCTTATTAATTTATAGAGGTATAGAGTTTCTAAAACTACATTAGCCACTTAAATGCTAGGGGTAGTGCGTCTTAATGTAACGCTTAGGGTTTTTGGAAGTGGACTGAGAAAGACAAGTAATGGCCATCTCGGAACGGAAACGGATGTGGCAGCGTGCCAAACTTGAAAGATTGGACGTGTCCACAGGAAGAGATGTTGGGACGAGAAATCTCTGACACGAATCGTACTTAGGGATACAGGGCAAAAGAGAGAGAGAGAGAGAGAGAGAGAGAGAGAGAGAGAGAGAGAGAGAGAGGGGGGGAAAAAGAAAGACAGAGAGAAAAATATTTCTTCTCGCGAATTGCGTCGCAGGAAAAATTGGACCATCTTATACGATATATTAGCAAACTTTAACAGGTTTTAGTGAATGTATTTATTTTTCATTTAAACAATAATTTCATGGTTCGTTTCCTTCTTTTACCTATCAAACATACGTAGAATGTTATGGTTGGTTGTTTGGTTTAAATTCATTTTTTTCCGCGTGGTAAAGACTTAATATTGTTAATTAATTTATATTTATGTTTATTTATATTTATTGAAATTTTAAATTTATCTACCTTGTGGCTACACAAATGTAACTTAATAAATAATTAACGTAACCTCATTCTCAAACATACAGAAAGGTTTTTATGTGGGAGCGGAAGGAGATTAAGGAAGAATGAAAATAATTTCTTGTCGTACGAGTATTCTAACTCTAACTATAAATTCAAATTTGAAAATTCTACTGAAAGCACGTGTATTCATTTTTTGGTTTTCCGTAGTAATAAACAACTCACAGCTTGTGTGTTTTATCCAATGACCTTGCACCATCGAACAACTAGATGCACTGGAATGCGCCCATAGGTGCACACACAAACACACAGATCTGGTAGGGTCAACTAAGAGGAAAGCTAACTCTGTACGTGATGAAATGCACCGTTCAGTTGTTGTACGTTTTGCAGGATGTCCTGTGTAGCGTGCTTGACGCATACTTGCACTAAATCATTTCGCCTGTGTGCATAATGTAAAGGTCAGTGATCACATTTCGGTGTGGTTGCCGCCCACAAAAATGTGTAAACAGGGATAGAATATTGTAAACCAATAGCTTTAGTACAGCGGACTGTGCTTAGTAATGGGAATAGTTTGGAAGGTGTGCAATACATTGTGCATTCCAGCTCCGAGTATAAACATGGAATGGAATTGAATACAAGAAAGGAATGTAAATAAATTTAGGGTAATTTTTTATTTCGGATTGATAAATGCAACAGTGGCGAGAGTCTTCACATGCCAGGATCAGGATTGAAATCCCTTCCGGATCGTTCTCCCGCAATGATGATTTACTATCCAACGACGTGGCATCAGTAAGTCTCGTAAGCCATAAGATGGCCGGTCTCAAACCTGGATTTGGTATTGCCAAGTCATTAGTGTTTGGCTATCGGATTTACGGAAGTTTCACATTTAGATACTTGTTTTGGTTTTATCCAGATGACAAGGCTTCTTGTCCGAGCCTTACTCGAAAAGGTGCCCTCACACGATAAGACCCTCGCTATGAACACGACGTTGGATTTGGATGACGGAATATACGCAACGGAACAACCGAGCACACCCGGGATATGGTGCCCGGGATATGGTGCTCGGAGAAGGAAATGTCTCATAGCAAAGAGGAAAGGAATATCTTACTTTTAAGCTAAGTGTAAGCAATACAGCCTGGGCGTCCTTTATGAATAAAAAAGGTTACATGTCCGACTGTTGTAATTCCGAACGCCGCTAGATCTAACAGTGTACGGAGTAGCCGATCACCTACTGCAGCCCCGTGTTGGAAGCTTCGCTGCAGTAGTTTCGTTGCAGGGAATCGTTCTAGGCTTGTGTTTTTTAGGCCCCATTGAACGAAAACATTTGCTCCCCTCGTGTTGGGACTCGTTGTAGCTTGTCTTAGTAGCATCCCCCGCTCAGTACATTTTTTAATGGGCAGAAGTAGAATGAAGCAGTCCGTTGCCACCGTGCAAATTGTTTGCTGGCAATAAGTCTTCAAAGGACCTCAAATGTTATTCGCCCCGATCATCCGTACCGCCAAGGTCTGCTTGATCTGCCACTGGCAATTGCAGAGGTCCACCGGTAGGAACTATTCCTGGTTTAATCCACGAAATGCCTAACGTTCTTCCCGAGTAATTTACAAACGCTAAAACGGATCTAGCGCGAAAGGTTCTAGAAGCAGTCGGTCTTCACGTGATCGATTCATCAAACGACGGATCTTGTATACGGTTTGTTTCCGCGGCGACACCCAATCTTAAGCAGTCATAAGCTTAGGACAGTCATTCAGTTTCTTGGTACAATTACTTTAGTAGACCAAATAATGATTTTATTGCATAGAGGAAATGTGACTACAAACAATAAAAAATAGGCAAACAAACGCTGTATTTAAGTAACAAATGTGTAATTGATAGGACAAATGGAATTTGGTAACATTTTAATGTGCCACGATTAACGTATTGCTCTCTGTACACATCCACACCAGCATATCGTCCAATGGATAACACATTCCACGGTGTCAATGATATGAAAAGATCTTGCAACAAAGAATAAGTGAACCCACTGGATAGCCTGAAGTATTTTGATGAACTTGTATAAAGTTTTTTTGCTAAGTTTTTTTTGAATTTGTTTTAAAGTTTTTAGCTTTTAGCTCAACATGTGTATAAATAGCGTTTATTCTTAAAACATTTGTGTTGCCCTCTTTATTTCCTAAGGAATATAGTGCATTATGGTCTATCATACTTGCATTGCTTTTAAACTTCTACTTGAAAGACGCATGCGTTTGTACCACATTGATGAGTGGGGGAAATTTTCTGGAGAATAAAACAAAAACATTTACACAGAAGCAGAAAGTTGGAATTTTCAACTATCAAGCAAGGGTATTTATAAAACTGAACGTTCGTTTCCGCTTTGGGAGGGTAGGTAGATTTTACCAAAATACACTAATTGATAATTGCAAGAAATGCTAAGAAGCTTGTACGATTGATTGTACTTTCTGTGTATTCTCTATCTGTACCCGAACGTGAAAATAAATGTAAATAAATCTACACTGGCACTGGGTTTCATTCCTCTTTTCTTGTTCATGCAACGTTTTCGCAACTAGCAAAAAAAAAAAAAAAAAAACGATTAAAGAAACTGTTGTTTGGCCCTGGCCGTGAAAAACAAACCGTTTTGAATTTTCTTAAATCTTTCCCTGACCCCAGCGCTGTTCGATGCGTGTACAGCATAATGTGACGGCATGCGGCATGATAAGTAGTTCGGCACAGAATAGGATAGATTTTCCATTTCCATTTTGGGAAAATGGATGGAAAACAAGCGGAACGAGGTCCGGAAGGGAGAAAGTGGCAAGCAGCTTTCATTGCATGAGTTGTTGGTAGTGTGTACATACGTATAGTCTCTTTCTGGTTGCTGGCAAATTTGAGCTTCTCTGGCACGGTTGCGCGCTGTGTGCTGAAATGAATTGGAAGTGTGTATGTACAAGTATGTGCGTGAGTGTGTGTATGTGAGGTGTGACCTTGGCCTTTAGAATCCGGGGAAGTAGCAATTGAGCCACAGTACTGGCGACGTCATGGTATTGGTGTACGTTGGAATTCATCCAAATTTTGGCTCACGGTCCAAACGCTTTGTCGTTTTCGACCTCGAGGGATTAAATGGCATCACCGTGGCAGGATGCTGCGTATGAATTTGAAGCAAAATTCAACCGGAAACATGGAATCAGCTGTGCTATTGATAATTTTATCAATTAGCTGTGAAATGTTGTGAGGTTAAAATTCGTTTCCGGAATTCATGGTGTAAGAGTGTTTTAGAAACTGTTTTGGACCTAAGGCGGTTAGTTATAGATCCATGGCAGAAAAGGGTTAGTTAGCTTTTAATTGTTGCGGTTCCTTTTGGTTTATTTAAAACATTTTTGAAAAGTTATCCATTTATGCGGAATTAAATGGTTTCATTTAATGGTTTGGTTTGTTGTAGAATGAAAACAAATAATTATAATGAACAGGTGATTCGCTGAATGCCTTGCTTCACCTCACTGATTACGTTTAGGTCAATATTGCTATCCTCAAAAATAAAAAGCAATAAATTGCTTATATTTCACTCATAAAAAAGTAAAATCAACCACTGATTTAAAGCACACATCACTTTCACGCCGAAACGGTCGATTCAAAATGCTATAAAATATAGGATATAATGAAAAATATGGCACAATGTACCACATTTGACATGTAGGTGGCGCTAGTGGATTTGAAACGTTTACATTTAGGTGGTGCTGTGAAATTGAAATATCATGAAATTAAATTTAAATTTAAACAAACTGTTGTTTTAAAAATCGAAATGGTTGGTTTTATTATTGCTTCATAATCTATACCGCATCGAGGCTTTAATAGCGAACAGTTTTCACATTGCTGGATCGGGTATCGTATCCCGTCTGGGCTTGCCTTCCCGCTCCATCTGAATTTAGTCATCGAGTTCAATCACCTGTACGGCGTCTGAGTTCTGTAATCTGCTGCACTGCCGCTGAGTCAGTATTGTCTCCCCGTCATCGCTATGGAAAGGCTGAAGATAGGCGCTTCCTGAACTACCAAATTGCAGCTTTTCCCTCGTACCTGGTGTGGTATCAATTGCTAGGACTGGTCGAGTTTAAGAATCGCCATTGTCATTTTAGCAAGTTGCTCATTGGCAACACCTTCCTGGCATCCGTCCCTTTTTATATTCCATCCTACCGCTTTCAGGTACACACACCTGTTCTCATTCCTTTGGGGCGCATGCAGGTCTCCCAGTCTGATCCTCGAGTTGACTGACTTATTTTTTGTAGATAATTGGTATGGCCACTTCGCGACTTTCTGCTCCCATGATTGTCGGATTAGCCAGGTTAACGGATTGGCGAAGACATATCCAGGTCGCCAATCCGTTGTCAGGAACTTCGGTCTAGGGCTGCAGTCCTTCATTCACGGCTGCATCAGATCTCCGACAGGTTTGACTTTACTTGATCCAGCCAACGAGCTCGCTATGCTCCTCTACGCCACCCCCAATATAATTGCAACGAAAGTACACCAAGACATTTCAAATCGGATTAACAGATTAACTCACGCAACCGAAAAATATGTAATGTATTAGAATAATTTTGTACTTAGAATAAAAAAATCTATTATGAAATAAAACTTGTCGTCACTGTATTGCCAATTATTAAATAAAAACAAATTTTTAATACAGATAAGTTTAAGTAAGTGTTTACCATGTATCATATCGGAACACCACAGAAATGTTTTATTTTACAACATGCAAGATTAATACAAAACAATATGGCCAGGCTGTTCTATTAAAAATAAACTGTACGTATCCTTTTTTTTAAACTATCCAAACCAAAAGAGCCAGCATTCGATTATCCTAAAAAACGAGACAACAATACGACATGCCAAAATAAACTTAACCTCGTTTAATCACAGCTTGTAAGTTAAGATTGAGTTATCAAAGTTAATCATCTATACTGCTGGCAAGCGCTTGATGATGACCTACCTTGAAACAGTTCACCAAAGGCGTGTACTTTGAACCACCTGGCGTTTGACACGGGTACTGTCCACCCCCAATTATGCTGCCGGATGCAAATCGGTCTCGACAACCTATGCACGCGTACAGCCATGTGTTGGCCAGAACCATTCGAGGTCTTCCCATATGTGGGGCTTTGGCTTGCAAGTCCCCCACAAAAAAAAACCCCTCGGTAATTAGCTACCAGGCCGTGGAGACATCATTAAACCTCTCACTCCCAAACTCCTTACCCCGAGGGTCCTGGCTGCTCATAAACTATTCAACGGCTCTGTAAGAACTTAATTCCGTGTGTCTTCTTCGAACTGTCACTGATGTGGATTGCAAAAATTACAGCACAATGTCAACGGGGCATAAATTATGCAAAAAACAAACGATGTCCAAACGATGGCGTTTCGCTACTGAGCCCGGGTTGCAGTTGCACTCTGCGCCTGTGAATGGCTTTAATTGGAAAGGTATGCGAGGTGGTAAAGACTGTCATTTTAATGGAATAACAGTCGAGCTTATAGGTGCGTGTTTGTGTGTGGTGCTTTTGCTGTTGATGTTCCTCACGTTCGCGTAAACCACAAACAACCGAACCATCTTTGTGACAAGTTTGTGTCAGCCAGCTACAGGGGTTATTCGCTTGATTCACTTTGCAGCAAATGCAGCAAATACTGGCTCGGGTTTGCATCGGTTGGAAAAGACGGGGGAAGTCGTGAGAATCGGTCGCTAGTAGTACCATTTGCACGATTCATAAATATTTAGGAAAGTCAATAAATTACGGTATAGTTTTTAACGCGGACGTGTGGAATCTTCTTTAAGCTGATGGATTGCAACAGTGTGAATCAACATGTCATGGTCACGTCATGGTTGGTAGTTTTTTGTTGGCTGATGTGTTTGTTATTGACTATATATATTTAGAATGTATTTTAATACAATTGATATAATTGAAAATACAATATTTGTTAGCTTTACAGTATATTTTTTATGGTACTCTGATTCTTTATGATTATAAATATTATTTATTGAAAATTTGTTCATTTCGTGGCTCTAGAAAATCTAACCTATCAGCTTAAATAACTATTAATTAACTAACAAGGGAACGGGAACGAAAATAGTGCTATGGAAGTATAGAAGTCGAAGTAGTAGCTGAAAGGCTAAAGCGAGCAATTGCATGCAACAGAGGATCGTTGCGACCAACCACAGAGCGCCTTGTAGGGACAATTAGTGGAGGAAGTGACCGCAGAGAACTAGAAAGAAAATAAAAATGGATTGATGATAGGAGAGCAGAGATATTCTCGAGACCCAGAAGAAGGGTAGCGATGAATGAGGATTGAGAAAGGAAGCAGCAATCTTAAATAATGCGTAAGCCAGTCGACACCTTTCAATGTGAACCTTAGTAAAGCACTGAGCAGTACTCCTGCGACGATTTGACATACGATTAGAACAGAGCCGTCAGACACAGAGTTTGTTTTAACAAACCAAGCGTTCTCCAGGACACTGGATACTGTAAAGCTATGATATTACAGGAAATGTATCTGAGTTTCTGTTTCTCAAAATTTACTAGTTTGCCTACACTCAGCTAAGGAAGATGTTGGTCGTTCATCTAGCTGTTAGAGATGAAGAACGCACACATAAAATTAATTATGTATCGACTGGTACAACTATCTGATGAATACAGCGCGTGTCCTCATGCTAAAGCATCAAATCCGTCAGAATGTGGAAAGCTACAAACGACTGAGGAGATAGCAGACCCCGCTCTTTCAGGACCAGCACGTTAAAGAGTTAGACGAACAACTGATGGAATAGCTCTCTCAGTCGAGGGAGCTCGAGCTTCAACGGTGTAAAAGGCTTACCATCAAAATGTACCAGCCGATCATGATAATCTGGGAACATGAAGAACTACTGGAGGCATTGGGATGCCGCGTATAAGACCCTTTCCCAGAATCTTTTATTCAGACTTGCCTACTTCCTAAAAAAACCGTTTGCAGCTCCAAACTGGATTTTTTGGAGACATTTCCACCTCTGACCAAAATTTGCACTCTTCAGCAGATCCTCCAGAAGTGCGCCAAGAGCTTCAAATCTCTACGAACCACCTGTCGATTTCAAGGTAGCCAACGATACCATAGATCGGAATGAGCTATCAACTCAGGAGCCGTTATTGGGCCCGGTTGACGGCTTAAACCTGAAGATAGTAGAGGAGTTCTGCTATCTTGGAATTGCCATAACTTCGGATAACGACGTTGGCAGCGAAATCCGGAGCCATTGAATATTACAGCCTTCAACGTCTGCTGAGAACCACGAAACTTCGGGACCGCACGAAATCAGAGATATTTTGCACACTGATTCGCCTGGCGGTCCTCTATGACCATGAGTGTTGAACCAACCGAGCGGAGGATGGAGGAAAGCTCTTAGCGTGTTTGAGCGACGTATCCTCTACTATCCTTGGCGATAGGCGATACTATCGGCTATCCTTGGCGATAGGCTCGAGCATGGAGTGTGGAGGAACAGGATAAACCACAAACTTGCTTAGCTGTACGGCCAACCGGACATCCTGAAGGTGGTGAAGTCCAGCAGGATGCGAGGACTGAGACATTTTATGGTAAAGCCAAGAAGGTATTCTTCCGCGACTCCTCTTGTTATTCCCAAATCGGGGAGTACAGCAAGTATGATCAGATGAAACTTGTCGGTTACCAGGCATGTTCTCGACAACGTGCACTGCAGTAAGCAGGCCAATGAGAGAGAGAAAGAGAGAGAGATAGAGAGGGAGCGAGGGAGAGAGAGAGAATGGTTGAATTCAAATAGACAACGGACAAACAGTAACGAAAGAGTCGAGATGTATCATAGGGAATTTTAAAAGGGTTCCCAAGGAATTGTCCATTGAGAGGTGAAATGAAAATGAAAAGAAAAGGAAATGGCTTAGAAGCTTGGTGATAAACGGGCAGGATGTGCCTGGTCGAGCGCCTGGTTACTTTGGCAAACTACTATTCATAAAGGACGATATTACTATATTGTGTTTTGAATATTATTTTAGTGTCTAAATATGAAAAAAAAACTTCATACAGAACACATTGAAAGACAAAGAACGAGCTAACTGTAATGTGCGATAGACTAAGTCTATGTGGGAGCGTTCTCCTTCATTCAACTTTCTGGTGCTTATCAGAGACAAAGAATCGCATTAATCTATTTATTGAGAACAAATAATGAAATGATACATTAACCATCTTAACAATGATTTAAATAGTTGATCTGCTAAAAGTGTGCTAGTAAACCACCAGGTGTCTCCATTTCCTAAATTTATTTTATTTATTTATAATTAATAATGACGGTCCAGTGCCGTATTGTCAACACCGCTTGTGTTGAGTAAATTTTATAATCATCTTGATAAGGCATTTCCTCCTTATTCTTTGCCTTATCCCGGGCATACTCGGTTATCCATTTCCTAAATGTGCTTGAAGAAAATTTAAATATTTTTGAAAAAAAATACAGACTGTACTGTGTGTGATTTACTGTGTAAATAATGAATAACATAAAAAATTATTAAAAAGTAATAAGTAATAAGTAATGAATAGTAGTAACAAAACAAGTCATTACGTCAAGTTTTAGATTTGTTTTTGCTTTACGCTATATTGCGCAAATTATAAAGTACTTTTACATTTACTCTTTCTTCTATCCATAGTTATTCCATCATGGTTGATTATCACCCACTTCATTCCAGCACTTACGACAAAAACGGAAAGCCAGCTCCTTGATAAATAGGAAATGCATTATAAAAGCCAATTTGTTCGTGATTTCATTTTCCGTCGTCTTCCCTCGCGCCACAATCGCTTCATGATCATCAAACAAAAATAAAGAAGCCGCAGATCTTTCCCACGTTACTTACCAAGCCGCAGCAAAACCTTCTTCAAAGACAGTTTTATTTCCCGATTACCTTATTTTGTTTCTTGCTAGTCCTATAAGACATATTCCTTTGAATAGACTAGCGTGTCCCGTTTTCCCTGGGGCGTCTAATGTACGATAAATATTTGATTTCTCCCTGCGACACCCAGTACACTGGTTTCTTCTACTGTGCTTCCTGTTTCTTTCTTTCTTCTCCCCATGCTCATCGTAATACTGGTTTCCCTTCCGAAAAGAATCCTAACCGAGCAATCAGAGTAAAACCAACAACTAAAACGATCGAATCAAATCACTAAACAGTGCGGTGTCCTTTTCTGTTGGTTGTCTCCCTTGCCTCGTGGCAAACAAAAAAAAAAAAAAAACGCAACTGGTCGTGTGTGGTCAGTGGCAGCAAAAATGTCAATCACGAATCGATATCCGTTGAACTGCACTACGACCAGGCGATGTACCTTTTCCCCGGTTGGTGCTGGGAATACGAAACCAGTTATACCGCTGACCGGAAATTGAATGATAAACTACTAAGGGTTGTTTGACAATGTGTCTGTGGGCTCTGTCTTGTCCGGTACGCGAATGTTTCTTCTGTTGTCTTTGACAGGTTAAGCATATGTTGATATTGGATTAGGACTGTCACATGAACGAAGGTAAGCAATGTGTACGCCACTTTGTTTTAGTACTGTGGTTTATTTAGTCATGTTGTTTCGAATGATAGCAAACTGTTTGATTCACAGTTTGACCGGAAACCGGATAGGCATCCGTTTATGTTTTCTTTGATAGATACATTTTAGAAGGAAAACGATGCGGCTTGTTTTGAAGGGGAAAATTATTAAAACTACAAAACAGACACTATGTATTAGCTAATAACGATTTTCCTTTGCTGTCGAATTGTGACTAGACTAGTCGGAAGCAGACGGTTAGCCGATGGGTTCATTCACTTCTAAATGCCGTCGGTTGCTGCTGGATATGTTGCAGAATTGTCCGAGCAGGGGAAAAAGTTGGCAGTGGCTGGGATGGCTGCGTTGGCCCGACGGCTGGTATTTGTTGCTGCATCGCCCCAAACACTGACGCTAGGGCCGAATTCGATTGACCGAGTGGGCTTGGGATATGATCATTTGCTAGAGGTAAGGATTGTTGGTTTGAGGACGGGATGATCATGCTGGGGGAAGTTGTGGTGGCGTTCGGTTGATGCGAAGATGATGCTGGTGGTGGAGCTGTTGGAGTTGTGACCGCTGTGCTATGTGTTGTAGTAGTGGGACCAGGTGGTGCTGTTGCAGTTGGGTGTGCTGTTGGCCAGAGAGGAGCTGCGGCCAGCCGTGGTACTGGCCGCAGAATGTTGGGTCAGGTTTTATCACGCGCAAACTGAAAAGGTTGAAAGCTGTAAAGATGCAAAGTAAATTAAGTTGAAAATTAAAAGTAAAACTTAGTTATTTAGTCTTCTTGTCCTGGTTATAATACTGTTAAAGATATTTTCTTCTATAACCATGCATCCAGTGGCGGGTTTAATGGTAAGTGCAGTAAGCAGTCACGGGAAGTATCGAGCTGGTAAGGGGCTCCGAATTCACAAAGCACTTTCCCCCTTGGTCAACAGATTCAATGTGTTGAGGCGCCCCAAGTTCTATTTTGCTTAGGACGTTCGAGGGGCTAAATTTGCCGCTGCCACAGCCACAATATGATGTTGGAAAAACAGTTTTATATCAAGAAAATAGTTTTTAAAGGAAGATTCAGATGACAATTGAAAAATATTGAAAGTTATCCCTTCTTCTTGTTCTTAGTTATTTGATCATCTGTCTTGGTACTAGAAGGACTAGGCCGAAGGTTTCTTGCTTCCTTTATTTTATACGCCGCTACATTTGTAGTCACATTGGCGTAGTAGTATTCGTGGACCATTGCAGTGGACGTGTAAACAAAATTTAGCAACGAAAACTCAAAGTTTAAGTAGGAACTTAATTTGAGATTTAGGCGGTTTTGGTTAACACTTATAACAACTAGGTATAAAACGATGCCAAGAAAAATGTTTCACTTATCATCTCATTCGCAGTGTTAAAGCTAATCTAACAGTAGCAAAAACTAATTTTTATTTCATGGTAGATCTAGAAAACCAAGTCTAGAAAACCAACCCAACCCATTGTTCAACGAGAAAATATAATAAACAATAAATAATGATTGGCATACAGACAAAAAAAAACTAAAAAGTTACAATTTGCAGGAGCGATGCGGATTCGTATCATACAATTAAGGACAAATCAAACATCAAAGCTTACCATTTCAAGTAATCCTCGTACTGATGCTGCCTAACGTACTGAAACGCGGACAGACGCTCCCGTTGCTGAAGATACAGCTCACCAAGAGACTGCCAGCGACGTTTTTCAAGCTCATTATAGTGCGCTACATTCGGAGCTACATTACCACCGACTCCAGCACCACCTCCACCCCCGACTGCCAAAGAGGCCATACTACCGTAACAGGCGGCAAAGGGGAATAGAGCTGTGGCAGAAGTCGGCGCCACTAAAGGACGCGTCAACTTGTCGAAAGCTGCCGCAAAACAACCAGCCGGCGGTCCGGAGTTAGATAACAAGTGATGGCTAGTGGGAAATGCTGCACCCAGAGCAGTCGAACCTGACGAACTGCAGGAAGTGGGTGTACTGAACGTGTCGGAGTTGAAGGTAACAGGTCGTACATCCATGTTGCGCAGGAGTGATGGTTCCATCTGGTGCGAAGCGGCATGCTTCTTTAGGTAGCTTTGTCTGCAAATACGATTCAAATACAATAAAGAACAGGATCTTATAACGAGAAGAACCAGACAAGGAGATCATTCCCATAACACAGTACCTGCGGAATGATTTTCCACACTGGCCGCAGGGATAAGATTCCTCCTCGATTGTCGATGCGGTTGGTAGCACCGTAACCGGCTGGTGGTTATCGTTCGAGTTGTCCAGTATTTCAATCGGTTCATCCTCTCCGCTTCGCTCTGACTGCCGCACGGCAGCAGCCTTCGCACCTCCTTTCCTTCCTTCGCCAGACATTCCTCGCGGTTTGTGCCAGCGCTTATGCGAAGCCAGGTTAGCTGGACAATTGAACACTTTGTCACACTCGGAACACCGATATTCGATGTGAACGATGCGCGAACAGCGATGCTGTGCCAAGCCGAACGCATCGTCATAAAGCGCACGACACAACTGACACAGGTATGAACCGATCTTGTTGTCAATCTTTGACAGGATCTCCTTCGCTTCATCCGTAATCTCGACCACATTGAAGGCTGGATCGATGTCACCCTTCCGTACGACAAGCTCCTCACCATCCTGCAGCTTGCGGATGATCGTACCGGACACAGGACTTGTGTTGTCCTCGTCTACAGCACCTTGCCGTCGTGCCTTCGTGCGACGCCGTTCGCTCTTGGACGCTGAGCTGCGTGGACCCGAACCACTACCTGTAGAGGATTGCGATTTCTTGTTGCTAGTTGACGGAAAGCTACGTTCGAATAGGCGTGCAAATCCTTCAATAGCCTGCAGGTGCAGTCGCTCGTCGGCAAAGTAACGCTGACCCTCGTTTAACACAGCGGCACCTTCGTTTTCCTTTTCCTCACTGTCTATTATGTTGATCGATTCTTTACTATCGTCCTCATCATTATCTAGGGACTCTACGTCAATATTGGAACAATCCGATTTATCTCTCGTCGATCGTTCATCGTGATCGTCCAAGTGATCTTTCGCCTGATGTTCGGTGCCACCAGTAATATCAATAAATTCATCTCCTTTGGCACGTGAACGATCTACACCATCTTTCGAGAATGGCGTGTCCGCATTGGTGTCAGACCTACCGCCATCGACGGAAGGATACTTGAACGGAACCGACCTTGCACTATCATCGAAATACTGAAACACTTCCGTACGATGCTCACGCTCACTCAGCGTAGTGTTGGCATAATAACGCTTATCATCGATGCACACTGTGTCTGAGAACTGATTCCTAGCGCTTCGCCAGCTATTTGTTGTTTCGGGCACTACGGTGGGAATCACGGCCGTTGATTCGTCGAACGACTTTAAACGTTTTCTCGGCGGAGATGGTGTCGAAGGAGGCGTCATGGGCACATTCGTCGGACGCAGCGAAAGGTCCAGGGGACTTGGAAACTCCCTCGGACGAACAGTTCGCGACGGTAGTGGATCTCCGTCGGCGGGATAGAAGAACTGCTGAAAGTAACTCACTGGTGGTGTGCTGGCGGAAGTAAGCTCGGACTGTGGATCCTGTTGCTGTGATTGCTTCTGGATATAGTCAAGTGTGGTACTGTAAGAAGGCAGTAGCATTCCTTGGCTTTCACTAACAACACCCAAGCTGTTCATTGTTTCTAGACTATCGATTCACTGCTTCATACTCACGCACACGACACCTTTTTCAACACGAGCACTATTATATTTTATTGGACAGAGTACACTTTCAAACGATTCCAATGTAAGAACCTCAAAGATCTTATAACGGAAACACAATAACCTCATACACGACCAGCACCAGGTTGGTTGCGTCCTTCGCACTACACAGCATAGTAGCAACTGAAGTGTTCCTTTACGCCATAGAACAAGGCTCGGCAAAAGGATACTCCAAACAGCACGCAACCAATAGCAGATAACTCCTTTGGCGATACGTACTGCGCACACTCGTTAACGCCTACGTCATTGCGAATGCAAAAACCCGGACGAATATGCCTCACACCCGTTCTGACAAGCAATCCTGTGCGACCTATCGGTATGGCGCATGGCAGACGCAACAAGTGAGTCTTGGACGCGAACAATTCGTGAGCGGATCTCTTTTTCTCTCCTGCAGATAAACTCGATCCGAACCGCATCCTCTGACTCAAGGATATGCACACAATTAGTAGTAGTCACCAGACCTGCCATCTTGGTCACGCCCAACCAGAAGATAACCTCTCACAGCCGGCACTCTGTGGAGATGTTTATTTATTCATACCGTTTCACCATCCACATAGACTATGCCGAAGCGGTATGCAGAAGTTAGCAAGTAAAAGTAATTCCGGTCCATTCTAAACATATCTGGGCATGGTAGCCGGGTGGATCACTGGTACATAGCACTGGAGAAGCCGACAAGACGAACCAGAAGCCAACGTACGCTTACCGAAGGACTTTAATGGTGGAAATCATTGCACTGTACCAACTAATGCAATGCGCTTTCATACAGCACGGTGCACGGCAGTATCGGAAGGTGTGGGTGCGGTTAGTCCGGATTAACCGCAGTACATACATACATACTCCAGGAGCTCGGTCATAAAGGGCGAAAAAACTCAGCCACCCTTTTTTTTACGGCCAAGTGGATTTGGTGCACATGTGTGCCGCGAAAGAAACTCGAATCGTACGCTACGCCACAGTGGAATTGCTCCATTGGATCGTCTTCCTTGGTCTTCCGATCTGAACACCCGATTCCATCGGATTGGGACCGCCGCTAGAATGGGAATGCTTTTAGAGATATTTCGCCAAACCGGTATGCAGGTGGCAGGTCCGTTGGCACGCTGAAACGAGGGTTCCAAGAAGGAAGCAAAATGGTGAGGTTTTTGATACATACTTTTTGTATTTAGATCGACTGGTCTGTCGTCGTGAGCCTTGACACGAATGTGTAGTGTCATCAGATGGATGTGTGCATGTGTGTGTGTGTGGGCTGTAATTCTTTTCCCGGATAAAAGGGGAAAAATGGTTTATGTTCAGCGAGGTTGTAAAAGGAAGTTTTTTGGCAACTGACTGCGTTACTATAGATTGCACTGTACCGAATCGGACCATGTGAGATAATTGACACGTCGGTTGCAAATTGTTTGGAAACCGTTTAAAGTTGTTTATTGAATGTATATGTACACAAGTCCTCAACTTTTTTGTGTTTTTAGTTTTTATGGAATGAGTGAGTTAATTTACAGCGGTATCAAAATTATTTGTTTATATGATGAGATTAATACAAAAATGGGAAAAAAGTGAATTTAAAAAAATTTTAATTTATATATTTGCACAGAAAAAAATGTCTAATTTTTATAAAAACAACATTTAAACAAATCAATGATTTTTTAAATATTTTAAAACTTCAAGAATTTTGAATCTGAGTGCTAGAACATTGATCACTGGAGCACGTGAGTAAAATCAGAGCAAAAAGCTTGATTTTTGCTCTTGTATTTGAAAGTTGTATTGTAATCAAACAAATAAATTTTATTTATGTTTTAGATCTTCAGCATTAGCGGATCATTATTGGATCATTATCGTATGAAAAAAACCTTAAAACAATCTATGACATTGTGTCCAACACTATTGTGTTTGTCCCTTCAGCTTCTTTAAACTGATAAATCCGGTTTTTTTTACAATATTTCCCACTAGTAATTCATGTAAAGATGTTTTCATGAATATTCTGCTTTCTTCCGAGTATTGTTCATTTGTGTACATGTGTCCGGTAAAGTTCACCTAAAAGTGTACAGTGAAAATAGAATTTTAAGAAGCAATTTAAGAGCAAACGAGTCAACATAACCATCCGTAACCGATGTTTGAATTTTTCTCAAGTAAGAAAAATAGTATTGTACGAAGCACAAATTTCAAGAAAAATTTGTATGAAGGAGTTGAATAAAAGTGCAATACAGACCGATTTTCTCAGTTGAAAGTTTTCTAGATTAACAAATTATGTTACTACTAATTTAATTGTTTTGCTGCTAATAGGAAATAATTCTTCTTTTCATAGAACGATTTATTAAACAATAAAATTCTGCTTAAATAATAATGAATTTTGAATAATTATGTGTTCTGTAATGAGCTTCAACCTTCAAATTATTTAGAGTTGTCATTATGCTCTTTATTTTGTCGAACTAAAGCAAATTTTATTTAATTATTTCTATTTCTAAAATATATGTTTTTTTTATTATTCTCGCATTGCAATAATACGGTCTATTTTCGAATGGCTAACACCGCGTGTGTTAACTTACCACCACAAACTTCAAGAAGGCAGTTCCTCCCGGGTTGTGACTTTTCCACATGCACTAAACCGTTCTGTCCTTCCTGAGTCCTATCAACTAACCTTCTTCTAACAACAGACTCCTTGAGGATTCGAAGACCAAATGATCTTCGCCCGAGGGTAGTTCCGGGTCTTTGAACAGTTCAATAGTTTAGCTTGTTGATCGACGGACCACAAGATAGCTGCGAAGAATAAATAAAATTACAGCTCTGACAGCGACGCATGCAGACATATATATTGTTCACAAATACTGAGTTAAAAATGTAAGGTTCGAAAGCATCAGAAGCATCATTAAAATTACGGCAAATACAGAGGAACAGATCAGGAGATCGGATAGCTGTGCGCATAGAATTTTAATTTCCATTTGAATTCTCATCAACAAGTTTGGTCATTCAGAGTCACGTCAAGTCTACCAGAGCATATTTCAAATTGTGACAGCCGTGTAGTTTTTACACCGCAAAGCTAGCCGCCATCTTGTACGCACTATTGACGGTGTCGCACCAGTACTTCATTTTTACTGATAGCCTTAGTGCTATAGAAGCGCTGATATCCTCAAAGGCTGTTAAGAGTCAGAAATACCTTGCCATACAAATCATTGTACTACTTAGCTCAATGTTCATCAAGGCGTTTAGGATCTCGCTAATTTGGGTCCCTTCTCGTTGCGAAATCCACTACAAAGACAAGGCAGACTTACGACATTTTACGACCGACCAAGAACCCTTGTACCCGAGCTTCCTTGGGTTTCCTTTTCTCGTCCTTAGTGCAAGTGTTCCTGCGGCCTTGTTTCGATGGGCTCTCTTTGGACCGGGAAATCATACGAATGATGTTGCAACTATTGCCAAATTGTTTTGTATCTACAGCGTATAACTCTTGCTCAAACGAAGTTGTGTGGTGGAGGTGTCGAATTCCACGATGTGGACCACTTTCTGTGGTCCTGCGTAAAATTCTAAACCGCCGGACCCTTCTTGTTGATGTCGTTGATGTTGATACCCTTGTCCATATGATTGGGCACATGAATCAGACTATTACTGGCTGCCAGGGACCTCACCTATATGTCTTGCTCTATGAGTTCTTATCCCCATTATACCTTCCATTATCCTTCCAATTCTTATTCCTTTTTCATCATTCCAATTTTGTTACAGGTTGTGTTGTCTTTGTCTTAAATAATTTTGTAGTGCCATTACCATTTCAACATTGCCGTAAAAATGGAGTCAGGCGATTAAATCTGGCAGTGGAAATGAAGGCTGCGCTGGTGCTGGGTTCGGAAGTGGCGAGTGCAGTTCATTAGCGAAGTCGCTCGTGCTGCTATGGGATAGAGCTCGCTGATCATTCTTCAATGTGATACTGACCTGGTCGAGCTTGAGGTGTCACCGCTGGACTGTCGGGAGCGCACTGTTCACAGGCAAACAAATAAGTGTGCTTGTTTTGTCCATTAACTAAGCTTGTGTTGTTCCAGTCCCTTCATCGCAACAGGTCTGAACGAAGGAAATCCATCCATTCCCTCCCGCAATATTCCAGCATCAAAACCGGACTGACTTTATTACCATAAAGTGTATGTAATAATATCAGCAACAGCATAACCGAGGATGCCCAGGATAAGGCAATAAACACAACAAGAAAATGCCTTGTCAACAATTTCCAATATCAGCAGGGCTCAAGGGCTGAAGAACGCTGAGATGTTAAACTAAATGTTAAATAAAAACAAATATTTTTTCCTCAATTCTAAACCAATGCAAAAGTGATAAGCTATAAATGTCGCTTAGCAAAAATTGGTGAATGAAAAATTAAAAATTTAAAGCAGATATTCATACAAACTTGCAATGATCGATTGGAAGCGGTTATGAATTTACGTTATCTATCATACTTTTTATACCTGCCTGTGTATCGTAATCTTATAATCTCAGCCAAGGTATCAACCTGTTCAGTCGACAGCCAAACACACACAAAAAAATGACAATCAGACCTCACGCGACAGCATTGAAAGTAGCAAAAAAATGAAGAGCAAAAAATTAATCAACCACAGCAGAAAACAAAACAAAAGCCAAAAGGCAGCGTGTAGCAACCGAAGTGCAAATCGTTGATTTATGGTCCAAAATATCATCAGACGACGTGACGCGATGTTGTAAATCCGGCAGCACTCAGACATGCCGATCCCAGACGGGATATGCCAGATGGGCATTTTTTTCGGCGGAGATTGTAAAATCGGCACTTCCGAACCGAACCCATGCCTTCCCAGATTGAATGCGGATTAAAAGTTTTGAGCTGGTGAGTAACGGGACTACCCGTGCGGCACATCACACCGGCGTTGGATCATGGAAATATGATTGTGTGTTTTGTTTGCACTACATCACGTATCGTGCACGCGTGCTGAATGTATCGATTTATCACTCAAACCGAACGGTGGCCACCTTACATGTGGCGATATATCACGCGGATTTGTGGCTTCGTGGCTGACAGCCACCTGCCCAGTAAATATGGTACAATTGGCTTGATTTGTGCTTTGGCCTAGTCCAATGTAGAAGTGTGTAAGGTAGTGAAGAAGGAATTAGCTTTCGTTGGGTGATGGCACTAGCTACTGGTGAGGTGATTAAGGATGGATCGTTTTTTCCTTTCCGCTGCAGTTACGATGCAGGCCGTTGCAGTGTTAAATCGGGTAAGATAAAGAAAAAATGTGTTAGTTGCATTGTCGTTGGTGCAGGGATTTGCAGGAAAGCCCATTGTGTCTCAATGTTCGCAATTGCACGGCCTTGGTCCTTAGCATTAGGCAATGTGTACGATGTCATAAGAATGTTTTTTGAGTGGTAAAGTAAAACAAAGAGAGACACATTTCAGTTGTGTTCACAAATCAGAACTGTGCCAATCCGTTTATTGATTAACGTAAGGAACAGTTACGTAAATAGGAATAACTCATCGTATCGGTATCGTTGGACAATGCTCATTTTTTTTGGTACATAAGAATGATTGTTATCAAATCATTTTCAATCACAAATACCCTTGAAATGAAATTACCTTCACAGGGTTTAATAGAGTGTGTAAATGTCGATACCATGTTGCCGTCCAAATGGGGTGGAAAATTCAATTCAGCACGGGATTTTCCCATGTAAAGATTTGCAAAAATGCTACACACTTCTGTGTGCAAGATTTTTCGGTTGCTAGTTGCTCCTATAGCTTAGAATTCTGTTTTTCTAGCTATTTTCCTTTACCCAACAAAAAAAATCCTTTCAATTTTCTTTCCCTAACACTTCTTTCGATTGTCGTCCAGAGAACCAACCATTACCATAGGTAGTGAGTTCACTACTTACAACAAAAATCCGAATTTTCCTTCCATAACGCAATCAAAAATCCATCACTTTTGAAGATTGCTCAGAAAGGTGTAGCGCTAGAGAGGGATCGACCCTACGAAAAAATAGCCTGACTGTGAGTTGCAAAAAAGGTGGAAAAAGTTGCGTACGTAATCTGGTCTGGGAGAAACATTGGAAAGAAACAGAGTTTATCTATTCTTCCGCATAAGTACGAATTTATTTGCACATAGAAGAAAACATGGGTTTAACAACTGTGCAAAATTTGCCAGTTGTAGAGTACAGCGTTCTGGCATCTGGTAACAGTAATGTACCGATGATGCATTCATCATAATAGTTTAAGAATTATAGGAATGATCGTAACAGTTGACATACTTTAATAATATTAGGACTTAAATAGCTTGGATTGCGGTTTGGTATAGGCTTTGAATTCCATGAGCCTAATAATTTCAAAATAATTATGGATACAGGATGCAATACATCTTAAATTTGAGGTTCCAAATGAAGAGATGTTGTCAATGTTTTTAATTTGTTGATGTTGAGATGTTGTAATGTTAATAATTTCAAAATAATTATGGATACAGGATGCAATACATCTTAAATTTGAGGTTCCAAATGAAGAGATGTTGTCAATGTTTTTCTGCAGATCATAGCACTATAATATACAATTTTTATTCATAAAAATCAGTTTAAAAACCTCATTTTTTTCTGTTTGATTGATTTTTGATTGACTACTGGCTGATATCAGCACGAAGATAGTCCTTATTACTCGCCGTTCGAAAATGGCGTGTGTATTGGATTCCTTCGTCAGCATAGCCCAGGACTCGTACCCATAGAGGACTACCGGACGTATCAAGGTGCGGTATATCGTACATTTCGTGTGTTGTTGAAGTCTTCTGGATCGCAGGAGTTTGTGGAGTCCGTAGTAGGCACGATTCCCCTGAACAATGCGCCCTCGGATTTCGCTGCTTACGTTGTTGTCCGAAGTTACGATCGTACCAAGGTAGCAGAACTCCTCTAGCACCTCGAGATCGTCGCCGTCAACTGATACTCTGCTTCCGAGTTGGGCTCTATCACGGTCAGAGCCTCCGGCAAGCAGGTATTTTATCTTCGTCGCATTGATCTTAAACCTAATTCTATTGTCCTCGCGTTTCAGTCGGATGTACGCCTCGCACATAGCCGCAGATAGCACGGGAGATGAGGATCTCCCGTGCTCACCGGAGATGAGGATCCCCGGTGAGGATGGGATTAGATACCTGGTCCTGTCTGTCGTGTGTAGACCAGTGTCCCATTCGCCTCAGCTATCGATTAGCGATCTATTATCGCATGTATGTTGGCCACTTGATATTTAATAATTTAATTCTTCTTTTTAACGTGCTTCCAACGTCACTTCAAATCGCCTTCTAAGAGTATAAGCTGTATAAGAAGAAAAAAATCGATCAACTGCATTACAATACTAAACCGAATCAAGCTCCCAATAAGCGTAACTTCGTACACTACCCGTACAGCGTGGCGCATATTATGTAAAATTCTGTCTCATCCCCTTGCCCTTCCGTACACTGTTGCCTTCCGTTAGAATCCGTTCAATTGCCATGCTCCGTTCTAGCATGCGTTCAACATTTCGCTTCCGTTTCGGTACGCCTAGGGAGACAACGCACCTACATGTACATGTCTCCGGCTCGATGTTCTTTCCAATTCCGGTATGCTAAGAGGACTTACACGGTGGTAAAATCGTGCAACATCGATGGCATCGTACGAACTCAGGAACGCTATTATAAGCGCATTTTCCGCAAAATCTACGCGCTGCATATTTGCTTGCGGAGAGATTGTTCTTTTGTTCGGTCTGAAGGGTGGTGAGTACGAACCATGGCGCTTCCGTACAGATCCTGCCAAGGACTTGTGGGATTCTTTTTCATCTATTACCTTCCCGTCGGATGTCCTTTACCCATCAGTGCCGATTCACCGATACCATATTGCGCTTAAGAAGATTATCTTATTATTGTTATTATCATACGGCACGGCAGTGGCGTTGTGTGGAATATTTTCTTTGCATGCTACTTCCTGCTGAGCACAACACTGGTTCCCCCTTTCCCCCATATTTCGCTTTTGCCATCGAGGATGTGACGCACTTTTGGCATGATTTATTAAACATGCACGAACCTGGTGGCGCACAATGGATAATGGATGCGGTGGTACCATCAGCCGTTAGTGGATTACATCCGTAAGGATTACAGTGGCACTATCGACAGGTCACCAACGTTGAAATGGGCCCGGTCATTTCGTGCCGGACACATGCCAAGAAAAAGCAACCTGGTGTGGATAATTGAAAACGGCTCCATCGATCCGGAACGAACAATTTGTTTTCAGCCTGCTGCCTAAAGCTAAACCACAAGATCAGAAACAGCACAGCCGAACGAAAATGTTGGCCCGTGGCCAACCAGCAACACTTCGTCGTACCCATCCCAACGTTTGGAAGATTCCCACCCATTTTCCCATGATTTTTGTTTCCCTTGAGGCCGCATCCGACATGCACTAGCAACGCGCTACGATAATGAAGTGGGCGTAATTTAATCGCGTTGTTTGCATAGTAATTGAAATTTTAGGTAATTTTTGTTTCGGGTACAATCTGTATTATACGCGTTGCTTGATGTGGAACAAGGGGAGCAAAAATGAAGTGAAACAGTTTAAGGGGCCAAAACCAAGATGCTACCATGAAATTAGGAATTGGTTTAAAAATTTGCATACAATTTTTGACAAATCGCTCGACGACGACGACGACGACCAACAAGAGGCGGTAAGATGAGAAAATTGAGCGTGAGTAAGTGGACAGATTTGCTAGCGTGCTTATTATTATGAAAATGTAATTAATAAAATGGGACTTGCAGGTAGGTGAGGAGCATAATCGATCGATAAAAAAAATGTTTATTGAAAAATTGTATCATAATAAATCGTTATTATTAATAACATTTATATATCAATAAATCAATATTTTAAAATATTTAATATTTTAGTAAACATATATTTCCCTTATGCCGGAGTTGCATTTCATCAATACTGAAACACTCCTTTCAAAGAATTGCTCAAATAGCAATGAGTTTATTAGTCTAAATAGACCAATCCCAGAGTGTTTCGCTAGTCTGCTCCCATTAAAACTCTCCTTCACTCCTGTCACTGCATCAACAGCTCATCCAAAACAGTATGACATATTTTCACAGTCACCACGTTCATTAGTGACTGTCTCAATTTCCGACAGCATTCCAATTATGAAGCAACACAGCTAATAAAGCAACGCTTCCTGCAAACCTATCGAGCGAGCGAGCCAACCGGGATAGAGCCAAAGGTCACAAATTTAATAACAATTAATTCCACATTGTTTGCTGCCATCAACCATAGAATCTACCGGCCTAGTCCTGTGTTCATACCGCTAGAATTTCCTCACCGTTCGAACATTGTACAGTTAATTACGGCAAAACACAAGCATAAAGTGAAAATTAAATTGCGACACTAATAACTTCATTTCCCTCCCGGCTAGTGAGCTCTGGCGTTATTCAACCCTTCAAACTGGAGGGGTGAGATGTTGAAGAGAGACGACCGGAGAGTATGCCAGACACCGAAAAAGGACATCCTGCACATGGAAGCAAATCGGTCTGGTTCATATGTGGTGCGGAACGGAATGTCCATCAGGGATACTTTTGGGAAACCCTTTTTTTTTTTGTTGCTATCCGGATCTGGAACGTGCCAAGATGAATCTGGAATGTTTTTTGATGAAGCATCGTTACAGGCAGCACCAGATAAAGTAGAAATTGGAGTAGAAGTCCAGGACGTTCTGGTTACCAGTTTCTTCTGAATGTCTTTTCATTTCTTCAGCCCACGTGTCTAACTTCTAAGATGAAAGAGAAACGCTACCTTAGTACGGGAAATTTAGTAATTGTATCATTTCACCACAACACGTTAGTTGTGCTTTGTACTGACTGATGGGTAGATTTACTACGAACAGGCATGAAACACATTGTCCTTTTTATTCACTTGAAACACATCCTTCAAATGCTGCTGATTGCTGAAGTGTGCTCATTTTAACAATGTGGTCAACAATGCAAATCCATAACGACCCGTGTAGGGACGGTTGAACGAGTAAAAATCGTATGAAAAAGAAATTACACAAACATTCGTAGCCTTGTCACCTTTGTAATGGGTGTTGAAAATGGTTAAGGAAATAAAGTTATTTCAAAACAAATGCAGCAACCGAGAACGGACATTAGTTACGGTGGAATCTTTTCCTGACCAGTTACCTGTGTCGGTCTGCCGTGTCAGCCTTATGAAAGGTATGTTTCGTTCCCATTTTTTATATGGGTAGAACGGCTTGGCCGTGTTGTTTAGTATCCAGTTCAATAATAATCAAAAGATTGCATAATTTTTAGGTGTAAAAAATCATGAAGATTGGAGGCTCAAAAATAGAAGACACCAACATAATAATCTACACCATACAAGCATCGTCAAGAAGTAACTTAACTTGAAGTGATGATTAGACATTTTAGGAGAATGTTTATTAAATTCTTCTGTAATATATAAATTGCTTAAATTCAACGGGCCATAAGTGACCCATTGAAGCAGTCGTATAGTTTTACATTATTTAATTAGTGTACATACAGAACATATATAATAAAGAAAGGTGGTCCGTGACAAGTCAGGCTCAAAACGATTACAAACGACATTGAACTCACGGCACATAACAATAAACTAAAGCGAGTAAGGCGTTCCTCAACGTCGAGTAACGATCGAGCACGGAACGATCGCGGCGAGGCGTACAAAGTCGAGAAAGGAGCACCGGCGAGTCGATCCGATTGTCGAGAAGTCCTGCGACGAATAGCCTACGTGTGTTGCATGTGCTCTGGTCCAGTGGTTCAACTCTGAGTAGCACACATCGTTGAGCGTAGTCATGCGGGATACTTCAAGTCCGCAACGCAAAGCGGGTGAATTTACACAGAATGGATTTTAAGCGCGCTATGGAGCGAGCAGCCTATGTCCACCGAAGACCACAGATGCGTACTCCATTATGGATCGCACAAACGAACAGTCTTGACTCTGACTCTGAACAGTCTTGATCTTGACGGATGTGAGGTCTAACAACCTAACCGTGGCTTATATACGTCTCTTGATGTCCAGCCCTTTGAGAAGCACTTGATGTTAAGTTGATTCTCTTAAAGCTAAAGGGTTTGTTAACAGGTTAGTTTTCCTTTTGAAATTTCTCATATTACGAACACTGTGTCTGTGCGGAAATTTGTGCAAAGTGAGCTAGCGAACAAATGAATGATCACTCGTGCGACCATATAATTTAAAAAAAATGCTAAAATAATCAAACCCCATCTTTAATACACTGTATTGAGAAGCAGGCATGAGTTCTTTACTTCCATTACTTTGCAAATTTCCTTCAAATACATACACAGAGCAGAGATGTTTGTCGGTGCTGATATCCTGACGGTGGTCAAAGCCGGTAGGATAGCAGGGCTAGGGCACGTGATGAGGATGGCTTACTCATGCCCGCCAAGAAGGTATTCGTCGGCGACCCGTTTGCGAGCACAGCGAGCTCGTTGGCTGGATCGAGTGGAGCCAAACCAGTCGGAGATCGGATGCAGCCCTAGACTGAGGCTCCTGGCAATGGATTGGCGTCCTGGCCATGTCTACGCGACGTGCTCAACCCTGAGCAGGCCATGAAGAAGAAGAAGAAGACATACACAGAGGTGCATCTTATTTATTATTTATTGAGGCAGCCATCAGTGTTTCTGGTTTAAATCTTACCATTTAAATCGATATGTGATGTTGGCAATACTCTTCCTTTCTATCGCCTTAAGTATCGCCTGATGGGTCGTTTGTGATATGTTCTGTGGGAAATGGTTGCTCAAGTTAACATTCTACATCGTATTTTAGATCCTTGTATTTTGATCTATGAATTTTATCATTATTTGAGATGGATTTTTTAAGGTTTTACATGTTATTTTTACCTACTCGTCATAACTTCCAAATACTATTAGCTTTTCACGTGACCAACACACAACCAAATTCCCTTTTTCATTTGTTATCACTGAAATACGATGACATATTTTCAATCAGATTAAGAAATTCTCTTTCCATCCTGTCTCGGTAAGCGCATGGAGACACCTGAGAAGAAAAATTCATTCTTTGTTGGAGCTTTGGACCAACCCTACAGAACCATCTGGACGGAATCAACGGTACCGTGTGTGTGTGTGTACATGACCAACAGCATGTGTGTCCCCTTCCTGGTGGCTTGATAATCTGCCAACAATAACATCTCAATTAGTTACGACATTCTTGACACGCGTTACGTGCCAGTAAGGAATGTGTGACACTGGTCGAACATTTTGTCCATTGGTGTCGGCAAATCCCTACCAGACTCCCAACGCCGCATCGAATCGGTGTACGAGTGTATTAACTTTTCACAATTGATTTTGCACAATGAAGCATAGGGTGGGAAGATCAGGTGACGATGGGTGACAGATTTTTATCTTCTTTTACTCTCTTCCTATCAAATTGTAGTTTCCCTAGCAGACATCTGAAGATCGCTAGCCGTAGTGAAGTATGTAGTTCCCTCAGAGATGTGTACAATTTTTGAACCACTCTTTTGTGTGGGGGGGGGGGGGGGGGGGAGACAGACAAAGATGAAAGGACAATTACATACACATACCACATCTTAAGAATGTCGTCGTACCATCAAAGTATTTTCGGTCTTACAGCACCCATAGACCTGCGGTACGGTAATCTCCCTCGTTGAGTTCCCATGGCGCAAAGTATGTGAACACAATTTGTTCCCGTTGTGGAACATAAATCCCTCCCCACTGCGCCACATCTCATTGGGATTGGACTTTTTGTGACATTTGTGGTAAATTCCTGTAAGTCGCCCGCGCCACAGGGAATAGTAAACGTTCCGGATTGGAGAAATGGAACACTAGCGAAAGGGAGAAACAGGGTTTATTTTTTGCCCGAGCTACTTGAGTGTGCATTTCATTGAAATTCGTCCAGTTCAACCCTCGAATCCTGGCTACTATTAACACGCTCGGACCTGATTTGATAACACCCTGAAGAAGCATGAAAAAATGAAACATTCCACAGGTTTGTCGAAGCGCGTCTGATTTATGAATGTAGATGAAAATTTATGCCAATCTGCGTGGTAATTAGGTGCTGGCTCGGATCGTTCATTAAGCGTCCCGCAGTTTTCCTTCGTTGCGTTGCATCGAATGCCTGCTGGTCGTTGGAAGGAATAAGTTTTTAGCTAGCGATATTCTTTGCCACGTTTCGTCACCACCGGCACCAACGATGGTAGGACAAAACTGTCCAAGGTGTGTCATAATTAATTACACCGAAATTGAAACTTTCCACCGATACGGATCGCCGATATGCTTGGACCTTAGATATTACGATCAAACGCAGCCGGGAAAAGAATGCGAAAGGCGATAATGGCAATGAAGAAGAACACTGAAAAAAAATATAGCACTCAGATGTATTGGTGAAAATAATAAGGAAAACTGTAGTGGCGGATTGAAGAGCCGCGCTTGAAGTGTATGATGTCCGGTGGATGTTGGCGGGGGAGGGAGTTCTTCCTAGGTGAGCTACGCGCATTGGTGGTGGTGGTGATGGTGGTTTGGGATTTATGGAATTTTTAATAACATTCTAATGGAAGCTGTCGTGTTGGTCTGATGAGAAAAATGATGCATTTTGCACGTGAACGACCAACTTTTGAAGAGATCATTAGCAAAGCACTTTAGTGAAGTTAATAAGCTGGGAGGAGGTCTACAATTGCTAGCTATTATGTTGTTACCAATAGTGCGGATAGTATTTAACCATCTCGATACAAAGAATGTGTTTCTTTACAAAACAGTTACTTCACAAATGCTGCATATTACACAGAATGCCATAAGTTATAGTAAAATCTAGCTTAAAGCTAGCTACACTGAATCAAGCAGGATTAAAAACGAACCGACCGTCATAACGAAATTGCTTCTAGCAATGAAACAACTATGGCTTCTTGTGATTCCAAGGGGGCAATGGAACAAAGAGAAGAAAAAAATCATCCTGCCACATTGCAAAGCCTTAATCCCAACCGAGCGTTCGATTATCCTTTTGCCACAGTGTAGCTTCAGCTGTGTCGTCACTAACGCTGGTGTGAGAAGTAGGAAGGAAAGTCGACAGCGTCCAATCAACTATTGTTCTCACCTTCAGGAACTTTCAGCTTGCTTTCCACCCGTTTTGTCTGATTTCATTGCTGGGAAAAATCTTAAAGGAAAACCCAAGAGCTGGAGCGAACAGTGAGAATTTTTATACAAAGAAAACCATTATTTAAACACACGTACAGACATCCGCGGAATGCTGTCTCGATTCACTAGAAGGCTTGAAGTAATTTTATCTTCTGTAATGAACAGGTTGTAAACGGAAAAGTTTGCATGAATTGTTTTCGTACAATTCGCACCAGTAACGAGCACGGTTGCACTTGACAGCGAACGCGAGGATTGGCTTTGGTCGGGCAGCTTCGCACAACAGAACGACCGGTAACAAGCTCATTAGCATAATCATTATCAGCGTCGCGATCAATTGACTTTTCCACGAGGCGTCACACACCGCGTTGCGTATCGATGTTGGACCCCGACCGGGCATATCCATCCGGTGCAACAGATTGCAGTGGAACTGGTTGGTGCCATACGGGATTTTCCTAGTACAAAATCGTCTTTCCATCCACTCGATAAAGTTGTAAAGCGTGTGAAGCAAGCAAAGCAAAGAAAACCTTTTTTTTTGCTGCTATAGAAAGACGATGATTTCAAAATGTACAAAAAAAAAAAAAAAAAACTCGAGGGTTGCGAGTGAAAATATCCTTGCGCACCCTTGCGCTACACCAAGCTGTTGCATAACGTGGTTTGTTTTTCACCCTCGGCAGGTTCCTCGGGCATTGGAAAATTCGTTCCCAAACATGAGGGGACTACGGAATCGGCTATGTTTTAGAAGGCTAATTGAGCGCACCGATGGAAACTGAAAAGTCTCCTGCGGAAACGTTACGGCATAGATAGGGGTTGTTGGGCTATGCGAGTCGTCGGGTGTTGAAGTGATGTCGGGATTTGTTTACAGCTGTAAAGGGTGTTTTACGGTGCTTCAGGAGATGTTGTACAAATTTTATTATAATGGAGGTCACGGGTGTCAATACTTGTTGTTCGAACCGGATGGACCGACGATGAGGCGTGTGAAATTTGCTGTGAAGCAGGACAGATTATGATGAACATGTCAAAATATTGTTTACAAATGATTTCCTATTATTAATTTGCGTTTAATCATATAAATTGTCTACAATTTGATGATTCGGTTTTAAAGACAGAAAATATGATAGAAAGCCTCATCAAAGCTTTAACCCATAATGCATTGTTTTACAAGAAATATTTTTTCAAGAATTATATTGTTCTAAATGTCAAAGCAGTCAGTACGTAGATGAATAATCTACTTCTTCTCTTTTAGCAATGCTATAAAAACGTCCTAGATGTGTTTTGGTTGATCTGTTTTAGCGTGCGCACGAGAGGGGCGATGCAACACAGATTGGCCAGTCCTTTTGTGCTAGCAAATGGCCCCGTTAGTATTAGACAATACTATGCATATGTGGCCAAGAGGTGGATTCAGAGTCAGCATGCAACAATAAGCGAAAGGTGGCTTAAATTTGTGAACTACTTACTGAAATCTCTCCTTAACTTGCAGACATTTAATGGAAAGAAATACATGGCATTTACTGAAACATTTTTGAATAGTATTGAAAATCCATCTAATATCTCCAGACTCAAGAAGCATTATCCATTTATAGCCACAATAGTCCAAGAATCAGCTTACCTTCCCACTTTAACAAACGTAAAATTAACAGCGAAACAAATACACAAACATATCCTAAACTACTTGCCCATACCCCACGTAGTACAAACATATTCTGGCATGAATTGGACATCTTCCTCGAGCAACATTAATAATAATTACTTAAATTCAAATGAAAGAAGTAACTACTACATGTTAGTTAGAGAAAGGCTAAACATAAAATCAAAAGAATTCGAGTGAAGAATAGTAGACAACGTTAAGAGTGGAACTTGCAGAAAAATCGAAACAATAAAACATACATTTGTTGCATGCAGTGGGTTTAAAAAACTGTGGAATAAACTAAAAGAAATTGCAAATGTATTCACTTTATTATTAACAACTTTTTTTTTTATTTAGTAATGATGACATTTTCGAGTAAGCTCGGTTGTGGATGTTGTTGCGGCCAGGTATGGTTCTGATGTTGTTGTGTTCTCTAGTTCTAGCGGATGAGCGCCTCTTTGGACAGGCAACTGGCACCCAAGAAAACCCACTCTGTTGCAGATACTTTGTGGAGTTACCAACTACATTTCGTTGCCGACATGTGGGTGCTGTGGCCGGCGGTCCCACCATTGGCAAAACGCGCGAATCCGAAAGCCATTACAACTTTGTGAAGCTACAATAATATCTAACTCACGCATTCCGCCAGCTTAATGCTGGCCACCAGTCACAAGTTCACGTCGTCCAAACCTAATTCAATTGGTTCAGTGATCTAATGTTGTCGCTGGCGACCCTGACGCCAGTGAAACGCATGGAACCGATAGCCACAATAACCTTGTAAGGTTACTGCAGAATGGTCACCAGTTACGACTTTAGATCTTCAAAACCAATTTTTATCGATTCTGGGGTCGAAATAGCGCCTGGCGCATGTCGATGCCATCGTTGCGAATGTATAACAATCAAAAAAACAAAATAAGCTTAACAAACTACAATCAGGACGATAGTGCGTACAATTTACGGGAAAGGATAGGGGAAGGGATCCAATTCAAAGGGATCAAGGTACGCTTCCCATCACTTTGGTGAAGTCAAACAAAATCCGTGCATATTCATAGTCCTTCTGTCCCAGGATGTATTATCAACATTTGTGGAACTTCACATCACTTCACTTACCAGATGTAACTTATTTAAGTACATTGTTTTAAGTTAAGACTGTATCTCTTTAATCGTAGAGGTCGTAAAGGGCCTTTACAAACACAGAAAAGACGTGGTAGGTCTTTATTGAAATGATTTTCTTCTTGACTTAACGACCTATATGATCATACTGGCAATCGAAAGGCTTGCTAGATTTACAGATTTCATGTAGTAGGATAGTCAGTCCTCACTGTGGGAGAACGGTTCGGATGGAATTTTAGCCCGGGTCCGACGCTGTTAGCGTCCTACAGCCTAAGCCTCTGTTGAAATTAAATCAAGTATAAAGTTGATAAAGTGACAAGCAGATTCATTCATTCAGTAACTGAATTAAGTGACAGGCAAATTAATTACTAATTCTTATTTATTTGCTGTGATGTGTGTTTATTATTGACAAATAATACAAATGTATAAAAAACACGTATAAAACATTGGTGAAAAAATAGTACCAGAGGTCACTAATTTGCTTATCAACCCGTCAATTAGCTAAAAAATTATAGCTCTCTCTCACATTTCACCACCCTAACGATTCCCGATGCAATATCGTGTGGTAAATTGGTTCGCAAACAGCAACTACTCGTCGTCGCACTGATGAATTTAATTAGCCAATACTAGTGGTTAACATTCACGCCTTCAAACACGCAATACTTAATGCAAAAGTATCTCCCATTGTTTCTAAGGGTAAAGGACTCACTTCCACGGCAAATGGGAAATATCACTGCACAAAAACGAAAATGAACACTTCATTTAATTTCATTGCGAAACACTTGCACCGATTCGTGAAGCCGGATGTAATTTCTATGATTGCATTCGCACACGAATTGCTGTGAGAGCGTGTTCGGATTTGTGGAGCAGAGTATCGTACACGGGTCTAAGGTTCTACGGTGCCGTGCTGAGAAAGCATAACCCTCGCTAGCAGAAATCAGATTGAAGAAGTGGAATTAAATAGCAGAACGCCGGTACCGGGCAACGAAAAGAAAAGAACAGCAGCAGCAAGCCATAGTATATATGGTTGTTTTCGAGCACACGTGTGAAAAGTAATGAATTTAATGAAACCTTCCACAGTTCTTGACATTCTGCTAGGACCTACGTGTGTGAGTGTGTGGGTTCGTTGAAAATTATTATTTGAAAAATTACATTAAAATCGGGACGCTCTTTGGGTCGAGGTCGGGTGTTGGGTGTAGTTTTGCTAGACGGAAATCAATTTCGCATCACGACTTAGGCAGCTGTAAAGCAAGCACAGAAAAAAGAAACGTACATACACGATTTTCAAAAAGAACATTTGCCGGAATGAAGAAGATATCGGAATCGAATTACGGAAAGATCTCTTTGATAGCTTCAGTGCATCAAACGAACAGAACCGGCACGTTCTACAGCGTCGAATCCCAGTTACGGAGCACTAGAAACCAGAGGGGATGTTGGTGTAGGCGGTAATGGTGCTGAAGATTAAATTTATCCTTAAATCCCACATCCCGTAGGCATGCCGGCAGGTGTGGGATGTGTGTGTATGCTGGCGCCTGACGACACTGTCAATATTTCTTCACTCACTGGCGCGTGGATGGATGCGAGTGGTGAACACGCTCGCATGCCAGCACGCTTTTAGAGGAAAAGCAGGACGAAATGGTAAGGTGCGGTGTCGAAAATCGGCTAGAAATCAGTAAATTCAATATTTTTTGGCGAGATTGATACCGTGTTTCGCTCGCTGTCTAGGGTGTATTGAAGTTTAGCAGCCGAAACTAATCGGATCACAACAGACAGACAGTTCCGGTGACATTTCTTTTTACTTGCTTAGTGGCACCGACTGGAGGTGTACCTTTCGGGATGAGAGAATTTCGGTAACGTGAGCCTACTGCCCAGTGTACCGTATCGCGTTATTCCTACAACATTCAGCTTCCTTGATGCATTATCAGTAAGCATTGTTGTTTTCATTTTTGTTATTTGGTTCGGAGTTCGCAGACAACCACGATACAAAGGCAGAATAAGAAAAGAAGTTTAACCTTGAATTCTTCACGCTTGTGAGAGCAAATGCAAGCGGGAGAGGGTGTATATGTTTCCAAATTTTTGCCAGCATTCGCTACGTGCTTGGCGCATGCATTTGACTACCACAAAGTTAATGTGATTTCCATTATTTCCGCGCACTACTGTCCTTGCAGCCGTAGGGCACCCGGCGTGATGACACGCGATCGCTACCCTCGTAAACGAAAAAGTTCTGTGGTGTTACTGTGGGGATTCGTTTGATCAGCACCACGCTTTGCCACGTACTCGCAGAGCGCGATCAATACAGCCTACCTGTTGCATCCCCGCGTAGAACCGTGTGGGACGAGTTCAAAGCGAAACGTCAAAGTCGTTTGCAAAGTAAACAAACACCGCCCACCCTTCGCAAAAGTTTACATACCCTGCAGTTCGGCCCCCTTTTGCCTAGCCGTTACGGGACAAGCTTAGGGCACATTGCGGGGCAGGTAGTGGTGGATGGACCCCGGCCAGCGTGCGGAACGCAGGCAGACGGGTTATGGCAGAGCATGTAATCACACAGGCACAAAACGCACAGAGAGCTGAGGTGGTAAACGATCAGGTACAGGTAGGCCCCGGTGGTCGAACGGGCCTGCTGGGTATGAGGAGGACAAACGATTGAACCCGTGGCTATCACCTGCTGCGGTAAAAGCGAGAGATGGTTGCTTTTTGCTATAAAACTGTTCGCACAATATCATTGCCCTTTATTAACGCTGCTAGCCTGTCCTCAGTCTGCCATCAAATTTGGCACCAACAAGATCACGGAAAGGGAAAGGGCCAGCGCGCTTGACGTGGAGAGTTTAGCAGATTTGCTGTTAAGTGTGCATATGTCGGCCGACTAGCTGCTTACTAGCTAGATTAGTAGAGCAAGTGCAATAACGCCGGGGAAACAAAACGCGAGTGAAATACACTAAAGTGCAAACATATTAGCTAGAGTGCGTGACATAAAAGACCTGCTTGACAGCCTCATCTTCATTATTTCTTCCCTGGTGCTCGTGTGTATGTGTGTGTGAGTGTGCCTAAGTTTGTGTTATGATAAGGCATCGTTGGTGATCCGAGCGATCTGCAAAACAATTTATATTCCCGACACCGTACCGATATCATGTTTCTGAAAGCACTGCTGACCGCGATGTTGCTGCTGCTGACGCTGATCCTGCTACAGTGCGATGGGCGTGCGCTGAAGCGTGACAAATCCATGCCAGAGGACGATGGTTACAGCTTTCTGTCGAAGAAACCATCCGCGGAGAATGCCTGCGAGCAGTTACCACCGCCGGTGCTGACCGAAATACTTGGACCGGCGTTTAACCCACGCTACATGAGCATCGAGGAGCCACCGGTGGCGGAGAACGGCGTTGACCAATCGAATCCGGCGGGAAAGCGGGATGCGGAACCGTTTCCACCGTTCTACGTGGACGATAAGTACTCGCTCGAGCTCAGCCACAAACCGGCCTGGGAGGTGAAACACGTTTCCGAATCAATTCCGCACGGTGAACTGGTCGGTCAGGTTCGAACGCGACGTGACCTGTTCAACGACATCCTGGACAAGCTCGAACCGGCGACAACATCTGCAGCGTCGACAGAAGACACTACACAGCAGCGTACGGCACGATCATTCGGTGGTAAGGGCCGCTCGCGAACGACCGGTTCGGGCGGTACACCACGGCCATGGGAGTGTGAAGCGAAGATACGCTGGATCGATCTGGGTCCGGAGTATTTTCCGCGCTTCCTGCGGACGGTAGAGTGTACGAGGCAAAACTGCTGGTACGGGCACTACTCCTGCCAGCCACGCTCGTTCACGGTAAAGATCCTGCGACGGCGAACCGGCGAGTGCGTGCAGAGCGACCGGTTACGGCGCATCGGTGTTGACGGATTGCCGGGCGAGCTGCGCGAGCTATGGGTATGGGAGGAACGGGCCGTTAACTTCTGCTGTGACTGTGCGCCCGCTTTCTGATCCTTCCGATCCTTCCGGCGGGAAGCTGTTTTCGTGTGGCGTTGTACATTTAAGCGTTTTATTTAAATCTATCGTACTCTCGTTGACGCACTGGTAAATCTTAATGTTGACATTTGGATAAGTGGCATAAAGCAAACAAGCTGTAGTAGTATGTAAGTGATGTAGCCTAGGCTTGTATATATATAGTCATACATAAGGTATTATGTTTTAAAGGGACTAGGAATGGGGTGGAAACAAACCAGCACGTCACACCGATCGGTAGCAAAGGAACTGGTACCAAGACGATCATTTTGTCCGTTAGTGTCTTGTGCGGACTCCTATCAAAACGAACTCAGTGTTATTGTGTGCACGTGCGTGCGTGCGTGCGTGTGGTTGTGTTTGTGTGGGCGTGAAGTAACAAATAAAATTAAAGCTTACCGCTGCCCAGCAGTGGCCAGAAAATGCACATTCTATGTCGTTTTGCTGTTTCTAACAAATTAAGAAAAGGTCACAGTGACCACGGGATGAGATGTAAGTATGGAAATGAGGCTTGGATTTCACTACCCGCTGTCTAGCTGTAATGTGTCTGTAATGTGCTGTACCTAAGCGTGCTTTTTAGGCCGTCAAAATCAGCAGCATCTTGAAATATGGGAGGATAAGGGTTCAGCTTAAACCAACATACACACTCGCTACCGAAGGGGAAACTGTTGGACGGGAGCCAAGTCCGTTTGTTCCACGGTAAATCAGGCTGACGCACCCGTTTGGTACAATCCGTACTGTAACACCTTCTGTCCGTAAGCAATGTGAAGGGCGAAAAGTGGTAAAGTGTTTACCCGGTTGAAGTGCTAAGTTCGGTGTCCTTGATATAGTTTGCATAAATATTGAAAATTAGCTGCTCACAAATCGCTCATCTCTGTCGAGCGACATATTGTCGAGAATTTCGAATTACGCTATCGGCATAAAAGTGTGTTGAAAGGCAATGCATATTCATAAACCGTAACGAGTTGTTACAAGTGGTCTTTCCCGGTTAGATATTATACACTCGAGTGTACCATCAAATAATTTTGGAAGCTTTTTTTTTCCATATAATTAGTTTTATTTTAATAATATTTATTTTTTGCGTGGCAGATCGTCGAACGTTTTATTATTAAAAACATCGTTGCATTTATTTTACAATCACACTGTTATTTTCGCAAGTAAATGTTTCAATCCGTTTAACACTTTTATGTTCAGTTTAATAAAAATAATGAATTCCGATTGGAAAATAAAGAACGCGTAATATGACAGGATAGAATATACGTTAGAACGTTAGAACATATACAACATACAGAAACTTCTTCCAAAGACTTTAACGTGTGCCTCAAACCACCATTAGCATTTCGCTCCGGACGCAGCAGGACGCCGGTTTGCGAAAGAACCACGCGCAAAGGATTTTCCCGCGGGGCCAAATCATCGTATCACGCAAACATCGAGCCATGGCCACGAACATCCTTCGGACCCGTTACCCAGTATTCCAGCAATTCCGTACACCCCTGCAACTGCACGCGAACCGTTTAGTTTGAGCAAATATTTTAGCGTATCAATTACACGCCAAATCTGATGTGCAAACCGTACCAGCGTGGCCACTGTTTCACATCGAACCCGCTCATAATTACCATTATCGTGTCCGATTACACAACAGTTGCGGCTTTACCTGGAATCTGGCAATGGGAAAACAAAAAGGGCAAACAAACACAAAAAATCGTTCGTGTTTTCGATTGTTTTGAATGAGGTTTTCGATGTGGATAGTTTTACTGTGGAAACATTCTGGCCAAAAACTACCGATAGCAGTATTAGTTACGTACGCTTGTTTATTGTAGGTATGTCTGGTGAACGGAATCAGTCGTTACTAGCTTGTAGGTTGTTTAAATTACTCTGTGTTCTTAGGTTGTATGATAACGCTGGTAAAATATTGGATTAGAACTCTCTTAATCCTTTCTAATGCTTGTTGTTTGATGGATGGAGTAGCGACTTATATGTGTAAAATGGCAAAGTACTGCAATTGATAAGATTTAAAAAATAATTTTCTTCTTTCTGATTCATTTACTTTTGATTAAAGTTCTTCCACATTCACCATCAAAATAAAATAAAATCAAATAAAATTGTATTTACTTCCTGTGTTAACGAAAATGCTATTTTCTATGAAAATGGCTGAAGAAACAAGTGAGCGTTTGCGTAAAATGAGCAAACCCAAAACCTCCGATTATATAAAAATAATATTAGATAATGCATTATGTATGCATTACGTATTAAAAGCAGCAAGACGACCAGGCCGTTCTTTATGAATAAAAAATTGTATTATGTTGCCTGCTAACGTGGATCATAAAATTGGACAAAGAAATGTCGATAAGCTCCAAGGTAGAAAATGTGATTACACGGGATGTTCAATGACGTGTAACGCCATCTAATCGAAAGCATTGAGAAGGCGTAATGAAAGTCTTTCGGCATGTACTGTTACCGTGTGTGATAAGATAAGTAACTATAACCTACAGCAACCAAATGTTCGTTGTGAAAGCACAGACACGTAGATCTTGTAGTAAAATCTCCCACAGCTGACGATCGGATTCTGTCTCAAAAAGTTACAACAACAGTAGGAACCGTAGTAGAACAAACAATCATCTTCCATGGGATTCTATCCCAAAATTTAAATTTTATACAATACTTGCTGCTCCAGGTCCCAACAAAGCACCCGTGCCGCAGAATATATGTTGGGTGTTCGGCAGAACCATGTCCATGTACTGTACAGATTGATGATCTGGTCATGGATCAAGGACATGGATCTTGATTTTGTGTCACCCCGTGCAACTATTGGAACGGGTTGGACATTTTCCTTGGAGACTTGGGCGCACCATATTATCTACTGGCTGAAAAGCAGATTGCATGTAACCTTTTAATGATGAGCTGCTGTCGACGATAGTTATTGGACTGCGATATCAACGATATCATACTGCGATATCATGACTATCCCTTAAGCAAACCAATAGTGGCACCGTTTGCAGGAATTACAGTCGATCAGCAGCTAAAACTTCTACGATCTGCTATCGAGCATCGGCTAGAATCGTTCCTGCGTAAAGTTAGTAGAAGTGTGGCATTCACAATTCTTGTTAAAGTTATCCTTGTTTTGTTTGCCAAGCTGCCATCGTGGTATGAACTATAATTTAACCGAATAAGTTATAGAATAATTCCGAAGAATCATAGAAAACACTGGTACGTGTATTGCCTTCATTGGCTAGTTTATTGTCAAACTAAAATAGCCCAAAAGGTACTTCGTTTAATCGTTTGCTGTTTTTAGTACCGATCGAATCAATAAGCGTTCTCAAAACAGCTGGTAAGGTTAGCCTGAATGAACGAGAAAGAAATTAGAACTTCCCGAGATGAGCTTTATAACTACCACTGACAAGCACTCAAGCAAACACAATAAGACCGTGGGTTATCTTACAATATTAATTCTCCGTAATGATGAAGTTATGTGATGTGGAAGGAGCGCTGGTCTTGGGTTGACTTTTAATTTTTTTGAATCCCTGTTACGCTGGTCCTTATGGGTCTGAATTAGAGAATAACCTCGGATATCCTAGGTTCTTTTGCGGGTGACTTTACGATGAAGATTTCGTATAAACTTATATTAAAAATGACTCGTTCTATATTTAAAACATATACACCGTCATAATTCGCAAAGTAAGTCGCAGAAAAAAAGCTTTTAGCGTTGAGCTAATCATCATTTCACAACTATCGAAATTGCTAGTGTCAACATAGTGATCCTTCGTGTACCATGAAAATAAAGATATCTTATGTATTTTATTCACGGCTTTGATTCATTACGCAGCTATATCAGCCTAGTCATGCTGTATGGTTCTGGTGAAAAAAGGTTGAATCATTCTGCTCCATCGGCGGAAGCGGAGAGCGCTCCGCCCGCAAAGCATCTAATCTGTTGGATCTAAAGCTTTAATCCTGGCTGATAGTTAACTGACGTTCGTAGGGCTCTTAGGGGTTGAGCTGCGCGATAAAAAAGTATTGCCATTGCGTGATAAGATACAAAAGAATCAGTTGGAAATTGGCTATTTTGCTGTTAAAAATCCGGCGCATAACAACAAACGCTGCAGTACAGTGCGCATTAAACGATACCTGTGATCTCGACAGCCAATACTCCACGATGAAGACCATTCTACTCGTAGTTGCTTGTCTTCCAGCGCTAGCTTTTGGACTAGCGGTGCGGCCTTGTAAGTTGTTGTTTTGCAGAATAATATTTTCCGTGCTTTTTTTTTCATTAAGGAGGTATTATAACATCTTTACGACGTTTGTTCCACAGGTGCCAACAATGCGCCCATTCCTCAGGATGTTCGCGTAATCGGCTGCTCGGTAGAACCGTGTGTCATTCCGATCGGAGGTATGGTCGATATGGACTGTGACTTCGTTTCGCCCCGTGCCACGCCAACAGTCCAGGCAACGCTCGACATCTTTTTGGGAGATTTCCGTGTACCGTACGATCTACCCGTGGCTCAGCAGAATGCATGCAATTTCTTCGAGGTGGGCAGCTGTCCGGTGGCACAGGGTGAGTTCATCAACTACCACCTGAACACACCGGCGGCGGCACCGTTCGCGGGCATCACCGTTGATTTGCAGCTCCAGCTTACCGACGCTGATGGACAACCACTGTTCTGCTTCCGTTCGTCTGCTCAGATTGTGGCTGTGTAAAGCGTTTTGCTATGTAGTACTCGGTAGCATGTGTGAATGATTAGTACAATTAAAAGCATAATAAAATGGATTGGTAAGGGGTTTGAGGAAAACCTCTTAATCGGCGGTTTGGTACCCATTGTACATGCCGCCATCGAAGTATGCAACACAACTTATCTTATCTGATTCTAAGCTCGGAGCTATGCACCTATGCGAGCTGTTTATCACCTTCACCTTCACTTGAAGCGTGCTCAGTAGACTCCGAAAGGTAGCGGTTGTAGCACGGTCGTCAAAAAATCAAAATGTTCAAACAAATCGTAGCGGTGGTGCTGTTGTTTTCAGCAGTTGCCCAAGGCTTGCAAACTATTCAATGTAAGTAGTAATGCTTCGACAGTGTTTTGCTGCTGCAGGAATAAGATGTAAAGCGTGTGTTTTTTTTCTGAAAAGGCTCCAACAATCGGCCTGGACCACAGGAAGTTATCATACCGGGATGCAGTAGCCTGCCTTGCTCGGTTCCGAACCAGTCGGACTTCAACTTTAGCGTACGTTTTGCACCGACCTTCCCCACCAACACTCTGACCGTGGACGTACGTGCTTCACTGTTGGGCCTTTTCCTGCCGTACGAGGTACCCGAACATCTGCGCAATGGATGCAACAACATCAACCAGTCCTGTCCACTAACTGCGGGTCAGACTGTAACGCTTACGGGTAATGCGCCGGTAGAGGCTCCGTTGACGGGTGTCACGGTTACCATGGAATTCGAAATTACTGGCGACGGTGGCCAGGTTGCCGTTTGCTTTGCTGCTACAGTGACGCTGCTTTAAGGTGCAAAGATGTATGATGTAAAAATGCAAACTGAAAAAAAAATGGAACTACAAAAAATGGAAGTAGGAACATGAATAAAATAAATCCTTTGGCATACAACTTTGTATCACGAAACATTTTATATTGAAATGAGTATGAATTCTCGCTTCTTTTTTGTACTTCTTCTTTTTTCGTTATTATGAAGAGGCATTTTGAGGGCAAGAGAAGCGAAGGTAGTCTCAGAGACTCAAAGCTTCTATAAATAAACGAAAAAAACAAAAAACAACGGCAGGAACGGGGTTCAATTACCATCCGACCCGTTCCTCCGTAGGTGAGGATTGACTATCCGAGTACGGTATTATTAAGTCTAGTAAACCATCAGATGGCCGTCGTGACCTAAGGGGTCGTTATGCCAACAAGAAAAAGAATGTGGTTTACTTCAGAAGGTCGCTCCTAATCTGTAGCTCAATTTATGGAATTATTGATCCTGAAAATATTCGATCGCTTATCGCGATATGAACAGATGTTTCATTTAATTCAAAACAAATACAAACCATAACACACAATCTGACTCAAATATAGCTCGCTTTGTCTGACGTCAATTCTTTTGACCTTTGGTTTTTAAAAGCCAATAAAAAAATTATTGCAAAAAGCTAAGAAAAAATACCATGGTCAGGGATGTATAGATGGCGAGAGCAAGGTTAAGTATTATTTAAAATTTACCAATAAGTTTTTCGAGTAGCACTATCGGAAATCTTCAAATAAATCACACAAAAAGTTGTGTCTACTTGTCATAACGAATTTCGTTATGACAATTAAAATATTCTGCTTGTAATTACATACCCTATAAATCAGGGCAAACACGCCTGATGGAAGTCTTCGGAACCTAAAAGCTATCGATCATAATTGTGTTGTACTAAAAAATGTACTAAAATAGCAAAGCCCACTTCGCGAAAAGTTTCACGGAACGACTCTGGAATTTTTGCAAAACCAAAGTAAGGTATCTCACTTAATGAATGTTTTGTTCCTCAATGAATTACTCGCTCATAAGCAGTGTTTGACTTGTTATCGGTTTATGCAGGGCAATGATAAGACTACATTTCTCTTACACAACGTAACAGTTTAATCTCCAAACCCCTGTATGTTGTTATGAACTTTAAACTGACTCACAAGCTGTAAAGGCACCACGAAAAACGTGATTACCGTCGATGACGCTTATCGAGGCGATTGATTGGGCTACCGTTCAGGTGTTCGTATAATTAGAAACGTAAGGCATCTCGTCCATTGCAGAAGTACGGGAGATCCTCTCCGTACGATAACTGGGCCACAACACCTTGCAGGTGTCCCGAACACCTGCACTTCGGCATGGATAAGATTAGTCTTCCCATCAAGGTGATTTGCACCATCGACAGATGTACCTTGGTATAAAAACATGCGTACCCAATCCTCGGACAGTCAAGTGCAGAGTGCCAGCGAGTAGACCATTCGACGAGGCTCAGAGAGCAAGCTTTGGAACAACATACAAGGAAGGTTTACACTGAACCCACTTCTCCCAAAGATGTACCGAATTGCTGTTCTGCTAGTGGCCCTGGTTGCCTGCAGTAGCCTCGCGGAGGCTTTGGTGACTCATCCCTGCTCAAACGGACGTCCCCATCCAGATAGTGTGGAGATCACCGGATGCTCGCAGATGCCCTGCGATCTGATTCGTGGTAGTGATGTCGGAATGCGTCTAGAGTGGGAATCACGTAAGTGTAGCGAGCTATTTGTACCTAGTTATGTGGACTGTGTGAACGAAAAATACATTCAACTATTGCCCTTTTCTCTTGCAGCTTTCAATGCCGCAACACTGCAGTATCGCGTGGTGGCTACGGCTCTCGGTATCACCGCCCCCTATGAATTGCCGCCGGATCGTGCTGCTGCCTGCAACTGGCTCTCGGGATCAGCTTGCCCAATCAGCCAGGGTGAAGACATTGTCAGCACTCTCAGCATGCCGGTGTTGCCGATCTACCCGCTGGTTTCCTTAGTCGTAGAAGTTAGTGTGCTGGACGAGCAGGCACGTACACTCACGTGCTTTGCTGTGGATGCTCGTGTGGTTGTTGCTTAATTGAATCGTGATATGTAATGTAGTGATGTAAATTAAAATGGAATAGAATACACGTAAAACAGGATTGGATTTCATTTAGTTAAGAAATCATTTTGCTAATTTCTCGTTCGGTCGTATTGTGCTGTATTATAATGGGTATGTATGTATATATGTATGTTTTCTCTTATGCTACACAAACTATGTGTCACAACTATGTTTATGACTAACACATCAAGAGCTTAAGTGAAATTGGCATTAGCAAAGTTATGGAGGGAGAGAAAAAATCAAATAAAAATAAAAAAATTGCACAAAGAATTGAACAGACGCATGGCATGCATCAGAGTTTTTTATGGCCGACTGCGGAGCGCGATGAAGGGGTGTTAGGAGAGGACGAAGACGGTGCACACGAGTGGGGGTGTATGAAGGAATCGCAGAGATTTGATCGGAGGCATCGGTGCAGTCCAAGAGAAGGGCAGCAATCATACGGTGAGCTTCCAACGTATCAAGGCCCAAGATACGACATCTGGATAATGCGTTAGAAAGGTGTCAACCATATGTAGATCGATGCTTAGGATTATTTAGGGCGATGTTTGCAAGCAGGGCGTGTTTGGCGGTGTTAATATCCTGACTGTAGTCAAAATCTGATGGATACGATGATTGGGGCTCGTGGTGCAAACTGCAGTAGAATACTGCAGCCCTACACTGAGTATCCTGTGTACAAAATGGAGGCCTGGCCGTGCCATCACCACTTGGACTTACTAGAGCAAAACAAGAAGAAAAAGATCAATAACTCTCAAGTAAACTCTTGGTAGCATAGTAGTGACCTAATTTCGGATCAGCACTTGGGGGTGGTTCATAAATTACATAACGCTAAAATCGGGATTTACCCCTTTCCGCCCTATCGTAACAAAACGTAACGCTGGAAGGAATCTCCATACAATATTTTCATATGATCTAGTTCAAATATACTCTAGATCATTTTATTTGGGTAAAAATGTAAGGTTCATTAATCATTTTAAAGCTAATATTACAAATGTGATTGGTCCAGTGGTAGAAGAACTGAAAGAGAGTTGTAAATGATTGATTGTAACAAAGAGATATGGTACAATAAACGACGAGATATTGGACAAAGGGTCATAACATTGATTATTATTAAGTAAAATTATAATTTGTTAGCAATCGACTTAAATAAAAAAAAACGTGTCTCAAATTTTTATTACCTATTGCTTTCTGTCACGTAATACAAAATGGAGCTCCCTTGTCCCCATCGGTACATAGAACTGTCGCCGCACGTGCGGCATGCGGAAGAACTGTTGCACGCGATCAGTTCACGAAACAGAACGAATTGTACTGCACCCAAACCTAAAAAAAAAAAGTTTTCCCATGTCTGTACGGCAGTTCTCACTAGGGAGAACAGTCTTACAGGGATTTGAACCCTAGTCCTTGCCGTGTTAAGGCGGCAGGTCTTGAGTACGTGATTATGTTTTTAAATTTAACCAGTAAAAATTAATGATACACCCATTGTGTAAATTTTATTTTTACAGCGCCACCTAGTTGTGAGATATTTAATGCGCCTAATTGTAGGGAACGCTTTGCGGATTGTAATTCTGTTGGATTTTTTAAGCTTCATAAATACTGTAAAATGTAGCAATGTAAAATATTGTAAAAAATTACTTCATAGATTCGATAGAGGCGGACTGAAATCACGCGTTGAAAAATATTTTAATTCAAAAACTAAACTTCTTCTTCTCTTTCTTCTTCGTGGCTTAACGGTCTACTAGGTCACGCCGGCCACCGAAAGGCTTACCAGACTTGCCGACACCATGTAGTTAGATAGTCGTCAGTCCTCACTACGGTGGGACGGTCCGGATGGGATTTGAAATCCGACTCTGCCGTATTAAGACCGGCGTTGTTGTCACCTAAACTACCGAGACGCCTAAAACTAAACAAAGAGCCTACAATACAAATCAGTAGGTTATGTGGTACATAGGACGTTACAATACAGCATTGGGTGTTGTTTTTTTTTTTTTTGCTGCATTAGATTTTATGGTTCATAATGTTATCGTGATGCATCAGGAATAAAGGAGCGAGAAGTTTATCTTCATAAGGGGTTTCTCAGTTAATGGGCTATCGTTTTAACCGGGGTGTATTTAACGGTTGGCAGAGTAGGCGGCCGTCTAGGGCTCCGAATACGATGCATTTTTATGGACTCATGAAACCTTCTAGAAGACTTGTGGGCCTTAATCTTATTGTTTGATAATGTTCTCATCTTCATAGAAGTTGACCCAGGGAAGTACTCGATCCTTTTAAAACTTCGATATGAAGTACGCTTCTAACTTAAACGAAAAAGCACATAAATCCGTGTACATCGAAATGCTTTGTGACACTAATTATGCATGTTGCCTCATTTATACTTCACTTTAGGCCACCAAATATCGATTGACTTCTTTTGGATTACCTTTCAAAATACGATTTTTTTCGTAAAAACGGCCTGGCCGTATTGCTTTCCGCTATTGCGAATATATACAATTTTTTTGTCAATATAAAAAATACATTATCTGAGTCATTAAACTGTACCTGCGCCATTCTGTTTAAATAAATTTACGTAGATTTTTTTTTTTTTTGCAAAGCGAGTTGTATACGATGCTACTACTTATTCTTACCTGTTTATTCTTTTCCATTGGCATCCGGTGCATCAGCTGATGCTTTTTATCATTATATGCATCATAGCAGTATTGTAAATACTGCTTATACATGACCGTGTCGTACATCCTCAAAACGCGTGCTATTTAACACTGTTCCAATTGAAACCATTCAGGGCGATAATGACTTGTTCTACTTGAACTACTAACGTAAAGCTTTGCTCAATAAAACGTTGAAGGAACTTTAGACTAAACGATCTGAGAATCTCCTAGTGACCACCGCTCCGTATCGGTAGCGTAACGAAGTTAGCGTTATCATGCAATCGGCCCAACGTCAGTCAGATTCGGCAGCAAGTACGCGAACGTACCGAATAGCCGGGAGCGGAAAGAAGAAATCAGCACCCATCCTCTCATCCGCCACGAAAGCAAAGCTCCAATAGAAACAAGAAAAGTAAAATAACTGGTCGATTTGGCAAATCCAGCAACAATTATTGCAATTCGGTGCCTCAAGTGGACCACCTGTTCGCTGCTATCGTTGAGCTTATCGCGGCAGGTAGGTTATCATGGGATTCACTTCAATAAAAAAAGGGAAAAAGTAAAATAAAATTACCGCAAAACAAAAAAAAACTTTCGCTCATTGGCAGACCTATCAGACGAGGTACGTACGCGAGAACTCATCGATACCTAACGACCCGATCCAAAAAACCGCGTGCGAAGGTGCGTTAAAATTCGTAAAAAAAAAACAACAGCTCAGTTGCAGTTACTGTGAGCTAGCGTATAAAAACGACTGCCAAAATTTGGCTACCTTGTCAAACGTGGCAGCTCATTGGCGGTAGCAGCAAGTCTAGAAAACCTTTCACAACAAACATCACTCAACAAGCAACAATGTTCCGTGCCATTCTTCTGATTGCACTCGTGCCGGCCGTTGTGTACGGTAACGTTGGCCGTGCCTGCACCGGCGGACGTCCGCTGGCCACCAATGTGAACATTTTAGGATGCAGCACTCCGCCATGCGATCTGGTTCGTGGCCAGGATGTGATCGCTTACATCGATTTCACCACTGGTAAGTTGCGTGCATGACTTCTCTCTTTGACAGATTTTTGTACCACTCGTTTCGATCATTACGGTAGACCGTGCTGTGACCAGCATGCGAACTGTCCCGACGGCCACTGCTCTTGGCATTACCGCACCCTACCCGTTACCCGCTGAGTTCGCTGATACCTGCGCCTGGCTTGAGGGCTCCAGCTGTCCGTTAAGTGCCAACGAAGACGTTACTTACCGTCTAACGATTCCGGTGTTACCAATCTATCCGCTGGTTAGTCTGGTCATTGAAATCGATATTGTGGACAATAATGACCAATCTGTCACTTGCTTCTTGGTTGATGCTCAAGTCGTTGCGGCTAACTAAGTGATAATAAAAGCAAACTAATACATTTTAAAATGAAAGGCTTCAATTTATTTACTACTTTTAGCACTTAGACTACCTTCGCCTGAAGCTGGAAGCAAGTAACGACCTTATTGTCCTGATCGGCAAGCTTCAGCTCCACCGTAAGGCTTAACGAAGGGTACACTGCGAGCACTGGTAGACGAAGCTCGTACGTAACATCCTCATCAAGAGATACAGGGCACATACCACCCACGAGCCACTGGCACGCATCTTTCCGATCATCGGGAAGCTCGAAAGGTACCGTCATTCCCCCAAAACTGGCATGTACCTTCGGTACGAGTGCTGTCAGATGGCGATCAGCTGTAAAGTCGACCAGTACGGCCGCATCTTGTCCCTTTGGTAGTTCGCAAGGCGTCGCTCTACATCCGGTCACATCCACTGACAGCGGTAGCGATCCTTCCGTACCTGGAGGAAAGCAAGTAGATAACAATTAGTCCATCTTTAACCACTTATGAAACAATATCACCATTCTATTTACATTGCTGTACTGTAACTACGTCGGCAACGGCCAGACTGGCAAAGGAAATTATGTACACAATCGCCAGCAGCTGCATGGTGGTAGATGGGGAAACGAAAATACGAGTGCAACGCAAGTGTGCAAACTCATCGCTTAAATATCCGCAAACCGGTGGTTCCACTAGTAAAGATGCGACACAACGTTCAAGAGGATTCACACTTAAACATTTGGATTTTCAGATTAGGAACGATTGTACAACTTCAAGAAAAGAAAATATGAACATCTGGTGATTGAAGTGTTGAAGCGATTGAAGGGGCCATCGCACTTATTGTTTAGGATGTTTGTTTGTTTTTTTTTTTTATAGTAAACGGTGTAAAAACCGTACATGTTCTTATTTAAGTTAACAGGCAATCAACATGTTTTTATTTATAACTAATTATGACGGTCCAGTGCCGTATTGTCCAATCAACATGTATGTGCAATAAGAATTTGCATAAGAAAATTTAGAGTTTGCAATAAAAATTGCATGGCACAAAAGACAGACTAAATTTATTTGCAGTGGATTGCCATTAAACACATCACCACTCAACTTGAGATAACTAAATTTTATCACTGTTACTCCAGGACATCTTTATGACTAAAATCAAAGTTATTATGCTTCTTCTTGTTGGCTTAACGATCTCTATGTTCATGCCAGCCATCGAAATGGCTTACTAGACTGCCAATACCACGTAGTTGGGTAGTCAGACCTCACTACGGGGAGACGGTCCGGATGGGATTTGAACCCCGGTCCTGCCGTTTGAAGCCGTTATTATGCTTAAGATCTCTGAATTTCGAGATCCATAATTTTTATGGCTATCATGGGTTACACAGTAAAAGGGGCATAATTCAACGAGGTCTTGCCAAAGGATCGTCGTGATTAGAAGCCAGGCGTAATGAAGTTTTGAAAGGGTATTAGATAGCATGTGCGTTGTTGACAACGACAGCGGCCACAATACTCCAAGACACCATGAAAGTTATGGTACACTTGCAAATACGTATGAATAACGTTAATTTTATTTTAGGTGATTTTAGGTTTTCTTGCACTAGACAAGTCTTATCTCACTTTATCGTTTTTATTCACATGTGCTGTTGCTCTTTTCAAACTGAATTGGCAGTGAGCTTAACATTTTGAATTCAAAATTAATTTCTGACGCAACGAACCCTGCCACACTCAGCTTGATGACTAGAGCGCCCTCTATTTGTCAACTTTAAAATCAACATACTCGAATGAACCGTTGAATGATATCAATTTCAGTATGAATACAAATCCAATGAATTTATTCTATTTAAACGTAAACGTATTTTTCATAAAAAAACTCATATTATTTTCCCTATTTCTATCGATATTCAATTGACGCAAAGCATACAATAAAGATTTAATGAAACATAGACACATACATTATCATGTTTTACATTTGTAAGAAAAGCATATTTACTCAACAAATAAAAATAAAAACTACAGTAAAGTTGAAACAAAGTAAATTATTCACAAAAATCTCTATTGGTTCTTCAATCTCACTGATACAGTTTCGGTTGGAAATGTAACGCCTTACATTTGAATAATGTCTTCTGGTTGCTGCTGCGCCACTGGGACACTGGTACTACTGGATACAAACGGGTAGCTGATAGCAGAGCAGCATATCACCATATTTATTTTTTAACTCCCAGCGAAGCTTTCCATTAATCTGTTGAACAGTCACAGAGAGAAGGAAGAACAAGTGACTGGTGCATTCGATACAAGTAGCAAATCCCGAGCTAAGTCCGCACTGCTCGCAACGTAAGCAGTGCCCACTCGAAAACTTACCGGTGGAAGATCCGCATTGACGTAGACGTTAGCGGAGAACAGTAGTCCGTGCGTTCCCTGCAGCGGACAGACGCTGCCCTCGCAGGTGGTCGGGGTGATAACGGCTTTCGTCTTGACACTGTTCAGTATAAAGTACGCTTCGTGCTTAAGCACACTATCCGTCGTTGCACCTAGTGGGAAAACGATACGCTTAATGAGATCAATAAGGCAAGACCTTACAACTCGGCAAATATTTTGCTTCGTATTGTAAAACGATTGTCCGGTAACGTTGAGAATCGATGTCATTTTCCCCTATATAATAAATAATTGAAGCGCCACTTCAGACGTTTGGTAATAGGTGGGCCTTTGCGATGTAGTTCCATTGGAGAATGGGACGAAATGGCGGGAATTACTAGCGGTGGACAAGGTTGTGGCTTTGTTCTTCGCGTTTGTTGAGCGCGTTCGTTCGTTTGTTTGGGGAAGAAAGCCAATCCGGGACAAGACCCACTTACCGTTGGAGCTGAATTCAGCCTTCACGGTGATGTTTGCTCCACGATGCATCGTACAGGGTGCGGTTGCACAACTGGACAGATTAATAGATATGACATCGTACTTTGTGCCTGTTTGAAATAGGAGAAAGACAACAAGAAGACACACAGAAGGATTAAGAATATTATTAAAGCTTGTGAACACCGAAGTGCGATAAAAGCACTTTGGAAAAAAAGAAATTCCAGGTTTTTCTAATATAACAAATACTACGTACTACGTGTAAAATTTTAATATTATCAGTCACACATGTACTTTGCACCGAGTTGATGGGAACAACAGAACTCCAGAAATCGGTTATCAGTTCTATTATTAATCAATCAATCACAGGTTCTGCGTCTAGTCAGGAAGCAGAGGAGTCAAACAAACGCCCAATGGCACAATTGCCTAAATGCATCAAACCCATTTTATATCTTCTTAGAAACATTTTGCTTATTACAAGTATAACACTTGTTTTTTGTTATTCATAAAGGACGGCCAGGCCGTATTGCTTACAATAACTTAAAAGTAACATATTCCTTTCATCTTTGCTGGGAGACATTTCCTTCTCTGAGCCGTACTAATACAAAACTAATTTTCTTTTCCAGCTAAAACTATAACAAAAAAAATTTTGTTTAATTTTCCAATCATAAAACTCACTCAGAATGCTTAAAAAAACACTTCAAAAGTGTTGTTTTCTTAATATTTCTTTTCTCCTGGCACTTACAACATCAAACATGTTGGCAGCGGCAACCAATCAATCTTCAACAGAATTTCCGCTAAAAACACTACCCTAATCAGCTATCAAACGTTTGATTACCGCAGTCTTCGAAGATGAGACTGGAGCTGACGAATGGATGGTGATGGAATTTCCACCAACGGTTCCACCAACGCAGCACACCCCCATCGACGGAACCTGCAAGAACCACACAGCACACCACTAGGATACGTGCAGACACTTTCATTTTCACAATTTTTTATTTTTCCTTCGATGTTTACGCAGAATTCACTCAAGATTTGGATAAACCAATGACTTCCAAACTGCCAGTTTTGTTTGCAGTGACGCGCGCGAATGATGATACAAGACTAACGCGCGCACAAATAGTCCAGTGGCCAGTATTGCGCCCGCAGGTTATAGACATTGAAACCACGTTAAATCACACTGATAACAATCGATTTGAGCCGTCCGGTAGGTCCCACTGCTGATTGTTTTCCATCACGATTAGGAGCCTCGTTTTCGACGGTCTCTCGTCGAGCGAACAGACATCAAGTGCATTCGTTGCGTGAGTCGTACCACACTACGATATGCTGTTTTTAATCGTAAAAAAAACATGAAATTTCCGGCCACGCATCGAGTAGGTCACCTCTCTCAACAGTACATATAGTGGTGTGCAATGCAGATTCTCTGTACATAAATCCGTTGCAGCAACGGATTTGAAGGCGACGGAGATGACGGTTTGGAGAGTTGCTCTGTCATTCGTCTGCATTGTGTTGGGATACGGGGCCACGGCAAACAAGGTAAGTGTGAGAAGGGTTTGTCTTGTAATGAAAAAAATATAAAAACTTAAAAAGAAAGAAAAAATTATTCGAAATTTCTATTCTTTTTAGAACTATGATGTGCACATCGATAAGATGGAACGTATGGGAGATACGGGCGAATACTTTACCTACAACTACACCTACGAGAAGATCTCCGACATGAAGTTTTCGATGGGAGCGCAAATACAGCAGCTGAAAGAGTTGGACGATACTTACACCGTAAAGGCACTGGTTGCTCGTGCCGAACTGGCGGACGGTAGCGAGTACGAGGTGATGATGGACCTCCAGAAGACACTGTGCGACTGGATGCGTACGATCTACAAAACGTACTTTTACGAGGAATTGGCTCAGGTGAGCAACTTTCCCCACTATGACACGTGTCCGCTTCCGGTGGCCGAGTACGTCGTGGAGAACTATGTGCTCGATACCGAACCGTACAGTGAGATGATGTCCGAGGGTCGATGGAAGATGGAAATGATGCTGATGAAGGGTGATCAGGTTTGTTCCGGCATTGTTACGATGACCACGGTGAAACCGAAAGCTTAGAGATAGATTTCCCGTGTTCGTTGAAAAAATTAGTTAATCATGCATGTTGTAGTACATATGAAATGCTTTGGTTTATGATTAAAATCGATTGTAGTACAAAGAAGATGTAGTGTGCAGTAATACGCGTTTTTAGTTAGTTTAGTAGATATTTTAAAAGCTTACTAGCGACACTAGCGAGTTTTGATTGTCCTGAAGCGTGTCCTGAGCGTAGAAAAATAAATTGTCCTCTTTTACAAGCAGTTAGTTTACTTGACGGCAGTTCTGCTCTCCATGAAGTATTTGGTCCACAGATTGTTCGCATGACTCCATGATAGTGTGGTTTGAGACACAGCACCACGGATTCCTGATAAAATAAATTCTTAGATAATGCATCAAACACCTATCGTGAACTGGTCTCGTTTAAGTCTTTTGTTTGTAGGCGAAGTTGATGACAGTTGCTCTTCTCTTGACATCCTCAATTTGGCAGAGCATTAGACTCGCCAGATACTGGTCGTATCATTAGAATGATATCGTGCATTGCATTGAATGATATCGGGAAGTGGTAGCATTGTTGAATTCTTAAAAAAAATAGACTTTTCCATTGGCAAGTGACTGAAGCAAAAAAGTGTTTTATTTGACTCTGTATTGCTATTCTATCTATTCCTCAAACATACTCCTTAGTCAGCTTCACATACATGTGACCGCGTGCTGCAATCTCACCCGTATCGATGATCCGCAGCTCGGTCGTAACACGCCAAAACCCTTCCGGCACGACGATCGGTATGACGGAAGAGTCTATATACGCATCCTTCACCCAGTACTCACCCTTGGGAAATGGACACATTCCCTCCTCCGGTACGTACGGCAGATTGGTAAAGTTTAAAAATATATGCTGATACTCGTGGTAATGCGTTTTTATAAACTCGCAAAATGGTCGTGAGGCAAGCTTCATCGGGTACGCATCGTACTGGTTATTGCCCTGGGCACTACGGGAGAAGCTAAGCCCATACTAGAAATGTAAAGCAGAAACCCGAGTTACGTTGTATCACCTGTGTGAAAGAACTGTGTTACCGCAACGGAAGATAACTACCTCGTATTTGTCGGTCAGATCGATCAGCAGCTCTCCAGTTCCGTTCAGTACCGAGAGTGTGCGGTTAAACTTGCGTACACGTAGTTTTTCCACGTTGAAAATGTCCGAACCATTCACGTGCTCCCACCGGTCGAAATCCACTATCACCTTCATGAGTCCTGCGCTCGGATCGAGAAAGAAACAGCCAATGGCAATGGTAGCCAGCAGTACGATGGATGATTGCATGGTTTTGCTGTCGCGGGAACGAAATGCTAACCGTTACCACTTGTTTTATACCGTATATTGCTTTTTTAAAAGAAAATGCATACACATGCTTTACACTAGCGATAAAATTCACACGCCAACCGGTGCGTGATGAGGTGAGTTACATGTACACCGTGATGATTCAAATCTGGATGATAGTTTACCTGCGAATGATGTATTCTTGAGATCTTGTTGATATTACGTAAACGGACAGCAAGGACAAATACAGCAGCCAGTAAAATCGTTAAATAATAATTAGATGACACATTATTTGTCCTTTCGTGGCTCTGAAGGAATCATCTCTCTGGAATGATGTGATTATATTCTCAATAGTAAGTTAACTGATTACATATCAAAGATGATATTGCTACGCGTTTGATTACAAATAGTAATGAAAACAAGTGATCAGTTATTAAACAATAGATTGATCTGTAAGAGAGCCACGCTCAACACGGTGATTAAAACAATGCTGATGCGCGTTTTTGATTTTTCCTTTATCAATCTCTTCTTCTTCTTATTCTTCTTCTTCTTCTTCTTTGAGACAATAACCTCCTGAGGTCTTGATCTGCATTGCCTGGGTTCGTGGCTTTAATTTACCCGTTTCTAGATAGCTACTCCTTCTATCTAGCGTAGAAAATATCTCTTAATATTTCTTAAATATTTTTTTTCGTTTAGAGATAGAAATAGATACTTTGAGTCTCTGAGACTACATTCGCCTCTACAAAAAATGGTTCATACTAATACAAGACTATTGTAGATGTGGATTATTAATTATTGAAAACTATTGCGATTGTAGTTAGTAAATAGTTAAAATTATTGCTTAAATTTATCTATATAATAAGGATTTGACGCAGTTTGTCGGATGATAGGATTCGTCTTGCTGTCGGTATCTTATTGGCAGGTGGACCGGTGTGTCGTGTAGTGGATGGCAATTGGTGAGGATGTAGCGGACGGTGATGTCAACGCCACAAAAGCTGGATTTGTTGAGGACGTCGGAATGGGTCAGGCATGTATGTCCTATTCGAATGCACGATAGAACTCGTTGATGGTGGCTGGAATCGATATCTTCCCATGAAGCAGTGTTGTGCTTGATAGAGCAGAGTTTGATGCTGAGGTCTCTATTGTGCCAACACCATCTTCCAATGTTGGGAGATTATGGTGTTCTTAAAGTGCATGGCATTTCGAAGGGAAAGGATGTTGTGAGCTTGTGATAGACGAAGCTGACCTCTGTTGGCTCGGAATCTAGCAAAAAACGACCGTCGGGGACGCAGACATGGAATCTAGCAGTAGAATGTGGGAGTCTTTGGAGGTGTCCTGTTCCAAGGCAACCAGAACACCGGCACTGTCGGTGAAGGTGACTTTGTCCGCGGTTAGTTGGATTGCTTTGTTCTTCTTTAAGGTCTAACTCACACTTTCTAACTTGTTTCAATATTTTAAATTTAAATTGCAATGAACCATCCGATACACTCTTTATTTAAATGTTTTTTCTCAAGCATACTCTTTTGTTAATTTCACATAAAACGATCCAGTAGATACCACCTCTCCCGTTTCGACATTGCGCAGTTCGGGGCTGGCCCTCCAAAATCCTTCCGGTACGACGAGCGGTATGACGGACGAATCAATGTACGCATTCTTCACCCAATAGTTCCCCTTCGGAAATGGACACAATCCTTCCTTTGGTACGTACGGTAAATTGGTGAACTTGAGAAACTGGTCCTGGTACTCTCGGTAGTACACTTTGAGGAACTCGCACATAGGCTTGGAAGCTAATTTCATCGGGTATGCATTGTACTGATTGTTTCCTTGTGCGCTACGGGCAAAATTAAAGCCATACTGGTGCGAAGAAGATGTGACATTGTTATAACATGATTTGTGTACACTACGGGAGTACTCTCTCTCCCTCTTACCTCGTACGTATCGTCAAGATCGACCAGTAACGATCCCGTACCGTTCAGTACCGATAACGTCCGGTTAAATTTTCGCACACGAACCGAATCCATGTTGAATATGTTCGACCCGTTGGTTAATTCCCAGCGATCAAAATCGAGTATCACCTTCACCAATCCATCGCAACGCTTCCAAGTATAGAACAGCAGGACAAAGGCCAGTACATTAAGCTTTAAGGCGTTGGTCATGATTGAAACGCGGCCCAGAGAAGTGCTGTTAGCATACTGATTTAATTAGTCTATTTGTTCAGGCTTTTAGTCATTTTACTGTGACAGTATACCTTGTTAGCGGTTTTATTATTGCAGGTTTTTTTATCGGAGTTGGTAGTTAATTATTCGTTGTAGTATTGTCCAGTAAAGATGTATCAAGTCAAGCTATATTAGATAAAAAAGATAACATAATTAAAAATGCTTCACAAAACGAGAGTTTTTTAATGAAAGATCTTTTTTCGAACATGAAAAACTGAATCCAAAATATGATATTTTAGCTGTTATTTTCCATTTCATTTTTGCTCTGTTATGGAAAATTCACTGTCGTTTTTATTATTTTCATTTGATCATTTATTCGAATTATTGAGTTATTCGTTCCCAAAGAATTTATAAACTTTACTTAGGTTTTATATAGTTGATGTAATCCAGATTGATATATTTTTCCTCGCTTACTTTCCTTTGTAAAGCTACGAACAAACTCGTATACCATAGGTATTTATTCTAAATCAGCAATGTCTACCCTACACTCTTAATTTTTTTCTTCTTCATGGCTTAACGACCCTTATGGTCACTCTATAGCCATCTAATGGCTAACCTGAAACGCCGATACCACGCAGTTGGATATTCAGTTCTCACTACGGTGGGACTGTCCGGATGAGATTTGCTTCAGGTCCTGCCGCTGTCGCATCACCACCAGGCCACCCCATACTCTTAATCACATTACAGATAATTAAATACATAATTTAGCCTTCAGGACCGGGGTTCAAATCCCATCCGGACCGTCCCCCCGTAGTTAAGGACTGACTATACAACTATATAAAAAGTTCGTTAAGCCAAGTAGAAGAAGCAGAACTGTTGCTTGTCTGAGATAGTTGTAATAGAAATGTTTTCCATTTATTTTTGTAGATTATTCACAGCTCACTAAGAGTTAGATGAGCTCTTTACTTAGCCGGACGTACATTGAACCACGGGCGACAAGTTCCCCGGTAACCGTATCGACCAGATCGGTAGTACAGCGCCACAACCCTTCCGGAACGACCACCGGAATAACGGACGAGTCGAAGTGTGCATCCTTCGCCCAGTATGTTCCTTTCGGGAATGGGCACAGTCCTTCGGGCGACACAAACGGTAGATTGGTATACTGAAGAAACAGATGCTGATACTCCCGATAGTACCCGTTGATAAAATCACAGAACGGTTTCGCGGCCAGTTTCATTGGGTATGCATTGAACTGATTGTTACCCTGGGCACTGCGGGCAAAGTGTATTCCGTACTAGGAAAGTGAGAAACACTGTAAGGCGCACGTTGATACATTTAAAGTAGTTTAAAGTACTAATTAATAGTTACCGTGTAACGATTGTCCAAATCAACCAGCAGCACACCAGTACCATTCATTACCGAAAGCGTACGGTTATACTTTCGAACGCGAAATTTTTCCATGTTGAAGAATGCTGACCCGTTGTTCACTTCCCATCGATCAAAGTCCAGAATCACACGAATTAATCCATCACCCGGATCGATTAGAAAAAGGGCTAAGGCAAATGTTACTGTGAGCAGAATCGAGTGCATATTGTTTGCTGATGGCACGCCGCAAGAGCTTTGAATAGTACGACTCGCTTCATACACTTATAAAATGTAACATGTTGAGGCACACTGTGTTACTCTTGTTAACCATTTTATTTGCCATATTATCAGATAAACTCTCACTGCATCCGAACGATCAGATAGAGCTTTCGTGCTAGCAAGGAAAATGTTTGTCGTTGTTTTGAGTTTTAAACTGATTTAAATAATGCCGATTCTGTTAGCAGAAATAAAGCGTAGCGTGGTTACAAACAAGAACTGAATTCAAAACGCTTCCACTGTCTGAATATACAGAATAGTAGAGCAAAGTAGATAATGACTATGAATTGCCTAAAAAAACTTGTGGTAAAGATTTTTCTTCGGTTTGCTTAGAAGATTAGAGAATTCACATAGATTGATAGTTTCGCTATTTCAAAAAATATCTCGGAATCTGGATCGGAAGGAAGTTAATGAAAGGTGATGGTCAAATAGGTGGTCATATGCATTAAATAATCGTACCGCATCCAAAAAAGACGAGCACGGGGACGAAGAGAACGATTTGTTTGGTGAAAAGATAGGGATTTAACAAGATTAGGAGCATCAACAGCGTTAGACATAAGAGTAGCATTAAGCATGATTAGAGACACACTCTGCCGTTTAGCTAAGGTATCGAGTCTTTACTGCTAACATCTTTGCTCAGATTCCCAGGCTCCGAAGTGATGCCTGGCATACTTTTAATAAAATATCGCGTAAATGATTGAACCCGGAAAGAGTTCGATCGTTTACGATCGTTTACGTTTACGAATCCAATCGATCGATTATGATGTTGTGGGCTTTACTCACGCTGGTGCCGATATGTTCTACGAAAGATAATCTGCTATCAAATACTACACATAGACCTCTAAAAGACTGTTCTCGGTTTATTACTATTCCATCGAAAGAGTAAACATTGATGAAGGAAGATCTGTTAAATCATTTCTACTTACTTGCTACTTCTTAAATCATAAACTCTCTCAACTCTCTTATGAAGGGATACAAAAGGGCACGATAATCTTTTATTAAATTTACTCTGTTATCGTTGCTGTTAAGCGGACATTGCGGCCAGCAGAACCCCCAAGACCAGACGAAGACATAGGAGCGTCGCTACAGCAGCCCCAATTGACAACAGAGTACTCCATCGTAGATAAACGTTATTGGTTGCAAGAATACGTACGGAAAAACATAACAGATCACGTCTTTTTTCTAGAGGATGGCCTGACCGTATTACTAGAACGATCAGGTCTAGCAATGTAAACAAGAATATGAAATTCATTTGGCTCAAAATCCTACAACCATTTGAACTATTCGACACCTATCTATTAAGCGATATCTTTATTTGAATTCCTATTATTATTTAATCACAATTTTAAGCATATTTTTTCAAAGAATGTCTTCTCGTGACACTTTGAACAGTACTTCCCCACTGAATACGGGATGTTCATCAACTACCCTCAGTATTATAATGTCAACTTTCCACAGACCTGGGTGAAAGTAATTGTTGATAATCTTAGAATCCAACACTTTGTTCCTAATGTAGTATTGCTGTTTGGGCATTGGACAAGCCCCGACGTCCGGAAAGTTGGTCATCTTACGATAAAACTCTCGATAATCGCGATAGGTCGTGTTTAAAAACGTGCACACCTTCTGCATCGGTAAACGGAACGGCGACCGGATAAATTGATTGTTCCCCAGCGTACTATAAGATAGATATATCGTGAACTGCAAAATAGAACAGTCACCATCAAAAATAGGCCCAGTACTTTGGCTATTATTAACACTATACTTACAGCGTAGTTATCATCCAAATCTTGAAGCAAGTCAAAGGTTCCATTAAACACAGTCAGTGTTCGGTTGAATTTCCGAATGCGCAATTTGGCTGCGTTTAATACATCAGATGGACTGATTTGCTGAAATCGTTCGTACATTACATAGACCTCAGCGCTGTATAGTTCCATAACCATCAGAGACAGCATAAACACTGCACAGAGCATGATCGTTGGTATTCTGGTCGATCGTAGTTGTAGCAACATTGTACCTAAACAGATATCAAGCATCGAACCGTTGAATATCTGTACCAAACACTGAGTCTTGACTATTACTTCCACGAGTATGACATCTACCTTTTAAGCTAGACTGAATTCATCAGATTACTAGAAAATAATGTTGTAATAATTTGATGTTTCCTTCCATATCTTTAATCTTGTATTATACCACGTAATAATGTGGTACTCTCGGCCACATTTATAGACTATACATGTCATCATTGCATAACATAATAACCTAGCAACACAGCCAGGCCATTCACCGTCACGAAAAAAGGAATTATAGAACAACACAGCTTACTATTCGAATAAAATTTTTATCACACTTCACTGTGCATTATGTTTGATAAAAAAGTCTTCGTAAAATTAAACCCTATCACTCGGCAAGCTAACCCAACCGTACAGCTCTGCTATTCACTGACGAAATATGTAGACACGCACGGACCAATCGCGCACTTACAGTCTTATACAATCTTGGCCGGCACCTCGAAGCACGTGATCGATCGGCCACTCTTCGTCTGTAGCTCCCAGTGGATGGTCATGCTGGGGATTTTCGGGTAGATTTCGAGCACATCGAAGCTCCGTTTGTACACCACCGGCACGCCGGCCTTCAGTGGGCATTCTTGCTTAGTAACACCGTCTTCCGCGAACAGATACGGACAGGCGCTAGTGCCATCGACACCAACGAACGGCAACGGCAGTCCAACGATCTTTGCGAACACAGTTGTGCTAAGGCTCTTGACATCTTCAGCTGTGATAAGAGAAAAGTCCATAGTATGATCATAAGTTACAATCAATATACGCACATGCACGTACGTATGCCTTGGAAATAACTTACTTGGGGTGAACTTCTGGTTAATGCTAACGGTTGAGCGTCGCTTCAATTTGCAGGGTCCCTTCTCGCAACTGCTAATTTCCACGACATTTTCCTCGATCGGCACTAGGCTACGGGTGGCTGTAGGCGAGAGAGAGAGAAAAAAAAGGTAAATTTTTTGTCAAAAAACACACACCGTACGAAGGACTGCAACGGCCGATCAAGCGACGAAACACTTACCGCCGCACGATTCTACGACGGTCGCTTGCACGGAACCGCTCAAACTGCACACTACAACGAAGGCAGCGACGACACAAAGTGCAGGCAATGTTTTCATGATTGTGGTAGGGTTAAAGCTCGATGGAACGCGGTTGCGGAAAAAATACGTTGCCCGGTAGTCAGTCCGATCGTGGGATAAGATCTAAAGGGGAGAAAATGAGTTATACGGAAGATTGCAAAGATGAGCTTTAATTAGTACTAACTGGCAAGGAGGGATGATATGAGAGGCACAAAGGTTTTAAACTCGTTTCGAAATGATCCAAGCACATGCTTTAATTTCCCATCCTTCGCCTGTAGGAGCACATTCACTTTGCATCTAATAGAGCATCTTATAGCGATCGATAGTTACAGGTTGTTGGATGCATCTACCAGCTAGATATGTGTGTGTGTAAATGTGTGAATAAATCTTGGAAATCAATATACTGGTACTTTTCCATCCAAAGCATGTGAAACAGGTCCGCAAATAGGCACACTAATCGTAGAGCAAAAAAGTGAATGAACGATCGTACCCTGCAACGCAGCAAGCAGGTCTGTTGGGGATGGACTGTAAGATGAGTGGTGTAATCCCTGAGGCAATTAACCGCTGCTGATAAAGGTAACCGTACAACCGCATGAATTATTTATCACTAGTTATTTAGCCAGTTTAACAGCAACTGGTGGAGATAATTGTTCAAGCCTCTATAAATTGCCTTTGAAAGTTCAGTGTTCAAATCAGCGTTTGATTAAAAGAAATGTTTATCTATTTATGACGGCGCTGAATTACAACCGAATAAACCACACTTGACCTTTAGCACATCTTGGCAACTATTTACTTTCATGCCTTTCCTTCATAGCCAAGGATAGAGCTTGCACCTTCAAAAAACTCATCCCTCAACCTTTCTATGTCCCTGGTTCCAAAAGTATGACATAATAACGGTAGCAGAAGCAGCACAAAACACTTTTAAATCCCCACAACAAGCCTTTGGCCAGGCACTAGAGGTGAAGGGAAGACAGTTGCTTCATCAGCACACCTTCAATTGTTTACCATGGCACGCACTTGAGCACTTACGTTGGTTGTTGGTTTGTTTTTGCTCACTAACTTTTCACTTTCAGTAACACACAGACAGCCAACAGTTCCTCAACAGTACAGCACAACGTTTTGTTGGTTGAGGCGAGAAGCTCTCCGAAATTCAGGACTCTCCTCACCGGTAGAATGCTCGTACACGAATGATAGGTATGGCGATGTTAAAAGCGCGTTTTAAATTTATAATAATCGCCTTCAGTCAGTCCGGCGAGCTAAGCAGAGACGACCCCCTGCGTAGGAATCGTTCCGTGATCGCGAAGGGTGTGTGCTTAGCGTGCAGAGAAGATCGCGCTTGCCCTGAACTTGCCTTTACCGGTTGCTGGTCCTTTTCTTCCGTTTCGTACACGTACGTGAGCGGAATGTGTCAATGTTGGATTATTCTGCCCATTCCGGCAGACACCCTTTGCAGACAACTTCCGTACCATATATGCTGTACCATAAACAAGGCTCGGAAACGTTTTCTTAGACCCCCAGGAGTGCTTAGACCGCGTGCAGCCTCTATGAAAAGCAATCCAATCAAAGCGGATGGTGCAACGTACGGTGCATAATTCAACCTGCAGGATCTGGTTAAAGCATGGTTAAGGAGTACGATGCATGGTCGATCATACGGTCTGGGTCGTACGATCGCACGGGAAGCAAAATGAGACGTGTTTTTGGTAAAAAAAAGAATGATCATTAAATTTCTTACCATCTCACTCTCTCTCTCTCTCTCTCTCTCTCTCTCTCTCTCTCCCAGCGCGGAATATAGTGTGGTAGTCTATTTTTAGTTTTACAAATCCTTGAGAATATTAAGCTGTTGCCGGGTTTGTTGGCCTGTTTGGTTGGTGCTGCGTTACAAGCTTAAGCTTATGGAGTATGGAACCGCGCAAAGCAGGCCGATGTGCATAATTAGGCAATATATGCGGATGTGGCTAGATTATTCCATTCCACAAAGTAAACAACGCCATGATACCTAGCCCGGTTAGCATGGATTTGAATTAATTTTTCTTCTAAAGTGTAATTTGGACACCCTACCTACCTTGAAATGTCTGTTTTTTTTTGTATAAACAAAAATAAATCAACAGTTGGCTAAACTTTTGTACAGTCACAAAATCAGTCGACCGAGGGATATCTTATTGTTGTGCAAGCGCTTTGCTTCGCTGATCATACTCTAACGCAAGGTAAATAAAAATTGTTAAACAAACAAAAACTCGGATCATCACTTCCTGCCCGCTTGGTTTGTGTGATTCATGCCTATGTTGTGTGATAAATAGAAATAAACAGATGCGAGAAGCTAGAAATACACTGGCTGTGTCACAATGATCTCTTTGAACGATCACAAGTTCAGCATGATCATTAGTATCCTATTTTGACAAAAAAAAAACTGCGAACAACAGTGGAATACTCACTGTCTAAGTACTCACTGTCTTAAATGCAAGCAAAAACGAAGACGAAAAAAATGTCTTGATCTGATACGGAAATTCATCTGATGTACACTCGTAGCGAAATCAATGCATTACGTGAACAGAATATCTGCAGTGGTGATCACATCGTGCGACGATACCGTATTTTACCGTAACGCTTCATTTGTATGTACCGTCCATCACATCAGCGGACGTCCAGTGAACTTGAAACGTTTTAACACTTCCCCGTTTCTTTATGCATCACAAACAATCGCAACAGATGGGTTTGACATACTTTACTGCTCCCTTCACCTTCCTACACTTGCGGTAACATTTTACTTCACTTGTGAGGACCGTAAAAAAAGTTTAGAAAATCTCCATCAATCTCTTACTGAAAACTTACACTTACACAGTGGCTAGAAAGACGACGCGAAAACCTTGCACTCGTCGGCGATGTCCGATGGCTACTGAAGGCTGCACAGTTCGGGCTCGAAAACTCTAGACTCTTAGTAGTAGCTGACGGCCGGTTCGGGTTGTCTCCCACCACCCCAGGCGGACGAAAGCCTTGCGTGCTTGAATGTTTGCACCGATTACACCCTCCCTGCCCTAGAAACGCTACATCGGCGGGGGCTAACCGGAGTTCCTTGTTCGGTGTATAATGAACGCGGCCGCACACTCTCGTCCGGCAGTTGCGGTGCGTAACCAATGCTCTCCGGGTCAGGTCTAGCCTATGGTTTTTTCCCCCCCAAGGTAAGCGAGATTTGTGGAGAAAATACTCACAAACGCAACAAACTAGCTTGACCGATAAGCCACCGCTTCCAGTTTGCTCATCTTTCTGTGGGCGGAAATGAAACTGCTCATAAGCATAGTAAATGTGTTCAACTACACACCGGGTCTCCATTTCCTACTTGCTAGCATTTGTTCGCGAACGTATTACAATGACCGTGAAATCTTAACGCCCGGTTATGATGGCAACATCTTTGCAAAAATCCCGATTCACAATGCAAGCAAATACTGTGTCTGTCGTGCATGACCTTCATTGATTCGATACAGCTCCAGGTCTGGAGAACAGTGTGGCTCCAATCTTTGTAGTGTTAGAGGCGAGTGTTCTCAGCATAATATTACGCGCTTTGTTAACCTTTTCAGCAAACTGGCAGTTAGTTGGTACAGTCACGTAGGCCTGCGGTAGGTTATCTTAAAAGTGTTCTTAAAGCCCAAGATTTTTTTGCTTGATTCATAATGCCCAACTACAGGCGAGAGTTATTTATGATGCTATACAAAGAAATACTTTGAATAAAAACTCGGTAATTGTGTGTTAAATGGGACTTGTATTATTTCACGTCCGTAGAAACTACTTACATAGCAATAAGGCCAAATCACGCTTTATGAAGTAAAAAAGACTCCATCGGTAAAACGGATAAATAATACTGCAAAATAAGAGATGAAAGAAGCAAGAGATGGAAGTCCCTTTAATTACAATAAAATATATGGCAAAGTTATTATTACTTTTTTAAATTCAATAATATAGCAATACGGGCTGGCCGTCCTTTATTAATAATAAAAAATAAAAAAAATAAAAACAAAAAAAAATCTCTTTCTCTCTCTCTCTCTCTCTCTCTCTCTCTCTTTCTTTCTTTCTTTCTTTCTTAATTAACGTCCTGCTAGGTCAGGCCGGCCGTCTATTGGCTTACTAAACTTGCCTCTACCATGTAGTTAAATGGTCCAGATGGGATTAGAACCCCAGTCGTGCTCCTGAAAGAAATTATATTGTTGTAATGACTCACAACATACCAACTGAAAAAATCTAGCATGAAAATTGCGTACAACAATTCCTCCTCTTCCTGTGAGGTCATATCCATATATGCCGACTTACCAGAGGTATAGTTACTACGAGTAACTGGATAGGCAGCCCTTACTAGTTAAGGGCTAAGATTAGATTCGATAACCGGTTCTGCTGGTAAGTTCAATGAATGGGTAGCACTTTGTCAACGTACGACATTACACAATGATTACAACTATTGAATGAGTTCAATATTAGTTCTCAGATTCTTATGTTTTGTGGCTCATGTAATTTTCAATTGCATCGAAAGAGTTTCAGTAATTTACATATTTAGCAATCATTATTTTAAAACATTTCGTCAATCTAAAACGGCACGTTCAAAAATCGTTGAAAGGGAACTTTCGATATCGAAAGGCATCGGCTTCGTTCGGCAATCTTCGGAAATGGTCGCATGTAGTGTTTACAGCGTACAGAGTTCAGTGCTTCAATTTATCGAGTGGAAGGAAGCATGGTTTATATACAAATTGAAGATTTTTTTTTATTATTTACAGCAATTTCCAAAAGTGATGGTGTTCTGTTTCATTAAAAAAGTTCAAATTTTTCGTCTCATTTTGTCTCGATGTAAACTTCAGAAGATTCAAACTAAAACGAAATAAAGAAATCAAGAAAAGTAAACCGCTCTACTCACACCCTGCACACCTGTAATCGATCTGCATTAACCTTGGGCCGTGTGTTTGGCATGACAGTACCTTTCTTTCCCAAAGTTTGGTCGTTCGTGTTGTTAGATTTTTAAGTCTTCTTGCCGTGGTGTGGAAAACAGGTGAAAATTCAACGGTGAACGAAAAGCGAAAGCGAACGGCCGCTGTGCAACGCTAGGCAAAGCAAAACATTATCAAGTAAGACCCTGTAAAGCAGCCATACCGTCGCAATCGTTTGCGCTCCATCTTCACGTACGCTTTGGGTCGGTGCCATCGCTGGCGGGGCACGATCCCCCCACATTGTGTGTGTGTTATTTTGAAACGCGTGTGTGCGTGTGGCTGGTGGGTGTTACTGAGTGCGTGAACGCGTGAAGGACATCATCCGTCGTCGGGGGAAAAAAGGGCAGCTTATCCTTTTTCCAACGGGGCTCGTTCCAACCGGAGCCGAGCATAAGAGGTGAGAACGAACGCGAGGTGTAGATCCAAGGGTTGCTTTTCCTCTGGGGTGTTCGCTCGCGCGCGCGTGTGTGTGTGTGTGGGTTCATTAGCAAAGGGCAAAGAAACACACTAAGCAATCGGCGTCAAGAAGCATGGCGCGGTCGATGGATGAAGAGGTAAGTGGTTGCTTTAACTTATCCTTGTAGAACTTTGCGGAATAATATGGTCCGCGCTAGTATGCACAATCGGAGAGCCTTTTATGTTACGAGCGATAGGAAGAAGCATGTAGCATGGGAGAGGACATGTGTAAGAAAGGTACGTTTTCATTGCAGCTCGTCTCAACAGTCCACAGCTAGAAGTGTAATTGTATTTAGTTGCGGTTGGCAAAGGGGTGGTACGAAAGATGTGATGGGGGTTCAGCTGCTAAAACTGAACTCGGATCTTGTTGACCTTCCTGTGGCCTGCTGCGATGGAAGAGGAAGAAGTAAAGGGCGGACTGGGATTGCTACGATCGGTTGCAGTCATTGATGGTGGTGGTGTGTTTTCGCTCTGCGCAGCATCGCTAGTTTATATCGAGCAAAAAACCGACCCGTAGCATGCCATGGGATGATTATTTCCGACCGTCTGTCTCGCGCCTAATGTCGACCGTACAGCAGAGCATGCAAAACACCCGCGCCGTCAATTGATGAAGGTGTAGAAGAAATAGCGCTTACCCGTGCAATACACCGCGACCACCGATTAGAGGCGATCCGATCGCACAGGGCCACCCGAGACTACGCCCATGTTCGCGACACGCGCTTCTCACGAGCTGCGTTTCTGTTGGTGTGCATGCGTGTGTGTGTGTGAGGTATGTGCTGCTGTTACAGCACGAATACATAATTTGTCTAACGTCGTTTCGAGGTGCCATTGCCGTGGTAAAGTCAGCGATAGCGGCGGACGACCGGCGGGAACTGACCGATCCGGGATCAAACTAATGACGTTCGCACATATGGAGAAACGTATTAGATGACACGCCCGAAGTAATGGGTTCGTCTTGCTGCAGCAACATAACTGTCCGGACGCTGATGACCCTGCTAATGACTTGCGTCCGTCGTGGGACGATTGGGACGATGATGACATTTGTCGTTATGAATGAGTTCACTTTTACTGCTGGTGGTGAAACAAAAAATGCAATATAAAATGAAGCAAACATCTATGCTCAATTGTAGCAAAACTTTTGTAAAAATCGCACCCGGTTGCTTTGACTACCGTTTGTTTGGTTTCTCCCTCAACCCACGAGGTTCGGGCAGGTGTCAGACACGTTCGTCTGTTGCATCTAGTGGCCGGTACATTCTAGTAGCCGTGGTTTTCGTTATCGTACCTCCGGGTTTTGCACGGAGTATCACATCATTGAGGTAGTCCCAGGTTTTGCTGCTTGTGACCGACCGAAAAACGAACAGCCGAAGTACCCAACACCTGATACGTGTTATCTGATAATTTACGAACCACATGGCAGTTCCTCACGCGGTTGTAACCGCCGGGCCATGTGAGAAGGAAGATGAATGTTTTGTTGTGCAGAAAGAGGAAATCATTTCTTATTTAAGATTGTTTTATTAATTTTTTTTTGTGCCACGGATCTTGCTTATGTAAATATTTGTTTGATAATTTATGAAACCGCTTACACGTTAGTTGTAACTTTAAATCATTTTTTTTTGTTTTCGCTGGAATCAGCCACACGAGCATTACTCATTTCTGCTTGCACCACGCGCGTGCTATCAGCAGCACATGAATCATACTTCCAGAATAAACTAGATTGCCTGTTTGGCGTACAGTGGCGAGTGGTCAATGTCGTACGCTCGCTTGTTAGAATGGCAACATAATAGTTTTTAGTTGTTATATTGAAGCTAAGAAGAAGCCGATTGAAGTCTCGGTTAATGCTTATTTAGGGAAATATATTTTATTTTAGTTAAATTCGCTTCAATTTTTGTTAGTTTTCAAATGAGCCTTTTAAAGACACGAATGACCGGGTAACAGCAATTACAAAAGTGCATTTAAATGCACCTAGCCGATAGCAGTTACTGTTCACTGTACTGTGCACGGGTATGGCTGGATTGCAGTGAGCACCGTACCTAAACTGCACGCACACGCCTTCAGTGACCGTGTTTGACACATCGTGAGCCGCGAAAGTGTGCAGTACTGCTGCTACTGTGGGGTGCGGCGTCTGCGCATTCTTACGAAAACACACAACCCTATTCAGCCCCAACGTCATCATCAACTTCCCCCTTCAAAACAAAACCCCCCGTTTAGGGCTGGTGGGCGCCGTAATAAAACGTTCGGATGCACACGATCCGTACATCCATATTCGAGCTTGTAACGATCTAGATTGAACTGCTCTCGGAATGTTTTGTGTTGGGGATTTTATTGTTATAACGAATGTAATCAAATAATATTTTTATATGTTTTTTTCTGTTCAAATTATAGAGCAAATGGAAAAAAATTATGACTACATTTTAATGTTCTACCTTGAATAATTCAATAAAAAGTTAATTTTCAATTAGAAATTCCTTCCGATTATTCCGTATCGCTTTTTTGCACTATTTTTTATTGCGCGATATCCTTCGTGGTTATGGCAGCTAGCATCCCTTCACCACTAACCATAAAGCTGTGGAGCAAACGACGCATGCACCAGTCACCTACACCGGCTGACATTGACCATGGCTGAGTTAAAATGCATTCGCGGGCTTGTTTGTGGCATTGAGCGAAGCGAAATCGTCTTTCTTGTCGCTACTTTTTGCCTTCCGTGTCTTCTTTCCCCAATATTGTGCTTTTAAGGTCGTTTGGGGTCTTGGAACAGAAAGAAGATTTTTAAGTCGTTGCAGATTCTGAACTCTACCCACACTCGATAGCTTTGGAAATCCACGTGTTTTTATTGGTCGTTTGTTGCACGTGATCGGTCGGTGGTGAAATCAAATATTCCGTTGCGTTTCACCTATCTTGACGTCATGCATGTTTAACTCTGCTCGGTTGCGGGGTTATCCTGCTGCTACTGCTGAACGAAAAAGAAACCCCAAGATTTAATGATCGACGGTGTAAAACCTGATTTTCGCGATCAGCGGGTTTTTTTTCTTGTTGCTCTCTGTCTCTCTTCGTTTCTACCCACCCTCTGCCACCTGGAGCTGGCCCTTACTGAGGAGGTGTCCCAAAAAATCCCCACGAAAAGCATTAGCAGACAATAACACAGCGGTGGTGTTCCGTTGCTTGACAAAAGGGACATTTGTTGATGGGGATGATGGAAGTGGAGACCGTGTACCCTGTGTCTGCTGTGTCGAGAGTGCCTTGAGAATGCAAACGCGAACCGTGTCGTGCCGGGTTTGTGTGAAATACAAATATAAATGAGTGGTGCGAAATTGAAATAATCCGCTCGCAAAGAAGGGACAGCGCCGGGGCGTTGAGAAATGGTCGGGACGCACAGCGGTTAGGGTGTAGGTTTGACGAATAATAAATAGGGAGGGAAGAGTTTGACGCTTGTGTGTATGTAAACGATCGGAAAACCAGTTCCAACCGACAACAACACGGATACACACAGGGAAGCGGCAACAGAAAAGGGAGATCGGAGCAGGATCGGTAACTGGCCGGGGCTGGCCAAACCCGGCGGTTACCTGTTGAGTGTGGTTTTTGTTTCGAGCCAGCGGCGGCATACGGGAACAGACGTACAAGGGTGTAAGAACCGGTCTTTTTTACCCTAGCAACTGTGTGTCCTCTCCTTCGGTTGACCGCTGGAGGGAACCTCCAGCGCCAGCTCTCGATGTCGCCGGTTTCCAATTTTAAACGGACGCGCATGCTGTTGGTGCAAAACGATCATCGACTGCGATGGGTTAATCGCATACGATTGTGACGTCGGGGTGTTGGGTGTAGTGTGGTGTTGTTATGTTTGCTATGTTTTTATCTCAGCAACTTTTTTTCTTTTCGTTTTGTTTTGCTATTGCGCTGAGATGGTCAATCATCCGCGTTTACATTGGTGATATAAGTGATTGACCGATGATTGAGAGAAGCGATGCAAAAACGATTGGTTGTTGCTGTTCATGCTGAAAAAGGGAAAAGATTTGTGGCAAATTAAACAACAATAAAGGAACAAATTTCATTACGCTTGTCGTAATCTTACTATACGAATCGATATCCTGTGATATTCGATGATGTGCTGCTTTAAAGTCACTCACTAACATTCATCAGATCATCACACCTTCTTCAATACGATCCTGAAACATGTGGGGATCGCATAAGCATACACTTGCTCTCTTCGCACATGACACGAATTACTTCTTCTCTGTGTCCACACATCCTCAGCATAAGACCAGCAGTGGAAATGTTGACTGGGTCGTGCAGTTTCAAGTAGTGCCCGCCGCGCGTATATTTATTTGCGATAGAACACAACACCGATCGTGCAAACGGTGGGTCTTCGTGCTGGTATGCGTGTGAATGGTGGCCACACGTTTGCTCTTAGTGCGCGCACGTTTGATAGATTTTATTTAGGTCACTTTTACTAGAAGATTGCCCGTTTGTGTGTGAGAACGGTGTGTGTTGCTGGCAGGAAGGAAGCAGGGTAATGATTAGGGGGTGGTAAGCACGCTCAAGGTTCAGAGCTCTCAAGCCTGCCAGTCCATCACATGCTGATTTGCCCCACCAGCTGCTCCAAAACTGCCACCCATTCCAGAAGCACCGACATGCGAACACTTAATGCGGTGAGGGATCGATTAGATTTTTGCTTCGTACGCGTGTGTTCGATTCGAGCGCTGTGTCAAGTGGTGCGCTGCGTGTGCGTACGCGCGTAGTGTGTACTTGGGGTACCGAGCAACAGATGGCGCTAGTAGCACTTGCATGGGTAAAATGAGGCTGAATGAGAGTGGGTTGCTGATTTATTTTGTTATGTGTAATGATTTACCTTTGTGTAGTGTTTTTATTGTTTTTGAGGAATTTAAAAACATTTTATAATACTGGGGGATAAAAGATATTTCAAATTCTATTGACAAATCAGCCATAATTGCGATGCTGTAAGGCGTGTATTCGATCTAATACAACTTTTTGCTCAAATGACATCGATAGAAATCACCTGAAGCAGATTGTACTTGACTCGTTTGACATGGAAAATCCATAGACTGGGATTTTTTTGTACGATAATGTCAACAGTTTGAATGTTTGTGTTTTGATGTTAGCGCGCATCCCGACTGAATTGCAGATTTGTTTGCAATTTTCTATAACGAACATTGCTTTGCCATTTACTGCCACAAATATTAGCTTTGTAATGTTTCATACTGCTGGTACTTGAAACAAAGCATGACCCGATAAGGAAAATAAAACCAAGAATGCTCAAATCAGTTGTTGCGTGGTGTGAGAGTAGTCTGCAATAATATTTAATGAACAAAATAGGTGTTTATCGTCCCGATGCAATGCTTACACAGTCAGTCATATTTACGGTACATCTTCAACGGTCACACGATCATCAAACACATTCACTGAACTGCACAGCGTTTACCTGTTGTCCGTGGTGTTTGTACATTTATCACATTCTCGTGGTACGTTTTGCGGCTGTAGCCTGCTATAGCTTCAGCGGCCGTACTACCCCGATCGTTTGTTACCAGGCGAATCAAACAGTCACAAAACGGCACCAAACGAACAGATAGTCGAAATGTACAAAGATTGACCGGTGATGATGATAGAGCAACAACATACGGCCGAAAAGAAAACGTTGCGTGATAGAGACGATGGTAGTGGTAGGAGAGGGGGTGGGTGGGAAAAAGCAAAAATAATAAGTCAAAGTTCCACTTGTGAAGGTCGTACCGGCGGCGATCGTCGGGAGGAATAAAAAAGAAAAAAAAAACGAACGCCACGGAATACATATTAAAACCAATTCGTCCGTCCAATGATGTATCAAATGATTGACAATCAAGCCGGTGTAATCGAAAAACGAAACCCCCCCCCCTCCCCCCCCCCTCCCCGTTCGACTGTGGTGACGTTTCACAGCGCGCTCTCTATTAGCGACGTTGCTTGGCGTCGATTGTTTAGTGTTTCACTTTTCGCTTCAGCAACATACGCGTTTTTGGATTTTTTTTATTTAACTCATCCTGTTTATATTTGAGCAAGGTGATAAATGTAAACAGCATGACGGGATGGGTGTTGATGACGTACGGAAGCGATAGCGATGTTGCGCTTTTTTTCTGATTCATGACCCAAACGTGAGCGAGACGGGCTCAAAGATCGTCGTCATCAACACACATGTGCCATAATTTGTGCAATGCTGGTAGCAAAACGCATCGCGCCAGTCGACTTTTGATGGTCTTGCGATTTGTTTCTATGCGCACCGCCAGTAGGAAGGTTTTTTTTCTTCTAGATGCGATCCCACCGTACACCGGTCCGGTAGATATTTATGTTATAAATAACGTTATTTTTCACCATTTGACATACCCATACACGCATGCAGAGGAAGAACGGATGAAATTAAAAAAAAAAAACACCCAAATGGTTCGAATTGTTTCGAGTGTATGGTTGAGATTGATTAATATAAAATGCCAATCAGAAAATTAATATTTACTAATTCTTTCGCACCTTGCCCGCTTCATCTCGCCACTGTGGTAAAATAGTTTCTGTGTGTATATTTTTGTTGCTGCTGTTACAAAGCGCAAGAAATTGAAACGTGTTTTTGCTAGCCAGCATCTATGGCACGTCGAATCTCCCGGTCCCGTCGCGACACGGTTGGATAGAGTTTTTCACAACCGGTGCCAAAACACGGCACGATGACGCGTTTCAGTCGCGTGATGATGATCGCGTTGGTGATTGGGCCATTGGAAAGTACGCCAATGTTTAAGCCTGCATGTGTGTGTGTGTATGTTCCTGTCTCGCACGAAATCTTCCGCTCGATGGAGATGGCATTTTCATGAAGAAATATCATATTTCCCGTCATTTTCATGAATTCCTGTCTTTTTGAGTACGGTGCTCAATCATGCTTCTGTACATCAGTTGTAAAAGATTATACTAGCTAGTGGTGCAAGAAATACAAGAATAACCCCCCGATTGTGGGTGATAAAGAAAGAAGTCGAATTTATGGCAGATCGTGCGTACAGGATGGGCTCCATTGGGATATTATCGTCCGTTTGATGCCATCCTGCTGATAAGCATGCAGCATTATTGGGTTGCGTTAAAAAATTGAACGAAATTCCGCGAAGAAAAAAACCACATTCGCCTGTCAATGTTGACATAAATGTTTCTGTTTTGTGATAGGTCCGGTGATAACGCGTGTTTATAATTTTATGTCGCTTTTTATGTTTGAAAATTTCCACTCATTAGTCGCAACGGCGGCTTTGAACAGTTAGTCATCATCATGTGCTAGATTGTAGCAAGCATCATTTAGGAGATAAAACTCTTCACGCTCACCGTAAAACACTGAACACAGAGCGTATAGGAGACAAGCGACAGCATGCTTGCTCGCGTGTGTATTAATTATTAAGCACCAAAAAAGGGGGGGAACTACGGCCGACGGCAGATGTTGAAGTCCCACCGCAGCATGTCTTGTGATTGATCGATTTTGAACTGCTATTTAAAAAAAAAAGGTTCCTGCTTATGCATTGCATTTCGAGAGAGGGGCGATTTTACAGGTGTATGAGCGCGTGTGTGTGTGTGTGTGTGTAGCCTTAATGATTAGAAAAGTGGCTTCTAGCAAGTTTTCATGGCTAAAAGGGGTAGTGATACCGTTACCAGGGATGTACTGATAACGTGCAAATGATAATATCGATAACGATAATTTTTGGACGTTGTTTGACATTTGTTAGTTTTGAATAGGGGCCTATCACACGATTGGTAAGCGACGAGTTGTTGGAATCAAAGCCGGAGCTATTTTTTGTCGACTAAAACGTATCGGGAAATCACGAAACACAAAAAGCACACAACACTTGCTTATCAATGTGTCTTTTCGAAGGCCCCCCTTTTTTTTTTTGGCGCGGGGGGAGAGTTATGGGATCCACACCAGTTTTAAATTTGCCAGTAGGAGCTGATTCGTGTATGGCACCGAATTGCCGATAGTATCGCTCGGTTGTAGACCGGCAGCAGCAACATTGCTTGTACTTCCGCTGTACTTGTAGGAGGAAAACAAAAGACCAGCAGAAGAAAGAGTTGTTACCACCTTCGCTCGCTTATGTAACAACGGATCCCATTATTGATCTCCGGCATATCTTGCGCTGATAGCAAATACTAACGAAATATTAAGAACGAAAGGAAAAAAGCAACACAACCTGCTTCAAATGGTACATTCTGTCTGGTTCTCACTCTTTAGATTAATTTTACTCCTTTTGCACCGTACACTTGTGACTCCATCCCAATGCGCACACGATGACACCGTTTTTTTTTTCTTTCTCACACTCTATGTACAATGCATTCTACTTCCGACGATGCAGTTTTGCGAAACTGGCACGAAAAAAAATCTATATAAAATCCATAAAAAATGGTGACGTCATCGCGCGAAGACGTGCGATGAAGTGAGCGCATCAAGTATAAAAAACATAAACCGTGCCGTGCTCGTTACGAAGGCTGCTGGTTTGCTCTGGTGCAGTACGGGCCGGGATCGTACCTCGTTGCCGCTGCTAAATATTATTCTGCATTCTAATGAACTGCACAACAACCGAACCTGCTGATGATAATGGAGACAGGCGAAAGCGATTGACACGGACGTGAGCCTCCATCGCACTAGTTGATTATTTTCTGCCTTGTTCGGGGGTGGTGGCACAGCGGCACGAGCATTAAACAGGGCGACGTGGTCAGTATTTTTTGTATAGATTTTTTTGTTGGTGATTTTTTTTTCGAAATGTGCTTTGCTAAAACTATATAAAATGTATTCTATAAAGAGCTTTTATATTAAATTTCACGCACCTAACAACGCAAGATTTATCGTTTTTTTAAAGTAATGTTTGGAAACACAAATGGAGAGCAAATCGAATACAGAATAGTTTTTAGACATGCCACGGCTGAGCCCGGCTAGTCGCATACTTACTCTATTAGCTATTGATTTTTTACTCCAAATAAAGCAACGCGAGGGAAGGAGGAAAACGTACACGTGCCGGCGGACAAGGCAGGAAGGACGGCCATTCGGCATACCGTACTACCGGCGTGTTACGTAAAGAGGCGATTGTGAACCGTTACATCATAAGCACTCATTTATTATGCTTGCGATGTACACCGAGCCAAAGGTTAGCATAATGTTTGGCGAATGAAATAGTTTTCCGTTCGTTTTTCTTCACTACTGTTCCTATACATTAGAAACCAGGACGAGAGTTCCGGAGTAGAATGGAAAAGATTTTTTAAAAAATGTTGTCAGTTTTGCTTCCGCTCGGAGCGATCGAATTACTGCCATTTTGTTCGTCGTTACTAGAGCTATTTCACGGGAAAATTCGCCTTACAGCTGGTGTGTGAACGATATGTTGATAGTTTAGTTTTGTCTCACTCCATTGGCTCTATAATATCGTGCCATGACGTGCTACACTGGAAAGGGGAAAAAGGGCTAAAGGAATTACAAAAAAGGTTTGGGTAGCTAGCCAGACAACCCGTCTCCGTTGTGGGCGGCGTCTCTGTCTGCGATCACCTGCTTTGTCCTGGTTGTTATCGATATCCTAGTTGTTATATCGTACGAAGTTATTCACTGCAGGAGGCCTTGTTTGCCTTTCTTATTATAAAGCACGATGGAGAATAATAATTAGTTTGCGGATCAGTTACAGTTAGTTGAATAATTGCCTTATCCGTGCCATTGGTTGTTACTCAAATTAGGGGAAGTCCTTGATGTGAATTATCGACCTGTTACATAAAGCTTCTTGCACTAGTTCGGTACCCGGTAGAACACTAGCATGTATCTTCAGTATGGTGCATATAAAACAATTCAATTCAGACTGTCGTCTGTCGTATCTATCAATTATGTTCCACTGGTGCTTCTCACAGTAAAAATGTCACCCTCGTGTTATTGGCGACTTTGACGATGGGGATTACCTTGGGAGGTCAACAAAAAAAAAAAAAAAAAAACAAAACAAAAACAAACACAATAACTACAACAAAACACACACGACGCCGTATGGTGTGCGTGTGTGTGTGCGTGCAATCGATTTGTCCGCATTGGGTGGCGCAGAGCATTACGCTGCTGGGCAACGCGCAACCAGTTAACCGGTTCCAGTGGTTTGAATACGGATCGGTGCGAAGGATTAAACCATTCGCCTTGAACGAGACACCGGACACCCACCGGAGGGAGGAAGGTGGTGGCTCGGGGATGTTAGACGAGAGGTGGCAGTATCCCAAACTGCTTGCCTTCTACAGCAAACCGATAACGGTGTTATCGATTTTTCATCGCACGGACCTCTGGTGCCGTGCACCCGACAGTAATGACGTGTTTCTGGCTATATTCCTCTTTTCGACACCTTAATCACGCAACTCACGTCTTTTTTTTTTTTTGGATCGTGTGTTGTCATAGGAGTAGGTGAAGGAGTGTGTAGGGCATGGGGTATGTTGCTTATCGAACTGTCCCTTCCGATGCAGACACAGGTATCGCCGAAGGGACAGCCGCTTGCCGTTATCAGAGCCATAGACACAACCGTGGTCCAAAAATCTGCAAGGTCGAGGTGCGATAAATTTACAAAGCCAAAGCACCTTCCTAGGAGTTGGGAGGGCTGGGGGTTTATAGCACGCATACCGCCCAACGGTTTTGTGCTGCATGCAGTGTTTTTAAAGCGAATCCATATCTAGTTACGCAACCGTAACTTGATGCTTTGAGTTCTTGTTAATTTGCGGGAGTTTTTTTTTTATTTTGGGGTACGCAGTGCGAATGATCCTTGCCCTTGTATTGGTCCGCAAGAGGGGACGTAATTGCATTATTTTTTTACCGAACTGTCCGCAGAGAAGGGAGAGAAAATCCTAGTAAAGGAAAGAAAAAAACAAAGGAAAAATCTACGCGTAACATGACTGCGTGCGAGTAAAAAGGTTTTCAGTGTTAGGCGCGTATGTGCCCCCGGGTCGATCGTTATGCGATTAAAGGTTTCGTACTTTTAACCAAAGCTGGGGTCGCGCTTCAGAGGGGTCCCAGTCACTCCCACGCACACATCGAGTGCCTGCTTTGAAGGAGTTGTTTGTATGGGTATTGAGCTAGCTTTTTAAGCGTGCTGTGCTCATGAGGCTTCGATTTTTTCGAACCAACTTATCTCTGCCGACTAGAAGAGAGACATGTTGGGGATTTTTTTTAGAGCACTTGGACAGACCAGAAGAATCATGCGCCTCCTTTTGCTCGACTGACTCGACTCCTCAAGGGTTATATTGTTTTTTTTTTGTGTGAAATGTGACTCTAGTGAGAGCAAAAGAGCGATGCGTGCGTGTTCAATGGCGGTGTCCTTCAGTAATCGCTAATCCACCAATACCAGCGAAGGTTAGCGGTGGAACATCCTGCAGGAACTCATGAGTTCCTCGCTAACGAGGAAGAGAAAATGAAACGTTTGACGCGCATCCTTACTGCACAGATGAAAAGTGCGCAATGGGGTGTGCTGCTTGTATTGGTAAACGAGCCCTCCATGTGTCTGTCCGTATCCATCATACACCTACTCACGCACGCACGTCCTCACGCACGATGGCACGTTTTCTTGTCTTGCTTCTCAGGACAGGAAGAATTAAAACGCCCTCGTTTTTCCTACCTTTCACCGCTTCATTTTCTACAAGTCTGAAAAGAAAAAGGTAGATAATCAAACGCGAGTGTAGGTTGATCTTTTGGATGCATCAGGATGCAATGCAACCAAACGGATGATTGCAGGGTATAGTTAGTTGGGTCCTTGATTCGCAAAACGGCATAAGAAAATTCGTAACTCATTCGATGGGCCCCCGCCGCGCCTTGTTGAAAGAAAGGAAAAAGCTTCTTCGCTGCTCACGTGTGTGGGCCTAATGTTTGCCGGATGGTGTCTGGCTTTGGTTATATAATGTGGTGCAGTCTTTAAAGGCACCGATGCAATTCCACGGCCTTGCTATTTGGTGCAGGAAAGTGGTATAAAATGAAGTTCATAAAAACATGAGGTTATGATCGGGACGAGAAGATAATCGATGCCTCAAACAAAGGATTACCGATTTGCAATACCTTGGCAGAACAAGAGTATGATACACGGAAGTGAATATTTGGTGGCATCCTTTATCGTATTCTACATTCAAGAGACAACGAATTATACAATGCGCTAGTTAGAATGCTAGAAGATTTACGATCGCACTTAGTATGATTGCGTGGCGGCGAACTTTTACCGCCACTAGCGACGCAAAGCATCTTCTTCTAATGCTTCATGCTCCAAGCGCGTGCCAATCCTGACGGCTGTTCTGTTCCACTTCGTGCCCCTCACTGCTTTTCCAGACTCGCGCTGGACTGCTCGATTATCATCACCATTAGCGGGGGAAGAACCGGCCAAGAAGCTGGTGTTAGGTCAGTGAAGTAAACCCACGGCGGATAAAAGTGCGGATGCATCAATTTAGAGAAGAGCTCTCGTCGCACTTGTCACTCTCGAAATTGTTGGCTTCATCACAACATAGTAGTGTGTGGTTTGGTGGTATTGTGTTGGCTGCGATGATGCTGTTCAAACGCACTTTTCTGATGAGATAATTTACCCTAATCAGACACCACTGATGTGTATCTTTTGTAAAGATTAGAAAATTTGAGCGTGCTGCTTGTCACACAGCATTACTCATACGTTGCTGGATAGAATATGCTAAAACGTTAGAGGCACAAGTGTAGAATAAATTATTTGTGCTTGATTTTTGCAGTAATACATAGCGGCTGACCACAGCGGCCATTGTTGAACCATTTTAAAAGTGTTGCCACCGATCTATCCACCATCAGTTTGTCTACTGCCTCCAAATCCACAGACCCTCTTGGGAGTATAAGTGGACAAGATTGATTTTTATTTATCACACACGGCATGCAACGAAGAGATGTTAGTGGAACGGCGGTGCTATCCTTCCGTTTCGTGCAAAAAGGTAGTAATGGTAGGGTATAAAGTGGGGCAAACGTTGACAATGAGAACGGTGAAACTTAAACGACCAATTACGCCACCGCTGCACACACTTCACTGCTGGTTGGGAAGGCATTGAAGGTATGGTTGAGCCTTTACAAACAATTATCATCAGCCCACCGGTACTACAGGGAGGCGATAGTCGACACTATCCTCCTCCATACAGTCGTACCTTCGCCTCACTCACTGCCTCCCCCCACAGGGAACGTGTACCAGCAGCAGCAGGCGGGGTCAAACTTGAAGTGTAAAATGTTGTTAGTACGTGTAAAGTAAGCAATTGAGCAATGTTGCTACGGTTTCAAACAGGCGGCGGATAGTGATTTCGAGAACTGCCCTGGAGTGGAGCAGCAGATGGTGCAAACAACAATGGGACACGTGAAAAGGCCATAAAAAGTTGTTCTCGGATGTGAATGATTGCGGTTGCTGGTACGGACATACATGGGAAGGAGCAGAGCGAGAACGTGGCGGGCGAGCAGAGCATTTGCAATGGTCTTAAAATGATGTTTGAAGGGCGTTTGTTGAAGTTGAGAGTCCTACCACACCTTTGGGCAGTTGTTCGAGCTGGCAGTGGAAGAAAGTAGTATGTATTTCGCAAACCTTTTGTTTCTAATGCTGTTGTGCGGGGACGGCATGAGGGATGATGATGATAATAATAAGACTACACTGGACAATAAGGCGACGCGCTGATCGCGGATGTCTTCAATTGAAAGCAATATCTGTATGCATAAATGATAGTCTGTATATGCGGCCCATGGTTTTGCTTCCTGGGCATCGTCCTCCTACCTCCTTATGTTGGTCCAGTTTGGCTTTTCTTTCGCTCGCGAGACGAAACACGTTCGTGGGCTGATCTTTCGTAGAGCGGAGTTCTGCATACGTCAGGCGTGTATTAGTGACGATAGACTAAGGGTAAACGATGGTAGACTGACCGATGCTGATGCCGTTGGTTGTGTAACACTGTTTGCCAGACTAATCAACGCGATGATGTCAAAAATTCAATACTCCCGTTCCTTGGCGGATGTTGACGACCATTTGCTGGGCCCCGGGTTGATGAAATTGATATGGTGTATTGCCTTGTTGCTTCCTGGAGTCGCGCACTATTATTTCGATGGCCTCGTGTTGGATGTTCAAATTGTCCTAATCACAGGTGTCGAAGGATAAAGTCGAAGAAGATATGGTCCGTATAATAATGGGCACCGAAATAGAACTCTAAGACAAAAGCTAATCTGTTGCGATAATTAGCAACAAGGGCAGTTTCAAAGTTTTCCTTATCGATCATCGTGGTGCCAGAGAATTAACACTTGTGTTAGAAGAATTTCTGGGAATTTACATTGCGCATTTACATTCTGGGCAAGGCATTACGCAAAGCCTTTATTTTTCGGGTCCAGATTTTGCGCTAGTTGTTGTGTAACTGGATTGTCAAGCTGGCACTTGGTAACAGATTACTTGCTGCTGCTATTCATTCAATCACAGTGTGACCCAACTTCACACCTTTCCATCTACAAAAAGGCCGATTTTCCTCTCAAGAATAGAATATTTTCTTCCTTAAATTTCCGAGCGGATTTTTGTCTAGCACAACTTATGCTTTCCGTTAACATTGCCACGACTCATGCCACGACCTCCAACCTATTCTAGTGTTGTTTTTTCCCATATATATTACATACATCCTTGAAATTTTCTTGGCAGTGTGACATAACCGAACTGGATGCCAAATGTTCCACATTTTTATTGAAACACAGTATACAGGAATACAGTGGGACCTGCTCCATGGGGAAATGTGGGAAGCTTCTTCAGCAAAACAGGGAGGGTGCAAGCTGGGGCGTGAATAATGTTTCTTTGAAGTGGAGTAAAAATTAACAAGTTTGGCCTAAAGCCCTAGGGTCGAACGCCATACGCTAGTCGTTGATGCAAAGTTTAATGGCAGCGGTGACATTGAGCCATACCTAACGACTAGATTATGGAAACGGATTGACTCGAACGGGTAACGATGACGGTATTTCAACCTCGGAAGCTTCGTTAGGATCCGGAATTCGAGTTAGAATTTAGTGGAATGGTTCTTTTTCGTGTGGAATGAAAGCTGCTCTTTGCAAACATGGTACGTAAGACGAGTAGCGCCTTTTCATCAAATTATGTAACCACTTGGGTCGAAAATTTCGTGATCCGGTTTTTGCGAGGCGAGAGCATCGAACTGCTCTCGTACACCGGAAGCGAACGGAGAGCCTGCGAGAGCCAGCTTGCGGTCGCTCAGCTACTCACCACGCCGAGTGAGTGTGTCGGAAAAGCTGGTATCGTTTTCACGGCGAGCAATGTGCTGTGAAAGCTTATTGTGTAACTCAGTTGCAATGTAAGTTTTCTTTTGTGACGAAGAGAAAAAGATGTTCTTTTTATTTTCGATTTTTTTTTTTGGCACACCACACTTTTGGACTGATATGCGCTGGTTCTCTGAGGTGTAAAACCTTGTCCGGAAAGTCTCTCGAATGCTCCTTCTGGAGGGTACTTGATAAGCTCTGAGCGGACGAATGTGCTTTCTCCCGGCTTTTCCGACCATTGGTGCAATGTTTGAGTGTGTATGTGTGTTCTCGGGAAAAACGGGAACTAGCAGACGGAAACCAGTGTACATGTCGCTTTGCTCCCGTTGCTGCAGCAATCCTCAGAGCGTACCGACTGTATCATTCAGGGTTATGTAATATTTTCCATGTGTCCCATTGCTCACACACAAACACTGAACCAAATTCGGATGGCCTACTTACAACCACACACAAGCTTGAGCTTTCACTGGCATTCTCTGTGAAAGTGTGGAAATACTCTCCGGGATGGTAAATGAGCGAGGTCCTCCAAAAGGTAGAGTTGCACGACTGACGACAGTGAGCGTGGTTTTTGAAGGAGCTGAGCGTGAGAAGAAAGGGATGGTATGAAAAATCGACGAGTCCTGTGGGAAGCTTTTCTAATTGACGTCATCAAATAAGCTTTCGAATGATTGGGAGCAGTTTGCGGGAAGGTAAATTTAACTGTTGTCCACTCCCACCCACTAGCACCAGAACAAGCCCCCTAGGGTTGATTTTTTTTTCAAATATTTAAAAACAATTTTCTATGCAGTTTTTTCCTGAAAAACAACCCATTTCTCATCCTGTTTTCCGTGACTTTGTTAGGTGAATTTTGCGGGCATTATGTGTAATGGGAAAATAGTCGTTTTGTTTGTCAGTTCTTAGCAAGGCAGTTGGTAGAAAGTTTTTCGTTCTACATTGAAGAACTCCAATTCAGTCGATGATGTAACTGGCAATCTACAGACTGGAGCGCAGATTCCAACTATTTGGTGTATGATATTTTCTACCCATGCTGGCAGAAAGTGTGATAGTCGTAAATAAGTTTTTTTTTCTTCCAAACTTCCAGCCGAGCCTCCGCGCATTGGTTACCTGATTGGGATAGGACGAATCTGGTAAGGTTCAATCAATACGCTAAGCGGAGAGAAAAGGGGGGAAGAAAATGGGGAAGGAAGTATGTTCCTAACCTGCCCTCAAATCCTGTTACGCCCAAGAAAATGTACCATCATTATTATTCAATCCTGTATCCGCTTCGTTGAGAATGACACACGAGAGCTTCCATTTGAGCGTGTCCACTGTTCGGGAGCTTGAACAGGGACGAAAGCTGTTCACTGGTGGTGTGACGTATATTTGCTAAGGGGCATATATAGTCTAAACTAGCCAGCCCAGTACCAGCTTCAGCAGGCTCCTCGCTGACGCCATTGCAATCACCGTACCACTGTGCATGCGTTTCTTGGTGGTAACTTGGTAGTGCGAATAACAGTGGGACCGAGGTTTTTTACACTTGCTCTCCTTCATGCCTTGTGAACAACGGCTCCCAGATTGTTCCAATTTCTTTTTTTTTTTCTTACAACATTTTTTGTTATTGTTGCTGTGAATGTTTACGCTCCTGTGCGCCATGTTTCACATGTTCGCCAACTTTGCTTTTGGGCGATCGAAGGAAAATTGCAATTCGAACTTCCGCGTTTATGCTTTTTTTTACGTACACAATGCCAAATCGTATTTCAACCTCATGCGAAGCATTCAGGGCACACAGGCACACATCCACTTAGAGTAGCACTCGATCAGGTCGGCAGGTCATCAACGTTTTCCCTCGTGGGGAAAAAGAGAAGTGCGAAGCATAGTGAAGCGAGAGAAGTATTAACGATTGAATTCCACTTGAAAAAAAATGGATACAAGGATACTTGTGGCGTCGAGTTGGAGCTTGTCCCAACAGCCTGTCTCTAGCTGTTTGTTCTTCGCCTATTGTTCGTACTCGCCTGGTCTGATTTGGCTTGCGAAAAAGTGTAGAGGCTTGTGCGGGGTGTGTGTGTGTGTGCGTGTGTACATCTTAGCAGAAAGCCTTTTTATTGCTGCCAACTTCAGCTAATGTTCCACTTTTGTGTTCCGTCGGCCAGTTGTCATTGTTCCTGTGGCTTACTTACAGTACAGTATGTTGTTGCTCTACCATCTTCTCACACAGGACAATTTAAACCACTCCTGCCGCCGTTGCTGGGTAGGGCCAGATGGGTAACCGCCTGGCTAATGTCCGTGTCTCGATAAACGGTCTCCGGTAGCATAAGTTGATGGGTTGGTGCACATTGTTTCACTCGATTTGTTTGCGAATATATGTACCTATATGACTGTGTTTGTGTGATGTGGGCTAGGCACAGGGCAACTTGTCGCCAGCTGCCACCATCGCAAACATGCTTGTTTCATCAGAAGTTCTGTTTCCGGATGCATTGCGCCCGACAAATGGTTTTTTACAAGGAAAATGCCTCCTGCACAGACTGCCCCCCCCCATACATGCCACTTTGCCACCCTTCCAACACTCACACACAGACATTCTGATCGATATGCAGCAAAGGTTTTGTAGTGGGGGATGTAATGGCAAATGCAGTTGCTAGTTTTACCGGTGGTGAAAAAGCATTCACACGGGCGCACGTTTCTGTGTACGGTTCATAAAATCGATAAATTGAAGGTAATGCTACGAGCAGGCAGCAGCATATATACACCATCAAGCCGTTTTTGTTGTACGGTGTGACCATGAGCGGTCTGTAAGCGTGTGTTGGTGTGTGCCTTCATCGGTGCATGGTGATGTTTTCTATCCATCTGCGTTCAGTGTGTTTGTGTCGGGAGGGGGAGGGACGATAGTCATATGATGTTTCAAATGAACTGGCTCCACAACCGGTACGGAAAACACCATGAAATTGCAGTAAAGTATATATTTGTTGATACACGCTAAAAACTGAACGATTCACCTTGAATAATGAAATATCGTAAGAATATTATCTTAAACATGCATTAATGAGAATATATTAATTTTCAACTTATTCACCGGAATGTTAACCGGAGATGTTTCCTACAACAATAATTTTATCATCTTTTCTCTGATACCGTCCGGCTAATTTTTCACGCAATGATTCATCGTTGGGGAACCCACTCGTATGTTGGTTTTCTGCTTGGTATCTGCCGTTGCTGTCCTCTGACGGGAACGCTAACATTGCGGCAACATGTGATGCGCATGCGGTAGGCAAAGGCGCTTAAATGGCAAAGAATTCAAGGCAGAGATAGAGCGCCGTTTTTATCGGCTTATCTGATAGTCTTTCCGAAGGTTTAAAGCGATGCAGTGCAAAATGAAGCTCGGTTATGGGTTGGAAATAAATGGCAAAACATTGAAGTTCGACGCCGACAAACACCAGCACACAGTACATTTGTTCGGACACATTGATAAATGTTTCCTCATTTACTGGTGCGGCAAAAGCACAGAACCGCCAAAAAAAAAAAAAATTCACCGTAAGGGGTTGAAATTTTTGGTGCAACTTGAAAGATCGATTACGCACCCTAGCCGAGGTGTAACGCACGCATAGCGATAAAAATACGGCATGATAAAGCGTGTTACGGCTCACGCGAGGAATGACCCGATGGTAGCCATGCTGGTTCAGAAAAAAAAACAGATAGTAGATTGTGAAGAATGGTTTCTCAGTTTAGGAGGGACCGTTCTTTGAACGTCGAGGGAGAGAGAGAGAGAGAGGTGTTTGCTTAACGCAACTGCTATGAATTAACTCCATGTTTGTGCACTCATTAAAGCTGCTTGGAGGAAGGATAAGGAACTGTGCCAACCGAAGCTGAAAAGCTGTGAAGATAGGAGGTGGCGAATCATTACAAACAACAAACCCCCGGCATCTTCTTCAACAGGGACGCTATCCGGCAGACAAACCTATTTATAGGCTGTACCATTTTAGACCGAAAATAAAACACCTCCAATGGTTGTAAAGTGAGTGAGAGTGCGCGATCACGCTTGCGGGATGTGAGGATCAAGATGCTCCGACACACGCTGGTCAGAGCTCGTCCGTTGATAGTGGGTGATCATCCTCCCCGGTGCTTTACGGCTTAGAGGTTTGCTGCTGGTGCTGCTTTTACCACCCGAGGGAAACCCCGCCGGCACAGCTGTACGGTCGTCGTGGTAGAGTATCAACAACAAATCCAAGGTTAATCCACATGCCTTGGGAGTCTGCGATTCTGGTTTTAACGTGTGCTGATCCGATATTTTGTGACGTACCGGACCAGAGCGTGGCCAAACCAACTCGGGCAGCTGGTCGACCAGCGTCCGATTGACGTAGGTCCGACGAATGCTTGTGCGCTCTAGATTTGGCAGGGTCGCCCGTTGTTAAATCGATGACGATACACTGGGTACACTGTTGCCTTCACAAGCACAAGGGGTAAGATACAAGCATGCCGGGAAGGACATAATACAGGCTTGTGTTTATGTTGGTGCAACCAAGATGGAAAGAAGACAGATAGAGGGAGAGAGATCTAGAGAGATAGAATGTATGATTTTTTAATAAGCAGAAAGGGAGAGAATGTGACTATTTTTACCATGGTCCATCACCAGCGTAAGTGTCACACAGCAATTCTGCCATCAGGAGCAGAATATGCGAAAAAATAATTGGAAACGAAGTTGGGTCTTGATGTGTGAATTTTTAGACCACAGTTTCAAGAATTGTGGCAAAGTGAATATGGTTGACGTTATGACGTTATTGGCTGACTGTTTCTTACAATTTTAGTGGATGCTTCACTAGCGTCAAGTTTTGCCTGCCTGCCAGAGAAGTGTATCGACCCAGCAGAACCCTAATTGACGTCATAAATTAACGTTGGTAACAGGCAATTATTGGGGCAAATTTGTACCTGGCCTTTCATTGATATCATCCCAACGTGGGCATGATCTGCGTATCTACCGTTTATAGCGTATGAATGCATCTGAACGAATCAGGTTCTCAGGTGTAGTCCAGATACAGCCGTGTGAAACCAGCGTAATCTAAAGATGTTATGCGCCATCCGGATTCGTCCAGTTTTGGAAAACGATTTTTCGAACGATATTTTAAACCATACGAGCGGCTGTTCTCGGACCAAAGATAACCCGTAACCAGAAATGGGTCATTAGTGCTTCTTTTATCCGGACGAAACCACCGCATTCAGGTTGCTGAGTTGCAGATAGGCGAGTGATATAGCCACGCACGAAAGGGGCGCATTGACAAGCCAACCCCCATTCGACATAGGCTGTCAACGGTACGACGGTGTGTTTGGGCATGTGAAGCGACCATGGAAGAGCCAGACGCGAGCGTGGCGAAGCAAAAAGGATGTCTGGTTCGAACTGGTTTAGCCAGCTTGATCCCTGGTTCAGGGTGCCTCGCGAAGGGTGAGAAAGCCGATGTTTTGAAAGGATGTTTTGTTTGGGTTTGCAATGGTTCGCTCACATTGCCAGACGGAATGGCGTTGATCGTTCAGATGCATTCGCCACACGCGGATTACGGTGATTTGCGATGGAAGTAGTAGTGAGCTGTAAAATAGAGCGAGAGCTTTTCACAGCACCGGTTGAAACTCGCTATGCATATGAATTATTTTCATTTCGTCCGTCGATTGATTTTTAAAAATCTTTTTTCAAAACGAGATTCAATTAAGCACTATTAAAGCATAACGTTTTGCAATTTTGGGATGTTAAATAGATCCAATTTGCCTCTTATCAATTGCACTTGCATTTTAGAAAATCCCCTCCTCATGTACGTGTAATTGTAGGATGACGTATCCATTGCGATTCTTGACGGTACGCCGATTGAGTCAACCGTCATTGCTCGCGGTTAAACGAACCGGTTGCTTTTTATTTCGAGAATCTGCCCTTCACCAGATCAAACCTGTATTTGTGGAGCTGTTTGTTTTGGGGGATTACTTGTTTAGAAAACATACCCCCCTACGGCGGTGGTCTCTCTGTTAGCTGGCTGATAGCTTTCAGTGTAAGCACCACCGTGCACGAGTTTCGTTTGGACTATTTATCGCGTGGTCGATAATAAGGTATCGTATGAGTAGGCATATGATTCGAAGAAATAAACAATATGTGCTTTTTTTCGTATTAAATTGCACTCTTCAATATGCTTTATGGCTGTTCAATATTTAACACAAGTAATGAGATTTTTCATTTGATAAATGATTTCGCAGTTGACAATACGGCACTGGACCGTAATAATCAAATGTAAAAATAAAATAAATGATTTCGCAGGAGCGATTTTCCTTCTTCTTGGCTTAACGACCTTTTCTAAGGTTCCCCCCGGCCATCAAATGGCTCGCTAGACGGACTTGCCGATAACACGTAGTAGGATAGTCAGTCCTTACTACGGGGAGACGGTCCGGATGGTATTTGAACCCCGGTTCTGTCATTTGAAGACCGGTGCTGCCGTTGTCTGTACCACCGGGCCGCCCCTTATGAATTATACATTTTGGCAATAGGCTGAGCTTAAAATAATTACATGCCTTGTGCACAAAGCTGCATTTCAGTTATTATAGCAACAAGTAGCTGGGCGCCTCCATCGTATAGGGGGTGCGTTTCCTACACGATTGATGATACCTGTACAATTTAGCACGGAACGTCTCAACCTTTAGATAACCCGTACGGAATTGATCGTACGATCAGTTTGCTTTACCCGTGTAACCTTGCCATTTTCAGTAGCATTATTATCGACCATTGTAATTTGCCCGCCGACGTCCTATTAGCACAGTTTCATCTCAACAGTTCGCATGCTGGTGCGACAATGACAATTTCCAGCGTAAACATGAGCCGGTGTACGAATGATCCCCAGCCCTGGCAAAGCTGGGCAACGATTACTGCACACTTGTGGCGCACGAGTGAGAGAAAGGTCTTCGAAGGAATGGAATCGTTGTTCCAAAACCATCTCAACACGAATGTGTCTTTCGCGTCTTAAACCACGGTATATGCTCAAATTGATAAAATCTAGCAGTAAATTGTCTTAAACGATGGTACTGCCCAATCGAAACTAGTATGGTTAAGAATGAAGGGAATGGAAAGGGGATAGGAAAGAGTTGCGGAGTTCCGTACGTGTGGTACAACTGTCGGTCTCAGAATTTTGTTTCTTTGGGGTTGGACGAGTTGGACGAAATGGGTACGGTTGTGTAGAAGTGGTTCAAGCAGCGCAGTCGTAGCCAACGGAAATGACCAATTGCAGTTCGTCTTGGTCTTGGGCCTTGATATCTAAACGTTTCGAAGGTACGATAAAAAGCAGACCTAAGGTAGAATTTAGGCGCGGTAGTGATGATAGTGGTGCCGGTCTTCACACGGCAAGATTGGGCAACAAATCCCATCTGGACCGTTCGAACGTAGTGATCGACTATCCTGCGTGGCATCAATAAGTCTCGACATAACCCTAACAGGTCGTTAAGACAAGACAAGTGGAAAAGAAGGTAGAATTTTAAAGAAATATCTTTGCTTACACGATACACCTCTTTGATTTTATTGAAAAGTCTTAAACGTTAATATTACCAACGAATCGTATTTCATTCCCTGACGAGCACGACATACATAAACATACATATGAAAGGTTCATCGAGAGAACCGTGTGTGATTCTGACCTCGGCCACAGTTTGACAGAAGCACGGCTTCAAACGAATGCTAATTGACGCCTAGATCCGTTGGTTTATTGCACATAATCGCTGAGCTACACACACGCGGCGGATGCGCGATCATGTCAAGCGCTCGAAATGTAACATCTTCACATGTGCTCCGAACTATTTTTTAGACAGATGAAGTGGACTTTAGGCTTTAGGTGTTAAGCACTATACATCCGCACGCTTCGGTGCTGGAGGTGTTTGTTGTTTATGCAAAAATAGTAGCCAGTGGATAATGAAAGCTAATTAGTTATTAGCAGTGCGAGCATCGAGGGCATCCACGGATGTGGCTAAGACACAAGCAGACGTTAAAGCACAACTTACCATTTGCATTGTAGTGTAGGCAGAGACAGGTCGAGAAAGATGAAGCTGGAGATTGAGGGAATGAAGGACAGCAGTAGTACGGATCTAAATGAGATCGTTTATCACACTTCCGAGAGAATCGCGAAAAGTAACCGGACTATGTTCAACACACTATGTACATGAAGGTGTGTGTGTGTGTGTGTGAGTGTGTACTACATATAGCCGGACGCTCTATGCTAACGTTCGGTGACCGTGAAGGTTCGTTAGAACTAATTGGAAATAGACACACCAAGTAATGCATGCGGGGATCTTGGGGTTTTTGCCCCGCGTACCCTGACAGCGTGCCGGTGACGACAATACCCGTCAGAAAAAAAAGATGGTTGTATACGAGGTGGGATGATAACAATTTTGCATATGTAACGATTGGGAAAATCATCAATAAGATGGAAGTTTGCTGACAGAAGCAAACAAATATGTTGCTGTTGAGCAACCCTAACTTTGGGGAAAGAATCAGCATCGATGGCAATTTTCCTGTTCTGCTTCTACCTGAGCATGCGGGATTCAGTCGACGGCCCCGTTCGACATTTGCCTGCCAATATAGCCGGTGATGACGTCGATGATGGTAATGGTGATGCTTTATGGAGCATGGTCGTCTCGCTTGCCGCAGCTTGGAAAGCATGTTTCATTAGTACAGCAGCTCAGTCATCGTCGAGTGGTCTCATCCGTTCCAGGACGTTTCGTGCCGTATCTTCCTCTGATGTGTTCGCATGCAAGGCAACCAGCCAAGGTACGCCGAAGATATGTGGGGCCACCCATACTTAGGAGCTGGAAGGGAAGATGCATGCCTGTGCATCATGGGTTTTGTATGCTCGTACAAGAATCAACTGACAAGAGAGCCGGAATGAGAGCATTCATTTCCTACGTCATTTCCTTAGCGTTCCCTCGGAGGGCGATGGTTGTATGACGGAAAAGATAATTGGCATCGGAAGAGGAAGTTTGGAACGTCCTGGAGGAAGGTGTACGTGGCACCGTTGGCTGCAGCAGTGAAGCGCCTCGTTGCATGTGTGTTTGTGTCCGCACTTGCTGTCGAGCGCTACTGCAGTGTTGCACTGATACGAACTGATAAGATAACACTGATAAGCGGGGAATGAAGGTGTACTTTTACTCCATTATCTGCACTGGTACGCGTCAGTAGGAAAAGCTGTGGTGGAGGCTAATGGAGCACTAGTGGAAGGAAAATGCTCCAATACCTCATCCTTATCGATCCTCTTACGGTGGTTATTGCGTCAGTTGTTGGAGTCGTTGCCTTTTTGCAAACCCTAACAACGAATGATTGAGCACAGGCGCTAAGGTTCCATTGCAGTGTCAAATCATTGCTGCATTATTTAAGCTCTTGCTGGTGAAATATTGCGATCGTCATGGTGTTTTTTTATGAAGTTCAAATTACTTTTAAGACAAACGGTGTCGCCGAGACGGTAGTGGCAGGATCGGGTATCGAATCTCGTACTGATCGCCTCCCCTTTCGCAAAACTAACGATCGAATGTGTAGCAAACCATTACCTTTCGTAAGATGGCTAATTTTGAAATACAAGAACCATGTTATCACTTGTAGATTATTCGGGATAAGTTTTTTTGGGTCAACCAACAAGTAGGAACCGAAAATTGAAGGTTAAGTCCAACCTTGCAGATGTTTGTTGCCTTTCCCTGCTTCACACTACGGCCGAGTTTGCAAAGCTGCGTTCGTCCATTGCGCGGAGCGTAGTGATACGAACCTTTGTATCCGCGGACATATTACTGCCCGCTAACTGGTCGCATCGTTTTCGTGAGGAATTGAATAATAGCCTTTGCTGATTCCGCTCAATATATGCGTATGTATATTGCATGACATGTGTGCCCTCGGTTTGCGCGCCAATTTCCCTCGGTGATACGGTGGCGGCTGCTCGGAGCTAAATTATGTCAGGCATAAACGTGCATACAAAATCCTCATCACTGCTGTAGGCCGAAGTTTTCTCGTGCTTCTCGTCCCGTTGAAAACGAGTTAGCTGAAATATGTACCGAAAATTGCGTCGAAAAACGTCTTGGCGGGCGGGACGCGGTACCGCGGGACCGGAACGTGCACCAGGCAGAATAAAGTTCTCGAGCATGGTCAATCAGTGCGATCATCATAATTGAAAACTGTGGCCGGTTTGGAGTGGCAAGCGAAACACGCGCTTTGACGGTAGCACACCAACAGCCGACCATATTTCTTGCGGTGCGGCTTGTTGCGAATAGTTGTACAGTAAATATGGGACGACACTGTTCTGTTGGCGCACCACATGGCATAATGCTATGCATCCCGTGGCAGGCAGGCAGGCAGGCAGGAGACTGCTTGTGAAATTCAATATTTATGTCTTCCTTGTTAGAAACGGTGTCCATTTTCTGGATTTGTGCTAGTCCCGAAGGTCTTGTCGGGAGTTGTGGAAAAGAGGCCTATTAGAATAGAGTCTAGCGAAACGAATCCATACGCTGCTTGGTATGGTGGTTGTTTCGGCCAGTGGCTTAATTTTGCAACTGCTGCCTTAATCCCGCTGTGTTTCTATGCTTCCCGAACCGTGCTAAGTGGCCACACATGCACTGCAGTAGAACGGGGCTACGGTGCAAAGTATAGTCCAAGGCAAGCGAAGTTAGCGCCGTGTGTGCGACTTAATCTCAAGGGCCACTCGTTAGGTGTCGAAATGGGGCGAACTGAACAAAAGTCGCATTAATTTTTTAGCGTCTGTTTACTGCAGATGGATGATAACATAAACCCTGAGTGCTTGATTAAGTATTGCCTCACGCAAGTCTATCGATAGCGCGTCATGTTGAGAGAAGAGTAAGCGTCATCGAGAGCCTACGAGCTGTCGCTATCTTCAACTTGGACGACGCGTAGGCGACCAATGGACGGACACACCGGACACGTTAATCGATTTTGGTTCGCCAAATAATAATGACACGAGGCACGATAATCGCAAGGCATAGAAAAACCTTTCTGCTAATCTTCAGCCCCGATACTAGCGAGCAAGGAGAAAACGTTGTAATGAAAACACGTGCTCGAATTCTTGCTTGAATTCCTGCACAGCTCTAATGAACGTAACGATATTGGGTGTTTGGTTATCGCTCGCTAAACTTATGCCAATTTTGACAAGCTTGGTCCGTGTATCATTGGGAGGATTGTGCGAGAGAGATGGCTACGCACAAAGGACAGTGAAAAAGAGGTGGTGATGTTTGCCAACGATCATGATACTAGCGATAATATGTTGTGGTGGTGGTTTACAGTACTGGTGCTAATAGTTTGTTTGCCGTTCGCCAATCTGTACGCTCGAATGGGTCAAAGTTGTGAAAATTATTATCCACATGAAAATTGAGAATACACTCGTTCGCTATTGGTTATTTCTTGCATGCCCGGCTCGACTTCTGTTACCGTCTTCCAATAGCCGTACCTTCCGAAATTTTTGGAAAAATTATCTCATGTTGTGAAAGTGAGCGTCAAATGCGTTGATGTATTCGAACAATAATTTGTAGCCTTCCAAACTAAAATTTGATCGATTCTTCCTAGTTTTACATTTAATGATTTCTTAAGATCAAATTCCTGGCCTGTCTTGTCGTTAGGTGTCATCGGGTGGTATTGGTTGATGTGCCAAGCATTTTTGTTCATTTTTTTTTACCGACACGGAAGTACGCAAGCAAGCGGAAATCTAATAAAACTTCTTCCAATTTTACCGCGCTAGAGTGCCGGTTTAGGGTAGGAAAAAAATCCCGCACGAAGTGGCAAACCTTTCCAATGTGTTCTGGCTGTTGAACGGAACAGAACCGAAGGATTGTGAGATGATCCAATGGTAAACACATAGGCACACACACACAAACACACCTCCGGCATTCTCGCGCAGAAGGACAGCGAAAATGGCATTCCGGAGCAGCAGCAGCAGCAGCAGCATTAGAACCGAATCAGGACGGATATCCGTACGGCGATGGGGTTGGGCATGAAGGGAAAATCCAATTTTTAATCCCTACCTTCATGACATTTGATATGTTGTTCTATAAAAAGGAACCCCTGAGAGAAGACAAATAATGCGGTAAATGGAACATGGTAGCGGTAGCAACACAGCACACTGTCCCAGCCCTTTTGTGGAAGTGTTATGTGGAAAGAGCAAGGACATGTTGGAGAGAGCGACAGTTTCCGATTGCCTGGCGTGTTTTTGTTGCTGTTATTTCTTTCCCTCGAATTTGTTGGGCCTATGCCCCTGCCCTAGCCCTGTTGTTGCTGTGCAAATGTGGCAATTTGTTGTGTTGTGTAAGCCCATGTTCTTGGGCGACCTCCCAATCCGTGGTGCTTCGGTCCTATCTTGTCGATGCGGTATCTAAGTATAATGCTCAAATGGTAAAGCTTAGGTAAAGGTTGACACAACTACGTGCAGTGCTGGCATTGTTTTTTTTTTCGCTTCTTTTTAATGTTCAACTGACAGAACAAATCGATTTGGTGGGACCGTAAAAAAAAATCTTGCCCCTCAGCACCTCCCGATAGTCCCAGATTGGTTGAAAGTAGTGTCTCTTCTGTCACTACCCATCCGGACAGCACTGGTATGTCTGCTTGCCGGTGGACAAATCTGCTGGTTCGAGCCGTATTGCTATTGTGCAATCAGATGTGGATTACGTACGGGACGAACTGCTCGCGATCTAGCGATAAGCCGCTGCTCCACACGGTGCCTTATCCGGTTAGGCTAAGCAGTCACTTGTACGCTCTTGGTTCCCATTAGCGTTTGCTTCGTGTATTGCTTTTTTTTCGCCTCGTCTTTGTGTGTGTGTGTTGATTGTTACATGCAACTCACATAACCGATGCAATTGTATGGGTGAGTTGAAGTATGTTCGATTTCTTAATAACCTAAAGGAGCTGTTTTGGTAGCGCGAGTGATGGAGGCGCTTGGTGCTTGGAGTGGAAAATGAGATTATGCAATTTTATTCTTAACCAGCTCGTTGGTTGGTGGAGCCACGATTGCTCGTTCGATGCCAACTTCCTGACGCGAGCCAAACCTCTGTCTTCCATATTGGTGTTTCGAAAGCTTTTTTTTTCTTCTCCACGGAAAGCTTTGTTTGGCTATACCTTCTCCTAACTTGTAGCCACGAACGAGAGCGTGGAGAATCTCTCACAAATGCTTGACAGTACTAGAAAGTAGAAATCTATTTGTATTAAAAAAATTGCTTAGCATTTATTCGAAAAAAGTTATGTTACAAAAAAGCAAATAAAATCTGCTTATACTTATACTGACACTAATAGGGAATGTAATGCTCCTAGAGTATAATATTCGAACATCATACACATTTTGTGACGCAGTATGACGTCATACAGCTGGCGCACTCGTCGTTCACGCGGTTCAATTCCGCGCTCCAGAAAGCTTTCGATTACGAGTGATAAAGCGCAAGAGAGAGTATGTCGGTGTGTGCATGCATTTGCCTGTGGACGGTTAGGTGGAGGTGGTGGGTTAGATTGAGACACGAGGCTCAGGAGGTGGATTACTAAGAAGAAAAGAGCACAAGCACAAGAGAGGGAGAGAGAGGGAGATAGAACTAAGAAAAAAAAAGTAAGAGAGCGAGAGCATAAAAATTGATTCTCTACGATGTGTGTAGTGGCCAACCATCGAAAAGGATGTTGGTATGGGCCACCCCCCCTACCCTTTTTAATAGGGGGGAAGGGGAGGGGGGTTTCTGGTAGTAGACACTTGACTCTCGCTCTCTCCCAAATCCGTTCCATAGTTCTCTTGTGCCGTTTCGTCCTACCCGCTCTGCCGCTGTAACTTTTCCGTCCACCACCGTCAGCACCGCCGAACGCATCCAGTCCGGCTCGAAAGCGCTTAAACGAAAGCCACCGCACTGATGCTGCTCAGTTGAGCGCCGTGCCTGATCGAAGAAGGTCGCGTTTTACTGGTGTTCTCTCGATTCGACCACAACCCCCCTCCCCGGAGCAGGACTGGTCCGCCCTTCAGCGCACAGTGTGCTGGTCGTGAGCGTGTGTTCCGTTGTGGCGTGTGGCTTTCGTGTGCGCGTACCGTGCGCGTGAGTGTGCGTGCGTGCGTCGTGTGAGTGTGTTTTAGTTGGGTGTGCGCCTAATAGCAAGTGCGCGCGTTTGTGTGTGTGTGTGTATTTCGAGCACACACCTATCCTTAGCGTGTGTGTGCGTGCGTGCGTGTGTGTGGCTGTTGGTGCCGCTCAATCCCACCACCACCACCTCCAACCAGCCTTTCGTTCGTTTAGTCCGGTCGGCGGAGATTTATAAAGTTCAACGTGAAGAAGAGTCTTTCAGCTAAATATCAATAGGTGCGTACTAAGGTGCTGCTGCAGATCGACCCGTGAGCTCGTGACACACGTTGCGTCTGTGCGCTACTGTAATAGATAGCCATTAGGTGCCCTCAACTGGACGTGGTCGTTAACCAACGGTACTGGACGACGTCCTCAGTACAGTTTGATTAAAAGAAAAAATACAAACCAAGCAGTATCGCGTAACTGTTACGAGAGGACTATGACTTGTGCTAAAAGCAAAAAAGTGTCTAACAGTGTGAAAACTCAGCAGAGCTCTCGCCTAACTGTGTAGTGGATGAAAATGATGGACGCTGTGTGAACGCAAGTGTGAGCGCTGGTGTTGCTCTTCCATATACAAGAATGGCATCCCTAGAACAGCAAGGACACATGATCAATTCTTTCCAATTTGGGGTCGCCTCCTACAGTGTGTTGAGTCTCTCAGTTCGCTTTTTTTTTTTTTTTACTTCCATTTAGTAAAGGAACGCACACCAAAATTAAAGTAGCTACACCTTATGACCTCCAAATATGACCTACAACAGGAGTACGAGCGTGCGTTTGTGTGTGTGTGCGTGCGTGCGTGCGTGCGCGCGTGTGTGTGATGGTTTTCTTTTAATAAAATTGTATGTCTTAATTATGTCGACCTGAGCGTCACTGTAATTTTCTTCCAACACGGAACCATCCGGTTACGACATAAGGACATAGGAACAGTTAGAGTAAGGTGAAAATATGGTTCAATAAAAAAAAAACACTGTTATCCTTCCCATTCAAATGGAGAGAACTCCATTTTCTCTCCGGAGAGAGCATTCCCCTGCCTGGGGCACTCACGGAAAATGGTGGAAATGGGTGCATGAAAATGAGTGCTGTTCGAGAGGAGAGCACAGAACTCAAAATATTTTAACGAGAGTGTAAGGGACGATATCTCTCGCTCCTTTGTATTTCTCTCTCTATCTCTCTCTCTCTCTCTCTCTCTCTCTCTCTCTGCACTCCCTATCTAGAGCATGAATTTTCTTACCCCGTCAGTTCCTGGTGAACTAGCAACTTCGCTCATCCTGAAGGACGGTGGATCCTTCGTGTATCGGTCGACTTAACGACAGGGAACGCGTCTCGCGGCTGGGACGCAAACGCTACCAACTAGTGAAGGTTTCATTCCAGTCGACATTCTTTCACTATACGCTTCGCGCTTTTGCGAATTCTGAAGCATTACAACACCCACTCGATCGATCGCGGAGAACGTTGAGCTAACCGCAAAAAGATACCAGAATTTCGTGGTTAAACAATAGTGGAATTTTCCGGTAGGCATAGCAGAGAGCCAGCTATGCAGTTTGAGGGAGTAGAATTTGGTCATGCTTTACATAATGATGTCCTTGGGCGTTGAAAATCTAAAGCTATTCTAGAATGTTTCTTCTATAGTGGAGAAAAAAAAAGCAATGCATAGCAGAAAACTGTCCACACCACATTAGTAAAACGTGAAATGTGTGTGATGTCCACCTCCGTCCCCGTGTCGCAGTTTCATTCGGGTTGAGCAGACCTTGGACAGACAGAAAAAAAAATATGGTAGTAGGGCAGAAAATAGATTCACCACCGACATTTGAGCGGTTCCTGTAGTCTCCCGCGACGCGAGCAGTAGTAGCACACCGAACAACTCAGAAATACATTCCGTGTGAAGAGCAAAACTCGATTAAAAAAAAAACGGATTTAAAAGTGCTAAAAAACATGCGACAACGCTAAAAGAAAGAATGGTTAATTACGGCGAGAAGAAGCGAGATGTGATAAATATAATGTTTTGCTTTTGCTTAACGCGACGGCAAGGGTGTATCTTGTGATTCGTCTGGTGTAGTGGATTTTCGAGAGGGCAAAAAAAGCAAAAATGTACTAAAGTTTCTTACGTGACGTTAGAGTTTTTTATTTTAATTTCAAACATTTTGTTATACTGTACGACATTTGCGAGATCTGTGATGAGAGGATGTGCGCATGGAATAGTGAATTGCTTGATGCTCGTCGTGCACTAGAAGTGTTATGAAAAGGAGGACGTGTGTAGTATTGCGGGCTGGGCCAAAAATTGACACAGTGCGTGGAGAGAGCGATTGAAGAATGGAAAAGGATTAAGTGCTTGCTGTAAGGTGCGATTGAAAGGAAGTGAAACACTATTCGTGAACCTTTTGCCCGTTCCACCGGATGTATGCGCCATCATTCATAATCATCAACTGTTACCAACACCTTCAACGATTGCTATTACTTCTACTACTATTATTACTACTGCCACTTCTATTGTTACTGCAAAACAGTAAATACCGTATTCAGCATTATATTTTCGTGGTAAAATAGTTGGGAACTAATGGGTTTGAGGATCATATGATCTTTTGGTAAGAACAGATATTACAATCGGACCAAAAACACGGAAAAATATTAAGCCATTGGCATAGTCGAATGGCAATCCTAAATCAAAGTTTATTTTTGAGCAATGCTAAAAACATAGCTATGTTCAGCTGTTTGCTAAGTCGCCAAAGTGTTGAACAGCTTCTCTATCTGGACGCTTTGAGCTTCCTCTTTGACTTGTTTGGCCATATTGGCCACTAGACGTCATCTACAGGCTGTTGTCGCTATTCTCCGGTTACAGCAACCTTCCCGTCTGCTTAAAAACATGTTAGAATAATATTTTTGGCAATATTTGTACGTGCAGAATATCTTTTGCGGTACTGGGTACATCCCATCTGTTACGTATTTGTGTTATTTTTCTGTTTCCTCTCCGTCGGCAGGTGCCATTTTTCGAGGTAACAAATTCTCTTTTACGCTAACTCGAAGAGCAGAGCTGGGTAAGCGCTGTTCCTTCCTCAGTGGAAACACATGGCAATCGTGAGAGACTGGCGCTGATGAGTGACCGTGATTGTGAATACGGAGAATCGGTCGAGCGGGAAATGGGTTTTCCAACAGGAGCTTTTAAGGTGCCAGCTGCGAGTATTCTAGCTCTCCCGCTTCCTGTTTTTCATCTCAATTTCTCACCTTCACCAGTTCGAGATGAGCTGGGGATGGTGGAAAGAGAAAAACCGTCTCGGCGCGGAGGCGTATGGCACCGATGGAAAAGAAAACGTCGCGTTGCGCAACTGTTTCGATCGACGGCGTGTGTTCTCGTTCCGTACACGCAACACGAACACTGGGGAGGATAAAGTTGTGTCGTGTCGTGGCCATCCCTGCGCTTGTATGCGTGTCGTCCTTGTGTGGAGTGGCCACACTACTTGTCAATGTTAACATTGCTTTGAAATATATATTTCTGCTTTACATGTCGATTGTTTAAGTGTATGTGTGTGCGTCTATTATTTCATTACAATTATTTATCTTTCTTTCTTATGTTTCGCTGTCCACAAATCTTATGTTTCGTAATAGTGAGACTTAACGTACGTACTTGTAAAATTTGCACTGCGGTGGTGTGTGATAGCGCTAGCTATACACACTTACAGCTGGTAGTGTCCTTCCCGCTTCTCGACAGGCATTAGAGAGCAGAATGCCTCAGGTAGGTTCCAGTCCGTGGCTGTACTACGGAGGGTGAGAGTCTTGGACACACACACACAAAATCTGAAAAAGAACATTGAAAATGCAAGAAAATTATTACACAACTAACTCGGTAGTACAACGAATTTGTCGAACGAACTTAGCAATTAATCGATCCACAGAAATCAACCGCTGTAATCAAGTTTGAAACAGGAAAGTTGTAGGAAATGTTCCGAAAAATTGTGCCGTTTCATGGACCAATTTGCGTTGAAGTATGTTGCAGCATACTCAAGCATGTTACATAACAATGCGGCAACTCTGTTGGGGCAAGTTTCTAATGACGAGCATTCAAAAATTGAGCAGAGTTTTCGTGAACGTTTTACACATTAACAACCAATATTGCAAATGTTTGAAACGAATTGTAGTCTAATATTTGGACTATAGTACGAGCTACTCTATTTCCCACACTTGCTCTATAACGAATACATATGAATTAATGCATGACAACAGTTCATACAGCTCGTTGACAATCTGTTCACCAGTCTACATGAACAAAAATACCCATTCATGGTGTCAAGTGTTCTAACGCAAATCACTAACCGACGCACAACAACATTCCAGCAGCAGCAAATCAATCACCTTCGCTCACGCTCACGATCGGGACGCTACGATTCGTTGGACATAGATTGGACCGCGAAACACGAACCATCGGCCACTAGTGTGTGTATGTGTGCAGATGATGCCCATACGGTTGCTCCTATTCCCACCACTTCGATTATCGAAGCACGTTTTGTTTGATTGTGGGTCAATGATGATGGCAGAACGGATGGCCATGCGAACGCAAACCGCTTTTTGCTCGATGACGGTGTACTGTGGTCTAGCCGGATCGCTAGCTGCGGGTCCGTGAAGCTATATAGAAAAAGGTTGTTGATCGTGTGTGTGTATGCACCAGCCGGCAAGCACATCGCAAATGTTCATTTTTCGTACATTCATTGTCTACATTTTGGAGGACATTGCTGAGCGAAAAAGTGACCACAGTTGCTTAGCTATATTTTACTTTCATTCGCCTTTGCTTGATTGGAACCAGCTGCATTGTCTGTCTGTTTCTGTGTACGTAGGTCACTGTTTAATTTTTAGCATTTGCTAAAAAAAAAGCAAATGTTCGTCATAAAAAAGTCCATTTCTCCGTGGAAGCAGATTTACGATTTCATAAATTTTCAAATCTGAACACTTTGAAGATGACAGTCGTTCGCCGGTTCGTCTGTGAGCACAGAGGTGTGGGATGTATCACGTCCCATTGATGTAAACCAAGCGTTCTCGACATTGCCGCTAACCTAGCGAGCCGATGTGGGGAGGTGGGTACAAGTCGGGTGACGGCTTGATGCTAATAAACTGCTCTAAATGGGTGTTGGTGTGTTGGAATGTGTTTTTTTTTTACCTCCGATGTAATCGAACCAAGGCGACATGAAGCCCGCCAGCCGAGTTCACCCCCGGCGGCCGCGAAATGTGCGATCGAATCAGATTGCACACATCCGCCGGCTGAAGGATGCAAACGTTGAGATTTAATTTAGAGCTTTTCATGGAGTGCGAGAGGCTTCCTGCCACCACAGTCACATTTCCATTTTGCCTCCGAGCAGACGATAAAATATCGGTTCGTTACCTGTAGCAGGGCGATCATGATCTGGACTTGATCTTGTTTATCACATTCAGTATGTGGTGCAACGAGTGGCTTGATTCCCTTGCGCAGTGTGTGTTTTTTGTACCTAGGGGAAGGACAGAACTAAACAGAGAGGTAGTTTTCCGAGATTAAGTTTTGCCTCATGTTTATTCAAATGCAGTTCCAACGATCAGCAGTAGTTACTCATAAGAATAGTTGGTTGGAAATATGAATGCTTCAATGCTGAAACAGCGTTAGAGACCCATGAAATAATGAATGAATTATCCAAATAAATAAAAAAGGCCTCCTTATACGAACGATTAAAACAATAATTTTGAATTCGTTTAAGTAAGTTTCCCATTCTGATGCAACTTAAAATCGACTTGTTTATTGTAAAGTGGCATATTACTGTTTTATCGTTTAAAAGTGGTGTTATTTTCGAACAAATAGCACGTTTACCGGTCAACATACCCACCCTGTCGTAGGGCACCATTTATCGCACTTTGCTTGTCACGTTTAGCTTTGTCTACATTGCCACTCTTCTCCGCCCCCTTACACCCTGAAACCGATACTGACCGATTGAAGTTGTTTGTATATGTACTTTGGGTTGGAAGGGAGAGAGAGAGAGAGAGAGAGAGAGAGAGAGAGAGAGAGAGAGAGAGAGAGAGAGACCTGATGTGACAGATGCAAATCGTACAAAACAGAGACGGCAAGTTACTTTTATGGCGTAGGGCAATAAAACGTTTGGGTTTTTTTTAAGTAGGTACGTTTTACGTCTTGCCTTGCCCTGTCCAACTCCAAATAGACAAGCCTCAACGAACACGCAACTAATAAATAAAATATATTTAGTTTGTGGTGTAAGGTAGCATTTGCCTATGCTTCTTTTTGTTGACACACGAAAACTACGCTTTTGGTAGTAGATTCTACCCCATCGCCAGTACCTATTAATGGCAAATTGTTCAAATATTGACACACTTGCCCTTAACTCTAATGGTGCTTCTCATCGAAACCGGAAGCAACCGGATTGAAACGGAAATAGATTCCTTCGCGTTCGGGATACACGACAGCCGCCGCGCAGGGTTGACGGCTTCTGTTTGCGTTGAACAGGTTTATTCAAACTTCTGCCTTTCTTACCGCAAACGAGTACGGTGACGGACACTTGCCAATGCCCCCTCCGCACGAAGGGTTGCTCAAATAGCCGTCACGTGGGTGGAACTTTTAATGGAGCGACGGATAAACGATGATGGGGAATGGAAAGAGATTAATTCGGTTGATTGTGGCTGAACCTTTTGAAGAGGTTTCCGGTCGTGAATGGCTTTTTGTGCATCGTAGGTAGTGGATGCTTTCCTCCTATTCGGAGCACGCTAACGAATCCACTTGCCAAGATTCAGTTTCTTTCGCTACAATGTAGCATTCTTTTTGCTGGTGCTTCCTTCGTCCAGGAGCAAGAATCAGTCAGCTACGACTGGAACTGTGGAGTAGAATGATTGGCAAAGTGCTGATTTAACATTTAAGATGTGAGACAGCAGCGCTTCTCGGGATTCAGGCCGAGTATCGTACGCCCAGCCCCTGTGTTGATGTAAGTTAGTTTGGGTATTTACACGGTTTATGGCTTTTACTTGGGCGAAAATGCTCCACCAGTGCCTTTATGCTGCCAGCAATCCGGGATTTCATACGGGGTGAAGTGATCAAGCTGTACAGCTAAATACAGCCAGCTTCATAATGCCTGCGCCTAGTGTCGAATGGTATGTGCAACGTTTTATTAGTGAAACGAAAAATAAACAAACCATCGGGCAAAAGCGTAAGTCGAACAGCGGCTCAGTTAATCTTAGACCTTAAGACGGATGATGATGATGATGCGTTGAGAGGATGTTTCGCGCATACATCCTCCGTGTACATTTTAAACTACGAACGAGAAGTGACCGCTCAATATGTTACCGTTGCTGATCATCTGGCTTTTTACTACTTGTCGTGACAGAAAGGTCGATCAACATCTGCCGTACTACAGCCAACACTCAACAATGTGTGCACCCGGCTTTGGTGAGGATCGGTGTATAAAAAACATTCTGCAAAATGTAAATAATCAGCAAAACCCTTCCACACAGAACACGTGGCCATTGATTGATTTGCAAATGCTTCAACGTGATGGTAATGTTTCTTTGCTGTTTTACTAGCAATTTTCGATCACTCGCTGTGTGTGTTGTTGTAAGGTTTCTTTACCCGATTGCTCACAAATTTTCAATCGCTCGTTTTGCCCCGTTTTGAGTTGATACGAGCAGTTTGGCGGACCAAACCAGGAAACGTAAACAATACAAGTTTGCCGTGTGTGCGAATCGTCATCATCATCCGGATTTTACAAAGATCACAACCACTGGAAAATGGTCGTGCCTGGCGATAGGCGCTATTTACCCGTGTCTACCAACACGGGTTTGTCCGGGGAGGTGTACATTCGCTGGGAAAGCATTCCTTATCAGAGTCCCCCGGCTCGGCATGCTTGTCAAGATTTAGGGCTGTAAAGCGCAAAAATCCCATCGTAAATTCATCGCGCAGCACGCTTGTACGATCTTTTTCTGAGGCAGCGGCAAACTTAAACTGGGTCGTCTTAGTTTTTTGTGGCATGGTTCGGCACTTGACAACGGATGGTGTGTTTTGATGAAACCCGGTCCTAGTGAAGAAGGGTGTAGCAATACGAACCTGCTTGCGCCGTTAGGGTAGGCTTCTCTAGCATGTGTTTGCTGTTTGCATTCACACTCCGGTCATTTGTAACAGTTGACGGTACTGTTGATGTTGATCTTGGATGGTGGCACGTTTATCAACGTAGATGTTAATGAGTGAAGTGGTTGTTTGAGCATGGATTATAGTAAGATAGAAGGATTAATACGAGAGACTGACACAAATGTGTTAAAGCACCTTTGGTTGTGCACTAACAACACTGATGACGGGTAATTTTCCAGAGATGTAAGAAGCGATTGTTGAACTATAGTATTACATGCAATAAATAACAAATTGCAGTCCGTATAAATAGTTTTTTTTCCTTTTTTCATTCATAAAGAATGGTATAAAAATTTAACAAATCTAAAAGAAACTGGGCGCCTCCATCAAAACAGCTTCATATAAACACAGTTTTTTTTAATTTGACATTGAAATTAGAAATCGAATAAACTGGTCTTAATAAATCATAAATAACCAGTACAGAATGTGGCGCGTGCAAATGTCTTTTTCCTTCGCTATGTTTGAGCTAGCCGATGATGCCGTTTATTATTAGAAGAAAAATGACAACAATTTTCTGAGCTCGATACGTGTTTGCTTTATGCTTTTTTTTTCTTCTAATTTTCACACCGGTGTTAAAGTATACTAACTGTGCGTTTGGCACCTGGCCAATCGGTCATCAGAGCTCGTGGAAATATTCATCCAAACACACACCACCGTCTAAAGGCCCATGTCCGTGAGAGAACATGACGATGATCCGCTTTAAAGATCTTGGTCGCATAATACTTTGAGGATTTTGAGGAATAAAATTTTTTAACATAAGTTCAGGACGTTCGAAAACAAATTGAAACCCTCATCTTAATTTTGAAGCCCGGTGCTGGTGATGTTGATCTCGCAATCGAGAGATGGTACCGCTTCATTATTACTTTTTTTTTTTGCTGCGCATCTGCTTGGCGGAGTTTACGACACTGACCTTAAGCCGATCTTTGGACGCAGTTGCGATGTGTGCAACGGTAGTGGTTTTATTGCAGTGCGGCTGCTAGCGTCTCACCAAACTTACGACACATTCGTAGGTGTATTGATGGTACTGTTTGATGAGTGATGTAGTTTTTGTTTAGTATGTAAAGGAAATCATGTAATTATTGTCATCGGCATTGACTCACAAACCAGAATTTCAACACTATCAACAAAGTGGATGGGCTTTTTTCCAAGGAATGGTGTTTGCCCTGCTTCTGGTTTTCCACATTCCACAAACACATGATTCCCAATGGCGACACCTTAAGTCCCATAAGAATTTCAAACAATGAACAGAGTGGTACAGTCTAAGGTCACCGCTAAAAATTATCCCTTACTGACGATCCATCCTTTAGGTATGTACCACACCGATATGGGAATTGTGATATGCTTCCAGCAAATACGTTTGTTCATTTTGCTCGAAGCGGAAACGTGCTCAACATACATACCAGTATTATACATAATTTTCAACCATGGGAAAATTCGGCAGAAAATGAGACGATCGAAGCAATTCTCCCGATTATATAACCTGAAAATCGTGACTGCGCATGTCCGCTCTTACAGGCGCAGAGCACGTAGACTGTATTATAGGAACGGTCTTCTTTTTTTTTCTTGAGCGATTTGTAATGGGTTCTCTCGGAAAATCAACCTTCCTTACGTCTGGCCGACCTTCCTGCCCGTAAGCAATGGCTCCAACCGAAAAAGTGGAGCAGCTGGCACTGCATAAACACTCGCCAATCTTTGAAGCAGCTCACCGTGGTGAGTTCCTTGGTAGATCGATGTCAGTTATAATAATTACTTTGCAGCTATTGTCGGAAAAGGGTTTTATAAATTCCACATACTTAGCTACGTGCATACCAGCACAATAATTGTACCGTACGGATAGATTTGTGTGTCCCGCACTTCCCACAAACAGTTACATTACGTGACTGCGGTACTCAGCTATAAATGGAGCAGGAAGAGAGTAATGTCATAGGAAGTGTTTCTACCTTTAACCTTTTTCCACAAATATATTACACCACCCGCTATGCGAAACCACGATACTTTGTTGGAAGTATTTTTCGCTAATTTTTGTTAGCATTTTTCTATATAGGACATCAAATAATGCTATGTTTAAAAAATATTAAGTTCGTTCGCTAATTCGTTGCACATAAACGGTTGGTTTTTTTTTCAGATTTTTGTTTGATTGTAAGTTACTCACCGAACAAAAGGCTCTCCGATTGTTTTATACTTCGTGCATGCATGTTTTGTGCCATTCCCATGGTTCATTTCTCAATTTATTCTAATATGTTTTTATTTTATTTTCATTTTTGTTTTGTTTTGTTTACATGTTTCCTTATTCCTAAAATTATGCCTGGCTGATTTGTGTCGTCCCACAACATATTGCATGCATTCGCGGATATCGTGTACCTTCTGCCGTGTGTGATCTCTGCGTATGCTGCTCTGCTGTATTTGTGTATCTGTGCGCTCGACTGATGTTTGTGTGTGTTGTGTAATTTTGTTTTACCATCTTTTGTTTGCTGTTTATTGCCTTTGCTTTTTTTCTACAATATTACGAATCTCTTGTCGGATTGCTAATGCTTATCGTTGCATACAAATGTCTTTTTGTGTATCGTTTAAAAAAAAACGTGCACGCAACAATCCAATCAATGTTCGTTTTGTTGGACATTGTGTTACGAATAAACGAATCGCATAAAAAAACACACACACACTCATGAATAAACACACAAACGAACACATAATCATTCATCATCAAATCCCATCTGTAGACCGGTAGGACGGACTCGTACCGTGTGGCCACGGTGGCCCCACTTAAGGATGACAATCGCACAGCCGATGGCCAGTTCAAGGTAGTACTGACATTATGTTTTTTTTTTTCAACAACAACATGCTTAATTTGTTTTATACGCACACGCAAAACACTAGACACTAACCAACATCACTGCACAACTGAACACTAGCACAAAAAAGTAATCATTTATTAAATGTAGTTGATTATGTTATCAGTAAAGTTCTTACTATTTATACATAATTACTAACAAACATTACGTTTCGCGATACTTAAAACCAACCTTAAAGCTAACACTATTTACATAACTTTTCATGCTTACACGTTGGACTTAACAAAGCTTCGGCAATTTATTGTCTCACCTGTTTTTCTCCTTAGCAGTGCAAATGTGCAATTATTTGTAATGATGCAATGATGTACTATCGTATCCATCACAGTCGAAAGGAGTCATTTTTCATGTACGACTTTTTGTATGTTTTCGCCCATTTTTACACCTTGCGCCCCTTACCCGTCACTGGTAGCAGCGCTTTGCTTTGCAGAGCTAAATTCCGGCAGATCATTCGGACGACTGTCCAGGCTTAGTTGGGGCAACTGTTGCAAAAAAAAAAACCCCAAACACGATATTCATACCGTACCAAATGCCACGATTGGCAGTTTGCCTAATCTCGTACATGCGCCTGTCCCATGCGTCGTCGATGTTGAAGGGCTTAGGACTTAGCAGTCAAAAAAAAAGAAAAAAAGAAAAAAGACTCATACACATTACAAATCATACCGTGGCTAGAATTGGTGCACGGACAAATGACACCACAGTCTGTTCTCTTTTTATCGTGCCGTTACAACGGCATGGACCCTAATGGCACATAATCCCAGCGTATAGGGCATCCATAAATGTGGCGCGGTACGCTACTTATGTAACTTGGCATTATACTGCCAATTTTATGGAGTTCCTAGGTCGGCGTTTATACTAAATTGGTGTCTCGATATTTTTTTTTTTTTTGTGATTGTGATAATAGATTTCGGGTGTGGAAGACTAACTTCCTATAATTGACGTGTATGACGTCGGTTAATAATTGACAATTCATTTATCGGCCCCAGGCCTGTAGTAATGATAGTAATAAAACATTCGCCTAGACACTGACCTGAACAATTTCCGTTCCGAAACACGTCACGCCTGACAGACGACCGACCATTTCATTCATGCGAGTCATCCCACAAAATTTGACTACTTCGTGAATAATGGTATTGTTTATTTAAACTTACAAAGAATAGGTAGAAAAAACTGTTTTTTAATGTGCAATAACACAACAAGCGGCGAAGGTAAAATGAATCCATGTCAATTATTATTTATTTTACTAAGTGTAATTGAGCTTCATCCACCATTTACTTCGTGTTTGATTGAATACATGTTAGAAAACATCATTTACGTAACCATGTATATAGATGTGTGCGATTATTGAATGTTAGTTTGTTTATCCTAGTTTTATGCATGTTATATTTTTGTTGCATGAGTATCATGAAAAGGTAAGGATTTCCGCTTTGTAGTTAACGTATTATAACTTACTTTAAGCAATACTTGTGGGGTTTAAAGATTTTATGTATCGCGTGACGTTAATAAAGGAGCTATTTGTATTGCGAAATTCCTCACAAAACACTTGAAAGGTAAAGATTACCTTACAAAAGACAGTATCTGAATTGCATTATTATCAACTATGGTGTTTATTGACGGCACATCTAATCCAATTCGCGCTCGATAGTTGGTTATAATCTCCAAACACTTCTGGCGGACACTAATACCTCTTGCACTTGGACTTGGTGTTCCAGTTGTTGGATTTACAACCGCAGGGCCGCTTCTAGTTTTCAAAAGGTTGTAAATATCGTTCGCAAGTCATTGAAACAATTGAATTGCTATAGCGCTACATGCTGCACGGTTAAAGAACTCATTTTCATCGAGCCGTGCCATCCCGGCATCGTACGAGTTAGCGGCATGCTAGAGAACAACTATCCATTAATGAACATGTTTGAATTTGTGATGAGGACACCAGACGCTGTGTGTGCGTTGTTGGCGTGGTATGGTGCTGTATGAGCCGTCTGAACCAGGCCAGAATATTAAGGCCAGTAGGGATTTTATTGGCGGGACCAATCCTAGAAATGCAAACACCTTCTAATGGGTGCGTGTACTGTGTGACGTAATTCTAGAGTATGTCAGCTCTGATGCTACCTCCTATTTGTAACCTGACGCCCTAGAGACCATTTGCGAGGCTTGGCTCTCGTGTTGCGATAGGAATACTAGTTTTGAGTTCAAACTAATAATTGTTTAGTATATTTTACGTTACGTTTACGTTCTTCGGCTCATGATTGCAAACGAAACACAAGTGAACTACGACGGGTGTAAAACGGTTATACGTGTATTTAGTAATACGGTGAGAGTGGTAGTAATCATAGTAGTGGTTGTTGAATTATAAGTACTATAAGTAATCGTAGTTTGATCTGGTGTTGGTAAGTGAAGAAGGTCGAATATCTATCTCTATCTCTCTGCATGCCTTTTTGGCCAACGTACGGATCTGCTTGGTGTTAACAGCTTTTACCGAACGATTTGATTGACACACTCCGGTATCTTATCGATCATATGAGCATACCATCATGAAGGGTTATCGAGCACTAATGATGCGTCTCGGGCGGTAACGATGAGATACCAACGACTCGGAATCGTTCCGTGCTCTGTCAGTCGAAGTCCGGTGTTCGATCGAGCAAGAATGTCTCGGTGTTCAGTCGTACTGTTCGATTAACAATATTTCAGTGGAGTGATCTAAAAGCTTGTATGCTAATCGTTATATTTTATTGCTTTCTTTCTTCAAATCTATCGTCATCCGGATACTCGACGGTTTGGGCTAACAGTCAAGACGCAAAATGCCACCAAAAAAGAAAACCGATTTAGATGATCTGAAGCAGGAGCTCGACATCGATTACCACAAGATCACACCGGAGGAACTGTATCAGCGACTACAGACACATCCGGAAAATGTAAGTATATTCGCTGATGGAATATGGTTCTTTACTGGGCGTTGGAATTGTACTTAGTTGGTGGGTAAATCATGCAAATCATAAAGTAAATACCAGAAGTATTTGCAGACAATTTTCTGCGGTCTACCTGCAAACTTAACATCGCACGATGAGTTAGTAAAATCATCTTATCACGCTGTGCCGTAAGCTGTATTTCATCAATCTTAGCCGTCAAACCTATCTTAAATCGTACCGGTTTATGATACCGGCTGCAGGTTTGACCTGGTTGATGGCGGTAGTAAACGTTTTGAACCAGTGAAAAGCGGACAGGTACTTTATTGTTTTGCAACTTGGTATTATCTATCTAGCGAGATGTATTATCACTTTGCTGTGTACATGACTAACTTCCAACCAAATACCATGGGTCCTATTGAATGAAGCATCTTCCCAACAATCAGCGGTGGAGTTGAATGATTGTCGGTTATCCCGACGTTCCGAAATCAATTTCTTTCTCTTGAAATTCGTATTACTTTACTTATTTATCATTTTTCACCGTTTTCTCTACAGGGTCTGAGTCACGCAAAAGCCAAGGAGAATTTGGAACGCGATGGACCAAACGCCCTGACCCCACCCAAACAGACGCCCGAATGGGTAAAGTTCTGTAAGAATCTCTTCGGCGGTTTCGCTCTGCTCCTGTGGATCGGTGCCATCCTATGTTTCATCGCTTATTCGATCCAGGCCAGTACCGTCGAGGAACCGGCCGATGATAACCTGTATCTCGGTATTGTGCTGGCCGCTGTCGTGATAGTTACCGGCATTTTCTCATACTACCAGGTAAGGAAAAGTTAACAATAACAATTATTCATTTCGGAATCTTTCTGTATATTTAATGCTAATTTTTGTATTTTTATCATCTCGGATATCTTCGTAGGAATCGAAAAGTTCGAAAATTATGGAATCGTTCAAGAACATGGTGCCCCAATTCGCTACCGTTCTGCGTGAGGGTGAGAAGTTGACGCTGCGCGCTGAAGACCTGGTCATCGGTGATGTTGTAGAGGTCAAGTTCGGCGATAGGATACCGGCTGATGTTCGCATCATTGAAGCGCGCAACTTCAAGGTAACATTTACTGCACACTAAACCGTGGTCGTGGTAATCAACGTAAAGGTCACAAATCGGTTAAATTTCGGCATTCGCTTTGTGCCATTGAAAATGCGACCGCCGTGAGGTTTGGTATTATGAAGCAATGGGTTGTAGCTCGGTGTACACATGGTGGACGGTACAGACCGCGAGCGAACTTATCTAGCCCATCCACTCGTCGTTCATTAATAATGAAATTTAATTCCTTTGAATTGAGGTCATTTTTCGTAAGGATGGAATGTTAGGAAAAACAAGTGCAGATGTGTGTTTGTGCGTACGTACGAAGGGGCAGGAGAATGGGTGTAGAACTCGGAAATGGTGAGGTTAGTTGTTCAATTGCGGCATTCGCGAAACGTTTCAATCATGCTAGGAAACTATGTGGAACACAAAATAATTGAAGCGATGCTCTCTCGGAAAACAACACTCACTCGGAGGAAGGAAGAAGGCTACCATGGTTCGGTCGGCTGCGTCGTGCGTGTTTACCGGTGAGGGGGGAGGTCATTGTGTTGCAGTGGCAGCAAAACCCCGATTGTCGGGTTTTATGATGATTCGTTTTGATTGGTTTCACCGCGCTTCCATCACACCCTGTTGGAATCCCCCCGATCTATTCCATTCTGACTGTTTGATGTATCGCACATACACGAGCACGGCCAATCCGATCTGCTGAATGAATGAACAGAACCAGAATGGAAATGAGTTGATTGTGCAACGGACGCACATACTCAATGCGACCCGGTCCGTAGGATGTGCTGGTTTTCATTGAAGCAGGATCCAGCTGTTTAATACGTTAGAGTGAAGAGGGATGTTGGCTGTTGCAAAAGCATAAAACAATATGTGCTGGATGTTTATTTGCACCCCTATTAATTCTGGCGTTATGACACGAGAAATATTGCTTTTTTATTTGAGAGGCACCGACAGAAACACATTCAGAGCAAGAATTGGTGATGCATCATTAATTCTTACAAACAATGTAAGTTATTGTGAAGAAATCATATGTTGCTCATATGTGATAATTTTAGGTTTACAACAAATTGTGAAACGAATGTGTTCTGAAATGGGCCATTGAAACCCAGTTTGTGACTTTGCTTGAAGTAACCACACATTTGAAACACTACGTATGCAAAACTTTGACTTATGGTTTTTGCTTTAATCCAATACAGGTGGACAACTCTTCGCTGACTGGTGAATCCGAGCCTCAGTCCCGTGGACCCGATTTTACTCATGAAAACCCGCTGGAAACCAAGAACTTGGCCTTCTTCTCGACCAACGCTGTTGAAGGAACTGCTAAGGGTGTTGTCATCAGCTGCGGCGATCACACCGTGATGGGACGTATTGCCGGTTTGGCTTCAGGTCTGGACACTGGTGAGACTCCAATCGCAAAGGAAATCCACCATTTCATTCATCTGATCACGGGTGTCGCTGTGTTCCTCGGTGTGACGTTCTTCGTCATCGCTTTCATCCTTGGTTATCACTGGCTGGACGCTGTCATCTTCCTGATCGGTATCATCGTCGCCAACGTACCGGAGGGTCTGCTCGCCACCGTCACCGTGTGTCTGACGCTCACTGCCAAGCGTATGGCTTCGAAGAACTGTCTGGTAAAGAATTTGGAAGCCGTAGAGACGCTCGGCTCGACCTCGACCATCTGCTCGGATAAGACTGGTACACTGACCCAGAACCGGATGACCGTCGCGCATATGTGGTTTGACAATCAGATCATTGAAGCCGATACCACGGAAGATCAAAGCGGTGTGCAGTACGATCGCACTAGCCCCGGTTTCAAGGCCCTGTCGCGCATCGCTACACTGTGCAACCGTGCTGAATTCAAGGGAGGTCAAGATGGAGTTCCAATTTTGAAGAAGGAAGTGAGCGGTGATGCTTCCGAAGCTGCTCTCCTGAAGTGTATGGAACTGGCCCTCGGAGACGTAATGAACATCCGCAAGCGCAACAAGAAGGTGTGCGAAATTCCATTCAACTCCACCAACAAGTACCAGGTATCGATTCACGAAACGGAGGACCCGAGCGATCCGCGCTATCTTTTGGTGATGAAGGGTGCCCCAGAGCGTATTTTGGAACGTTGCTCGACCATCTTCATTAACGGCAAGGAGAAGCTCATGGACGAAGAGATGAAGGAAGCGTTCAACAATGCCTACCTGGAGTTGGGCGGTCTCGGTGAGCGTGTGCTCGGTTTCTGTGATTTCCTACTGCCATCGGACAAGTACCCTGTCGGTTTCAAGTTCAACTCGGACGAAGTAAACTTCCAGGTCGAAAATCTGCGCTTTGTTGGACTGATGTCCATGATTGATCCGCCACGTGCTGCTGTCCCGGACGCCGTCGCCAAGTGTCGTTCGGCCGGTATCAAGGTCATTATGGTTACTGGTGATCACCCGATCACTGCCAAGGCTATCGCTAAGTCGGTCGGTATCATCTCGGAGGGCAACGAAACCGTTGAGGATATTGCCCAGCGATTGAACATCCCAGTATCGGAGGTGAACCCACGTGAGGCAAAGGCCGCTGTTGTGCACGGTTCGGAACTGCGCGATCTGTCGTCGGACCAGATGGATGAAATTCTGCGCTACCATACGGAAATTGTGTTCGCACGTACCTCGCCCCAGCAGAAGCTGATCATTGTGGAGGGTTGCCAGCGCATGGGTGCTATTGTAGCCGTAACTGGTGATGGTGTAAACGATTCGCCTGCCCTGAAGAAGGCTGACATTGGTGTTGCTATGGGTATTGCTGGTTCGGATGTGTCGAAGCAGGTAATGGCTTAATTGCAGGACATTCTCGCAGACAGATGTCTAAGATAAGGCTTTTGTTTAATACCTCGTATTGCAACTTTTTTCACACTTCTTCCAGGCTGCTGACATGATTCTGCTCGATGATAACTTTGCCTCGATTGTTACTGGTGTCGAGGAGGGTCGTCTGATTTTCGACAACTTGAAGAAATCGATCGCCTACACGCTGACATCTAACATTCCGGAAATCTCGCCCTTCCTGGCATTCATCTTGTGCGACATTCCGCTACCGCTCGGCACCGTCACTATTCTGTGTATCGATTTGGGCACGGACATGGTAAGTTTGCTCGATTCCACTTTCCTTCTGGCTGTTGCTTTACTTTCTTCCTACAATGTTGAGCGGAATGATCCGCCATAGCGACTGCGTATGTGGTTTAACGAGGAAGCGATAATCTTAAAGTATTTTTAAGCCATTTCAAACACCGTTTGGACGATGATGGTGATTTACGCATTGTATCGTGAAAAACAGTTCTTTGGCAGTGCCCAACTACAATGATGGCAGTAACAGCTAATAGAATCGATTTGTTACCTTAGCGTACGGTTACCCATTCTACCTAACATTCCTAAACGGGTTGCTTCTACACGCCCTTTCGGGTTCTGACAGCGTTACTGTTTGTACTGTGAAGCCTATATTGAGAGATATATTTAACAATTATTTCTTTTTATTTTCGTACATTTTTATTTCTTTGCATAATGTTTGCCCTCGTTGGGTAACATCTGCAATGGGGTTTTCCATGCCAAAACCATCGTGTCCCCCCTCGAATTCTCGAACCCGACGTGCATTCTGTTTTGCTCTAGGTGCCGGCCATATCGCTGGCGTACGAAGAGTCCGAGTCCGATATTATGAAACGACGGCCTCGTAATCCATACCAAGACAAGCTGGTGAACGAGAGGTAACCATGATTGGTTGCGTAATTATTCTTTTCATCATTTTATTTTACTACTGTCTCTTATACTGCTATTTTTTTGTTTCTATATATTTTGAAACATTAATTTTCATTTACGTAGTTAACTATTTAGACAGCTACCTAGCTGTCACGAAGCTAGTTGATCGAGTTTCTCTATTTCTTTCATACTTCTTTTTTTTACTATATCTACATACACCGGTGATGTTTACAGCTGCGGTGTATCTTTCTTTATCTCACTTTTTTACTTTATAAATCACACTCTACGCCTCTCTCTATTTTTCTCTTACTCTTTTTCTAATTCTACAAATCTTCGTACTAAACATTTAACTCTATCGCTATCCATATGTTTTTTTTTGCCCTTTCTATAGTTTCAATTTGTAACTTTACTTATTATATATACCTATCTTAACTATATATATATATTGCATTCTACAACTAGACTGTCACTTGCCATGTAGTAAGCAATGGTGCAAGCCAGATGCTAGAGAAGCTCTTGATATGCTTTTGAAATTATTAATATATATACACGGATGCTAGCTACAGTTCAAGGCTAGTTATTTGTTGTCGAATGAACAAAAAAGCAGGTATGTTTGCCAATGAACAAATGTAGAAATAATTGTTTATTTTTGCAAATAGCCAGACACGTCGATGTTTAGTGGAATTTTGTGATGGGGGAGACCAAAATACCCGAGTCTTAGTGCAATGCCAGTTTACCTTTTGTGTAGTAAAATGTCGATATGCTGCACAAGGACAATAAGGGAATATGCGATAAGCTACGAACACGGAATTCAGTATCAGAGATAAAATAGTTTAATTTCATTTTTTTTCCTCCATTCATATACACCACTGTGAACCCAAACGACGTCTCCTCCCTATCTAGGTACCTGCCATTTCGCTAGCCTACGAACATGCAGAGTCCGATATCATGAAACGACCACCGCGTGACCCCTTCAACGATAAACTTGTCAATGAAAGGTTCTTATTTATTTTTTAGTTTGATTTTTTTTCTACTTTGGGTTTATTATTTGATAAACTTTCCATACTAAACTTTAACGAAACCTTTACCTTGGAATGAACCGCTGCTTAAACCAACCAACCAAAACAACGATGCTTCTAACGTTCTAGAGAATGCACCTTAATATATCAACTAACGAAGCTATGCACCCGGTCTGAGATGAACCAAGGGAGTTAAATTAAGATCCGCATAACCTATCTTCCATATGCTATTGGGAACTAAATATCTTATACTCTGGCGGCAGTCCAGTGGGTTGGTGTGTGAATGCTGCTTACAATAAGGAAGCATTTCATTAACGCGTCTACTCTATAACATGGTTACGATATGATTGATATTATAGCCCTTAACTTAGGCTAAGCTAAGAAGATAAGATCTTACAACAGTTTAATCCCCTGCGGATGCAAACCCACCATGCATTCGATGTACAAAACAAACTAAAACCCCACTCATTGCTATTACTACACACGAACAACACCATGACAGACTAGCACTCTATTCTATCCCACAATTGTCCTTCGAAATGTCCTGCCCAAAACCTAGTACTCATTCAAAAAGCAGTCAGCTATCATTCGTGCATTCGCTCACAATCATTAAACTTTACCGTGCCACATATCCTCCCTTTGCATATTTTCCTATCAAAGTTTTTTTTTTTGTAAGATCTGCTTACGATCATGTCATCATTTTATAAAGTTATTGGTCCATCATGCTTCTCCAACGTTGAAAGAGAAGACACTCAATGCCCTCACTAGTGTCCAAGCGATGAAATCTATCCACCCGTTTGTTTTTTAGTCGTCAAATTTCAATGCTTTTGTGAACGTATTGTTTTGCTGGTTAGGTTCGCCAAATGAAGAAACGAAAAATCCCACTATCGGTTTTAAAAAAGAAAATGTCCTCCTATCGAACTTGTTCTCTGCCGATAAAGATTTATAAATATGTTAACATCCTTCTACTATGTAACCCGCTTAGTAATCAATCAATCTTTTTCTTCTTCTTTTCTTATCGATCTTAACTAATCGTGCCAAATGTTATGTGTGTAACACACTACCCTACAATATCGTCTCGATCTGTCGTGTGGACGCGTACCGCGTTTTTTCACATACTCAAACCAATTTCTACCATTCCATCGAACGTCTTTCGATGATGTGTGTATGTGTGTTCTATATACCTAATGCCTACCTCATCGCATCATCGTATCCTGCTAACGTTTTGGCGGGGGCACCTGCCATTCTGCCCTACCGTGTTCCTGTGCGTGCGCTTCGTGCTAAAATCAACAACAACCAAAAAAAAAAAACATTCACAAACTTCATGTGTACGTGTGTGTGTGTGTTTGTCGAACGAAAACACTACCGCCATTTCATACAAAACTCGTACTACGACGCATCTCTCATCCTGTCAAATGAATCGCCCGCTCATCGTTTACGTGCACTGATCTATCCTAACACCACACACTGCAACGGTCCTTGCGCTATGTTTGTGTGCGTATGTGCGTGTTGTTCGTATGTCCACTGTGTATGTGTGTGATGTACGCAGGTTCCCGCTATCTCACTTGCCTACGAGGAAGCCGAATCCGATATCATGAAACGCCAGCCCCGTAACCCGTTCACTGATAAATTGGTCAACGAAAGGTAATCCATTTGCCCCCGGTATCACAAAATTAAGTCAAGCAAAACAAAACAAAAAATGATTTAAAGAAAATCAAAACTCCACCACACACCCCAAATACACACTGGCCAGGTGGTTCACGTGCTTTCTGGCAAAACACTTATCCTGACGCACTCCGCGAAGGAAAAGGAAGATGCACAGATATCAACGGGATACGCTTGCCAGTTGTATCTTCTTTTTTTTTACTTTCTTCAAATATATCCTACCATGTGTGTGTGTGTCTCTCTGTAATACTCTATTAACCGTGATATCTCTTTTTTGTGTTGTTGTAAACTGATTGTTCTAATCTGTGCCGGCCTCTAAGCCAAATTTGCAGGCGATCAGAAGCCGCCTTCTACTAGTTTTGACATTTTCTCTAGCTCATTCTCTATCTCTCTTTCTCTGTCTGTCTGTCTGTCTAATATTATGTGTGCGTGTCTGTTGTTTTCGTGTGCGCGTGTTGTTTTTTTTTTTGTAATAATCCTTCTCTAAGCTATTATCCTTCCCGTAAGTTTTATTTTTTGCTCGTGTTTTACTCGGGTGTTGGGCATATGGTTTTATAATGGTTTAACTTAGAAATTGGCTAGCTCCGTTTGATTTTTGACAATTTTGGATAGTATTTTTTTTTACTTCTTAACTCTCTCGTTACGTGCTGCGAGAAATGATCAAAGAAAATATTGACATTTCAAAACATTCAAGATTTTCATTGATTGTTGTCCGTTGCATTATTCTTCTTAGTCCTTTTGCTCTATTTCACTCACTCTCTCTCTCTCTTTATTCCTATTTCCTTCTACTGTTTCTGTTTTAACTCTAACGCTACTTAATCTACTTTTCGATTTGTATTCCCCTTGGACACTGTTTCTACTTTTTATTCGCTTTAATATTATCGATAAAAAATGAGTAAATTGGAAAAGAAAAATCGCTATGCGATTTAATTAGAATAGAAAAGTAAAACCATAAAACCACAACCAAGGTAAGTTCGACTTTCCTGCTCCTTCTTCATCCTACCCAAAACAAGGCAAAAACCACGGAAATGTCTCAATCCGATCCGGTTCATCAACAAATTGTCATCTTAATGTACATCCTTTCCTGCGTCCTTACACTTCGGATTTCCTTTTTTTTTGCATCAATTTACATTCGCTACCCATTTTCGTGTGTATGTCCTTGCATTGACGGGACAGTTTTCCTGCTATCATTCGAAACCATCTCGATCATTCGTTCATGCTGCGGTCCTCCTTTTTCTTGATCCTAGTAACATATTCATACCTACTCAACCCTCAACACTAAACAATAAATCAAGTCAAGTTCGCAATTATAGGCGAGTTCATACAAACACATACCGAGAAATACTTAGCACATCCAAATGCCTTCACAATTGTTTTGTTGAGTGCGTGTGTTTGGTTTTTGTTCTTACGGCAGCGATCGTGTACCGTGAATCGTGCATTACTACCGTTTTCTGCTCGTATCAGTCAACTTCTGTTTTGGATCTTCTTAGCACTACGTTCCTCTCTCTCTCTCTCTCTTGATACACACTATCGATAACCTCTCCTATTGATATAGTTGGAACGAAACATTAGTGATACACCTGATTTTCTGTTCTGGTTCGAGTTTAGTTTTTGTATTACCTAGATTAACTGCATCCATCCCCCGGAGTGCGCTAGAATAGAATACGACCTCTCTCTATCTCTCTCTCCCTCTCTATCTTCACAACAATATGTATAACTCTTTTGTAACTTTTTGCTATCTCTCTCACAACATCCACTCAATTTGTGCTAGTTGAATATTAAATTTTCTTTGATACAACTGCAATCCACGCAATCTACTGCTGCATAGTTGAGACACTGCAACGGTCAGATCTGTTCGTCTTGATCGTTCCTATTTTTCTACATCTTGGACAAAATGTTTCTCTCTGTCTATCTCTCTTGCAATAGTGTTTGCTTTACTTCTCATTATGATCCATTATTTAGTACATTTATTATGGTTCAAACGATCTATTAGCTAGCTGCTCGCTCTTTCTGGTGATAAAACCGAATCGTTTAGTTGTAATGAAATCGCTTAGGTGGGTCAGATGGGTCGCTGCGACTCATACAGTACACGGCAACAATAAGAATGTGCATCATCGCTCAATCAATCGCACGCTGTAAAATCATTGTGGTCTCGATGCGCGATCATCGTGACGGTCAGAAGACCGAGACGGGAGGCCCTCGTGCTACAAATGCAGCATATTAAATCTTATCGCTCTACTACTCTACATTTTCGTTACGTTTAATTTACCTCATACTAATTACTTACATGTAAAATTTTCAACCACTTCATTTTTTCCCCCTATGTGTGTGCGCGTGTGTGTGTGCGTGTGTGTGTGTGCGTGTTCGTGTGTGCATGCGAACCATGCGGTGTGCATTCCCGCCAATGTCCACCCGCAACACGTGCGCAACTCCCGTTCCGCAGGTACCGGCTATTTCGCTCGCCTACGAAGCACCGGAGAGTGACATTATGAAGCGTCGACCGAGAGATCCTTATCGTGACAACTTGGTCAACCGCAGGTCAGGATACGTTTTGCCACGTTCTTGTATAAACGTTCCACCAAATTGAACTCATCATCGTTTTGCGTTACCGTTGATTCACACACAAAATGATATATAAATATATTGTATTGTATGATTATGTACACGCGTTACATTGTCTGTTTCTGTTTCGTTTTTTTTTGTTACATGTTTTCTCGTTTGTTTTACATGTCTCTTGTTTGTTTTTATGTTTTCTTTTCCGTATACACGTACATTGCTGATGCACGTGTTTGCCTTTTTCGAATTCGTACGACGAGTTTGATGATACTGTTGGTGGTAGTTTGTCGCTGCTGCTGCTGCTTCTACTCAGACCAGAATGGTCAAGTATTAGTTTTTTCGTTGTATTTTTATTTGTTTACTCGTTTGTATGTATGTTTTAATTGATGTTTTTGTTTTGTTTTTCTAACTTTCGTACATGAATGTTTGTTTTTCATGTTTTGAACTTTGTTTTTGCTAAGCCAAACAAATCCCACCCCCGGACACTTACCCTTCGAGAGTTGTGGCAACCGTTCTGTTTGTTGTTGAGGTGACTTACAAAAGCAACCACCAACATGCATTTGGGACAGTGTTTTCCTGCGGTATGCGGTTGGTTCTATCCCTTTCAGTGCAACTTTTCCACTGTCTTGAATATTTTACAAAGATTTCCTTGCCGTTTGACTTGTAAATGAATTCACCGTAACACGATTAAAATGATCTACATTCTGATGACCGGGATCTTTCTTCGTGAAGGATCCGTTAAGGGCAATCGTTTTCCTCCTCTCTTCCAGCTGTACGGTTGGAATGCTTTAACCGTTTTCCACACTCTTCTCTATTCAACAAACACCAACTTACGATTGGCTCTTCTCTACCTCATTTCTAACTATCCATCACTAGTGTTGGCCTTGTGTCCTAGAATGTTATAGTGTGAACGATTAGAATGACTCTATTAGCAAATCTGTCCTGTTGTTTTAATATCTCGATATTACGTTCTTTTACTTCTTCAACACTATCGCGGCACTGCCGCAATGTGTCCATTTTTCCTGTTACCTTTTTGGTCTAGCTATGTCTATTTGTATTTTATTTTCACTTCCAATTTTCTACTATTTTACGTTATTTATATGCCTTCTGTTCCGATACGAACGCTTTTCGTTTGAGATGATGGTTTGATTTTTGATTTAGAGATCACCTGCGTTCACCTTCACACTCTAGATGTTGTTGTGTTAGCTGAGTACGGTAGAATCGCGACCATATCGCGTTTTGATTTATTTTTTTCTTAGAACAGTTTGGAATGATTATAATAGTGATCGTTTGCAATGGGGTTTTTTTTCTTCTTCTTCATAACTAACGTTTTTACACCAACACAAATACCCATGTTGATTTGCCTTAGGCATCACAATCTAGTTGATCACACGTGTAACACCCTACTGAAATGGAAATCAAATTTACATTCAAAATTAACCGTCGATCAAGTGCTGCTGATGTGGCACTAAGATAAAGCAGACGATACCCACAACGATGCATTTGATTTACCATTCAAGACGCAACCCACCGAATGTGTGAGAATCCTTGATAAAACAAAATAGCTCCCATCAAACATGTTAAAACCATAGTGAAACATATCCCGTGCAGTGTTTTCTGTGTGTATGTTGTTAATGTTGTTTCCTGCGCTTTTAGATGTAATGTTGTAATACGGCCGTTACCCTCTGAAACGATGTAGGTCCGCCCCGACTTTACAAAACTCTCAGCTCACCTACCCTTTCCCCAACTTTGTTAATTTATTGCTGTGTATATGTGTGTATGTATGTGTGCGTATGTGAGTTAATGTATTGATGTTTTAGATAAAGCAGCAATGTTCTCCCCTTAAATTGATTCAACCCCGAACGCTTCCAGGGAGTTGCATTCTTTTGTTTTTGTTTTACTTTTATTTTTGAAAAATAGTGTAGCCTTTGCCTAGATGTTTACTCAATGATTCTCCCCGAAAGTGCTCTCAAACGTTTGTCCATTGGTTTGTCCAAGGAGGCACACTTCCTTGGTTTGCATTGTATATTTTCTTGCTAGAAAATTATTAGCTCCAGATCCCAGCATACTTATCGATCTCATGTGGAAGATCTTTCCCAATTTAGATTAGTATCGTTTTGTTTCTGTTATTACACATAGAAAGTATATGCTGAAAATTGTAACAAATTCAACATAGAACAAACTCTTCACATATATAAACATAACCCTCGTTCGTTCACTCCTTCAATTTTTTTTCTTATCGACCGGAAATCCACCCTCCCATTTAAATACCCACTTCATCCCTTGCTCCTCCTTTGTCAATAATATTTCAAACTATAAATGTCACCAGATCAAAAAGTGAGTATTTCGTATGAGAAAAGTGTGTTTTTGTTCCCTTTACTCTCTTTACCTTGCAACTACTCTCTCTCTCTCTCTCGCTCTTTCTCTTTCACTGTCCTTTATATTTACTTCACCTAACCCGTTTTACTCTTGTAAAAGCTTCTTTGGAAGAATCTTTTCAATCCTATATTCGATTACTCTTTTAAAACTCTTCAATCTATTCTTTCTTACTCTGTCAAAAGGCAACTCATTTTTCGTTGTCTTTGCTTTACTCAATTTTTTATTTAATCTGCTATTTGTAAACTGTTTCCTGTTGGAATATATGTTGTATTTTTGTACATTGTAATAGAGTGCTTTTTCCTATTTTTTACGTCATCGTGAGTACATTTACATTTGGAACTCTTTAGCAGTAAAGCATCAAGAGTGTTTGTAAACCGATTTACGATGACATCATATTTTTGTACAAATGCTTGTAGATAGCCTATTGTAGTGTAATTAAATCTGCTTTAGTGTTTTTTTTTTTACTGCCCTTGCACGCTTTTTGCGCTTCGTCCTAAGACATAAGTGGTATGATTTGTAGTTGGTTAAGGAATGATGCTATTCGGTTAAGTTAACTATCATAAGCCCGCTTGCAAAGCCCGTATTTAACCGTTTGCTTTAATTTAATGCTTTTAACTAATATGGGGTATTTTGGAATTTGGGCGCCTCGTTTATTTTCCATGCTCGTTGATTGGTGTTGTAGAACATAACATGAAGAGAAAATAATGTCCAACCAACGAGTATTGGAATGTGAACGTGTCCTAATATCTGATCACTAACATTAGCTTCGTAAAAACAACAAAACTCATCCGTATAATAATTACTAACTAATTACCGTGAACATTTGGAACAACATTTTAATGACTATTTATCTTCTTTCCCTCCCCCCCCCCCCCTCCCTCCAATCAACCCTTAATTTCTATCTTTCCTCACAATGTACACGCGCAGACTTATCTCGATGGCTTACGGTCAGATTGGTATGATTCAGGCAGCGGCCGGTTTCTTCGTGTACTTCGTCATCATGGCTGAGAACGGATTCCTGCCGCTGAAGCTGTTCGGTCTCCGCAAGAGCTGGGACTCGAAAGCCATTAACGATCTCACTGATTCGTACGGTCAGGAATGGGTAAGTGCTCGATCACAACATACCACAACATGGAAAGTGCAATAACAATCGATTAATAAAATGTTCCTTCTCTGCCCCGTTATTAGACCTACCGCGATCGCAAGACCCTCGAGTTTACCTGCCACACCGCGTTCTTCGTGTCGATCGTCGTGGTCCAGTGGGCCGATTTGATCATCTGTAAGACTCGCCGTAACTCGATTTTCCACCAGGGCATGAGAAACTGGGCCCTCAACTTTGGTCTCGTGTTCGAAACGATACTTGCTGCCATCCTGTCCTACACGCCGGGCATGGACAAGGGTCTGCGCATGTTCCCACTGAAGTAAGTAACGATTGGAGCCCCCTAGGAGCTATCTGCGTGTGTGTGTGTTCCGGTGTCACTAATGGTCACTTATTAATTCCTTTTCCCTACAAATAGATTCGTTTGGTGGCTCCCAGCTTTACCGTTCAGCTTGTCCATCTTCGTGTATGACGAAATTCGTCGCTTCTACTTGAGACGCAATCCAGGCGGCTGGCTAGAGCAAGAAACGTACTATTAGGTCAACAAATTTATATTTAAAAAGATTAATTAAAAAACAAACAAAAACCAACTCCCCCTCCCCACACACCTACACTTACACTCACATACACACACACACTCGAACACACATACATACTCTATACATAAACAGCCATACATAACAAAAAATGCTCACGGGCAAACACACGCACCCCAAAACAAACACATGCACACACACACACAAACAAACAAAAACACTTCGAACCACGGAGCCTGGTCGGAAGATGAGAGGGAGCGAGAAGGATTGTGCAACGCTACATAGTATGAGCGATAGAACGGTGCAACACACATTATAATAAACCAATATAAGAAATCGTGTGGATAGTTTGCGAGCAAAACACAAGAAGAAAAAAAACAAACAAACACAAACACAAGAATAAATTAAGCATTAATACGAACGAATATAGTAGTACGACGGTTAAGCAGTTTTAGCACGCCAGAAGACGGAGCAAGAAGAAGAAGAAGAAGTAGCTGTGCAAAATGCAGGCAGAGAACGCTAGCTAGCTAGGGTAAGAGACCGAGCAAACGGAAGAACAGCATCAATAGGATCGATAATGATTCCGCGCGCACGCAACCACCACCGCCGCCGCCGACGACGACGCCGCTACCTTCCCAGGAAACAGTTGTGTTGGCCAAGAAGGAAGCAAACTTCTTTGCACCTTGCGAATCGGAGATCCGAGGACCGGGGGAAACCCTGTGCATATGTGTGTATGTGTGTGCGTGTATGTTGTTTTAGTAGGCACAACGCAACGCGAGCCGCGCTAGGTCCTTGTTGTGTTATTGTGTGTGTGTGAGTGCAAACTGCCGTGTTTGTTGGCGAACGTCCGGTAAAGAAAATAGTTGGTAGCGCCCGTGGAAACATCCGGCATTGTTGTTGTCCGGCGCTTAATAAACACTGTCTCTGCTGTGGAAGAGAAAACACCACCTCACAGACGCACACACCCGAATCGAAATAATGATGGTAATTTGAGGGAGGGCAATGAGAAGGGATGGAATTCAAAACCATAGTTGAGAATGACGATGATGACGGCGTACGTTTGTTACTAGGAGCAACAAAATTGTCTTGCACACATATTCGCCCATGAGCGCTCGCTGGTGTTCTTAAACTCGAATTTTTGTGAGGAGATTTTTCTGTTGGTAAGCGCGTAGTTTGTGTGTCATATGCGGTGGGGGATTCGTTCCTTCGTTTCGTTACTAATCTCTGTCGGGTGGATGTTTTTGCTGCTGTTATTTCGTTTGACTAAGGTGAAAGACCTTTTTTTTGGGTGTCACGGATATGCTGACATTTCGGTCTCTGGTGTGCTTTCTTTCATATTGCTCTGAATCTTTCGGTGATCATCGCGTGTGAGGAATGATCATATACTTTTGGAAGCGTGCTTGTGCATTTGTTCTTTGTTGGCTTCTTTAATGCCAATGCCGATGGTATAATTCTAATTTTTATTCTACAATCAAAGCTATTTAGCGCGATGCTGTATAAAGATACAACATCACGCTTAGCGAGAAGAGTTCGCTTTTTCATATAGGACACGAAATTTTTTTGTTAAACAAACTTGAAGGCAACACACTCACTCACACAATTTCTGATCTGGTTGTTAATTTTAACGTAGATCAGTAAGAAATGGACCGAAAATCAAACCACCCTTCGCCTAGCGCCAATGCGCCACGTGGTTGTACAAAGTACGACAAATAATCGTTTAAAAGATACATACACACACTTATATATATATAGACACAGGTGGGCCTGTCGAACGGTTTAACCATTTCCCTCCCCCTCCCCTCTATTTACGTCACTCTGGGGATTGTTTTGTACTGTTTTCAGATCGTTTGTGGTTTTTTTTATATCACTATTACTATTATTATTATAAAATCCCGACGCTTTTCCTGCTGACGTTGGTATAGCGCGAGAGCTATAGTGCAAATTGTTAGACTATGATATAAGAAGAAAATTGTGTGGCCGTGTGGTGTTTGTGTGTGTATGGTTAGGAGATGGTTTTTATCGGTTGTTTCAAACAAAAAAAAAATTGTTATATTATGTTTTCACTTGATATTGGTCTGCTGTCCGATTCCGATTGTGTGCGTCCTCTGGGTAACGTTGGGAAACTATTTGCTGCCAAGCACCAGCGTCAATCATCAATAAAAAAAAAAAACACGCCATAGAAATGCCATCATTTTATATGTCCTCTCTTAGTGCGCCCGCAGAGGATAAATGCGGTATACGTGTGTCCGTGTTGCCTACAATAAGAAAAACAATTGGCAACTCTGCTAGAATTTTCAATGGCATAATGTGTTAGGATGAGAGTAGGATGACCCTAATCCATTACAGTCTGCCACGCACACCTACACACACCGCAACGCGTTAATATGTAATGTTGTATCTCATAGATGTATGGCGTATGTCTTCGTTACAAGCATACGCAACGCAATTACGACGTATCCCCTTTCCCCAATGTTAACCTCTTTAGCCGGAGAATTTGTCGTTGCCAACTGGCCGGAAGAGAATCGGTTGCAGTGCTAGAGTAGCGCGCTTACCCAATTGCATCTCGGGCAACAAATAAAAAAAAGAAGAGCAAGTCAATGTTACCGACACTACGTCATTTGCTGTTACTGCGAACGAGAGAGGTGGATTAAGGACATCCCGATGAGGTTTGCAGGATGTACTCGTCTTTTTTTTTTTTTGTTTTAGTGGGTGATTTTTCCGAATTTTCCCACATTTTATTGTTCTCTGTTTTACGAATAAATTGATATTTAGATGGCAAGAAAACAACAAAGACACTTTCATATACAGGACAGGACATGCAGAAATCTCTCTCTCTCTCTCTCTCACACACACAAACACATACACAAACGTGCATAAAGATACACATAAAATGAACACACGATGCAAATGTTTAAAATCAATTCGTTGTTAGTTACTGAAGAAGAAAGTGGAGGTAATAAAGTAAATAATACGCTCGGAACACATAATTTAAAAGAAAAAGGGAAACCTATAGTACTAGAATAAAAAGAAATGAAAACACAAGGAAAGAATAAAAATCGAGAGAAAGCGTGTTTGCGTGTATGTGTGTGCGTGTGGATTGAAATATTTAACACAGAAAAGGCTGTCGAAGTGTGTCGAGATATGGTGCAAAGAACACCGCAAGATGAATATGCTTATCTCTCCGCGTGACGCGTGGAGAGTGAGCATGTGCAGTTCATAAGCATACACACATACGACGATGCTGTAACTATATTACTACCAGCGCAGAAGAAAATACCCACCCGCGGAACACAAAGGAGCAATCACAGATACACCCACACACAAACTCGTACAGCTAATTTAAAATTGTTTAAATTCGCGAAATGCCACAATATGAAATCTTTAAAGACAAAACACACATACACAAAAAAAAAACATTTAAATACAAAAAAAAAGAGGACAAGGTAAAACCAAGTAAAGATCATCGGATAAGAGTAACAATGAAAGTTGCAAATAGAAACGAGAAATACATCTTTCAACAAAAAAAAAGGAAACAACATTTGTTAAGTTCATAAGACAGTAAAAAAAGAATAAAACACACACACACGCACACGCAAAGCAGTGCAGAATGCTGAGAGGATAACGTTAAAAAGTAGCGAATTAAATAAACAAAAAACAAAACACGCGGACCTGGTTTTTGTTCACTCTTTTTGTCTGCTTTGGTTTTCATTTTGGGTTTTTTGTTTGTTTTGTTTGGCTTGTTTTGGAAAAATTGACGGTTTTATTTTTGTGTGAAAGATGGGGGAGGGCATTGTTGATCCTGATTGTTGCTGTTTTTAAATGTATAAAAATCATTTTTACCCTGCTCACAACTCTTCGCTCCCTTCTCTCCCCCTTCCTTCATGTCTCTTTTTTTGTGTGTGCAAACAGCGAACTGTCCATAGTTTGTTATCCCAATGAAGCGGCAGAACAATGCAAAACACAATATGTGACAACATGTGTGCGTGTGCGTGTGTGTGATTTAATGAAGCGAGAAGATGCGGTATTGTTGTAGTAGCGCTCGTTTAGCAAGTAAAATAATCTGTTTTTTTTATACCATTTTTGTTCCAATTATCTGATCGCTTATAAAGCAGAGAGTAAGTATAAAATAATGTAGTACGGCGAAATACAGCAGCAGCAGCAGGAAGAACGAAGCAAAAGACACACAAAAATGAATAAATTAAAGTAAATCAGCCTAAGTCTTGTTAGTGTTTGAATTGTAAAGCAGTAAAAGCCGCTATAATAGAGAAGCAGACAAACAAAACGATCGATCGAACGAACGAACAAACAACAGCAACAGCAAAAAAAAAACCATCAAACATGAAATCAAATAAAACAAACGATAATTATGGTGGGTTGAGGGTGGATGTAGAAGAGAGCCAGTGAACTAATAAACGTTAAATATCGCAGGACTATGATAGAGTTGACAGAGGAACATGCAGACATGCCAGCGGATAGTTGCGTGAAGTAAGAAGTAGTAACAGTCATATTTAAATAACAAAAAAACTCACACACACACGACACATGGAGAACACATACATAACAAGCAACGCGTCACATAAAACTGCCCGATTGTTGTAAATGAAAAGAATAAATAATTATATAAATAAAGATTAATAATGCGACACAAACACAAACGCGACGAAAGATTATATCCTTTGGGAGAGGATTACCATTGGGAAAAGGCAAAAAAAAACTCCACTATGCACCTAGCGTAAAGAGCAACAGGAACATAATGAAAGCAGAGAACACAGAGAGGTGATTAAATGGTTCTGAACTTGGCATGGAAGACATAGCTAGTGTACCAAGCACAAGCCCACGCCCCAGATAAATAAAGAAAGTAATTAAGTAAATAAATAATAAAGAGATAAGACACAGAAACAGAATTACACATACACACACAGCGTGGAATCGCTCTTCTGCTTAGTCTCTTAATCAGGTGTCCAGGACACACGGGTAGTTGGAAGAAATGGACGCGACTATGTCGTATGCAATTATTATGTAAACTAAAAGTGGAAACAACAACAAAAAAAAGCCATTTTGGATGGATGAGTCTATTTCGTTACTGCAAACTAGCATGACGCCTCTTTACGCAGACTAGTTTGCCGAATACTACTAAAAAAAAAAAACAAATAAAAGCATGCAGAATACAATTATTAAAAACCATAAAAAACCTACCCGCACCTGAGATCCACTACAAGACTACACAAGGATGAAACACAATACTCATACACAGACACACAACACTAACCTAACCTAAAGCCATCACACGTTCACGTACCAAAACCTTAGCTGCTGCTGCTACATCCGTACCAGTACACGGATAAAGGTTTATTCGTTCGTTGCACACCGACACGTATAGGCTTAAATGAAAAAAAAAAAACAAAACAAAACAATGGGGGGATAGAATTGCCACCGTCGCTGCCATCGCTGCCATCGCCTCCGCTGCCGTAATCCTCTTGCCTCTCTACCACACAGCAGCCCCCCACACATGCACACACTCATAAAGACACAGATTTCAGCATTGTTGGTCGGAGAATTAAAAACAAAAAGCAAACAAACAACAGAACAACCATAAAGTAAAAACAAAAAAAAGCCAGCAGCAGCAAGTAAAAAACACTAAAATGTAACAAAATCGAACAAAAAAAAAAAACAAACAAAATACATGATAAAAACAAACTATGATTAGCTAAATTTGCAGCAAAGCTCTTGTACGAAAGTAAGTAACACAAGTTTAAAAAAAAAAGAAAACAAAACAGAAGAAGAAAGCAAAAAAACGCACCACCACACACATACGAAACGAAAGTGGAAGAAAACAACCAAACAGCCACAAACAGTTATAAGTGAGGATGAAAAAGAGAGGAAACAACACAACAAAAAAAAAACAAAATAAACGAAGGAAAGTTACGTAAAAAAAAAAAACAAAAAACAAAGTGTAAGCATAAAATGTGAAGAAATAAGAAATGCGGTAAAGAGTTAGACTTGAAAGAGAGAGAGAGAAAGCACACGAGGAATAATAAAAAATGGAACCCATTTGGAGCAATGCAGCCGATCAAGAAGTATGCCGATTAAGTAGAATGCAGAGTTTAAATTACTAAAAAAAAAAGTACATTGTAAGAAGAAATCCAGTTGAACGGTACAGCCGCAGCCGCTGAATGGAAAAAAACGAAAATGGGATGGAGAGGAGAAGGTGCAGGAGAGGGGCAGCAAGAGGAAGCCTTCCGGACTAGCCTGTCTGTGTATGTGTAAGCGAAGGATTTTAGCTCCCCAGCAGCATATGCCGCACATACGCAGGATTGCAGCAGATTGAGCAGAGTACGCGAGAGGCAAAAGGTAGAGAAGAAAGAGGATGGAAAAGCAGAGCAGTAGGCGTTTGTATGTGTGTGTGCAGTTAGTTGTGTGAGCCGGTACCAACTGCGACAAAGAACCATCATATACCGAATGGACTATAGTTTCTGAATGAATAAACGAAAATTAAGAACCTGAAAGATTTGTCAAATAAAACAGAGAAATAGTATTGAAAAAAAAATTACAAAACTAAAGCACAGCTCAAGAATTCGAAACATAGGCGGATGCCAAGGGTGGAAAGAAATTATTTAGAGGGTGCGAAATACGACGTTGGTAAGTATTTGGGATACTAAGAAAGCATCATGAACTCTAGTGGCGGTTGTAGTCTTCCGCAGGTCCTAAGCGGAAGGGAAATTGGATGGGCTATTCATGGAAGCAATATAATCGGATTTTTAGCTAATTTCTTCTTCTTGACTTGCATAGGGTTGAGCAATAGACTTGGCCAGGATGCCAATCCATTGTCAGGAGCCTCAGTCTAGGGCTGCAGTCCTCCATCCACGGCTGCATCCGATCTCCGACAGATTTGACTCCACTTGATTTGCTCAACGAGCTCGCTGTGCTCGCAAACGGGTCGCTGACGAATACCTTCTTGGCGGGGCATGAGTCATCACTAGCCCTAGCCATCCTATCCTACCAGCTTTGACTACCGTCAGGATATCAGCACTTCGAAACAGCTCAGCTAGGTCGTGGTTCATTCTCCTTCGCCACACGCCTTGCTCGCAAACACCACAAAAGATAGTCCTTAGAACTCGCCGTTCGAAAATGGCAATGTTATTGACGTCCTCCGTCAGCATACTTCAAGACTCTTACCCATAGAGGACTACCGGACGTGTCAAGGTGCGGTGTATCGTATATTTCGTGTGTTGTTGGAGTCCTCGGGATAAGGATCAGGAGTTTGTGGAGTCCGTAGTAGGCACGATTCCCCTGAACAATGCGCCCTCGGATATCGCTGCTTACGTTGCTGTCCGAAGGTACGATCGTAAAAAGGTAGCAGAACTCCTCTACCATGGGTTTTTCCTCCATAACTCGGTGAAGGGATGGAGGGATCGGGTTGGAGTATTTTACAAATAGATGCGTGGGTCAAAGACGCATCCAACGGTAGGTCATTCATCCCGATCGGACGAAAACTGAGAGAGTTATGGCTGATTTTCCATGGGAATACTGGGTTTTTCCTCTATAACTGGGTGAAGGGGTGGAGGGATCGGGTTGAGGTGTTGTACAAAAAGATGCACGGGCCAAAGACGCATCCAACGGTAAGTCATTCATCCCGATCAAACGAAAACTGAGCGAGTTATCGGTGATTTTCCATGGGAATAACTTGATGCGCGAGGGGGAGGGATAGGGGTCACAAAACATTGTGCGGCCCAGAGACGATATCACCGATTTCAAACCAATTTTCCTTCCAGGAGCGATTGGTAGTAACAGGAGAGCATGAATTCAAGGAGGTATTTCGGATCGGCCGAAAATTTCCAAATTCAATCATAAAATCCAAAATCAGTTTTAAAATCCCGAGGCAAATTTAAAAGTTGAATTCCAAACTGAAAATTTCAAACCAAAATTTAAAACTGACTTTGGATTTTAAAACTGAATTTGGAAATTTTCGGCCGACCCAAGCTACCTTCTCGAATTCATGCTCTCCTGTTACTCCTGGTCGGAAATTTGTGGCAAAAATCCGGATATTTTTATGCGGCAAAATTCGACCAGGAGTAACAGGAGAGCATGAATCCGAAGAGGTAGCAAATGGAAATTTTAAAAAGTGGCCAACAATATTTTTCTTTCCGAGATGACAAATATTTTTCCGGCATATTTTAAGGACGCCTTTAAATTTTAAGTTTTTTATCCACATTTTTGTTTCGATCTTGAAATATCTTTCAAAAAGTCCTCCCAAACGTGATTTTTGTTATAGTAGGGGACTAAGGGGGATTTTCCAGTAACCCCCGGGAAATACCGCCAGCAGCATTCCCGTGGAAAACCGACGATATCTCGGTCATTCCTGGTCCGATGTAGACGTTTCGCATATCACTAGAAGGGTCTTTGGCCCGCGCATCTTTTTGTAGAACACCTCAACCCAATCCCTCCATCCCTTCGCCCAGTTATGGAGGAAAAACCCATCATTCCCTTGGAAAATCAGCGATAACTCGCTCAGGTTTCGTCCGATCAGGATGAATGACCTACCGTTGGATGCGTCTTTGGCCCGCGCATCTTTTTGTAGAACACTTCAACCCAATCCCTCCATCCATTCGCCCAGTTATGGAGGAAAAACCCAGCATTCCCATGGAAAATCAGCGATAACTTGCTCAGTTTTCGTCCGATCAGGATGAATGACTTACCGTTGGATGCGTCTTTGGACCGCGCATCTTTCTGTAGAACATCTCAACCCAATCCCTCCACCCCTTCGCCCAGTTATGGAGGAAAAACCCAGCATTCCCATGGAAAATCAGCGATAACTCGCTCAGTTTTCGTCTGATCAGGATGAATGACCTACCGTTGGATGCGTCTTTGGCCCGCGCATCTTTTTGTAGAACACCTCAACCCGATCCCTCCACCCCTTCGCCCAGTTATGGAGGAAAAAGCCCGCATTCCCATGGAAAATCAGCGATAACTCGCTCAGTTTTCGTCCGATCAGGATGAATGACCTACCATTGGATGCGTCTTTGGCCCGCGCATCTTTTTGTAGAACACCTCAACCCAATCCCTCCATCCCTTCGCCCAGTTATGGAGGAAAAACCCATCATTCCCTTGGAAAATCAGCGATAACTCGCTCAGGTTTCGTCCGATCAGGATGAATGACCTACCGTTGGATGCGTCTTTGGCCCGCGCATCTTTTTGTAGAACACTTCAACCCAATCCCTCCATCCATTCGCCCAGTTATGGAGGAAAAACCCAGCATTCCCATGGAAAATCAGCGATAACTTGCTCAGGTTTCGTCCGATCAGGATGAATGACCTACCGTTGGATGCGCCCTTGGGCGTCGCATCTTTTTGTAGAACACCTCTACCCGATCCCTCCTCCCCTTCGGCCAGTTCTGGAGGAAAAACCTAGCATTCCCATGGAAAATCAGATCAGTTTTCGTTCGATCAGGATGAATGACCTACCGTTGTATGCGTCTTTGGCCCGCGCATCTTTTTGTAGAACACCTCATCCCGATTCCTCCATCCCTTCACCCAGTTATGGAGGAAAAATCCAGCATTCCCATGGAAAATCAGCGATAACTCGTTCAGTTTTCGTCCGATCAGGATGAATGACCTACCGTTGGATGCGTCTTTGGACCGCGCATCTTTCTGTAGAACACCTCAACCCAATCCCTCCACCCCTTCGCCCAGTTATGGAGGAAAAACCCATCGTTCCCTTGGAAAATCAGCGATAACTCGCTCAGGTTTGGTCCGATCAGGATGAATGACCTACCGTTGGATGCGTCTTTGGCCCACGCATCTTTCTGTAGAACACTCCAACCCGATTCCTCCATCCCTTCGCCCAGTTATGGAGGAAAAACCCAGCATTCCCATGGAAAATCAGCGATAACTCGCTCAGTTTTCGTCCGATCAGGATGAATGACCTACCGTTGGATGCGTCTTTGGGCCGCGCATCTTTTTGTAGAACACCTCAACCCGATCCCTCCACCCTTTCGCCTAGATATTCCACGAAAAAGGGATTTTCCTATGGAAAATCGGCGATAGCTCGCTTATTTTCGATCTGATCGGTGTGTGCAGCATACTGTTGGATGTGTCTTTGAGTCGCGCATCCCTTCGTCGAACACATCTTTTTGTAGAACACCTCATCCCGATTCATTCCCCCCTCCCCACCCCCCCCCCCTTCCCCCCCCGTCCGGTTATTCCGCGAAAAAGGGGTTTTCTCACGGAAAATCGACATTTTATTTCTGATTGGGGCGTTTCACACACTATTATATGTGTCTTTTTACCGCGCATTTTTCTATGGAACATACTGTCCCTATCGCTCCACCCTTCCTCAAGTTATTCTGCGAAAAAAATGTTTTCTGTGGCAATTCGGTGATTACTCGCTCATTTTTGGTCCGATGAAGGCGTGCAACATACCGTTGGATGCGCCTTTGGAGGCTAAAGGGGGAAATGTGTTTTTTCCCTAAGAACTTGGTGGAACGCGAAATGCTGCAGGAGAAATTTTTCCGGAGTTTTAAGAACTCCCTTAGCTGATGGAAACTCGAAGACACTCCATCGGTTTCAATCTGATCGGGGTGATTCCGATCAGATTGAGTTATTCCACGAAAAAGGGTTGTTCTGCGGAGAATCGGCGATAACTCATTCAGTTTTGGTTCGATCGTTACGTTCCGCATAAAGTTGGATGCGTCTTTGAAACGTGTGTCCGTCTCTCCCCTCGATCACTCTACCCTCCACCCAGTTAATCAGCGAAAAAGGGCTTTCCAGCGGAAAATCGGCGATAACTATTTTTGTTCTGATCGGAACGTTCGATCAATGTTCAACGATCATTAAAATAGTAAGTGTAGGAAAGGTAAGTTATGAGTCCAATTACAGATTTTCCCGAAAAAATATCCATAGTATAGTTTTTTTTACGTTTTTTTAGGACGGCCTGGTCGTATCGCTTAGCGCTAATCTACTAACTATATACAATTCACACTGGTTTGGAGACATTTACTTCTCTAAACCGTTAAAGGGCACACCTTCCTAGGTGGAGTCAGACGTTTCGCTGATAGTTGTTCCGTCATCCAAGTATTAAGTCCAGTTTTTAGTGAAAATCTGTATCATTCCATGAGAGGACATCACATCCCAGGTGTGCTTGAGAGCGTGGTTTGTAGTTTTGATTGTTTTCCAAGGCTATCAGGAAAATCAAATCAGGGTTCTTCCATCGATTTGCCTTGCCTGCACTGGTTGGTGTTCTTCCTCTTGGCTTAACGACCTTCTAGGTCACGCCGGCCATCTACGATGCTGATGGCTTACGAGACTTGCTGATATCAAGTAGTTGAACAGTCATTCCTCATTACTGTGGAACGGTCTGGTTGGGATTTCAACCCCGATTCTGCTTGATGCATTTACGATGTATTACGCTCTAGATCAATCGAAATGCTCGCCAATAATATACCAAGCCCCTTTTCATCGCCTTCGTTCATAAGGGTCCCGGCCACGGGTAATTTGAAACTATTGAAATCGATGTGAAACTGTAAAAAATCTCAAAATTGCTTTTATGTCTTTGAGAGGAAAATCTTTTGTTCTTGGGTAGCCACTGATATCACGTAAAAATACTGATAGATAATACACGCTTAAACTTTAGGTAACATATACAACGTATATTAAAACTAAACGTATAAACGACGTGACCGCATGTTGCCCCGAGGACGACCGTGTGTAACAGCTGCCGTTCGTAGCCCCACAACAATTGCGATTTCAGGCTTTTTCTCCTTTGCCCCGTGTATGCGCCAGTTTCTCAAAAAGCCATTGAAAAGCGAGAAACTTTCTCAAACACACATACATTTTGATATCTTCCACATACACTGTCACTCGAAGGGTTTGTAACGCTTCAGCGTAACGCCTTGTATGCGAAAGCGACAAAACATTGCATACTAGCAGGCGCACAATATGCACTGTGTTTACCGACAAGCAGAAAATCTGGATGTGTTTGAATATGTTTAGCCGTGTTCAATCATTTTTCATGAATTTCTTTCACTGTTATTTCAATTTTAATAAAAACTTCATCGATTTAAATTCCACAATTAGATTCAAGGTAAGCAAACACCACTTTTCTAACATATTGAAGGAGAAACATGCTCTACAGCATCAGCAAATCACTTTATGTCGTCGTCATTTCTTCGCCAGTCAAACAGACTGTCTGTAAACCTCATACGTCTCAGCACGTACGTCGCAATAGCGACACGATCCTTCCAATCGACAAGTTATGTTAAGCAATTCCGTACCATCACAACAACCTTTCCATTGAAAGAAAAAGGGGTTCTGCTTTATCCATTTAAAGAACATTCTTCAAGGACATCTTCACAATTTAGAAGGGTCGTTTTTCGGGCATCCAGCCAATACAAAAACGCATAGAAAATAGACACCATACACTGGCTAAAGATGAGTGTACTTTCCCTTGGTAACTGGTATTGGTGCAGCATGACCAGCACGAGAGGCGTGAAAGTGAAAACGAAAGAAAGGCTCGTGTTTCACCTACGAAATGAACGGAATTTTACGCGACATTTTCCCATCGTGATACGGTCACTTTCTCCCAGTATGAGAGCGTTTGCCAACAAGGATACACTCATACTCACGCACACACAAACGCCTGATTTCAAACAGGGAGCCTGTGTGAGTGTAGAGACACGAAAGGACATGCTGAGAGTGAATGAAAATGCTAGCTGGCTGGACAATTTTCCCGACAATAATTTTAGACACCCTTGTTGCCTGTACAAATACACACATACATACAGCCAAACGAGCGTACCTGTTCCCGAGGGATGTGCTTCGGATGTGTTGCGTTTACTGAATGGGCCGTTTGCGTGTGTAGTGGCGCAAAACATTTTCCGAAGCGAAATCGAAGGCTTTCGGTTTCATTTTGTGTGGTTCGGTGTGGAGGAATTTTTGCAACGGGTTTCAAATACACCACTACTGATGTACGCTGCTCAGACGAGCCGTCGTCGGGCCCGTGCCAAACTCATACAGGTGTGTCAGTTGTTTGGCGCGAGACAACATTTTCGACCACTTGTGCACGTGCACGTTTGGCTAGGCGATGAGGGTTGATTTTAGTACGCTCTGGGACAAAATATGTCGAAGTAATGGAAGAAAAATTGAGGTTTTGTATCATATTTTATTTTGTAATATAGGCTATGGGTATGGAAAATATTTCAGTAAAACAACCATTACTATCCAATGTCAAATGTATGTAAAAAAAACCAACAGAACGCTCATAGTACCATGAATCTATCCCATAAAATGGTTCTCAACCATACGCGGGGCCACAGTCACGGCTCAAGAGGAATTCGTGAGCACGCAGACGTGCCACAAGGGAAAATATGCACAAAACAAAAGCCAAAACCCAAACACAAAGTTTGGCGAACCACGTACACGCACGGATAGAGCCGGGATTTGCAAAAATCACCCACCGTTGTTTATTGTTTCTTCGAGGGATGCTCAGTTGTGTGAATCACGGCGCAAGAGGAACCAACCGCTTGCCAACCTGTCCGTGAAAGCGAAATCTGCAAGAAATATGAATGGGTGGGTTGAGGGAGATTTTTAGTGCAAAGCAAGCAAAATAGACGCGCCAGGGAAAACATTGCAAAAAAAAGGAAATCCAAGCAGCAAAAGATAAATGAAGAGGCAATACGGCTAGGCTCGTTGAGCAAAAGCAAGAAAGAGATGTGTGATACAGGCATGAGAGAACGATGACGCGACTGTCCCTCCGAACGACAGTTTTACTTCTCTTTTCAACCCTGTTTTTCCCACCCCCTTTCCGGTGCAAAGATGACGACGTCGAATGACTTCACGCATCGAAGAGCTCGTGCCTCTCTCTCTCGCTCTCTCGCTTGTCTGGGTTTGTGTGTGTGTTAGTGTTACATGGGGGGATGGTAGCATGGAAGTGGGATCTCTCTCTACGTGCGTGGCGAGACGCGCGATGATGCCATGCCGTCCACGGATGACGACGGTTTCGGGCCGCCGTTTCGGTTCAAAACTTCACTTCGGGCCCCGGCATTTCTGTGTCGACTATAAGTGGGGAGGGACGCGAGGTGGGCTTCGGGTTTCGAATCGTACATTGAGAGGGGGTGGGGGGGAAGGGTGGACTCACTTCAAACATGGGTGGTGAGGTGGGCTGGCAATAACAATAGAGCTCGCAAGGGTTGGCTGAGGCCGGCCACCAGTTTGGTGCTAGAGCTCGAAGCGACCGGAGTGCGTTTGCGTTCGCGGTGCGTTTTCTTTCTTTCCCTTCTGGTAAGGGCGCGCGCGATAGCTCTTGTTGTCCGTTGGTTCTTTGGTTTATCTCCCCATGGGTTGGGTTTGCATGTCACTAACTGTGACGCCGTGACACGCTCCCTTTAACATCCGAAACCTGCTCGATTATCCGGACCCTGTAGACATAGGTTGTGTTATTGGACTGTCTCGATCGGACCGTGGCTTCCTTTTGGGGTCGTCCTATTCCACCCATCGGAAGTGTGTATGTGTGTGTGTATGTGGTTGCTTAGTAAAATTTTCTTAACCGGAAACAAAAACACACGAACATGAGGTGCGTTTCGACTTCAACATTTGGCGACAGACATTTGGCAATGTTTTCCCATATCTTTCTCTAGTAGATAACAACACCAAGAATTTCACGTTTTAGACAGAAAGTGCTAACAGAAGGATAGCGTGCAGTTCCGGATGATGACTGTGTGCGATTGATCTTTAAGCTCTTCGGGTGGCAAAACAAAAAGCTATCACGCAACATTGTTCGTAGTGCAATTCATGTGTGTGACGGTGTCCAGAGTGATAAAAGCAAGAAAGGAAAGAAAAAAAAAGAATACAAGACAAATTCCACACATTTCTTGTAGCAATTATCGCTGTGCTTCGATCATGTTCGATTGTCACCGGTTGGCGATGACGCGTACGCGTGTCATCTTGCCACACGACGCCCGATCACACGAAACCATTCAAAAGCAACTATATCGAACGCGCTTAATCTAAGTAACCGCGATAGTGAACTGTCAGTTGTGGGAGCTTGCGAAGCGTTTGCGATTTCGCTTCCCGCACCGTGTGTGTGTGTGTGATGAATGTTGCTGTCGGAAACGAATTGTGATTTTTCACTTTCACTGCAAATAGTACTTGCCTGCACGTGTGTGTGTATAGTGTACTGAAGAACACCCTTCGATACGAAGAAACGTGTCGATTCTTTTATCATCTTCCCCTGTTCGGGTACGATTAACAGCTCCCCGTTCGCTTATCTATGTGTATGCCGAACAAATGTGACACTTCTTAGCTCTGTGCGAGCTTTCTTGTTTCGATTTTTTACCACAATCTTCCACCCCAACAAGCTGCCACCCCATAGTTTTTTGCCCTTCTGCGTGTGCATTGTGTGTGCGTACGTGTGTTGAAAAGTGTGAAGTGTTCTTACGAATGTTGTCATGGAAACGGGAGGATATTGGCTTGACAGCTTGTAAAATGAGCAGAGAAACCCTCGATTGCTAGTAACCAAGACACTAAATACTTATTCGTTCCACGTGTATGACAAATGTGTGTATGTGTGTGTGCGATTTTGTGTAAGGAGGAGCCCTGCCGATTTACGCACACAGACATGACGAGCAAGTCGATAGTAAGCGAATATGTGAACCGTTCGCTAATCTCGTTAATGTAATTAGAAGCGAAGGGAAAAGCTTCGAATGGCATTTGAGAGGTTTTTCTCTAAAGTTGGTCGAAAAAGTGATGGAAGTGATGTATAAAAGAAGTATCTTGCAAAAAAAAAACGACGCAAGTGTTTGAGTGCCATTTTTTATTGTATAAGCGAAGCCAGTGGATGATGAAGGTTCGGAAAAAAATTACATTACGTTTATGAAACTAGTGAAAATTGGCAACCATACAGGAACAAACACATACACATGTACTACTTAAGTAGAGACAACGAGCAAAAGGACACATCTTGACAACGCACAGGAAAAAAGCATCTTTCGTTAGGTTTCCTTCCTAACTTCCTCCCCCCAACCCCCCGTAGTATTTCGTATCTGCCCTGCCAGCGAACACAAAATGATGATTGACGGCAAAAGCTTGCCAAAGTAGTAGTGTTTGCCCTTTTCCATCTACTTTCCTACCCTTCCGGGGAAGGTTTGTCTCAATCAAGCAAGAAAAGTCATCCATCGGAGGCAGTTCCGGGAAAGTGGGAAACCTTTCCACTGTGCCAAAAGAAACTTGCTCGAAATATCACCACTTGGCCACTGGCAGGCCGTGTTAAATTTCTCTATATATCGACCGTGCTGCCCTTTTTGCCTAGTTCTTGGTAGAAATTTGATCACTTAAACCCACCGAGAAACCGCAATAATTGGCCCCCTCCGGTAGCTAGGTGTGGGTGCGGGTTGTTTGTCGAGATAAAAGTTTACATGTTAATTTTAAAACGTGTCTAAGCTTCGTTTTTTCTTTTTTGCAAACAAAAAAAAAACGCGGAAAGTCACTTGCAATGGGGGCAGCCCGGGTAACGGTGTCGGTGGTGATCCTATAAGTTCAGCTTCGCATGGCTAATTTACTCGTCGCTGTAAGAAGCCACCTGCTCCACCCGACCAACGTCGGAATGCTTCCACATTGGTCGTGTTGGTGTGTGTGTATGGATGTGCATTATTGAGCGGCAACACACCGGCACCGTTGCATGCTTTGTGGAGCGTGTGGTTCGATCGATATGCAAATGGTCCTCTCTCAAGATGCATTCTTAGTGCCGAGGCAAAATAAATCACTTTCTGATAGTTTTGTGCTCAACTTCCCTTCCCTGGATGGTAGCGTCCGGATAGTCGTCATTGAAAACGTATGGCTGAAGTGAATGGCGTTTAGTGTGTGGTGTTTCCCCCCCCCCCCCCCCACTGTATCCATTCCGGTGGCTGATGGTGCTTCTTTTCTGTAGTCTGCAACATGTAGTTCTTGCTTCTGCCCACTTAACGTTCGTTTGTTATCAAGTTGCTGTTGTGTGAGTGTTTGGTTATTTTTCCGGAGGGAAGTGGGAGGGATTTATGCGGCTGGTTGTTGTGCCGGTGCGGTGCGCTGTCGATTGGTAGATGGTAATTAAATCACTTTCCGATGCAACAGGGATGCTTCAACGGCATCGTCGTGACCCATCAGCGGAGATCGTGAGCGGAGGAAGCATCACACACACACACTAGGTGGATGGATGATGAAGAGTATTTATTTGTTTATCTAGTTTATGGGAAATCATTTTCTGCTGCTTGCTGGATGCTGGAATGAACGTAGTATTGGAGGAAGTTTGTTTGTTTTCCCACTATGCTATGAGAGGGCAGGGCGAGCCCGTTTTCCGAAGCGAAGATATTAAATAATAGATATCAAGAAGCAGGGCCAGAATTTTTCCTTCAGAATTTCTTACAAATTCCTCAAGCTATTATGAAGCTGAAACTAGAGTAATCGTTACAAAACAGTGAAAAGATTTTGTAAGATTCCTATTCTTTTTATTCAAACGTGGAAATTTAATAGTCGAAATATTATTGAAAAGGTTTTTTTTATTTACATCTTTCACCGCGCTGGATTATTTAAAAAGCATTTCAAAGTAATTATCCAACATTCTGCATCTGCAAACTAACTCAATGCCCCCTCAAGTCAAACCACATTAAGCTGTCCAATGGTCCAAATTTCACGCCCAACCCTCTACCCACTTTTATTACGATCGCCGCAAGATCGTTACGTTCTCGAATATCTTTCTGCGATGAAATGAAACGATTTTTCATGAAACGTGGATCGATCGCTTTCCCTTTAACCTCACATTCACATACACACATAACAGTGATTGTCCGGTTCCGTTTTCTAGATCCGATTTCAATTCTCCGTTCTACAGTGCACTAAACAACAGATGAAAGTGAAACACTCCGCACAAAACAACCTTCGCCGTGACTATGTATGTACACTCGAGTGAACACGATTTTAAACGATTCTCACCGGGCACTGTCTTGTAATTATTGCTCGGAACGACCACCTTCACATGCAACCCTGCTTTCTTCTAGCGTCTGCAGCGGTATGTCCTTACGTGAAGCCGTACCGATAAAGATGGAAAACAAAAGAAAAGAAAAACACCGGCGGCGGGGGGTAACGTCATCATCGTGCCAAGACGATGGGCGCGCCCACCTGTCTTTGGTGCCACAAACGACCATTTTGGGGCGCCCCCTGTTAGCTAAACACCTGAGCGGTTGAGCAACATTTTGTGTACCCATTTGTGCTGGGTCGCTCGCTTGTCGCCCGGATGGGAAGAATGAGGCGAGATGAGCATTGCAAATGATGAGCTCACGTCGCGATGAAGCAGCACGGCGACGAGGATGATGATGTTGATGGTGATACACGGATAACATTCCGCAAATAAGGCATGCTTAAAACTGAGGCGCTGGAAGCGTGAAGACAAAATGCGCCCTCTTGAAGAGATGGGAAAAGGATGAACATGTGATTGCTTAAAGCACAGGTGAAATTTTATGAAACTTTTCGTGACATGGATTGCTTGTGCCCATAAGCTTTGAATTTACGATCAATTTATGGTAAAATGATGCTTAATAGACTGGTAATTGGAAAAAAAAAGATTTTATATATTCATCTCTGAGAGAAAACCATGAAGAGATTATGAGTTGCCGTAAAAAAAACGCTTTGCAAAATTTATTTTTTGAATTTTGTCATAATTTAGCCATAAAAACGATAGAAAGAGTTTGATTAATATCAACCCTTTTTCCTACTTTATTTTATTATTATTTTTTTAAATATTTAAAACATTTTTTTTTAAACTCTGATGGTGAAAAGGCATGGCTGATTGAAATACGTTCTTCGACTCCATACAAACTAGTAACGATCACACAAGTGTGACAAAAGCAAATGCCTTTAGTGAAACTTCTGAATTAAATCGCTCGGGGAATTGTTTGCAAATAACAAAAAAAATCACCTTTCCACTAGAATGTACGCAACTCGTCATCAGCACCGTAGAGTCAGTCGCAGAAGCAAAAGTAATAAGCGAATAGCTGAGCTATGGTTTCGCAGCAACCAAGTGCAGGTATCGAGAATGTATCGACAACGACCTCCACGTGTGTGTCGATGGCCACGTGCACTGTTGCATACTTCTTTTTTTTTTTTTACGCTGCGCTACTGTCGACTAGCTTTTCGATTCGACCTGCCAGGAGCAATGGGGTTTCGGGTGGGTGATGTATCGTTATTTCACCGGACAGATGATTTGAAATACGCACCACCACTCCACGCACCACGGACGGAAAGATGTCATTAGTTGGGGAGGTTGTGCGAAATGTTTTAGCGGACGAGAAGTGGAAACCGATGAAGACAAAAGGCAATGCAAGGTTTCATTCGCTTTAATTGATGCTTTCGGGTAGGGATGCTGTGCCTGTAGCATACGGCACTGGTGAACTGGTTTTGACTGCGAACGTCGAACGACATTATTCGCCTCGCAAAACATCGATGATCTACGATGACGTTCGCGAGCAATGCATTTCATGCACTTCGGTCGTGCTGTTGCCGATGATGCGGTACCTTTTCAATTACATGCCCATGCCGAGTAGAGTGGTAATAAATTGCATCCGCTTCTTCAATGAAAATTATCATCACTGAGTTGGGTATGGAAAGCTACGAGTGTAGTTTGGTGCAGAGGAATACTTCATTTTGGGATTCGGCATAAAGTAGCAATATTAAATTTAAATAACATACTTTAAAAAATATTTTATACTTCTATTATTAACTAAACGCAATCTTGGCTTACGTAAAATGAAACGATTTACTACGGTAAACGGGGAAAACAAATGCCCCCAAATAACGTCCATATTACTTTAATATTATTTAGGGCCAGTAACGAACACACAACATTGGCTGCTCCCAATAAATATTCCTCTTTAGGATCGCTCGCTGTGAAAGGACATGTATGCACGTACAGTGACGCAGGCGCAGAGGGAAGATAGCAAAAGGAAAAGGGACAAGCTGAGGTGGGGAAAATGATTACCAATTTTCTTTTGGATGGGCGAAAAAACATTGACAAAAAGTACAAAAAGAGTCAATGGACGTTGTGATATTAAGCAAATTCCTAGAAGCCTATCTTTATAGAGCCTGATTAAGGTAGAAAGATGCTTCGACATATCGTTCCGTTGACTATATGGAAAATATTACAAGCAACTTTTTCGACCTGTTTTGCTAACTGGCTAGGCTGTACGTGGCTTATTGATTTATTTTTAGTTTCCCTGTATGTGCTTTCTAATTTTCTGTGCCTACAAGTGCAGGATGTTGTATGATTAATGATGTTTCGAATAGATTTTTTTTGTGTAAAAAATTTAATATTATTCTTATGAATGGCTTTGAGTTGATGTACGTTGAGTATAGTAATTTTATAGCCTTTTTAAAATCAGGCACGCTAGGCCCACTGAATGCATTCAAACAGCATTTGCAGCAGAAACTGGCTTATCAAGCTTGTTTGATGTGTTTTTCGTTCATTAATTAAATAAACATTAAAATAAGATTAACAAGTTATTTTAATACTCTATTTAACCGCCTGTAAAAAAGAAGACTCCGCATTTGGTGAGTTCTGATAATAATTTCTCACCGGACAACCTGTTAATGCATCAGCAAAATCCAACATCAAGCTGCAACCACAGCAGGTTAATTAGCTCATAAAGTTATGCGTATAAAGTGGAGCAATTTTATTGCCATCCCAGCATGCAATCGGATCATTAAATTTCTAAAGTTGAAACTAAACTGAAACCTTGAATGTGAGATGTTGTAAATCTGCTGTCTTTTTTTGTATGATAAGCATAACTGCTTTTGCTTTTTAGAACTGATTTGTTGAACTTTTTATAGTAGTTTGTAGTAGATGAATGTCATCAGAAAATTGCTTAAGAAGTCGAAAGACGAAATCTTACTGATATGTTAACACAAACAAATTGCTTTCGATAGGCACGCTAAAAATGCGTTAACCTGGTAGTAAACCTTCCCTGTTCGGAATGCCATTGATGGCCGAATGTCTCATATCCTTTGGCTCCAAGAATCGTCATCACCGCACATCATCCAAACTGTGAAACAGAAAACAGAACAACTTCTCAACCGGATGTTGATTTTTGTCACGTCTTCTGGCACGTTTTTGGATACCGGCTTAATACTGCTACCTCGGTGCTTCATTTTGGATGCATCAAACATTTTGGGTGAAAAGTTTTTTTTTGCTCTGCCCCTTCTGTCCGTTCGGCTCAAGCGCTCCAGTTTCTGGTAGCTCAGTTTGCCTTCAAGGGAAACCACAACAGTGAGCATGCTTGGCTGTGTGCTAACGCGTGGCTTTTTTCTTTATATAGCTAACAAAACTGAAATGGGATACGTATAGGCCGATCGTGATTCCCGCGTGCGTGTCGGCCTACTGTGCCTACCGTGAAGAGAAACGGCCTGAGAAAAAGTGTCCCATTTTTTTTACGAGTTACGACAAACGTCCCACCGCTTGACGTTTCGATCTTTCGGCAGATCCGACAGATGGCGCCGTGTGGGCGTTTGGTCCGAATCCTTGTTTGAAGCGACGAACGAGGATAAACGTTTCCGGCGGACAGAGGTTTTTTTCGAGGGTGAAACGAACCAATTTCTCCAAAATGGCCCATTAAACCGGGCTCGTTCTTTGGGAAGGGATAATTTGTTTGCACGCTCGTTTTCCCTGCTATTCTCGCCCCACGTGTCCCTCACGTTCCGTTTTGTAAGGAATTTGTTTGAGAAGGTTTTTTGTGTGTTGGTGTTACCAGAAAGGTCCTCACCTCAACAAAATGCGTGTGCTAAGGAACTCCTTCGACTACTGGGCAGTGTTTGAAAAGGGATACTGTTGAGATTGATGCCATTACATTGGTAACGACAGGTCGTATCGCTTCAGCAGGGTTTTAAGATTTGTGTCATTTTGATTTTTTAAATCATACCCATAATGGTTTCCGGTGAACCGGACATTCCGACTGGACATTCTCGAAAAACACACGCACAACAGTCGGCAATGTGAGCCGTGCTTGTGAGAAAATGAATTAGCTTATCATGGGTCTTCCCGGCAGGCTGTCAGCAGGTGACCACGTGTTTCCCACGTTCTAACGTTGCTGCTCGAGCATCGGTTCATAGCAGTAGCGCAATCCACTCCCGGGCAGTACTAGCCCGGCACTCTAAATCCACGTCTCAAGGTTGAAATGGGGCAAAGATTTACGATCAAACAGCTGACACCCAGCACAGTGCTTAACGCTTTTTGCCACCGGTTATCGGTTACAGTGTTGTGGGAAATCATTTTCCCCTTTCAGGCCGTTTGTTACCGATGAAAACTGTCAAACGGTGTAACGAATGTGGCAAATGTCACTCAGAGAGGGCTCGATTGAATGTAGGAAGGGTGATATGTTATTTACGGTTCTTGGTTTTGTGAAAAAGTCGTCTTCAGTGTAACACTTGAACATAAAGTTATCAACAAAAAACTTTATAAGCCGTACGATAATTCATGACAAAATTTGCTTCTAACTTTGTCTTCGCTAACTGATAGTGATTGCCTACAAGCACCTCTTTTGTACATTAACCTTGGGATGAAATGGTGAGCTCGAACAAACACAGTTCACCGTACGTACAGGCAAATCGTTTGATGAAAGATCACTCGAAATCTACTCTAAAATATTCGTCAATTTTCAGCACAGATCATAGAACTCTGCTGTTGCCACAAGGAAGCATTTCGTGGAAGCATAATAGCGTCCGAGCATCCGATCGGACAGGTTTCGTTCAAAGTCAAGCGCAAACTTTCATGTCCAATGGGTGGTGGTGTATCATAGTGAAGATAAATTTAGTTTCCTGCTCTTTAAATAAAAAAAAACCACTCCTAACCCAAGCTAGGAAAATGGAGTATTCGAGATAAATTAATGGGCTCTGCTCGTTCATCGTTTTGCAAGGTTTTACAGTTGTTGAAGCAAAATGGTATTTATTTTCGGGATGCGTAGTCACGATCGGCCCTTTTGCCGGCCAGTACGCTGCTAGCGAGCTAATCATGTAGTGATAATTATTTCATTCTAAATTCTATCTCACACAAACGCACATTTCTTTGGCGAGCACTAAAAATATGGCAACATTTACATGCGTTACTGTGACATAAAACAGGCATTAAAACGATCATTGTGGTTGGAATGGCTTATGTGTTACAAGTGTAAATATAATGGCGTAGTGTAAACACTAGTTTTAATCTTTTAAATTGGCAGTTGATTCAGATCAATCGTGAAAGCATTCAAAACACTTTGCCTCACTTTAACGAACCTTAAAGCATAAAACTAAATCACAATAACACAAACAAAGCATACAATTACGCCAATAGAAGCAGCTATTACATTTACAAAGCAAATGCTTTAGCTCTTTGTCTCCCATTCTGCAAGTTAAAAAGCATGAGTAAATTAACATTTCATAAGCACAAGCTTAATTTAGCAATTAAAGCCCACCTTCCGCAGTTATTTGTTCCTCCTCCGGCTCCGGCGTTTCCTTTCCGCTTACCACTCCTGCCCGCATTCAGCGAACCACAGGGCGAATAATTATTGCTGCCAAAAATACTAGCACCAGCAGTTTGTGTTTCGTGACAAACTGAAATCTAAAACAAATCACTGAAACTTGGTTGCGCGCGTCTTTGTTGTGTAATTATCACGCGAAGAGCTCTAGAGCATAGAGTATGTATCAAAACGGAGGGGGTAGCGTGACACACTGATCGTTCGAGGAATCGGACACTTTATCTGCGATATGCTGTCCTCCGGGACCATTGGTGGTGAAACACTGTTACCTTCAGGCTTCGGATTATCACGTCGTGTTAAATCGGACTACGTACATAATATGATTTAAAAATTATAGCCTTAGAACATCCAATTCTCTACCGATAACTTTGTGTCATTATATCAGACACCGAAACTGAACGGTTGTATCGACGACATGCGTTTACGTCGACGTGGTCATCGCATTGTCGCCGGTGAAGCTTATCCACCTGGTATCGCCCACCGTATTGATGACAAACGGCGTAACGTTATCCTTTCCGTTTTGTCCGAAAGCCATTTGATGGACAGATTCACCCGTTGGTGGTGGGCACTACGTTCACCGTACAAACGGAATGGTTATAAAATTACAAAATGACGCTCATCTGTCAGCAAAGGCGTGCGCACCGACCAAGGCAAAAGTGTATGTGCTGATTGCGCCAATCCGGAGATGCCGGCAGGACGCCGGTGGTGGTCGTGAAGATGTCACGACTCGCGCGATACAGTAGGCCAAAACCATTAGATTGTGTATTTTTATCTGTCCCCTCCCTTCTTCCGGGGAGATCGTTTGTCTTCCGCACCGCGGTACGAAGCGGTACGAGCGATATTGGTCAACCCGTTTATGCGTGAATCTTTTTGTTTCGTTTCCCATATGTAAATGGTAGTGTTTGAGGCAAGGTGCCCACCAACATCATCCCCATCCCCAACGCTAGGTGAGGTTTTGTTTTTATTTTTTTTTTCTGCTCCCGTCTTCATGAAAGTAGATCGTCACTTTTCTTGTAGATTTAAATTAATTGCCGCTCGGCGCGAAAAAAAAAAACCGCGCACCAGCGCAAAGCAGCACGATGGCCTTTTCTGTCCACTCGCTGACGCACCGGACGGTTCGGAGCTCGCGTTACGGTTGACCAAAGCCCCGGGCAAACATACTAGCCCTGCTTGAGGGTTTGAAGATGGAAGACAGACGCCTCTCGCACGATGTTCTTGGTGGACGTAAATCTGAAACGCTGGCAACTACTTGTGGTGGGCAAAACATTGTGGTAGTACCGAACCGTAGTACGTCTGTTTTGCACCAGATTGTAGTAGTGGTAGTGCTAGTAGCTGGTTAACTTATTCGGTGTCGAATTAAAACCATTCGTTGCGTCTGGCAGGCGAGAATGTATGTAATTAAACACAGCCATTTCTTGTCGCACGGTAGATCATTATGCAGAGAAGACGGTGCTACACCGGCAGCGGTTGCATTAATCGCCTGTCGACTCAGAGGCAGCAAACCGACACGGAGTCAATATTTGCTCAATAAATATGGCAGCAAACAGGCCGGTGCAACTGGACTTGGAGTGAAAAACGTGACGATGATCGTGATTTTATTGCATTGTGACAATCAACAGCACTTGCACCGGCACAGCAGGGTTTAGTCTTTTGTGTAAACATAATCTTTACATCGTGCCAGTTTCCAGGCAGAAGTCTTCCGGGTGTTTTGCGTAAGATTAACACACAAACAGCACATCAAACTGTAGTCAAGAGTCAAATAACCCTTCTTTTGAATCATATGTGTGTGTAGTTAATTGAATTCACTTCAGAATCGTTTATGTTGCTTGAAACATTGCTTTAATAATGTTTTATTTTTACGTTCAACTATGTTTGACAGGTTGGTTGCGTTAATTCCGTTAGAAATAAATAACTGAAAAATACTCAGAACGATAAAGGAAAGCATTTGCAGTTTAAAGAAGATTTATTACCGACCATGATCTGAGCTCGTCACCTTGTTAATGGTGCTCTAAGACCGCAGGAAATTGGCACACTGACCGAACTCAGACAAGACTCTACAAGTAGACTTGAAGAAAACGGAGATTGCTTTCTTTTTGTCACCTTTTTTAATTACTTAATACCATACACAACGACTCTCGAGTCGATTTTCTTACAAGTGTTAGCAACATTTGTTACGAATAAAGCATCTCCTTTTTGGAAGATTTCGGCTAAAACTTATAAACATAAATTTTTTATGAGAAAAATTCTTTAATGTTCTAAAGCGGCGGAGAGCCGTCATGCTCTCATACAAATAAAAAATCTTTAATATCTCTGAATGATTCATACAAGTTTTCTTAAATGACGTATGGTCTCTATGGTAAGAATATTAGTAGTTCTTTAGGAGACTTATTCACTCTATCATTTTATATTATATTTTTGAACGAGCTTTTCAAAGCATTTGTTTTGTTGATAAAAAATGTTTCCGATACTGTGAAATACTCTGTATTTTTTACATTCTACGTTTTCTAACCAGAATGTTAAATGGTTACAAAAACTGATTGTCCATAATTAACATTTCAAGCATCTGCTCTGAAGAAACTGGTATAATCTGCGACATGTTTACGTCTGCAGGGATCAACCAGTGCCTCGTGTCTGCTATTTTCTCACACTCCTTCGTAGTTTCATTATCAAAGCAATGTTATCTGAAGCTTATAAATGCATTTCATCTGGCAGAATACACCGGTACCATGCGAATGAATCACCTCTTTTCACACTGCAGTTGATGATCCACATACCGGTGATCGTACACAGTGAAGTTAATCATTCTGCTGCACGGTGATGATACCCATTGTGATTCACCCTTGATCTCGACCGTAAGCAATTTATCCTTCGTGCAGCAGGATTCTCTACTAACGTCATCGATCCCGGTGCCACGCCGGTCAGGGCAATGGGCATTTTCACCCACCCACTAGCACTGGCTAAAGAACTAACAGAACCAGAGCTCCACCAGAGGTTTTACTGCACCCGCATAATAACCGGACGAAGCTGCTTTTAATCAGATTTACTCTGGCAAAGCTGTAAAATCCCCCACGGCAAGAGAACGAAACGGATGCGCTCGCCACAGCTCCTCCGTGGCACACTGTTCGCCAACGCCGACTGCGGTTCAGTCGTGCGGGGTTGCTCCTGTGGCACACGTACATCGTGTGCATGTGTTCACCACTACCCTTGGCGGTGGCTGTGCAAACGCAGACGGAGCGATGAATAAGGTGCATAAAAATAATGCTGCAAACAATACACGACCGGGGGGAGAACAGAAAGTAAGGAAAACCCCCTGTATTCTCTTTCGTTCTCTCTCTCTCTCCACCAATGGAAACAATTGCTAAACGTGGTATGTTTTGCTCATAAAATGGCGAAAGAAAGGGACATCACCACAAGAACAATTGAAATGATGTAGAGCAAGAGGGAGTGACGCATACGAAACACGCACGGTACAGTGTATGGAGGCAGTTAATACAATAGTTTAATTTTATTTTCGCGACAGCAGTGGACTCGACACGGTAGTCTTACCACGGGAAGGAACATCGTGGATGAAAGTTCTGTGCCGGTCGTTTGAAAACGCAGGGAGAATTATGGATCGGACAATTCGGTTGTTGCCACTTTTTAAGGAAGCACTGTACCTGCCGGGTTAGCACCAGTGGCAAACAATTATGCTGCTGTGACCGGTATGAATCGGCACAGCTTTAAGGGTTACAGCTCACATTAATTCCTTATTTCCCGCTGGTACGTAAAATCGTTCGTGTCCTCGGGGCAGATTGTAACGCTCAGGAATCTCACAATCTCACTAAATCCTTCGATGATAGTGCGTCGGATTTATTTTGATCTTTATAGCTTTTGCTTACTCGGTGTGCGTGCGTTTGTGTTTTTATTCGGTAAGGTTGGTGGTTCGATTGTGTCAACGTACGGTTGCCGCAAGGACGTCCTGATCTAGCGAATGTTGTTCGGTCGTCCCTGTTGGGCGATTGTTTCAGTTCAGTGATTTGAGATGGGAATTTTAATAGAAACGGGATTAAGCCGTTGATTGTAACATTTTCCTCTGGTGGTATGTTCTTTTGGGCGTGTGGTGAAGCTTCATAATGCTTCGTCAAGGCCGACACTGCAGATGTAATATTTTTCCCTCGTGTGTCTTCACTAAACATCTTCAGTGTCTTGCCACGAGCTTGTCGTGTGATCATGACAATAATTTTGTTCAAACATACGATACACATATAGATAAAATATTTAGGAATATTTAAAAGTAAAATTTGGAATTTTGTGAAACAAAAACTCATAAAACCTCCATCCTGTCGTACTGAAATTATATGTTTGTAGACGTTTCAAATTATAGAAGATTCAAATTATGTAAAGCAAGAGCTCTTCTACGAAATACAAAGCAAATAAGATTTTTTTCCATAAATATTACCTATTCCATGCCATTCCATGCCTTTTGATTGTAATTCGATTTGGTTTTCAAAAGAATGAAATAAATTGTATTTCAAATATTTTTAAATAATAACAAAGAATATCTTACAAAAAAATATAAATTTTGAAAATGAAAATGTAAAATTAAAATGCTAAATGCTTGATGCAGAGGCAAAATATTAGTATTAGAAGTTTGAAATAAAAAATGTTCATCGATTTAGCATCCCCAATGGATCTGAAAAATGATTGTATTTCTCTTATATATTTTATTTATTTACTTTTTATTGAACATTCCAGCACGTGACTTAAATTATTTCAATTTATTTTTAATGTTCCAAGTAGGATCTAGTAACACTTCGGCTTATTGTTTGTTTTTTTGCGATGAAAAAGAAGTATTATTTATTTTTTTAAATTACACATTTGTGCAACGCTATTTTATCATGACTTTCATTTAATAAAAATCTACCATAGTGAATTGCTGTCACAAAAAAAAAACCATAAGTTTGATGAACTTTTTTTGCTTTAATTATCATTTAGTTAATTATTGGTTTATCTTTCGTTAATATTGCAGTAGAAGCAATAGAATTGTTTTAAAATGCGTGCTTACAATCTTAACAAAGTCTTTCTAGTAGAGTTGTGACAGAAATGAGTTATTTTTTGTTATACACTTAAAACATTATTAAGCATCAGAAAAAATAACGAATCTCGAGTAAAATTATTCATTTCAAGTATCTTATCTTAGTATATATTTTACTTGTTACAATTACATGACGCTTGGCATCTCGATGTAACTTCCACTCGTAAAACAGTCCCTAGCAAGAGATGTGCTAAACCCCTCTCTACCTCAAAATCCCCATAACTGAAGGTTAACAGGCACCGTTCAAGCGATTTAAACACTCCCAAGCCGATACTATAATTATGACATAACCAACACCACCTGCTTGCTGCCTTCTCTACCCTCTCATCTTAAAGCGAACAGTTCCCACCATGATCAATCACACTTTGCGGCGTCATAGATTCCTTCAGGCTTATCGATCATAAATTTTGCGGATAACACTGAAGCAAAACCGATAAACGGTGCGCGCCCATGCTCAATGCTGGGTGTTGCAAGCTACGTATGCCAACACGATTGTCAGGCTACTTTTATCTTATGACAAAAACCGGTCCATAATCCTGCACGCACTGTCCACAAACGAAGACGCCCTGGGGCAAATCTCATATCTTGTATGCTCGAATTCAATGCCTTCTACCGTATCATGCCACTGGACCCTGCATTGTTCCAACTGTGTACGCAAAAGGTTTAGTTAAGGGAAGCTCTTTTGCTATTGTTGTTGTTTGCCTTGGCACAATTTCGGACTCGTGACGGATGCAGACGGCAACATAACAAATTCCGGTGCACTTTTTAGTAGCTAAATTTCAACCAGAATTCAGCAGCTCCACTTTTCTGTACAACAAACTTATTATTTGCTCACAGCATGAACGTTTATCATGCGATTCGCAAGAAGCAAAAGAAAAAAGAAAAGAACTACAAACAATTGAGTTGGCCAACTAGGCAGAGACTTGAGTATTTAATCATCCCGTTGGGCCCACTATGAACCGCCCGATGAAAGGTTTAACCACACGCGTTTTGTCTGGGAGATCATTTGTTTAGCGATCGTTTCGCTCCCCCCCTGGGGAAGCAAGCGACTGGCGGACACGAGCGCGGGTGTTTTGGGGGTGAGTGTTTTACGAGTTTCTAAATTCCTAACGCTTCAGACGACGGATGCGCGTTCTGATGAGGTCGAAAAATATTGCACACTCAACAACAACGTTTGCGACCTCACCGTGTCCTGGATGGATGGCGCAGGAGTAGGGAAGGTGGCACGGGTAGGGTGTCATTCGGGTGGTCAAAGTAAGGGCAAACCCCATGTCCCGAAATAAGTGAAACGCGCGTCGTAACCAACCTTCCGCCGGCTTGGGTGTTATGGTAAAAATAGACATTTTTCAAAAAACTCGACCAGCGTCCATGCGGTTTAGTTTTGGTTAGTGCGATGATGCGCGTGCGCCACGTGTTTTGGCGAAATGAGGAGGGGAGGGGGGGGGGGGAATGGAACATGCTTGCATGCGTATGATGGGGTTATATTTTAAATGTTTGGCTTTAGAATGCCGTTCGTTGGATTAAATTAAAAAAAAAACACAAAGTCAAGCAGTCAAGATATTCATTAGAACAATTACAGAATAGAACGCAAAGTCGTTGCCTTCTAATTCCAAATGCCATTTTCGTCATCAGCGATCCGTTTTCTTTAAAATACTCCTTACCATCCGGTCATTTGTACCGCACCATTGCCACCCAACACGAAACCGTGGCCACTGACGAGCGACGAAAGTGTATGAAATCGTTCGCGGTTTGGGTGTTTATCGTGCCTTGGTCTCGCGGGACTGTCCAGTTACGGGCCTCAAGGCTCATAAAAGTGACCAGCGAAAAAATGCGTCTGCTAGCGGTGTGGTTACACGTCTAGCCAGCGCCAACCATCAGTAAAAGCTGCCCCATTTTATCAACACCAAATCGTATGTTTTCATGATTCTTGGAAGCGTTTTGGATCCGCGGCGTATGCGGCGCTAGTCCACGAGCGAGAGCCTCCGGGGTTTGATGGTAAAACTTACTATTGAAGTTCAATTGGTTCAAGTCGGGCCGTTTCCAATTATCTCTGCTAACAGAGTGAAACAAAACAGAGAGAAGAAAAAAAAACATCTCCTAACGCAGACGTTCATTCACAGACAACCAAACACGTGAGAATGGCGAGAACGTTCTTCTTTCAGCCGTCGATCGTTGATTGATTAGTGTTAATTGAATTACGGTTCGGCTCGGATGGATGGATGGATGTGGTATCTCACCCGGCCAAGCTGGCCGGCGGCGAAAAGACGCTCGTTCGGCTGTCAAGATGAAAGAGAAATATAGAAAAGAAAACACAAAAAGAAAGTCTTCGCAACACATCCCGACTGGATGCACCGTTTGACCGATAGAACAAAAAGTTTTTCGCTCCTTCAACACCTTCCCACTTAACCGTCTATTCCCTCAAATTTTATTGGGTTTTCTTAGAAAAATGGAGAAAGCTTCTTTTTTTTTATTGTTTCGAACAAAAGTGTGTTTCCTTTTATTGTTCTTTTCTCCTATTTCCATACTTGCTTCCATCGATGGAAAAGTAAGCGCATTAGTACGCAAAGTTTGACTTTGCCGTTTCGTTTGCTCCTTGTTTTGCCATCAAGTCATCAACATCCTCTCGGAGCTGAAGTATAGCTGGTAAGCAGGAGCGTCCAGGCTATATCCTGTAATTGTTTGGACTTGCTCCAACCAAACACAACACTTCAAGATCGTGCCCTTCAATGTTGTGCGAAGGACTTACGGGTAGCCAATTTTATAGCCGCGTGTAGCGTGGATGGCGTGGATGGTGATGGCAATTGAAATGCTGAAACTGAAGTGCTTTATGTGTATCCTCAAACCGTACTTTTGAGAACCGATCAGTTTACGGCTGGGCAGGGCCGTGCGGAAAGAATTGATAAATAGCTTCGAGGGTCATTCGATTATTTACATTTAGCTTGAGAGACATATTTTGCTCAAGATGCTTAAATTTTTCTTTTCATTTTTGGGCCCACCATTGTGCTGCTGGATGGAATAGGTCCTTTTTACATAACATTCTACAGAACATAGAAATAATCCCAGAGTTTGTTTTGACATGAAGTGCAAAATAACACCTAATCAAATACTAATGTTGTAATGTTGCTGTAGTTTTTCGCATCGAGTCATCGACCATTTTCACATCCATCATCGAAAAAATGATTGCCATCTACGTATCCAAACATTAACATAATCATACCGCCGTGGCCTTGATGTGACCACTCATTAAGCGGTGAAATGTGACTCCATTCAGCCGGCAAAGATCACGTTCTAGTTTAATTTTAGCAGAAAAGTTTGTTGTGTAACGGAAAACCATATGCGAACATGCCATTCGTCTCGCACAAAATCTGGAAAGAAAACGGTTTAATGACAACCTGTGATAATTACCCGGCTGCAAAAGACCGAACGGAGCATTGCATACTATAATTGCCAAACTGCCACGTTGTGCATTACCTTGAATCGGTGGAATTTGTTTTCTGTTCCATTTTTTCCCCCTCCTCTCTCTCCCTGCGAGTGATATTTCGTTATTTTAGTTCAACTACCAATAAATCATCATCGTTTCGAACAGGCAAATGTTATCCTTGCGATCGGTGAAGACGATCTTTACAACAACCCGTTACGGTGCGCAACATTCACATTACACACCTGTCCTGCCCGATGCGTTTCACTGTCGCTCTCTGTCTTGCTCTCTCACTCTCTCTATCTCTCCACGATGTATGTTGGTGGCTGGGACCGGAGTGAAGGTTTCCGTGGCGCGTCGAGGAATGTCTATAAATTTCCGATCCGAAAAATCTCGCTGCTGGCTGACATTTATCGATCGGGCTAGCCGCGGGGCCGGTTTGTTTCACATTTGTTACTTACCGCCATCCCAGGACGATTTAACCGCGCCATAAGCATCATCCCTTCGTGCCAGACAGACAGGCGAGAGGATCCTCCCAGGCTCGCAACGTGTGCGTTGAGAAAAGAGAATATCTAGAAGAGAATGTGTGTGTGTGTGAGAGAGGGCGAACAAACATGTTGTGGGAGCGCAAATAAGGGATGAACACCACCTGCTGGTTGCTCTCGCGCTCCCCGGTTGTGTTCGAGCGATCACATCGATTCCCCGGGAGGACGACGCCACGGTGCTGGCTGGCGCACGCTGATACAGGTTATTATTAACGCGCTTCTCTCCGGCGAGACGGTTAAATGCCGCCCGGTCCCGGTGTACGGATACAGCAAGGAAAGCGTGTCGGTATCGTGGCCAGATGATGAGAGAATCCGGCCGCGACACGAGAGCGCTTAGGGCATGCGCGAGCAGACGGGTGCGACTTCCGCTGCAGCTTCTTTTAGACTTTATTTTTAGTCGACCCAAAGGTGCTGTCGAGTGAGGAAGTGTTGCCGTCGTCGTCGTCGTCGTCTGTGGCGTCACCGAGCTGGTGTTGTGTGTTCCGTGTTTATCGCAACCGGGGCTTCGATCCCCACCACAATATCCGGACGGGGGCCCACCGTAGGGTAATGGAGGATGTGACAATTAATCTCAAAAGAAGTTTTGTTTCAACAGTTATAGAACATATGAAAAGTGATTCTACGTGGATCTGACCTGAATGGTTGTGAAAGTGGATGGATGAAGATAAAAAAAATAACGTGACAGTGGCCTTTCAAAATCGTTTCCTTTTTATTTTTACTCCCTTCCCAAAGCTGAGGATCGCCAAAAAAAAAAATGCTGGTCTAGGTTCTGCTCTAGCACCACCTGTCAAATCGGGCAAACGCATTCGCGCCCTGCCACCACTTACTCGTCGATCCTATCCGGCGCTTTTCCAACACACCCAAAACGGAGTGACAGTGCCGCGAAAGTCTCTTTCGCCACAACAAACTCAACTCAAATCTCGCTTCGCTATCTCTGTCGCAAAGAAATTTGAGCATCCACCGTTTGCCTAACGAGCACTAAAACAGGTGGGACTCGGGAAATCGCAGTCCACTGTCCCTTGCGAAATGTGACCATCGCCCGGCGTTCGTGTGTATGTGTGTGTGTGTATCGTACGTGTACGGGAGCGTTTGTGTCCGCCAGTACGCGAAAGGAGAATGTAAATAAGTGAAGCGTACCCAAACCTAAACGGAGGAGTAAGCAAACCCCCGTCTAATAATAGTGTGTCCGGCATTATTAGAGCAGCAAGAGATCGCGTGTGCTTGGGCGCTTTAATCTTCGGCCCGGTCGCTTTCGCCCTGTTGCTGGCGCGAGCAGATCGTCCTTTTTCGGTTGGTACGCGTCACGTTATTCGCTGCTGGTTGTGTCGTTTGATCTTTGATTCAATTTAAACTATGTTTATGCAGCTATGTGTGTGTGTGTGTCTGTGTGTGTCTTTAAAAGTTTAACATTACCAAGAAATTGCCATTAAACTGCCCAGTGTATAATCGAGTGAAGTGAACATGTTATTCCTCTAGAAATACCTAGTGTGTTGAGTGCTGAAAAAGAAAAAATCAACAAACAAGCAATTAGACATATGGGAGGGAAGAAAGAAAGCGAGAGTGATCGAGGAAGTGAGGGAAAAAATGATGAAAGAGAAGAAAAAAAAGAGATAATGTGCAAATTACTGTGTGGAAAGGGATGGCATTGATTTTTACTATCAGAATGCTCCAGCAATTAATATCTTGCTTTATGACCGAATTTATCCAAATTATTTTATAGCATTGAAGAACGGTTTTCTTATTTCACGCCTTTTATTATCGTTCTGATAAAATATTTATTTGAATCACTTCCTGATTCTCAAAACCATTTCTTATCTTCCAAACCAACCAACAGCACCTGCACCATCCGCTTACAAGTGTAAAGTGTAAAGCGTAACCAAACGTATCCCAGGGTATGTTCTCGCGAGTGTCATTACCAACCGAATCGTTGCGAGCAGCCTTACCCGGGGCGCCCCAAAAGTGTCACGCTTAGTGCCGGTCCCTGTCTGCCGAAGCACCGACGCTAGTGTTCCCCGTTCCGAACGAACTCCGCGACGGAAGTTCGAAAACTGCGGCCGCAGAAGATACGCGTGCATTCGTATCGGGCCGGGTCGTAATGTGAGTTCGCTATCAGCGGTGCGAGATATGGAATTAACCCGGCATCGGTGCACCCAGTGGTGGAACGGATTCGACCTGAGCAGCAGTTAGCAGCAGCGAGCCAAACG